>NC_080070.1:18796487-19502715 GCF_949987535.1 Balaenoptera acutorostrata | reverse complement strand
TAGGCTCCCTGGAGCGTCACAATGTATTAAATTCAGAAAAGGAATTATTCTACTGATATCTTTGATACCAATCTTATAAAACGATGCCTCATATTCCTTTTATACAGGTACCAGAAAAGCTCTTAATTTAAAAAAAAAAAAAAAAGGCTGAAAAGAGACTTCAATGCGCCATACCTTATTGGGATAACTGGATGCTTCCTTCCCAAATCAGCTTCAAAGAGGAAGCCTTCCACAGCGATAAATAAAAATTGTGCAAACGTCACAATGTTCCCGCATCCTGGATGCTTCCTGTGTAGTGAGTAATAAAAAGAAAAAAAAAAAGACACAGAAAACTGAGATAAAGAGCACTAAGAATTGTTTTATTCATAGTTCAGAATAACAGGGAAGATGGATTTCTGTTACCCACTGTCCTGCTTTATCTCAGTTTTCATATCCCATGGATCACACACACTTAGCAACAGACCCACAGAGAAGAACGTCAGCTTTCTTCCTTTACTCTTCCACAGGTATAGCAGGCCATGAGTAAGAATGATAACGCTCGTTCCTAGAACTATGATACAACTTTCCCAGTAAACTGTAGGAAGGTGGTCATAGGTTCTCGTTGAGATCCTCACTTAACCAAGAGGGCTTTAGTCCAGATCCTCATCAGCTTGGGCACAAGGCCCAAGGTCAGAAATATGCTCAGGTCTCCTGTAATGTTTACATATCCTCCCAACCAGGATATCTCCGAGACTGCTGTCAATCAAAGACTCCTACCCAGTATTAATGACAGGGATGTTACCTTAGACAGAATCCCCATGGGGGCAACAATGGTGGGGGACTGGGGGCGGAATCTTACTATTTTTCTAAGTATAAAGCAAGGGATATACGTACAGCACATAAGTCCATAAATAGTGTACCTGCAGAGGGATGATTAGGAAAAAATGTCTACAAAGGGTCTTTGGTGGGGCTGGGGGGAGGGGCAATAATGAAGGCAAGACTGAGGAGCACTGCGGCTGTCTTACTAGTCTCCACCGCCCTTAACGCAAACGTATCAGGGACTCAACAAACATTCGTGGAATTCAATGGAACCTCTTCAGTGATCCACTTAAGGGTTGGGGAATCTTCCACAGTGACTGTTAGGAGCAAATCTACAAGGCAGAAAAATTCCTCTGACATCCCTCTTGAGGCACTCTGTGAAAGTCAGTTACTTAAAATGTTGTGGTTTTCTTGAGCTTGTCCTCCATTAGGCACTGCCCAATCACTGGAAGAAGGACAAAGGGAGCAGTTGTCTTTGCTCTCCTGAGGCCTCCAGAGTTCCCACATTACCAATAATCCCATATTACGAAATATAGCGCCCTGTTCTGTATTTTCATCTTCACCAAAGACATTTACCCAAACCCAGTGATTAGAGGGATTTAATTGTATTATTATATATTAATATAATGCTATTTATTAAAAACAACTCCATTCTCTATTGGTGGTATTAATATCAAACAGCAACGCCAAGGATCACATTCCTAAATACTCCCATCAGGCATAAAAATAAACAACGCCAAGCATAAGCCATTCCCGTACAGAGCTGTGCTTACCATTGGAAGCGGAACTCTTGTCCCGCTTTAGGCTCTACTACCTATGAAGGTTTCCTTGAAAACTACTGCTCTATATGCAATTCAACGTTTTCTTTTAGCACTCCTTATGTTTGAGGGACAGGGCTAAACGTTGCAGGAATCCATAAATAACCATGTAAGACATTTACCTTATTCTAGGAGCTAATTAAAACGATTAGCCTAAATATGAGTGACAGGAGAGGGAGCTTTAGCTCCAGATAGCTCCTGGCACAGTGCTCTTCAACTCCAGCTAGGCTGCTCTTTAACAACCGTAAGGCTGAGAAGCCTCACCCTCCCAGGTGGGGTGGGGCTCTGGATTTGAAAGCTTCCCACTAGATCCTAATGTGCATCCGGAGTTGAAAACCACTAGTGTAGGTCTGGGGAAAGGGCTGGGAGGGTGTGTGTGTGTGTGTGTGTGTGTGTGTGTGTGTGTGTGTGTGTGTGTGTGTGTGTGTGTGTGTGTGTGTGTGTGTGTGTGTGTGTGTGTGTGTGTGTGTGTGTGTGTGTGTGTGTGTGTGTGTGTGTGTGTGTGTGTGTGTGTGTGTGTGATGCAGAGGTAATTCTTACCTGTGCCAGTCCACAGTGCTTAAAAGCACACAATGACATGCCGGATATCCAGCTATGCTGCTAACCTTATGACAGTAGAAGTTTATTACCCTAAGTTTAGTTTTCTTATCTTTAAAATGGGAACAGTATTAGGGCCTATCTCATTGGTTTATGGTAGAGTAAATAAGCCAGTCCCTGAAACACACTTAACAGAGGGAAAAAGGCAAAGACTAAAACACTAGGATACCTTCTATCTAAGTATAGGAACCCTTTTAAAGACATTTATGTTGAGCAATTTTTCTCACCTGTAAAATAGAAGTGATGTGTTTTTAACGTCATAGTGAGGATTCAATGAGAAAATATACATAAATCGCCAAGCACAAGACTTAGTCCAAAAAGAGCTCATTGTACTTCTTGTTTTCCCTTCCATTTTCTCTTTCCTGAAAGCTTAGGACAATTCAATTAAAGAGTAATTATCAAGAACCTACTGTGTGTGCAGGTAGGTGCTGGCTGAGAGGGAGCTGCCAATTGAATGAGACCTGATCCCTGCCAAACATGGAATATGAGACAGTAGGAACCCAGTGCCCTGTGGGGATGGTTAGAGGACCGTCCTATTCATCTTCACACCACCAATCTCTGGGCACCGAGTCTGGCTTTCACCCAAGCAACTGAATGAATGTGGGATGCCTCACTTTAAGCAAACATGATCTAGAATATGAGGACTGTATGAAAGTTAAAAATAAACTATTTCAAAAAATGATTCACTTCTAAAGTGTATTCTTCATAGGATGTTTTAAAAGGCACCATAATAGGATCATATCAAGGTGGCAGAGGAGTAGGACATGGAGCTCACCTTCTCCTACAAATGCATCAAAAATACATCTGCATGTGGAACAGTTCTCACAGAATATCTACTGAACGCTGGCAGAAGACCTCAGACTTCCAAAAGGGCAAGAAAATCTCCACATAACTGAGTAGGGCAAAAGAAAAAAGAAAAAAAGAAAGAGAAAGGAATCTGGATGGGATCTGCACCCCTTTGGGGGAGTTGTGAAGGAGGAAAGGTTCCTGCACCCGGGGAAGTCCCCTCACTGGTGGCAAAATCAGCTGGGACAGAGGGGGAGCTTCAGAGCCTCGGAGGAGAGCACAGCACCCTGTTTGCAGAGAGATACCTGCATAGAAGGTCAGTGCTGCCAGCACTCCCCAGCTTGGGTCGCTTGTCCCCTGGGGAGGGTCGGGGCTGGGTGCTGAGGCTCAGGCTTCAGAGGTCAGACCCCGGGGAGAGGACTGGGGTTGGCTGTGTGGAGACAGCCAGCACACCCTGAGGAAAGGGACAGCAAATATCCAAACCAAAAACCGCCCTCACGCCAAAAAAAATTAAACCCACACAAGCTACGCAGGGACACTCCCGCATATAAACAGCCCTCCAAGACTACAGTAGATAATTGTTCCTCCTAAACTCACACAGTAAGAGAAATACAAGCAAAATGAAGAAGTAGAGGAATGACTCCCAGTTAAAAGACCAAGAGAATTCCCCTGAAGAAACAGACCTTTTCAGTCTAATAGACACCAAGTTCAAAAAACAGGTAATGAAAATACTGAAAGAATTAAGAAAGGCTATTGACAGAAATGCAAATTACTGTAAAAAGGAACTAGAAACTATAAGGAGGAGCCAAGAAAAATTTAAAAATCATTTGCCAAGACAAAAGCTGAGGTAAAGGCAATGAATAGAATGAATAATACAGAAGAAACAATAAGTGATCTGAAAGATAGAATAATGGAAATTACCCAATCAAAACAGCAGACAGAAAGCCAAATGGAAAAAAAAAAAATGAAAGCAATAAAAGAGACCTGTGGGATAATATAAAGCATGCCAATCTACATATAATAGGGATTCCAGAAGGAGAAGAAAGAGAAAAGGGGGTTAAAAATGTATTTGAAGAAATTATGGCTAAAAGCTTCCCAAACCTAAAGAAGGAAACAGATATCCAGATACAGGAAGCACAGAGGGTCCTAAACAAGATGAACCCAAACAGACCTTCACCAAGACATATAATAAAAATGGCAAAAGTTAAAGAGAGGATTCTAAAGACAGCAAGAGAAAAACAAAGAGTTAATTACAAGGGAACCCCCATAAGGCTATCAGCTGATTTCTCTACAGAAACACTGAGGGCCAGAAGGGAGTAGCAAAATATATACATAGTCTTGAAAGGGAAAGATCTGCAGCCCAGAATATTCTACCCAGCAAGATTATCATTTAGAATAGGAGGAAAAATAAAGAATTTCTCAGACAAGTAAAAACTAAAAGAATACAGCAATTCTAAAGCTATCCTAAAAGACACATTGAAAGGTCTGCTCTAAATAGAAAAGAAGCAAGAAGATACAGGAAGGAGGAAATCACAACTGGAAAGTAAATCACTTAAATTAGCCAGTATACAGATCAAAAAGAAAAAACAAAACCTACTTGTGAAAGTGAAGATAAACACAAGGAACAGCAAAAGGATAAACATGAAGATGTAAAAAAGACGTCAAAATCATAAAATGTGGGGAAGGAGGGTAAGAAAATGCAGATTCTTTTTTTTTTTTTTTTTTTAGAATATGTTTGAGCCTATATGACTATCCATCTAAAGCAAGCAGATACAGGAAGGGGGGTTAACATACTTGAATAACAGGGCAACCATAAATCAAAAACATACAATAGATTCACAAAAACCAAAAAGAACACAAGCATAAAAGGAAATCATCAAACCGCAAAAAGAAAAACAAAGAAGATACAAAGAATCAACTGGAAAACAAGGTTTAAAATGGCAATAAATACATATGTATCAATAATTACCTTAAATGTCAATGAACTGAATGCTCCAATCAAAACACATAGCGTGGCACACTGGATTAAATAAACAAGAGCCTACAATATGCTGCCTACAAGAGACACACCTTAGGGCAAAGGACACACATGGATTGAAAGTGAGGGGATGGAAAAAGATATTTCATGCAAACGGAAATGACAAGAAAGCAGGAGTTGCAATACTCATATCAGACAAAATAGACTTTAAAGCAAAGGCTATAAAAAAAAAAAAAAAAAAAAAAAAAAAAAAAAAAAAAAAAAAAAAGATAAACAGGGCTTCCCTGGTGGCGCAGTGGTTGAGAATCTGCCTGCTAATGCAGGAGACACGGGTTCGAGCCCTGGTCTGGGAAGATCCCACATGCCACGGAGCGGCTGGGCCCGTGAGCCACAGCTGCTGAGCCTGCGCGTCTGGAGCCTGTGCCCCGCAACGGGAGGGGCCGCGATAGTGAAAGGCCCGCGCACCGCGATGAAGAGCGGTCCCCGCACCGCGATGAAGAGTGGCCCCCACTTGCCGCAACTAGAGAACGCCCTCGCACGAACCGAAGACCCAGCACAGCCAAAAATAAATAAATAAATTAATTAAATAAATAAATTTAAAAAAAAAAAAAAAAAAAAAAAAAAAAAAAAAAAAAAAGATAAACAGAGATGCTATATAATGATAAAAGGATCAATACAAGAAAAGGATTTTACACTTGTCAACATATATGTACCTAATATAGGAGCACCCAAATACATAAAACAAATACTAATAGACATAAAGGGAGAAATTGATGGGAACACAATAATAGTAGGAGACTTTAACACCCTGCTCACATCAATGGACAGAGATGCTAAATGATACAACAGAACAGTTATATTTAATTGATATTTGCAGGACATTACATCCAAAAAAAACCCAGAACACACATTCTTTTCAAGTGAACATGGAACATTCTCTAGGAATGACCACATACTAGGGCACAAAACTCACCACAACAAATCTAAGAGTATAGAAATTATTTCAAACATCTTCTCTGACCACAGCAGTATGAAACTAGAAATCAACCACAGGAAAAGAACTGAGGAAGAATACAAAAAACGATTACATGGGGACTGAACAACATGCTACTAAAAAACCAATGGGTCAACAAGGAAATCAAAAAGGAAATTAAAAATTACCTTGATACAAATGACAATGAAAACACAACCGTACAAAATCTATGGGATGCAGCAAAAGCAGTTCTTAGAGGGAAGTTCATAGCAATACAGGCCTTCCTCAAAAAATGAGAAAAATTTCAAATAAACAATCTAACCTACCACCTAAAAGAATCAGAAAAAGAAGAACAAACAAAACCTAAAGTCAGCAGAAGGAAGGAAATAATAAATATTGGGGAGGAAATAAATAAGATAGAGATTAAAAAGACAATAGAAAAAAAATCAATAAAACCAAGAGCTAGTTCTTTGAAAGGGTAAACAAAACTGACAAATCTCTGGCCAGGCTCACCAAGAAGAAAAGAGAGAGAACCCAAATAAACAAAATAAGAAATGAAAAAGGAGAAAGCTCAAGTGATACCACAGAAATACAAAAAACCATAAGAGAATACTATAAACAATTATATGCCAACAAATTTGACAACCTAGAAGAAATGGACAACTTTCCAGAAATATACAGCCCACCAAACTGAATCAAGAAGAAATAGATAATTTGAACAGACCAATCACTAGAAGAGAAATCGAATCTGCAATTTAAAAATACGCCCTACAGGGACTTCCCTGGTGGCCCAGTGGTTAAGACTTCATCTTCCATTGCAGAGGGTGTGGGTTCGATCCTTGCTCAGGGAGTTAAGATCCCACATACCTCATGGCCAAGAAACCAAAACATAAAACAGAAAGAAATATTGTAACAAATTCAATAAGACTTTAAAAATGGTCCACATCAAAAAAAAAACTTAAAAACAAAAAAACTCCCTACAAACAAAAGTCCAGAACCAGATGGCTTCACAGGCAAATTCTACCAAACATACAAAGAAGAACTTATACTGATCGTTCTCAAACCCTTCCAAAGGACTGAAGAGGAGGGAACACTCCCACAGGCATTTTATGAAGCCACCATCACCCTGATATCAAAACCAAAGATACCACCAAAAAAAGAAAATTACAGGCCAATATCTTTGATAAATATAGATGCAAAAATTCTCAACAAAATATTAGCAAATTGAATCCAACAACACATAAAAAAGATCATACACCACAACCAAGTGGGATTCATCCCAAGTTCACAAGGATGGTTCAACATAGGCAAATCAATCAATGTAATACACCACATTAACAAAAGAAAAGTCGAAAACAAAATAATCATCTCAACAGATGCAGAAAAAGCATTTGACAAAATTCAACACCCATTCATGATAAAAACTCTTACCAAAATGGGTATAGAAGGAACATATCTCAACATAATAAAGCCATTTATGACAAACCCACAGCCAATATAATACTCAGTGGTGAAAAGCTGAAAGCCTTCCTGCTAAAATCTGGAACAAGACAAGGATGCCCATTCTCACCACTTCTATTCAACACAGTATTGGAAGTCTTAACCACAGCAATCAGACAAGAAAAAGAAATAAAACATATTCAAATTGGAAGGAAAGAGGTAAAATTGTCACTATATGCAGATGACATGATACTATATATAGAAAACCTTAAGGACTCCACACAAAAACTACTAGATCTAATAAATGAACTCAGCAAAGTAGCAGGATACAAGAATAACATTCAGAAATTAGTTGCATTTCTTTATGCTAACAATAAAATATCAGAAAGGGAATGTAAAAAAGCAATACCTTTCAAAAATCACACACACACACACACACACACACACACACACACACAAAACCCCTAGGAATAAACCTGACCAAGGAGGTGAAAGACTTATATGCTGAGAACTATAAAACATTAATAAAGGGACTTCCCTGGTGGCGCAGTGGTTGAGAATCTGCCTGCCAGTGGAGGGGACACGGGTTCGATCCCTGGTCCAGGAAGATCCCACATGCACCAGAGCAACTAAGCCCGTCCACCACAACTACTGAGCCTCCTCTCTAGAGCCCTAAGCCACAACTACGGAGCCCGCGTGCCACAACTACTGAAGCCCATGTGCATAGAGCCCGTGCTCCACTACAAGAGAAGCCACTGCAATGAGAAGCCTGCACACCACAACAAAGAGTAGCCCCTGCTCGCTGCAACCAGAGAAAGCCTGCGTGCAGCAACGAAGAACCAACACAGCCAAAAAAAAAAAAAAAAAAAGACTTAAACGTAAGATATGACACCATAAAACTCTTAGAAGAGAGCAAAGGCAAATCTCTGTAATAAATCATACCAATGTTTTCGTAGGTTAGTCTCCCAAGGCAACAGAAGTAAAAACAAAATAAATAAATGGGACCTAATCAAACTTACAAGCTTTTACATAGCAGAGGAAACCATAAAAGCAGAACAAAACAAAACAACGAAAAGACAACCAAAGGAATGGAAGAAAATATCTGCAAATGATGCAACTGACAAGGGCTTAATCTCCAAAGTATACAAACAGCTCATACAACTCAACAACAACAAAAAAACAAACAACCCAATTGAAAAATGGGCAGAAGACCTTAATAGACAATTCTCCGAAGAAGACATACACATGGCCAGTAGGCACATGAAAAGATGCTCAGCATCAATAATTATTAGAGAAACGCGAATCAAAACTACAATGAGGTACCACCTCACACTGGTCAGAATGGCCATCATTAAAAAGTCTACAAATAACAAATGCTGGAGAGGGTGTAGAGAAAAGGGAACCCTCCTACACTGTTGGTAGGAATATAAATTGGTGCAGCCACTATGGGAAACAGTATGGAGGTTCCTCAGAAAACTAAAAATAGAATTACCATATGATCCAGCAATCCCACTCCTGGGCAAATACCTGGACAAAACTATAATTCAGAATGATACATGCGTAGGACCTGCACAGAAGGGGAGAGGCAGGATGTGGAAAGGAGGGCCTCTGGAGTGTGGTGTTCCAGAGTTTGGAGAGCACACTGGACACAGCAAAAAATTAGAGTATCTGCAGAGGAACTCAAGAGAGTGATCAACATTAATGTCTCAGAAGATCAGAGGAGGAACCAAGATGGCGGAGTAGAAGGACGTGCTCTCATTCCCTCTTGCGAGAACACCAGAATCACAACTAGCTGCTGGACAATCATTGACAGGAAGATACTGGAACTCACCAAAAAAGATACCCCACATCCAAAGACAAAGGAGAAGCCACAGTGAGACGGTAGGAGGGGCGCAATCACAGTAAAATCAAATCCCATAACTGGTGGGTGGGTGAATCACAGACTGGCAAACACTTATACCACAGAAGTCCACCCACTGGAGTGAAGGTTCTGAGCCCCACATCAGGCTTCCCAACCTGGGGGTCCGGCAACGGGAGGAAGAATTCCTAGAGAATCAGACTTTGAAGCCTAGTGGGAATTGATTGCAGGACTTCGACAGGACTGGGGGAAACAGAGACTCCACTCTTGGAGGGCACACACAAAGTGGTGTGCACATCAGGACCCAGGGGAAGGGGCAGTGACCCCAGAGGAGACTGAACCAGATCTACCTGCTAGTGTTGGAAGGTCTCCTGCAGAGGCGAGGGGTGGCTCTGTTTCACCATGGGGACAAGGACACTGGCAGTAGAAGTTCTGCGAAGTACTCCTTGGCGTGAGCCCTCCCAGAGTCTGTCATTAGCCCCACCAAAGAGCCCAGGTAGGCTCCAGTGTTGGGTTGCCTCAGGCCAAACAACCAACAGGGAGGGCACCCAGCCCCACCCATCAACAGTCAAGTGGATTAAAGTTTTACTGAGCTCTGCCCACCAGAGCAATAGTCAGCTCTACCCAACACCAGTCCCTCCCATCAAGCCTCTTAGATAGCCTCATTCACCAGAGGGCAGAGAGCAGAAGCAAGAAGAACTACAATCCTGCAGCCTGTGGAACAAAAACCACATTCACAGAAAGATAGACAAGATTAAAAGGCAGAGGGCTATATACCAGATGAGGGAACAAGATAAAACCCCAGAAAAACAACTAAATGAAGTGGAGATAGGCAACCTTCCAGAAAAAGAACTCAGAATAATGATAGTGAAGATGATCCAGGACCTGGCGGAAAAAAAGGGAGGCAAAGATCGAGAAGGTGCAAGAAATGTTTAACAAAGACCTAGAAGAGTTAAAGAACAAACAAACAGAGATGAACAATACAATAACTGAAATGAAAACGACACTAGAATGAATCAATAGCAGAAAAACTGAGGCAGAAGAACGGATAAGTGACCTGGAAGACCGAATGGTGGAATTCACTGCTGCGGAACAGACTAAATAAAAAAGAGTGAAAAGAAATGAAGACAGCCTAAGAGGCCTCTGGGACAGCATTAAACGCAACAGAATTCGCATTATAGGGGTCTCAGAAGGAGAAGAGAGAGAGAAAGGACCAGAGAAAATATCTGAAGAGATTATAGTCAAAAATTTCCCTAACATGGGAAAGGAAATAGCCACCCAAGTCCAGGAAGTGCAGTGAGTCCCATACAGGATAAACCCAAGGAGAAACACGCCAAAACACATACTAATCAAATGGCAAAAATTAAAGACAGAGAAAAATTATTGATAGCAGCAAGGGAAAAACAACAAATAACATACAAAGGAACCCCCATAAGGTTAACAGCTGGTTTCTCAGCAGAAACTCTACAAGCCAGAAGGGAGTGGCATGATATACTTAAAGTGATGAAAGGGAAGGACCTACAACCAAGATTACTCTACCCGGCAAGGATCTCATTCATATTCGATGGAGAAATCAAAAGCTTTACAGACAAGCAAAAAAGCTAAGAGAATTCAGCACCACCAAACCAGCTCTACAACAAATGCTAAAGGAACTTCTCTAAGTGGGAAACACAAGAGAAGAAAAGGACCTACAAAAACAAACCCAAAACAATTAAGAAAATGGTCATAGGAACATACATATCGATAATTACCTTAAACGTAAATGTATTAAATGCTCCAAGCAATATATATGCTGTCTACAAGAGACCCACTTCAGACCTAGGAACACATACAGACTGAAAGTGAGGGGATGGAAAAAGATATTCCATGCAAATGGAAATCAACAGAAAGCTGGAGTAGCTATACTCATATCAGATAAAATAGACTTTAAAATAAATAAAGAATGTTACAAGAGACAAGGAAGGACACTACACAATGATCAAGGATTAAGGATCAATCCAAGAAGAAGATATAACACTTATAAATACATATGCACCCAACATAGGAGCACCTCAATATATAAGGCAACTGCTAACAGCAATACAAGAGGAAATCGACAGTAACACAATAATAGTGGGGGACTTTAACACCTCACTTACACCAATGGACAGATCATCCAAAATGAAAATAAATCAGGAAACAGAAGCTTTAAATGACACAATAGACCAGATAGATTTAATTGATATTTATAGGACATTGCAACCAAAAACAGCAGATTACACTTTCTTCTCAAGTGTGCACAGAACATTCTCCAGGATAGGTCACACCTTGGGTCACAAATCAAGCCTTGGTAAATTTAAGAAAACTGAAATCATATCAAGCATCTTTTCTGACCACAATGCTATGAGATTAGAAATGAATTACAGGGAAAAAAACGTAAAATACGCAAACACATGGAGGCTAAACAAAACGTTACTAAATAACCAAGAGATCACTGCAGAAATCAAAGAGGAAATCAAAAAATACCTAGAGACAAATGACAATGAAAACATGACGAGCCAAAACCTATGGGATGCAGCAAAAGCAGTTCTAAGAGGGCAGTTTATAGCTATACAAGCCTACCTAAAGAAACAAGAAAAATCTCAAATAAACAATCTAACCTTACACCTAAAGGAACTAGAGAAAGAAGAACAAACAAAACCCAAAGTTAGCAGAAGGAAAGAAATCATAAAGATCAGAGCAGAAATAAATGAAATAGAAACAAAGAAAACAATAGCAAAGATCAATAAAACTAAAAGCTGGTTCTTTGAGAAGATAAACAAAATCGATAAACCATTAGCCAGACTCATCAAGAAAAAGAGGGAGAGGACTCAAATCAATAAAATTAGAAATGAAAAAGGAGAAGTTACAACAGACACTGCAAAAATACAAAGCATCCTAAGAGACTACTACAAGCAACTCTATGCCAATAAAATGGAAACCTGGAAGAAATGGACAAATTCTTAGAAAGGTAGAACCTTCCAAGACTGAACCAGGAAGAAACAGAAAATATGAACAGACCAATCACAAGTAATGAATTTGAAACTGTGATTAAAAATCTTCCAACAAACAAAAGCCCAGGATCAGATGGCTTCACAGGTGAATTCTATCAAACATTTAGAGAAGAGCTAACACCCATCCTTCTCAAACTCTTCCAAAAAATTCCAGAGGACGGAACACTCCCAAACTCATTCTATGAGGCCATCACCACCCTGATACCAAAACCAGACAAAGATACTACAAAGAAAGAAAATTACAGACCAATATCACTGATGAATATAGATTCAAAAATCCTCAACAAAATATTAGCAAACAGAATCCAACAACACATTAAAAGGATCATACACCACGATCAAGTGGGATTTATCCCAGGGATGCAAGGATTCTTCAATATACGCAAATCAATCAATGTGATACACCATATTAACAAATTGAAAAAAAAATTGAAGAATAAAAACCATATGATCATCACAATAGATGTAGAAAAAGCATCTGTTGACAAAATTCAACACCCACTTATGATAAAAACTCTCCAGAAAGTGGGCATAGAGGGAACCTACCTCAACATAATAAAGGCCATATATGACAAACCCACAGCAAACATCATTCTCAATGGTGAAAAACAGAAAGCATTTCCTCTAAGATCAGGAAGGAGACAAGGATGTCCACTCTCACCACTATAATTCAACATAGTTTTGGAAGTCCCAGCCACGGCAATCAGAGAAGAAAAAGAAATAAAAGGAATACAAATTGGAAAAGAAGAAGTAAAACTGTCACTCTTTGCAGATGACATGATACTATACATAGAGAATCCTAAAGATGTCACCAGAAAACTACTAGAGCTAATCAATGAATTTAGTACTGTTGCAGGATACAAAATTAATGCACAGAAATCTCTTGCATTCCTATACCCTAATGATGAAAAATCTGAAAAAGAAATTAAGGAAACACTCTCATTTACCACTGCAACAAAAAGAATAAAATACCTAGGAATAAACCTACCTAGGGAGACAAAAGACCTATATGAAGAAAACTATAAGACACTGATGAAAGAAATTAAAGATGATACCAACAGATGGAGAGATATACCATGTTCTTGGATTGGAAGAATCAACATTGTGAAAATGAGTATACTACCCAAAGCAATCTACAGATTCAATGCAATCCCTATCAAATTACCAATGGCATTTTTTACGGAGCTAGAACAAATCATCTTAAAATTTGTATGGAGACACAAAAGACCCCGAATAGCCAAAGCAGTCTTGAGGCAAAAAAATGGAGCTGGAGGAATCAGACTCCCTGACTTCAGACTATACTACAAAGCTACAGTAATCAAGACAATATGGTGCTGGCACGAAAACAGAAACATAGATCAATGGAACAGCATAGAAAGCCCAGAGATAAACCCACGCACCTATGGTCAACGAATCTATGACAAAGGAGGCAAAGATATACAATGGAGAAAAGACAGTCTCTTCAATAAGTGGTGCTGGGAAAACTGGACAGCTACATGTAAAAGAATGAAATTAGAACACTCCCTAACACCATACACAAAAATAAACTCAAAATGGATTAGAGACCTAAATATAAGACTGGACACTATAAAACTCTTAGAGGAAAACATAGGAAGAACACTCTTTGACATAAATCACAGCAAGATCTTTTTTGATCCACCTCCTAGAGTAATGGAAATAAAAACAAAAATAAACAAATGGGACCTAATGAAACTTCAAAGCTTTTGCACAGCAAAGGAAACCATAAACAAGACGAAAACACAACCCTCAGAATGGGAGAAGATATTTGCAAATGAATCAACGGACAAAGGATTAATCTCCAAAATATATAAACAGCTCATGCAGCTCAATATTAAAGAAACAAACAACCCAATCCAAAAATGGGCAGAAGACCTAAATAGACATTTCTCCAAAGAAGACATACAGATAGCCAAGAAGCACATGAAAAGCTGCTCAACATCACTAATTATTAGAGAAATGCAAATCAAAACTACAATGAGGTATCACCTCACACCAGTTAGAATGGGCATCATCGGAAAATCTACAAACAACAAATTCTGGAGAGGGTGTGGAGAAAAGGGAACCCTCTTGCACTGTTGGTGGGAATGTAAATTGATACAGCCACTATGGAGAACAGTATGGAGGTTCTTTAAAAAACTAAAAATAGAATTACCATATGATCCAGCAATCCCACTACTGGGCATATACCCAGAGAAAACCATAATTCAAAAAGACACATGCACCCCAATGTTCATTGCAGCACTATTTACAATTGCCAGGTCATGGAAGCAACCTAAATGCCCATCAACAGACGAATTGATAAAGAAGTTGTGGTACATATATACAATGGAATATTACTCAGCCATAAAAAGGAACGAAATTGGGTCATTTGTTGAGACGTGGATGGATCTAGAGACTGTCATACAGAGTGAAGTAAGTCAGAAAGAGAAAAACAAATATCGTATATTAACGCATGTATGTGGAACCTAGAAAAATCGTACAGATGAGCCGGTTTGCAGGGCAGAAGTTGAGACACAGATGTAGAGAGCAAACGTATGGACACCAAGGGGGAAAAGCAGCAGGGCGGTGGGGAAGGTGGTGTGCTGAATTGGGCGATTGGGACTGACATGTATACACTGTTGTATATAAAATGGATGACTAATTAGAACCTATGGTATAAACAAACAAACAAACAAACAAGTAATACTAAACTTTCATTGGGTTATTTGTATGGAATTATGTTAATATAAATGTTTCAGACATTACATGAAATTTCTAAAAATCTTATATGTTCTGGTATAATGTTATAAGTCATAATCCTAGTTATTACTTTAAAATGTTTATCTCAGAAATAACTAATTTTCTTGTCAACTGCATTATTATGAACTTTCATCAAATCTTTAACCGTGGTCATTTTTAAGTCTTTTGTCATTTACAGACAGTTCTGGGTGTACTCTGATGCTTTTGCAAATATGTTACTATAAATGGGTTTCATCTTCAAGGAATTCATGGAAAAGACTCTGACAAGTACAGGTTTCTGGTAACTGACTATACTGCTGAACTGAATGAATAAGCATTTTCAGAACTCTAATGGAAAACTGATGAACTCATAAAATTGCTAACAAAAGATCAAGATGAAAAAAAAAATTAATTACATGGGACTGAGTGAACTGATGAGGATGATTATAATTTTTGTGTCTTTCTGTTTGAATAAAAAAAAAAATCCCACAAGGACTCAGAGGCAAAAAATATACAAATCAATTTTCACTGTAAAGTAAAGGAGCTGTTACAGTGGAGGATTACTGGACTGAATGTCAGTATTATGACATAGTATGAGTGTGTTTCAAGTTTGGTAATTGCAATCATTGTTGCTTTTGTTGTGGTCATCCATTTACAATGCTTGGTGTCAGTTTATTTATCTCTTGTAAAAATAAAATACAGTGTGTGTGTGTGTGTGTGTGAAAAAAAAAAAAAGATACGTGCACCCCTATGTTCATAGCAGCACTATTCACAACAGCCAAGACATGGAAATAACCTAAGTGTCCATCAATGGATGAATGGATAAAGAAGATGTGATATATACAATGGAATACTACTCAGCCATAACAAAGAATGAAATAATGCCATTTGCAGCAACATGGATGCAACTAGAGATTATCATACTAAGTGAAATAAGTCAGAAAGAGAAAGACAAATGCCATATGATATCACCTACATATGGAATCTAAAATATGGCATAAATGAACCTATCTATGAAACAGAAACAGACTCACAGACATAGAGATCAGACTTGTGGTTGCCAAGGGGGGTAGGGAGGGATAAGGATGGACCGGGAGTTTGGGGTTGGTAGATGCAAACCATTACATTTAGGATGGACAAACAACAAGGTCCTACTGTACAGCACAGGGAACTATATTCAATCTCTTGGGATAAACCATAATGGTAAAGAATATGAAAAAGAATGTCTATATGTATACAACTGAGTCACTTTGCTGTACAGCAGAGATTGGCACAGCATTGTAAATCAACTATACTTCAATTTGTTACAAAATGTTAAAAATAAATAATTGAAATCAGGATCTTAAAGTGATAGCTATGTCCCCATATTCACTGCAGCACTATTTGCAATACCTAGTGAAGATACAGAAACAACTGAAATGTCCATGGACAGATGAATGGATACAGAAAATGCGGTATAAACATACAGTAAATATTATTCAGCCTTAAAAAAGAGGGAAATGACACCATTTGCAACAACATGGAAGGCATGCTAAATGAAGTTGGTCAGTCACAAAAGGACAAAAGGACTGCATGATTCCTCTTACATGAAGCATCTAAAATAGTCAAACTTACAGAAGCAGACAATAGAATGGGGATTGCCAGGGTCAGGGGGGAAGGGAAAATGGGGACTTGTTCAATGGGTATAAGTTTTCAGTTATACAAGGTGAATGAGTTCAAAAGATCTCTGTACATCGTAGTGCATATGGTTAACAATTCAGTAGTGCACACTTAAGAATTTGTTAAGAGGGTACATTTCACGCTCAGTGTTCTTATCATAAAAAAAAGGGAGCACAAGGAAATTTTGGAGGTGATGGATATGTTTATTACCTCGATTATGATGATGGTTTCATAGGTGTATGCATACTCATCAATTTGTATACATTAAATGTGTCCAATCTTTGTTTATGAATATACTTCAACAAACATATAAAAAAGTTAAAGCTATTGAAAACATTTAAAAAATTAAAATAAAAAATAAAAGGCATCATAATAATTTTTAATTTTATCTTTATTTATGAAGGTAGCTATTATTATGCCCATTTCATTGCTAAGACACTGAGCGCCAAATGGCACAGAATTAGGTAAGTCTCCCAGAGCCACCTGGCAAATAAATGGTGTTTGCAGACCTCCTTATTATTATCATTGTTATTATTTATTTTTTTTACAATTCAGTGGTTTTTAGTATTATATTTAGAGTTGTGCAGCCATTACCATCATTTAATTTTAGGACACTTCCAAAAGAAATCCAATACCCATTAGGAATCACTCTCCATTTCCCCCTCCCCTTGGCAATTCTAATCTACTTTGTCTCTATTTCCATGGGACTTTTATATCTCCCTAATGTACTCACATAATTCAATTTTTAAAAAAATCAACCTACAGAGCTTTTTAAGAACACAATGCTGTATAGCTACCAATGGAACTATTTATTTTAATTTGAATAATTCACTTTAAAACTTCAGAGTACAAACCTGGATCCTTTTCCCCTGAATTGTTTGTTATCTTCAACTTTATTCCTCAGGTATTATAATCACTAAATGCAAACAGTTTCTCTGTGAATTCTCTTTGGCAAGAATCCAAATTTTTTACTTTTTTAAAAAAGAACTCTGAAGAGAAAGAATTAGGCAGATAGTTTATGGCTTCTGTATTTCTTATTCTAGATTTAGAAAACTTCTTTATTTGATTCAACATTAGGCACTTGATGAAAAAATAAAATGCGAAAAAGAAAATGTTTCAGATTGTTTTCCTGACATAATACACCTCACCTAGTTAGTGAGCTGATGGTGTATCTTGTTTCCAAGGTACAATGTAAACTCTCTCAGAAGGGAGATCAAGGCACTCATTCATTACTTCACATCTGCCCTGTACACTGCATTGGTGCTTTATATTTTATTATAAGTCCCAATTATAAGTATGAAATAAGAAAGAAAAACCTAAATTTGTTCTCCAACTTGGGGGAAAATGGTTAAAAATGCTCACTTCTCCCTACAAGTCAGTTTAGCATTTCAATTCATACTTAGTGTCCCAAGGAAGCTATATAAGAAGCACAGTTCCTGCTCTATAAAAATTTATTAGCGTTTCACTGTGATGTCCCAAGATAAAGTCACAAATTATGAGAAGGCCAAATCTACAAAGAACCTTAAAAGACCATCTGGTCCAACCAGCTCTTATTTTCTTGATCTGAAATATGGTAAGTTGGAGTTGCCCAAGCAAATCAGCACAAAGCTGCTATTCAGTTTGGGGTACCACTCATTAAACTAACAAATGTACCCTTTACCACATTATGAAAACCCATTGCTGTATGCAAACATTCAGATGTACAAGAAAGATAAGGAATGATGGTTTTTTGGGGTTTAACAAATTATTCAAAGTATTCTAAACAGAAGATCCAATAATGCAGAAAAACATCCTGTAAAGTTAGATTTACCCACAACTTTTCAGGAACAGCTCATAAAACAGGGTATATGTATATTGAAACAAAAGTTGTTAGAAGGGGAACCTATTGCGAGCTTCAGGCTTTGCACCGGCATCTCATTTAATCCTTCAAAACCCTGTGAGGCTGGCAGAGCCATCACCGCCCTTTCACAGCTGAGAGAACAGACTCAGGGAGACCACGTAATTTAGCTAAGGGCTCACAACTGGTTAAAAAATAAATTAAAAAAGGCCCTCAGTTACTAACATAACATATTCTGATGTCATACAGCCTTTGGCAAGGTTTAATTCAATGGCATATTCAACACAAACATTACACTATTATTCTCTGACCTTCATTTCCATGGCTGGCCTGATTTTATCACATTTTTATATTTTTAAACCAATTTCCAAAGTGACCTTCCTTTGAAGTGTACCAGCTGACAGCTGGATACATTTTTTTTTCATTTTCACATCCCTCACCGCCTACTCCAGAGAATGACAAATGAAAGATTTTAATCAACACTTTTTGCACATTAAAATTTCAATCGCAAAAATTAATCCCACAGAGTTTACCTTAAGCAAACTGGTTGCTTCAGAATGACTTAATCAATGTTATCATGAAAATAAAATACATTTCTAGCAGGCACCACAGGAGGAAATGGGTCACCAAAGCCTAAGGGCTGCTCAAGCTCAAAAATAACAGGAAAGTTGAAAAGGGTATTGGGCTAGGAGTTTAGATTCCTGGATTCCACTTCTGGTTCTGCCACTTACAAGTAGTAAGAGACAACCTAACTTCCTGGGACATGTTTCACTTTCAGTAAAACAGAGAATATAATTCTTGACCTATCTTGTTCTGATGGTCAATGGAGATAATGTGCAGATTTAAAAACATGGTGCTAAACAGCACCATAAATATTATTTTATAGGTGGAAAAAGGAAGCCCAGAGAGGCTAAATAACTTGAAAACGTCACACAGCCAGGGGATGACAGAGCCAAAGACGGGAACTCCTGAGATTTTCAGTCCTGAGCTTTTAGAGTCCACCTGTTGCCTTTTCTCTAACAGCTTCTACTCAATGAACTTTGCACATTATTACTCAACATTATTTGCATGCCACCTCAATAAAACTACCCTGGTGTCCCTTTGGGAAAGTGTCATAACCATTCTTGATTTATAAAGTTACACCTCAAAATGCAAGCTTCCTGATTTAATATCTTAATGCTGGAAAGGCTATCCCCGGTCAATTGGGCCAACCTTCTGCATAAGAATTCGTTCTACTACATCCGCGAGAGGCATGTTGGGCAAAGTACTCATAACCATCTCTAAGGCCAATAAAAGAACTTCTTTGCAGGCCACTTTAAAACAACTGAAACTTTCTTTGCAGCGTGTACCAAATCAGACTGCTTTTTAAGTCCAAGCTTTGCTCACGTTATATATATGGCATTAGCAGGATCGAGAAAAGAGCTAGAGGAACCTTGGGTTCTGCCACGAGCTCCCTGCCGACCTTGGGGAAAAAAACTCTCCAGGCTTCAATCCCCCAGAGTGTGAAAAGGGGGTGACGACAGCAAACACCCCCAGTGTTCCCCTCGAGGGATGCTAAGAAACTATTGGGCGGGAGAGCGGAAGGTGCGCAGGATGACGGAGCAGCCGACTCAGCGGCGTCCCAAGCAGCCCAGGGCAGACACTGGGCGCAGGCGGTCCCACCCCGGGCCCCGCCCGGCTCGGGGGGGACGGCGCGTGGGGGCGCCCCTCCTCCGGCTTCTTTAGTGCGACCGGCGGGGGTCACTTACCGGGCCAGGAGCTCTAGGAAGATCACGTTACTGCAGCAGCCTGCGAAAACCAGGCCCACCGCGAAGGCCGGGCGCATGGCCGGGGCAGGGTAAGGGGAGCAAGCGCGCAGAGGAAGCGCCCGCCTAGACTGCTACCCCAGGAAACCCGGCTGCCGCCTCGCCGCGGCACTGAACATCACCACCGTCCCGCAGTGCTGCTCTCCCGGGGCCGTCGCGGTCTCCCTTTTCCCAGCAGCCGCCACCAACGCTGCCGGCGAGGAGCTGTAGTTAGCTGTCAGCGGGGCCCCATTCATCCGAAGGGGGTGTCCGAGTCCGGGCCAGACTACACTTCCCAGAATGCTGCGCGCCCGTACGACCGGCTGCGTCCTAACTCGCCTCTGCCCGGCAGCTCCACCGGAGAGGAGAGAGAGGCGAGGTGCCCGTCATGCCTCACGCGGTAGCAAGCCGCGGGGCTTGCTGGGAAGTGAAGTTCCAACGCTGTTAACGTTGTTTCTTAAGAGGCCGCCAAGGGCTGTGAAAGGGATTCGTCCAGCACTTTCACGGTAAACTCACAGCTGACGGCACTAGAGCTACACACCTGTGATTGCTTGGTCGTTGGAAGTATTCTAGTATCTGAAAATTCTCCTGAATTGGGAGAAAGTAGAAATTCTCTGAACTTCCTTCTCTACCTTTTGAAAAGAACATCGGACTCGGGAAGTTCTGGGATTGAATCTTGGCTTAGACACTAATCAGCTCGGCTATCTCAGGCAACTGCTTTCTCATCATAGGTAAAGATGGGAACAGTAATGCCCATCTTACCTGGCTGTTGTGAGGATTAAAAGCGATGATCACCTGGGCATCTTGTTAAAATGCGGGTTCTGATTCACTAGACCTGCTGTGGGGCCTGAGGTTCTGCACTTCCAACAAGTTACCAGGTGTCGGTGATGCTACAGATCTGTCAACCAAACTTTGAAGAGCACATGCCTATAAACCAGCTGACTCTGGAGACCTTTCCGTCCCACCCGTCTCACTGGCTCAGGGACTCTGGGCCAGCCAACCAGCCACCCAGGCTCCTCTTTCCCTGTAGCCTACAGTCAGGCTCAAACAAACAAACTTGTTCTTCTTCTTCACTTTAACACTGAATATCTTTAAAGAGTAATCTATATTCACGGTCTCTGCTTTTTACTCTCATCAAAGACAGGTTATTGAAAGTAGTCTCATTTAGAGCCCTAATGACCTCTTAATTGTCCAAACCAAATAGCACAGGCTCACCTTACTTGATCTTGCCACGGCTTTTGACAATGAAAGCTCAATCCTCTTGACATTCTCCTGTCCCTCGGCTCATAAGACACGAGCGTCCTGTTTCTCCTTCTACTTCTCTGACTTATCTTTTTCAGTTTTCTTTTTGGGCTTTTCCTCCTCTGCCCACTGAGTTCTCCTAACAGAGCTCCATCATTTGTCCCTCCTCTTGTTTCCCTGAACACTTTCTATTGGTGATCTCATCTCCATAACTTCAACCATCACCATATGTAACTGAGATCTTATGTGTATGTACAGCCCCAATCTCCTGTGTGCCTTAAATCGAAGTTTCCAACTGCTTATTTGACATTTTCACCAATAAATCCTTGTAAACCCCTCAACAACAGCATATACACAGTTCATTATCTACCCTCCCAAATAGGGCCCTTATTTCTACTAAGGACATTATCCACCATCTGTTCTCTTTGGGCAAAAACCTAAAAGATATTCACAGTCTTCCTTGCCTTCCCATCACACATTTATTTTACCTCTACATTCTGTCAATTCTGCCTCACAAGTATCTCTAGATTCCAATCTCTCCTTTCAGTTTACATCGATGTCTACTTATCCTCCTAACATATCTTGGTGCCTTCAGCCTCTTCCCTCTTCAACCCATCCTCCATGCTGTCGCCACACTGTTTCCAAAAACAAACTCAAACTCTTTACGTCACACTGCTATTCCAAGATGTCTGTTCCAATTACTAGTACTGTGTAACAAACCACCCCAAAATGTGGTGATTCAAAATGTAGTATAGAACAAAAAGATTTTCTCTCTCTCACACAGTTCTGTATGTTGACAATGTTCGACATACACCTAGTCCGTTCTCCGTTGGAGTTTCGGATGCTGTTGTGGTCAGATGCCAGCTAAGGCTGGAGCCTTCCGAAGGCGTGACTGGGCTGATGAATGGCTCTCTCCTCATGGCCTCTCTTAGGCTGTGTTTCCTCACAATATTGTGGACTCAGGTTAGCCAGACTTCTTACAAGATGACTAGCTCCCCCTAGAACAAGCATTCCAAGAGATCAAGTCAAAAGCTGTAGTGGCCTCAGTGTGTGACACTGACACACAGTGTCACTTGCACCAAATTCTATTGGTTCCATTGGCCAACCCAGATTCATTGTGGGAGGGGACTAACAAAGGCATCATCTGTGCGGGGGGGGGGGGAAGGGGCATCTTTGAAGACTAGCTATACAATGTTTCTTGGCTCCTTGTGTGAAATTCACACTCTGTAGAAGGCATACAAACATGTCACCATCAAGCCTCAGTTTACGTTTGTAATTTCCTCTCCTGCCATTCTTACCTGGACTCCTGCCACATTAAATGCTCTGTTCTCTGAGTTTATAGTGACTTTAAAAATTCGCCTCTGTGCACATGCTGTTCTGCTTGCTCGGAAAACCCTTTTCTTTTTGGCCATCTCCTACTCATCCTTTTATGGCAATGGGGGACACAGGAGTGAGTAGATACTTTTACACTGTACAGAGGGAAGGTCCCTGCTCAGACATCACCTTTCTGTGTGTAGTTTTTCAAAGCACCATTCACAGTTCCCTCCTCTATATCTCTAGCACCCCATCTATACCTAAACCAGTCCATGAATCATGTTGTATTGTAGTTATACATGTTCGTGTTGGTCTCCCCCTTTAGACCATGCCCCTTTGTGAACAGAAACCAAGAATAACTAATTCATCTCTAGATCCTTAGCATTATATACAGTGACTGGTATATAATATGTACATATGCTTTTTGTTGAATGAATGAATGAGTGAGCTTGAGTTCATTATTTGAGTCAAATAATTCACACCTCATAAATTCAATAAATATATAATATTTTTCAGCTTGACTCATTTCTAAAATGTACACATCAAAAATATACTGCTCAATAATTTGCATAAACAATGATATAGAACCAATACTCTGGCCAGGAAACAGAACATTACCAGCACCCCAAAAGATCCCTGTGCCCCCTTCAAATCACTAATCCCCTCCAGGAATAACCCCGTTTTTTACTTTCTAGCAACAGAGATTAGTTTTGCCTGGTTTTAGACTTGACATAAATGGAATCATACAGAATATTTTGTTTCTGCTTCTTTCACTCAACAATATGTTTGTCAGTTTATATGTGTTGTTGCATGTACTTGTAGTTCATTTATTCTCATTGCTGGATAACATTCCCTTGTATGAATGTACCACAATATATCTCTTCTCCCGGTGACGGACATTTTGGGCATTATGAAGAGTGCAACTATGAAATTTCTTGTACATAACTTTTGGTGAACATAAACACACATTTCTGTTGGATATCAGTGGATTAATCAAGGTCCTTAGTCAAGAAACAGAAGTCATACAGTAACGAACAAGGAAAGTTTAATATAAAGAATTATTAACAGTAACAGAGGATTAGTTAACATAATGGGTTAAGAAACTCCCAAGATTATAGGAATAGTAACTACAACCTAGGACTGAAGCAGACCACTCAAGGAAGGAACAAATTTGGAAGAGGGCCTTCTCTCTTGCACACTGAGACTCAGGCTCTACTGAAGAGGGCATGGCTATAGCCCACTAGCTAGCAGAGAAGTTCCGTAAGGTGCTGATAAAACTAGCCATGAACCACCCTCTGGGGTCCGGCTGGGGCACCGGCCAAGTCATCGGGTGTTGTACTTTCCAGGAAGCTGGCTGGGGCTCTGGAGAACTTCCTGGTAACCACCTGGAAGGATACCACTGAATTCACTGAGGCGAGTGCCACGGGATGTCCTATGTGCTGCAGGAACAAGAAGAGAGGAAAAAGCACCAGAACCAGGAAGACAAGGCCCCTCCTCCCGCAGTGTTCCTGCAGTGCTGTCATGACAAAGGTCCACACTGTGCCACCTGGCAGAGGGGAAATGTCCAGAGGATCCAACTCCAGCATCACAAGCAGGGCCGTGAGGGGTGGATTTTGAGCTGGGAGGTTGTAAATCGACAACTGAGACTCCCATGGGGTGGGGGGTGGGGGTTAGGGTCATTTCAACTTCCATATTTTAATTGTTTCATCGTAAAACCAAAGTTACAAAGTGCAGGCAAGGCTTCATCTCCCAGGCTTTTTTCTGCTTTCCCCTCTGAGTTCAAAATTCAAGCATCTTTGAATGAATAGCGACATCTTAGACAGCCGCTGGGCTCAACGTGTTTAAACCTTCGCACAATCCGCTTCCCTTGTGTGGAGGGACCTATTGCTTTGGGAATGTTCATCATCCTTGTTCCTGTGTTGTCAGCAGGAAAAAGCTGTCAAGGTTGTCTTAAAAGCCATTTTTGCTTCTAGCTCCAGCCACTCAGACATATTTTGAATCATTTATTAAATCCACTTAACCAAGTTGTTGACAAAAAATTAAGTAAGATGACTCCTGTGGGATACTGCTTGACAAGTGTCCTCAAGTTGACAAGCCTACAGAGATCTGTCACTTGATTTAAAAAAAAAAAAAAAAACGTTTTCATATCTATTATGTGAGGATGATTTTCTCCTCTATCTCATAAATCTTGAGATGCTTGGCGCTGTGCATGGGGAAGGCACACTATAAATATACGTGAGGTATTATTTATAAAGTCAAATATTTTTGTTACTTGTTTCATAGGTCAGATTCAAGCAATGCCCCAGTGTGTTGATAGATTTATGTAATATAGCTTCTTCAAGGATGTTATTCAAAGACAGATGACCTTTTTCAGAGTACTGTAGTTAAGGCACATGGAGTTTTGGCCAGGAAGGAAACTTTCTTGACCAGAATGTTAGTGGTATGAGGTCAAGGACTTTGTCTTATTAGCCACGATACCCTCTACATCTCTATGGCATTTGGCTCATAGCAGATGCTCACTGAGTTTGGATGGAAGGTAGAAAGGAAGGAAGAAAGGAATGGAGGGACAGAGGGATGGAGGGACAGAGTGAGGGAGAGAGAGAGGGAGGGAGCGAGGGAGAATGAAGGACCTTTAGGAAAACCAGCTCCTATTTAAGAAACTCATATGCAAAACAGGTGAGGGGTTGAAAATGGTACCTGCTATGGTAGAAACTACTAAGCAGGTTAAACACCTGAAGAAATAATCCTGAGTGCTCAGGGCTATGGGCGAGCTCCTGATGGCAAGAACTATGTCTACTTGAAATGTGTGCCTCCCAGTTTTCCCCTTCATTGTTGCTGAATTGATGTTTGTTAAATTGTATTATTGAATTGAGGTGGCAAATCTCACTACGAGGAAAAGATACTGTTAAACCACTTTTAGGAAAAAAATGATGTCAGAGAATCTAGTGTTTGCATCAGGTGTGACGTGTCTCTAAGTTACTTATTATGCTTCCACCTTCCCCAACCCTAGGATAACTGATAATATTTTAAGAGAATAAAACGAACCCATGGGGTCGTTTCATTTTGATTCTCCTACCCTGGTTCCATCACCTTTTCCCCATCTCAGGCATTAAGCTATGTTACTAACCCACCTGCTGAAACACGCGTTGATCTGCTATTCCCCAGGGGTGAACCTAGCACATCACAGTGACTGTTTCAGTTTCTAAATGCTTCTGCACAGAGCCCATCTACCCCTCCATCAATTATGTGAGGTAGATGGGGATTATTATTCCTACGAGAAAATCTGAGGGTCAAAATGTTTAAATATATTTGCTAAGGCTCACAAATTTGAATGCATGTGAGGTCAACATGAAACTGATTTTCAAGGTAAAATGGTGAAACTGACTGCAGAATGTATTGAGTTTTTTGGGAATCGGAAGGTGTAATCCATGTCTGGGTACATTCAAATTCAAATTTTTTAAATTTTATTTTTAATTGTGGTAACATGTATATTACAAACAGTTTACCATCTTAACTGTTTTTAAGTGAACAATTCCCTGGTATTAAATACATTTACATTGTTGTGCAACTATCACCACCATCATCCCTAGAGCTTTTTGCATCTTGAAAAACTGAAACTCTATAGCCATTAAACAATCATTCAGCCTTACTTCCTCCCCCCACCCCAACCCCTGGCAACCACCATTCTAGTTTCTGCTTCTATGAATTTGACTACTCTAGGTACTTCATGGAAATAGAATCGCACAGTATTTATCTTTTTATGACAGGCTTATTTCACTTAGCATAATGTCCTCAAGGTTCATCCATGTTGTAGCAGGTGTCAGAATTTCCTTCTCTTTTAAGGGTGAATAATATTCCACTGTCTGTATACACCACAATTTGTTTATCCATTCATTAATTGATGGACACTTGAGTGGCTTCCATCTTTTGGCTGTTGTCAGTAATGCTGCTATGAACATGGGTGTACAAATTTTTCTTTGAGACCCTGCTTTCAGCTCTTTTGGGAATATACTCAGAAGTGGAATTGCTGGGTCAGATGGTAATTCTATGCTTAATTTTTTAAGAAACCATATACTATTTTCCACAGCAGCTACACCATTTTCTATTTCTACCAATAGCGCACAAAGATTCCCTGTTTTCTGTCTCCTCACGAACACATATTTTCTGGTTTCTTTTCTTTTCTTTTCTTTTTTTTTTAAATAGTAGCCATCCTAGTGGGTGTGAGGTGGCATCTCATGGTGGTTTTGATTTGCAAGTCTCTAATGATTAGTGACATTGAGCATCTTTTCGTGTGCTCACCAGCCATTTGTATATCTGCTTTGGAGAAAGGTGCATTCAAGACCTTCGAATTCACATTTTTAAAGCGTGGAATTTTGAGCCAGGTTCTTTCTGCGGGCTGATGGCTTCTGAACCCGGATCACGCCCCAAGCAACAGAGCCAGGACGAGAAGGAGGCAGTCCTTGCCCAGCCCGCATCTGGCACCTGCTCAATCTGCTCCACCATCTCACCCAAACAGGTTCCCTTTGCGATTGATGACACTTCTTACTTTTTCTTCATTTAAAAAAATTTTTTTGTAGATTTATTTTTGAATTTGTAACACATGCACATCGTACAAAATTCAAAAGGCACAAAGGATACCAGTGTAAAACAATTTCCTTCCCTTTCCTGAACCTCTGTCACCCTGCACCCCTACTTTGAGGTTACTATTGTCACTAATGTTTTGTGCATTCTTCCATTTACTACAAAATATGTAGGTTTTTTCTCATTCAGACACTATTTTTTTTTTCTTTAATAATACATCTTGGAGAACGTTGCATTTTAGTGTTGTGTTGTTCTTTTTAATGACTGCATAATATTCTATTTATGGATGTGCTGTCTTTTATTTCACCAGTTCCCTGTTGTTGGATCTTTAGGTTGTTTCCAATATTTTGCTCTAACAAACAGCACTGCACTGAATATCAATGGCATGTATTTTTGAGTAAACTGAAGAAGTGGACAATTGGTCATGCCTTAGCTATGAA
The DNA here is from genome assembly GCF_949987535.1 of Balaenoptera acutorostrata. Classification (NCBI taxonomy): domain Eukaryota; kingdom Metazoa; phylum Chordata; class Mammalia; order Artiodactyla; family Balaenopteridae; genus Balaenoptera; species Balaenoptera acutorostrata. Next base: position 19,474,839 of record NC_080070.1, on the reverse strand, counting down.
ACATAGTCCAGTTAACTGACTGACTCATGTTTCAGTTTCATGTTTTAGATTGGTACGATTAATAGTACCAAGCTTTTTCAGTGCCGCATTATTTACAATAGTCAAGATATGGAAATAACCTAAATTCCCATCAATGGATGAAAGAAGGTGTTTTATACACACACACACACACACACACACACACACACACAGGAACACTACTCAGCCATAAAAGAGAATGAGATCTTGCCATTTTCAACAACATAGAAGGACCTTGAGGGTATTATGCTAAGTGAAATAAGTCAGAGACAGACAAATACTACATGATTTCACTTACATGTGGAATCTAAAAAAACAAAGCGAAGAAACATACAAAACCAAACCAAACCCAGACTCATAGGTACAGAGAACAGATTAGTGGTTTCTAGAGGGGAGGGAAGTTGGGAGGGTGGTAGAAAATGGGTGAAGGGGATCAAAAAGTACAAGCTTCCAGTTATAAAATAAATGTCACAGGGATGTACAGTACAGCATGGGGAATATAGTCAGTAATATTGTAGTAACTTTGTATGATGACATGTGGCAACTAGACTTATTATGGTGATCATTTCTCAACGTATACAAATGAATCACTATGTTGCACACCTGAAACTAATATAACATTTTATGTCAATTGTACATCAATAAAAACAAAACAAAACACCAGGATCCAACCCTCAACTTGCGTATTCACCTCACCCACCTTACTATATTTAAAACAGTTATTTCATTCATTGTGGATTTTTCTGCATTGATTTTGATTTTTTGAAATATTGCATTAAAATATTACTTTTTACCAGAAGAAAAAAATTGAAAAAAAAATAGTGCCAAGCTTTCACAGGACTCCCATACCAAAGGATACTTCTTCCTAAACCCTTTCCCATAACCAGGTAGTGAAAAAAACAAAAACAAAGTAGATATTTTATCTAATATTTATGTACAAAACAAAATATTACATAGTATGCTTCATACATTGTCTTTAAAACTATGGCCTAACCATAATTCCTCATAGATGTAATATCACTAGGAAATAAATGTTAGTGCCACAAGGGCAAAATTCCAGCTAAGCAAATTTCCAGATAATGCATCAATTTGAGAACTGAAAACTGTACTGAAATAATTTTTAATGGAAATCTTCATGTTATTCCCTGCTTTATCACATTTAATACAGGGAACATTGACTGTCCTTATCTTGTGCACTGAACATTGTGGTTTTGAGCATCCATTATTGCAGTGTGGTGATTCTTACTGAGTCACTGGATGAACCACAGCCTCTGAGCGCCCTGATACTAAATGGCTTCCGATTTTCTCCAGGAAACGAACTCTGCCTGGTGAAGGCTGATCGATGCTCCTCTGGCGCCCTCTAGTGTCCTGTGCTCACCCTGGTCTATCACTTAACACTATTGAAATTGTTTCCTTGCCGATCTTCCCGCGCCAGACCGCAAGCTCTGTGAGGCAAGTATGGGGTTCTTGCCACTTTTGTGCACCCAGCTCTCAACCATAGTGCCTCGCCAACAATAGTCACCCATAAATATTTGTTGAGTGACTGAATTATTGAATAAATGAATGAAGGAGTGAGTGAATAGATTCCTGTATTCCTTTTTTGAGTTCTCCTCCCTGCTTTTTATGGTTTTAATTTGATCTTCTTTTGCACTGTTGCTCTGTATACATTAAGCATGTTGGCCTTTGGCCACTGTCCCTTCCAACTCTCTCTCACCTAAGAAACCCGACTGACTGACCACGTGATTGGGTTTAAAAACAAGTTAGGAATAGAGAGCTCTGCATGATTCAAGTTTACAGCTTTAGCGCATAATCTTTCTAACAGGTGTTTTGGGAATTTAAAGACATATTTTGTTTTCCTTCTGGTTCTTGGGTTCCGAATAGAGTTGTCAGTCAGCTGATTGCTGGGTTAGAAAGCTATTGCTGTTTTGTAAGTCTACAAAAATTCAGTAGGCATTGGGTTATGTGGTCAACACAATGCTAGGAATTATGGGATTATACATCACAAGGCTTGCCCATGGTAAGAGCTTCATACGGATCTGTTGACGGATAAAGGAAAAGTGCAGAGAATGGGTCTGCTACCCTCAATAATAATAGCTAACATATGGAGCACTTACTGAATGCCGGGCACCTTTCCCAAATTATCTCATTTAATCTTCATAAAAATCCAGTGAGATAGGCGTAGGCACTATTATGATCTCCATTTTCTAGGGGAAGCAACTGAGGCTCAGAGAGATTAAGAGATATTTCCAAGGTGATATAAAGTTGTGCACTTGGTTAACACCCGGATCTATCTGATACTAGAGACCAGAGTCATAACTGCTCTGCTGCAGTGACCCATGAGGTTTTCAGTTTCATCAGAGAGACAAGATAAACACACATGAAACCACCAAGGCGTCTCAGAACACTCCAGATATAACCCAGCCCCTGGTACCTCTCTTCTGCTCATCTACCACTCTTCCCGGTGCATCTGCTCTCCAGCCACTCTGGGCTCCTTGCTTTTTTTGCAGGATGCTGAGCACATTCCTGCCCCAGGGCCTTTGCACTTGCTATTCCTTCTGCCTGGAACACTCTTCCCCGAGGTACATCCATGGCTTTCTTCCTCATTTCATTCAGTTTTGTGCTTCAATGGTACTTCCTCAGACATTCTGACATTCTATCTGGCCCTGCCCTGCTTTATTTTCTTTATTTTACCATTACCTAACATGATGGTAACTACCTTTTTATAGATTTATTTTTTATTTCCTGTGTCTTCCACTAGATAGCAGACTCCAGGAAGCCAGGGACTTTGTGTACACCTCCAGCAATGAGAACAGTGCCTGGTACATAGTAGCACTTAATATACCTGCCAAATGAATGAATTAAGATCATTAAGATAATAATCCTTAAAGATAATTGGCAAGTATTAAACAGCAGTTCTGTGCCAGGTATTTTGCCTGATGTTTTATGTCACATATTACTTTGCCACATCCCTATGAGAGAGGTATATTATTTTCTTCTCACTTTATTTTTTTTTAACATCTTCATCAGAGTATAATTGCTTTACAATGTTGTGTTGGTTTCTGCTGTATAACAAAGTGAATCAGCTATATGTATATATATATCACCATATCCCCTCCCTCTTGCGTCTCCCTCCCACCGTCCCTATCCCAACCCTCTAGGTGGTCATCAAGCACTGAGCTGATCTCCCTGTACTATGAAGCTGCTTCCCACTAGCTATTTTACATTTGGTAGTGGATATATGTCCATGCCAGTCTCTCACTTCGTCCCAGCTTACCCTTCCCCCTCCCTGTGTCCTCAAGTCCATTCTCTATGTCTGCATCTTTCTTCCTGTCCTGCTCCTACGTTCATCAGAACCATATTTTTTTTTATTCCACATATATGTGTTAGCATACGATATTTGTTTTTCTCTTTCTAACTTACTTCACTCTGTATGACAGACTCTAGGTCCATCCACCTCACTACAAAGAGTTCAATTTCATTTCTTTTTATGGCTGAGTAATATTCCACTGTATATGTGCCACATCTTCTTTATCCATTCATCTGTTGATGGATACTTAGGTTGCTTCCATATCCTGGTTATTGTAAATAGAGCTGCAATGAACATTGTGGTGCACGTCCCTTTTTGAATTATGGTTTTCTCAGGGTGTATGCCCAGTAGTGGGATTGCTGGGTCGTATGGTAGTTTTATTTTTAGTTTCTTAAGGAACCTCCATACTGTTCTCCATAGTGGCTGTATCAATTTACATTCCCACCAACAGTGCAAGAGGGTTCCCTTTTCTCCACATCCTCTCCAACATTTCTTGTTTATAGATGTTTTGATGATGGCCATTCTGACTGGTGTGAGGTGTTACCTCCTTGTAGTTTTGATTTTCATTTCTCTAATGATTAGTGATGTTGAGCATCCTTTCATGTGTTTGTTGGCAATCTGTATATCTTTTTTGGAGAAATGTCTATTTAGGTCTTCTGCCCATTTTTGGATTGGGCTGTATGTTTTTTTGATATTGAGCTGCATGAGCTGTTTGTATATTTTGGAAATTAATCCTTTGTCCGTTGTTTCATTTGCAAATATTTTCTCCCATTCTGAGGGTTGCCTTTTTGTCTTGTTTATGGTTTCCTTTGCTGTGCAAAAGCTTTTACGTTTCATTAGGTCCCATTTGTTTATTTTTGTTTTTACTTCCATTTCTCTAGGAGGTGGGTCAAAAAGGATCTTGCTGTGATTTATGTCATAGAGTGTTCTGCCTATGTTTTCTTTTAAGAGTTTTATAGTGTCTGGCCTTACATTTAGGTCTTTATTCCATTTTGAGTTTATTTTTGTGTGTGGTGTTAGGGAGTGTTCCAATTTCATTCTTTTACATGCTGGCTGGTTTTCCCAGCATCACTTATTGAAGAGACTGTCTTTTCTCCATTGTATATTCTTGCCTCTGTTATCAAAGATAAGGTGACCATATGTGCGTGGGTTTATCTCTGGGCTTTCTATGCTGTTCCATTGATCTTTATTTCTGTTTTTGTACCAGTACCATACTGTCTTGATTACTGTAGCTTTGTAACATAGTTTGAAGTCAGGGAGTCTGATTCCTCCAGCTCCGTTTTTCTTTCTCAAGATTGCTTTGGCTATTTGGGGTCTTTTGTGTTTCCATACAAATTGTGAAATTTTTTGTTCTAGTTCTGTGAAAAATGCCATTGGTTGTTTGATAGGGATTGCATTGAATCTGTAGATTGTTTTGGGTAGTATAGTTATTTTCACAATGTTGATTCTTCCAATCCAAGAACATGGTATATCTCTCCAACTGTTTGTATCATCTTTAATTTCTTTCATCAGTGTCTTATAGTTTTCTGCATACAGGTCTTTTACCTCCTTACGTAGGTTTATTCCTAGGTATTTTATTCTTTTTGTTGCAGTGGTAAATGGGAGTGTTTCCTTAATTTCTGCTTCAGATTTTTCACCATTAGTGTATAGGAATGCAAGAGATTTCTGTGTATTAATTCTGTATCCTGCTACTTTACTAAATTCATTATTAGCTCTGGTAATTTTCTGGTAGCATCTTTAGGATTCTCTATGTATAGTATCATGTCATATGCAAACAGTGACAGTTTTACTTCTTTTCCAATTTAGATTGCTTTTATTTCTTTTTCTTTTCTGATTGCTGCAGCTAAAATTTCCAAAACTATGTTGAATAATAGTGGTGAGAGTGGGCAGCCTTGTCTTGTTCCTGATATTAGAGGAAATGGTTTCAGTTATTCACCATTGTGAATGATGTTGGCTGTGGGTGTGTCATATATGGCCTTTATTATGTTGAGGTAGGTTCCCTCTATGCCTACTTTCTGGAGAGTTTTTATCATAAATGGGTGTTGAAATTTGTTGAAAACTTTTTCTGCATCTATTGAGATTACCATATGGTTTTTATCTTTCAGTTTTCTAACATGGTGTATCACATTGATTGATTTGCATATATTGAAGAATCCTTGCATTCCTGGGATAAACCCCACTTGATCATGGTGAATGATCCTTTTAATGTGCTGTTGGATTCTGTTTGCTTGTATTTTGCTGAGGATTTTTGCATCTATGTTCATCAGTGATATTGGCCTGTAGTTTTCTTTTTTTGTGACATCTTTGTCTGGTTTTGGTATCAGGGTGATGGTGGCCTCGTAGAATGAGTTTGGGAGTGCTTCTCCCTCTGCTATATTTTGGAAGAGTTTGAGAAGGATAGGTGTTAGCCCTTCTCTAACTGTTTGATGGAATTCATCTGTGAAGCCATCTGGTCCTGGACTTTTGTTTGTTGGAAGATTTTTTTTTTAATGTTTTATTTATTTATTTATTTATTTATTTATTTATTTATTTATTTTTGGCTGTGTTGGGTCTTCGGTTCGTGCGAGGGCTTTCTCCAGTTGCGGCAAGCGGGGGCCACTCTTCATCGCGGTGCGGGGACCGCTCTTCATCGCGGTGCGCGGGCCTTTCTCTATCGCGGCCCCTCCCGTTGCGGGGCACAGGCTCCAGACGCGCAGGCTCAGCAATTGTGGCTCACGGGCCCAGCTGCTCCGTGGCATGTGGGATCTTCCCAGACCAGGGCTCGACCCCGTGTCCCCTGCATTAGCAGGCAGATTCTCAACCACTGCGCCACCAGGGAAGCCTGTTGGAAGATTTTTAATCACAGTTTCAATTTCAGTGCTTGTGATTGGTCTGTTTATATTTTCTATTTCTTCCTGGTTCAGTCTCGGAAGGTTGTGCTTTTCTGAGAATTTGTCCATTTCTTCCAGGTTGTCCATTTTATTGGCATATAGTTGCTTGTAGTAATCTCTCATGATTCTTTGTATTTCTGCAAGGTCAGTTGTTACTTCTCCTTTTTCATTTCTAATTCTGTTGCTTTGAGTCTTCTCCCTTTTTTTCTTGATGATTCTGGCTAATGGTTTATCAATTTTGTTTATTTTCTGAAAGAATCAGCTTTTAGTTTTATTGATCTTTGTTATCGTTTCCTTCATTTCTTTTTCATTTATTTCTGATCTGATATTTATGATTTCCTTCCTTCTGCTAACTTTGGGGTTTTTTTGTTCTTCTTTCTCTAATTACTTCAGGTGTAAGGTTAGGTTGTTTATTTGAGATTTTTCTTGTTTCTTGAGGTAGGATTGTATTGCTATAAACTTCCCTCTTAGAACTGCTTTTGTTGCATCCCATAGGTTTTGGGTCGTCGTATTTTCACTGTCATTTGTTTCTAGGTATTTTTTGATTTACTCTTTGATTTCTTCAGTGATCTCTTGGTTATTTAGTAGCGTATTGTTTAGCTTCCATGTGTTTGTATTTTTTACAGTTTTTTCCTATAATTGATATCTAGTTTCATAGCGTTGCAGTTGTAAATGATACTTGATACAATTTCAGTTTTCTTAAATTTACCAAGGCTTGATTTGTGACCCAAGATATGGTCTATCCTGGGGAATGTTCCATGAGCACTTGAGAAGAAAGTGTATTCTGTTGTTTTTGGATGGAATGTCCTATAAGTATAAATTAAGTCCATCTTGTTTAATGTGTTATATAAAGCTCGTGTTTCCTTATTTATTTTCATTTTGGATGATCTGACCATTGGTGAAAGTGGGGTGTTAAAGTCCCCTACTATTATGGTGTTACTGTCGATTCCCTCTTTTATAGCTGTTAGCATTTGCCTCATGTATTGAGGTGCTCCTATGTTGGGTGCATAAATTTTTACAATTGTTGTATCTTTTTCTTGGAGTGATCTCTTGATCATTATGGAGTGTCCTTCCTTGTCTCTTGTAATAGTCTTTATTTTAAAGTCTATTTTGTCTGATATGAGAATTGCTACTCTGGCTTTCTTTTGATTTCCATTTGTGTGGAATATCTTTTTCCATCCCCTCACTTTCAGTCTGTATGTGCCCCTAGGTCTGGAGTGGGTCTCTTGTAGACAGCATATGTACGGGTCTTCTTTTTGTGTCCATTCAGCCAGTCAATGTCTTTTGGTTGGAGCATTTAATCCATTTACATTTAAGGTAATTATCGATATGTATGCTTCTATTACCATTTTCTTAATTGTTTTGGGTTTGTTTTTATAGGTCTTTTTCTTCTCTTGTGTTTTCTGCCTAGAGAAGATCCTTTAGCATTTGTTGTAGAGCTGGTTTGGTGGTGCTGAATTCTCTTAGCTTTTGCTTGTCTGTAAAGCTTTTGATTCCTCCATCGAATCTGAATGAGATCCTTGCTGGGTAGAGTAATCTTGGTTGTAGGTTCTTCCCTTTCATCACTTTAAATATGTCCTGCCACTCCCTTCTGGCTTGCAGAATTTCTGCTGAAAGATCAGCTGTTAACCTTATGGGGATTCCCTTGTATGTTATTTGTTGCTTTTCCCTTTAATATTTTTTCTTTGTATTTAATTTTTGATAGTTTGATTAATATGTGTCTTGACGTGTTTCTCCTTGGATTTATCCTGTATGGGACTCTCTGCACTTCCTGGACTTGGCTGACTATTTCCTTTCCCATGTTAGGGAAGTTCTCGACTATAATCTCTTCAAATATTTTCTCAGACCCTTTCTTTTTCTCTTCTTCTTCTGGGACCCCTATAATTCGAATGTTGGTGTGTTTAATGTTGTCCCAGAGGTCTCTGAGACTGTCCTCAATTCTTTTCATTCTTTTTTCTTTATTCTGCTCTACAGTAGTTATTTCCACTATTTTATCTTCCAGGTCACTTATCTGTTCTTCTGCTTCACTTATTCTGCTATTGATTCCTTCTAGAGAATTTTTAGTTTCATTTATTGTGTTGTTCATCACTGTTTGTTTGCTCTTTAGTTCTTCTAGGTCCTTGTTAAACATTTCTTGTAGTTTATCCATTCTATTTCCAAGATTTTTGATCATCTTTACTATTATTACTCTGAATTCTTTTTCAGGTAGACTGCCTATTTCCTCTTCATTTGTTTGGTCTGGTGGGTTTTTACCTTGCTCCTTCATCTGCTGTTTGTTTCTCTGTCTTCTCGTTTTGTTTAACTTACTGTGTTTGGGGTCTCCTTTTCACAGGCTGCAGGTTCGTAGTTCCCGTTGTTTTTGGTGTCTGCCCCCAGTGGGTGAGGTTGGTTCAGTGGTTTGTGTAGGCTTCCTGGTGGAGGGGACTGGTGCCTGTGTTCTGGTGGGTGGGGCTGGATCTTGTCTTTCTGGTGGGCAGGGCCACATCTGGTGGTGTGTTTTGGGGTGTCTGTGTACTTAGTATGATTTTAGGTAGCCTGTCCGCTAACGAGTGGGGTTGTGTTCCTGTCTTGCTAGTTGTTTGGCATGGGGCATCCAGCACTGGAGTTTGCTGGCCGTTGGGTGGAGCTGGGTCTTAGCCTTGAGATGGAGATCTCTGGGAGAGCTCTTGCCACCTGATATTACACAGGGCCAGGAGGTCTCTTGTTGTCCGATGTCCTGAACTCAGTTCTCCCACCTCAGAGGCACAGGCCTGACACCAGGCCAGAGCACCAAGACCCTGTCAGCCACACGGCTTTCAAAAGAGAGTGGTGTGTATGGTGAGTCTGGCCTCCAGCCGCTGGGCCTGATGCTGACGTTCCCGCTCCTGCTCCGGCCTCAGAGCATCTGCTGACCCCACCTCTTCTCACTTTATAGGTACAGACAAGGAAACCGAAGTTTAGAGAGGTTGAATAACCTGCTCCAGGGCAGTTACTGGCTGAGCTGGCATGTGAACATGCTCTTTCCCACTATGGATCATGTCCTGAGAGTTCATTCTCCCCAGGCTTATTTTTCCAGCAGAGCTACAGTCTATATCTCTAAAACTTTTAGCAGAAAGTAGTTTTCTCTTCCATTTTGCACTGATTTCAACAAGTTCTAACAGTACAGAGAAGATAACTGGAAGACGAGCTTTAAGCTTCAGCCTAACGTCCACGGCACAGCCTCACCAGGGTCAGCACATGGGACAGCTGCTTGTCCAGGACCGATTTCCTCCAGGATGCTTTAGATGGCCCTACTTTTTATTTCAGCCATGACAGATGGCTTATCAAGAACAAATAACTCCATGAGCAGTAACCAGGAGAGGAGAGTGGCCAGAGCACTTCCAAGGCAGAGGAGGTATTTTGTTCCTACCCACCTCTTTAATACAAGGAAAGCTTGTTCCTACGCAGAATATTTTCCAAAGTTTTCGATGATGTGTGTTTTTTCCAAGTGTGGTTTTTGCATCCTGCTTTCCTCGCACTGCTCTGATTGCTGGAAGTTGCATCATGCCCTTGGAGAGTGGAGCATTGGTCCCTGATCTCCTGCTGGAGAATAATTATTCTCTGAATGTGGACCTGGAAGATTCCGTCTTTAACAAACCTACCCCACTTGCTTTAGCTTGGTCTTAAGGGGAAGGGTGAGGGAAGGCAGTTCTTTCTTGCAAAATCAAAACAACCCAGAATTAATATCAACTCTGTTTACCCTGAGGCACCAATGTGGTAGTCTGGGTTTTTGTTAAAAATAAAAGTTTCAGCATTTCATTATTAACAAACCCTGTAACAATACAGATGCTCTTTTTGTCATTGTTATAGAGTCAGCATTGGTTTCCTCCCCCAGACCCCCAACACCCACAGTTTCATGCAACAGTGTGGAGGGTGGTACAGAGGAGGGGGGGTGGATTTGAAAAGAGGAAGTTCTAGTCTGCTCAGCGTCAGGCCTGTGGGGGCAACAGCTGAGAAAGGAGGCTGCAGCTAATCCCGAGATGCCATGTGTTGACAAGGCAGCTGGGGGATTCTAGGAAACTAGCATTTATGTGAAACTACTTGGCTGCAGGCAGTCCTTACACAGACAGATCCTTGAGGTGGATCTCATTATCCACAGTTTTGCAATCCCCAAACAGTGAAATAGAAGCTCAGAGAGGTTGATAGTTAACCCAAGGTTACTTACCTAAGATTCACTTCTCTATTTAAAAGCCTTCATTGATCTCCTATATCTTTACAGAAAAAAAAAAAAAAATCCAAACTTCCTTCCAGGGCCCTTCTCACCCTATCTTCCCAGCCTCATTTCATACTCTCCATCCCATGCACTGGGGCCTGGGTTACGAGAAGCACCTGGGCCTCCCCCAGCATGCGCTGACCACCTTTGTCCAGCCTTGCCGCTTTGCATCTGTTATTTCTGTCTCCAAAGCCCTCGCTTTAGAACCACCTGGCAAATGTCTGCTCATTTCTTCAATTCTGCTCAGGTGTGACCTCATCTTCCAGGCAGTTCCCCCGACCTCATCCTGAGTTGGGACTCTGGCTTAAAAGCCCCTGTGGCGGGCTTCCCTGGTGGCGCAGTGGTTGAGAATTTGCCTGCCAATGCAGGGGACACGGGTTCCAGCCCTGGTCTGGGAGGATCCCACATGCCGCGGAGCAACTAGGCCCGTGAGCCACACTACTGAGCCTGCGCGTCTGGAGCCTGTGCTCCGCAACAAGAGAGGCCGTGATAGTGAGAGGCCCGCGCACCGCGATGAAGTGACCCACGCTTGCCGCAACTAGAGAAAGCCCTCGCACAGAAACGAAGACCCAACACAGCCAAAAATAAATAAATTAATTTAAAAAAAAAAAAAGCCCCTGTGGCACCCCGTGCTTTGTGTATCCTGCACGATGCTGCGCAAATCTGACCACTAGTCGTTTCAAGACTAACACTCCTCAGTGGCTTCCCATCATCCACAGAACAATGTCCAAAGCATAGTATCAGATCTGTGGCCCTCTTGCTGTGAACGCTTCCCCTCACTTTTTCTTCTAGAACTGCATTGACCAATTTGGTAGCTACCAGCCCTGTGTGGCTATGTAAATTTAAAGAATTTTAAAATAAATAAAATGGAAAACTCACTTCTTAGTAACATTAGCCACATTCCAAGTACTCAATAGAAATGTGTGGCTTGTGGTTACCATGCTGGAGAGATTAGAGAACATTTCCATTGTCAGAACATTAGAACAGAACAGAAAGTTCTATTGGACAGCACTGTTCTAGAACCATCTACCCCCACTTCCTGTACCACCTCTGTGTCTTTACTTGTGCTGGTCCCTCCCCAGTCCTTTTTAAACCCCCAAGTCTGCCCCTTCTAGTCCCAGCTAGACAAACTGCAGAACCTCATGCTTGAGGAATGGCCTTCACTATTGCCACTGTCCTGTTTTTATCTTATCAGGTGGTAGAGTGTCCCTGCTGGATTAAAGGTGATTCGGGCTCTATTTGGAGGTTATCATTTCAAGGCCACCAAATTCCATTGGTTTGAGTGGAAAGACACAGCTACTGTAGAATGTTTTTTACCTTCTATTGACCTGGGACCCCGTGATTCATCTGCATCAACAGCTTCCATACCACAGTATCATCAAAAAGATCTCCGCGTCCTGATTGGCATTCTATAGAAGCCTTAGTGACAATTCTGAGCTGATGGAAGGGTCTTATGCATCATGAATATGAATATCATTATTCAAATGCCTCTGGTAGATGTCAAAGATAAAAGGAAATGTTTTATTTTGTGTTCATTAAGCACTAGAAGGTATGTTTCCCCTGGATGAGACTCATTAAGCCTGTAATGGTTAATGGGAGTTAAATTCCAACATCACATCAAGGGGGAGAAATGATCCCTCAAGTATTTGGAAACTCCTTCCTCCAAACTGCAGATCAAAGCTAGGTTATGAACTTCTGTGCTGTCTTGCTAATGGATTAGACTAACTGCATTCTTTGAATTTTTTTTCCTTTCCAAACACTAACTTTCCCTAAGTAGAGATGATGACAGAAATTTTGTAAGCGTGAGGGATCGTGAGGTCTACCAGAGCCAGCCACTGTTATCGGGTTTCCCTCCAAGGGAGAGAAACTAAAATTGTATAAATGGCAGTTATGTATCACGGGCTTTACTTATGCCCTCTCACGTCTCATAGAATCCCAGTGAGATGCTTGCTTCTGTCTTATCCATGAGGAAAAGGAGGCCTGGATGGTGAAGTAACCTACTTCAAATCACATGGCTGATAGGAGGATGAGGCGACAAGCCCAGTGCTGTCTGGTTTAAAAACACATTCTAATCCACTGTTGTGGGCCATCTCCCAAGTGTCTGTCAGACACCTACTCTGTGATAAATTTTACATACAGGGCTGTGGTGGGCACCCAAGAAGAGGAAAAACAGAGCTAAAAAAATTGCCAGAGAGGTGTGATTGATTCATACGAACTCATCCAGGCTATCTGCTGATGTGGTTTTCTCTCCTGCTGATGAAAAAATTAATGAATCCCAGATCATGGTGAGCGAGTACCTAGGAAAGTGCCCTTGAGGTGCCTTGGGAGAGGAAGGAGCAGGTGCAGAGGTCAGGGGTGTGGCCAATGCTGAGTGGTGTCCTCAGTGTACTTGTGGGATGGGACCTTCCTCCCTGCATCTCACCTCATTGTAGAGGAGGCTTCTGGTGACTTCTGGAAGGAGAGACCTCAGAAAGCTCAGCCCCATTCAGAGTTTAATAACATTTAAGACAAAATGTCTCTGTTGCTGAAGATGGAGGAGAAAATGGATCCCTGCTCTCCTCACACCATCTTCCTGTGACTGCTTCTGGGCTCTAAGTAGAACTCAGCCCAGCTTTGTCATCTTCCCTCCCAGGACCCATTCAATGGGTCTGGATAATATTTGTGCTTTTCTCCTTTGTGCTCTCTTTGGCTTATCCTGTCTGGAGTGAAATGTGAGGCCCAGGGAAAAAAAGAAATGGATTTGCAAAGCAATACTTCGAGTAACAGACGACCCTGCTGAGACCCCACCTGGAAGACTGTGCTCAGCTCTGAGCATCTAATTACCAGCCGGGTACCGACAAATGGGGTGAGTGTTGGGAGGAAAGATACAAGAGTGATGGAGGATTTATAAAACTGGATTTATGAAAAAAGATTAAAAGAGCTGAATGGTGGAGACCCGTAAATGATGATCTGGGGAACTCGGGGACCATCTACTCATATCTGACGGTTGCAAACAGTCAGCAGAGTAAGAATTATTTTGGTTAGACCAAATACAACAACGAGTAATGAAAAGAAATATATAATAATAATAGATTGTAATTTTATACCTATTCCCGTCCCAAGAAACCTCAACACATTTTATAGCTCAGTATAATATATACCCTACAGTGGGGTGTATTCAGGCTATAAAGCGGCTTGTAATTTAGCTAAAGCTTTTGCAAAAAAATAATATTTAGTGAGAGGGTAATGGGCACTTTGTGTATGAAGTGCAGAGCCCTGGTTATGTTTTGCCTGCTGCCTACTCACGGGCAGAGTGGAAGTGGACGAGAGGGTTGCTTTGTATAAGACCACTTATCAAGTATTCCGCTGCCATTTTCAGAGACACACACAATTCAACCCTGTTTTACAGAAAAAAGAAAACCTTCCTAGTCCGAGAAATACAGGTCTCAGAAAACCACAGAGGCTGCTACAGCTCAGCTCTGAACACAGCCTCAGGTTGTCAGCTACCTGCCGGAGCGGCAGGGACCAGGGACCACAGCCAGACCTCTGGGTCTCTACCCTGCTCCCCTCCAGACCCTGGACCCTCAGGAATTGGGCAGGGTCCCTTGTCTCTCTGGACCTCAGCTTTCTCAGCCGTCACTGGCGGAGGCAAATCTCTGTCCCTTTTCTGACGGTGATGCTGAGCAGTGCTGAGACTTGCCTTCTGCTGTTCCCTCTGCCTAGAACGCTCCTTCCTCCAATATCCACATGACTGACCTCCTCACTGCATTCAGCTTTCTGCTTAAATGCCAAATTGTAGACAGGCCGCATCTGGCGACCCTTCTACAATAGCAATACCCTCGCCACTTCGTTACCTTCCAGCCCTTTACCTTCATTATTTTTAAGGCGTATTTATCAACACTCGAAATATATCATATATCATATCATATATCACATATTTTGTCTCCTCTGACTAGAACGTAAGTTCCTTCAGGAAAGGGGCTTACCTGTTCCATCCACTGTGGCATCACCAGCAGCAGTAATGTCATTGGATGTTACACTTAACCTTCCCAAAATGATTTGACCTTTCCAAATGACACCGGGATCTATAAGGAGAGAGGGGGAGGGAGGGTCTCAAAGAGAAGGAATAATTGCAAATTGAGGGAAGTCATAGGCTCCAGAAACTTTGTTCTTTTATCACTTCTTCTGTCCCTTGTAAGTGGGACAAAGAGGTCTGCCCTTACTTGCTGAGCTGTTGTGCAGAGAAAAGCCTTCTGCAAAAACGAAGCCGAGGGCTTCCCTGGTGGCGCAGTGGTTGAGAATCTGCCTGCTAATGCAGGGGACACGGGTTCGAGCCCTGGTCTGGGGGGATCCCACATGCCGCAGAGCGGCTGGGCCCGTGAGCCACAATTACTGAGCCTGTGCGTCTGGAGCCTGTTCTCCGCAACAAGAGAGGCCGTGACAGTGAGAGGCCCGCGCACCGTGATGAAGAGTGGCCCCCGCTTGCCACAACTGGAGAAAGCCCTAGCACAGAAACGAAGACCCAACATAGCAATCAATCAATCAATTAATCAATAAAAAAAAAATAAATCTTTAAAAAAAAAAAAAAAAAAAAAAAAAACGAAGCCGAGCATCAACTCTCTGACTATCTGAGGCAGTGCTCAGGAGATGGGGAGAAAAAGCCAAGGCCAAATGTCCTTTCTGTCACACGGCATCACAGCAGGTCCCTGGAGGTTTTGTGTCTATGGCTGCTCCACCCTTGATTAAATGTAGTGGTTTCAGAGGCTCCCCACATGACCAGTAGCATATGGCGGCCTCATCTCCCAAGACAACAAGTCACTTGCTTGTTCTGCTTCTCAAATCTCCTCTGCAACTCTCGTGAGGCCCCCACCAAGGATGGTGTCCGCCTCCTCCAGGTCCCCATATTGCTTCCTGGCATACTGTTGACTCTGCATTAAGGACAAAAAATGAAAAGGATGCTGACACCTGCCAATAAAGGAACCAGAGGGGAGAAACTTCTGAATCCTCTTGATGCTTCAGCAACTTACAGGTTGAGGACAATCATTGAAAACTTAGGTTGGAAAACACATTACCAGCCATTAAGATTCTTAACCAGGTGCAAGGCAGAAAAAGCACAGCAGCAAAGCGCCTCTTCCACTCTCCTGGCTACTTGGAACAGAGAGACATACAGCCAGTCTAAGTATACATTGTGCAAACAGCCTGTGCCAGAGACTTCAGGTACCTGTGATGAGCAGCAGGGGGGAGTTGGCCTGGATTTATAGATTTCCCTAGGATGAGATCATTACTTTATACATATATCCAATTCTGCATAAAAAGTTTCTTTATAATCCCTTTACAACTTTCTACAAGTTTATGCAAAGTAGAAGGCAAGGAGCTTATAGACATAAAACTTGGACTCCGGTAGGAGATGACCATGGGTCCCAAGATAGTTCTAAAATTTCAGGAGCTCTAGCTTTAAATCTGGTTCCTGCAATGTGAAGTTTCCTCGAGGTGTAATCTTGTGCCTCAGTGCTCCTATCTATAAATTGGAGAGAAGTTCACTAGTGTATCCCTTAGGACTATTGTAAGGGTAAGAATTTTAAGAGATTAAGAACATGCTGCAGACATAAACTACACGTGCAATGTATAAGGTTCCCTTATTCTGAGACACCGAAAAGATACATCAAGTAAACTCACTTTGCTAATATATACTGAGCATATGCTGTGGGTGGCCAGGAAGTGATAGGGGAGGGGGGTGGACCAGTCTCAGACACAAAACCTCCAGGGACATGCTGTGAGGCTGCGTGACAGAGAGGACATTTGGGCTTGGCTTTTTCTCCCCGTCTCCTGAACACTGCCTTGGATATTCAGAGAGTTGATACTCCGCTTCATTTTTGCAGAAGGTTTTCTCTGTCCAACAGCTCGGCAAGCAAGGGCAGACCCCTTGGTCCCACTTACGAGGGACAGAAGAAATGATAAAAGAAGAGTTTCTGGAGCCCATTAACTTCCCTTGATTTGCAAATTATTCCTTCTCTTTGAGGATCCCCCCCTCCCGCCATCTTCTTACAGACCCAGATGTTATTTGAGAAGGTCAAATTAGAGATACAAGACCAGAAAAGCCAGGTGCCAGTTAAGAAGTACCTTTTCTGAAAGAAAGCATTAATGGAGTCACCTCAGATGCTTTGTGCAGACTTTCCACACTAAGTGGGTAATGATGAAGGGACCCCTCTTCTTTCTTTTTAATCAAAGATATCCTTTTTTCTTTTCGGTTCTTCACCTGGCAGTGTGGAGAGTTCATTAACCGGGTAGCCAAAGGGAGCCCATTGGGCAATGTGCTTTAGAAGGGAAGGAATTAGGTCTATTTGCTGTTTGAGGCTGCATTTTGTGAAAAAAAATTACACAGATAGATTTATTTTGGCTCCCGAAATGATGAATGACAGAGTTGAAAGTTCAGTGTGATTTGGGCATTGTGGCTTCCTCGGTGAGCCTGTGCTGAGGTGAAACCTGGACCATAAAGTTCTCTAAAAGAGAATGTCCTGCTCCATTTGCGGAGAAATTCTATCTGATTTATATGTCAGATGTCACAGTCAGATGTCTTCCTGAACATGCACAGAGGTAAATAAATCCAGAGGTGAAAGTGGCAGTATGTGGGCAGCATTCTGAGCATTGGGTGGAGGGATAATTTTAATTGAGTTCAGTATGTGTAATTTTTTTTGTGTGCAAATGATTTTTTTGAGGCTCTCTCTATCAAGCTTTAATTTAGGAACGTAAAGTTGGTCTATAAGAGTTAATGGGCTCTAATTTTAACGTAAAACACTGAAGAAGGGGAAACTGTGTGGAGTTATGGGAAAAGTAACCACATATTTGGAATCAGATGCTGGCTTCAAACCCTGAGTCGGTTTCTTATTAGGTGTTGTGACGTTACGCAAGTTGTTTAAAAACCTGCAGCTTCTGTTTCTTCACCAGTAAAAGGGAATAATATCATCTATTATAAGCCCGAGAATTCAGTGATATTACATATGTAAAGCTCCCAGCACATGGGATGCACTCAATTAACTTTAACCTCTTTCCACCCTCTGTCCACCTTAAGATGCATCAGATGAAATGCACAGCCGAGGTTAATGGAGAAGGCTCTGTTTCCTGCGTGAGAGAGCTGCTGCTGATTGTGCCTCCAGGTACCCGGTCTCATGGTGGCCAGATCAAACCCACAGCCTCAGGAGGCTTCGGGGCCCCCAGGGGGCTCTGGGCAGCTGCTCACTGCACAGCAACTCCATTTAGAATCCAGATCCTTTAATGCTTCATTCCGCTTTGGAGATGTGATATGACCTTGGGGAAGTCAGCCTCACCTGGGCGTGGGGAGCCTGGATGATCAGTGAAGCGACCAGACACGCCTCTCTTCCATGCTTGCTGCCTGGTCAGGCACGTGCACTTCCACCTTGGGTCCCAGAGAAGAGAGAGGTGTGGGGTGCTCAATGGCATTCTCAGAACTCCTGCAGGAAGCCTTGCTCTCGTGGTGCTGCTGGGGAGTAACCACAGGCTCTGCGGAGGACTGGAACACAAGCCACTCCTATCTCCCTGTGACCTGTGACACTTCTTTCCTCCTGAGTAAATGTACTGAGCAGTTATGCCCTCCCTGCCCTGGCAGGACAGGTGTCATTCTGTCTTGCGAAGCAGGGGAGAAATTTGCCTTCCACTTTCTCCTGCTTTCTCCTCCATCCTTTCGGATTCTCCTATAGATTTTTCTGCTTACAATCAAGTCTTGTTCAACACAAACGGGAAAAATCACTTCCCTCAAGCTAATGGCCTCCACAGTCCTTAGAAATGCTGATACGTGTCTAGCATGGCTTAAAACCAACACAGGACGCCCCTGTAGGAGATTTCCTAGTTGCAGGAAAGTGGCTGGTGTGAGCTGGAGGTGGTTTGGAAGTAAAGAGGAGAGCATGAGAGCCAGGGGGCGGGGGTGGGTGAGGAAGATTTATAAGAAGTAGAGAGGCAGGGTCTTTGAATAAGAAGTAGGATTCAGGGGAGGGAGGGATGTAACCAGACTGGTTGGGGAGCCCGGCTCCCTCTTAATTATATTGGGTTGGCCAAAAAGTTCATTTAGGTTTTTCCATAACATCTTTCTGTAAGAAAAAAGAGCAAGTCTCACACAGGAGGAACCAAGATGGCAGAGTAGAAGGACGTGCTCTCACTCCCTCTTATGAGAACACCAGAATCACAACTAGCTGCTGGACAATCATCAACAGGAAGACACTGGAACCCACCAAAAAAGATACCCCACATCCAAAGACAAAGGAGAAGCCACAATGAGATGGTAGGAGGGGTGCAATCACAGTAAAATCAAATCCCTTAACTGCTGAGTGGGTGACTCACAGACTGGAGAACACTTATACCACAGAAGTCCACCCACTGGAGTGAAGGTTCTGAGCCCCACGTCAGGCTTCCCTACCTGGGGGTCTGGCAACGGGAGGAGGAATTCCTAGAGAATCTGACTTTGAAGCCTAGTGGGAATTGATTGCAGGACTTTGACAGGACTGGGGGAAACAGAGACTCCACTCTTGGAGGGCACACACAAAGTAGAGTGTGCATCGGGACCCAGGGGAAGGAGCAGTGACCCCAGGGAAAACTGAACCAGACCTACCTGTTAGGGTTGGAGGGTCTCCTGCAGAGGTGGGGGGTGGCTGTGGCTCACTGTGGAGACAAGGGCACTGGCAGCAGAAGTTCTGGGAAGTACTCTTAGGTGTGAGCCCTCCCAGAGTCTGTCATTAGCCCCACCATAGAGCCCAGGTAGGCTCCAGTGTTGGGTTGCCTCAGGCCAAACAACCAACGGGGAAGGAGCCCATCCCTACCCATCAACAGTCAAGTGGATTAAAGTTTTACTGAGCTCTGCCCACCAGAGCAACAGTCAGCTCTACACACCACCAGTCTCTCCCATCAGGAAACATACACAAGCCTCTTAGATAGTCTCATCCACCAGAGGGCAGAGAGCAGAACCAAGAAGAACTACAATCCTGCAGCCTGTGGAACAAAAATCACATTCACAGAAAGATAGACAAGATGAAAAGGCAGAGGGCTATGTACCAGATGAGCGAACAAGATAAAACCCCAGAAAAACAACTAAATGAAGTGGAGATAGGCAACCTTCCAGAAAAAGAATTCAGAATAATGATAGTGAAGATGATCCAGGACCTCGGAAAAAGAATGGAGGCAAAGATCGAGAAGGTGCAAGAAATGTTTAACAAAGACCTAGAAGAATTAAAGAACAAACAAACAGAGATGAACAATACAATAACTTAAATGAAAACGACACTAGAAGGAATCAATAGCAGAATAACTGAGGCAGAAGAATGGATAAGTGATCTGGAAGACAGAACGGTGGAATTCACTGCTGCAGAACAGAATAAAGAAAAAAGAATGAAAAGAAATGAAGACAGCCTAAGAGACCTCTGGGACGACAGTACACACAAGAATATTCGCATTATAGGGGTCCCAGAAGGAGAAGAGAGAGAGAAATGACCAGAGAAAATATTTGAAGAGGTTATAGTCAAAAACGTCCCTAACATAGGAAAGGAAATAGCCACCCAAGTCCAGGAAGTGCAGCGAGTCCCATACAGGATAAACCCAAGGAGAAACATGCCGAGACACATAGTAATCAAATTGGCAAAAATTAAAGACAAAGAAAAATTATTGAAAGCAGCAAGGGAAAAATGACAAATAACATACAAGGGAACTCCCATAAGGTTAACAGCTGATTTCTCAGCAGAAACTCTACAAGCCAGAAGGGAGTGCCATGATATACTTAAAGTGATGAAAGGGAAGAACCTACAACCAAGATTACTCTACCCAGCAAGGATCTCATTCAGATTCGATGGAGGAATCAAAAGCTTTACAGACAAGCAAAAGCTAAGAGAATTCAGCACCACCAAACCAGCTCTACAACAAATGCTAAAGGAACTTCTCTAAGTGGGAACCACAAGAGAAGAAAAGGACCTACAAAAACAAACCCAAAACAATTAAGAAAATGGTAATGGGGACATACATATCGATAATTACCTTAAACGTGAATGGATTTAATGCTCCAACCAAAAGACAGAGGCTTGCTGAATGGATACAAAAACAAGACCTATATATATGCTGTCTACAAGAGACCCACTTCAGACCTAGGGACACATACAGACTGAAAGTGAGGGGATGGAAAAAGATGTTCCATGCAAATGGAAATCAAAAGAAAGCTGGAGTAGCTATACTCGTATCAGATAAAATAGACTTTAAAATAAAGAATGTTACAAGAGACAAGGAAGGACACTACATAATGATCAAGGGATCAATCCAAGAAGAAGATATAACAATTATAAATATATATGCACCCAACATAGGAGCACCTCAATACATAAGGCAACTGCTAACAGCAATACAAGAGGAAATCGACAGTAACACAATAATAATGGGGGACTTTGACACCTCACTTACACCAATGGACAGATCATCCAAAATGAAAATAAATAAGGAAACAGAAACTTTAAATGACACAATAGACCAGATAGATTTAATTGATATTTATAGGACATTGCAACCAAAAACAGCAGATTACACTTTCTTCTCAAGTGGGCACGGAATATTCTCCAGGATAGATCACATCTTGGGTCACAAATGAAGCCTCGGGAAATTTAAGAAAATTGAAATCATATCAAGCAACTTTTCTGACCACAACGCTATGCGATTAGAAATCAATTACAGGGAAAAAAACGGAAAAAACAGAAACACATGGAGGCTAAACAATACATCACTAAATAACCAAGAGATCACTGAAGAAATCAAAGAGGAAATCAAAAAATACCTAGAGACAAATGACAATGAAAACACGATGATCCAAAACCTGTGGGATGCAGCAAAAGCAGTTCTAAGAGGGGAATTTATAACAATACAATCCTACTTCAAGAAACAAGAAAATTCGCAAATAAACAACTTAACCTTACACCTAAAGGAACTAGAGAAAGAAGACAAACAAAACCCAAAGTTAGCAGAAGGAAAGAAATCATAAAGATCAGAACAGAAATAAATGAAATAGCAACAAAGAAAACAATAGCAAAGATCAATAAAACTAAACCCTGGTTCTTTGAGAAGATAAACAAAATTGATAAACCATTAGCCAGACTCATCAAGAAAAAGAGGGAGAGGACTCAAATCAATAAAATTAGAAATGAAAAAGGAGAAGTTACAACAGACACCACAGAAATACAAAGCATCCTAAGAGAATACTACAAGCAACTCTATGCCAATAAAATGGACAACCTGGAAGAAATGGACAAATTCTTAGAAAGGTATAACCTCCCAAGACTGAACCAGGAAGAAATAGAAGATATGAACAGACCAATCACAAGTAATGAATTTGAAACTGTGATTAAAAATCTTCCAACAAACAAAAGTCCAGGACCAGATGGCTTCACAGGTGAATTCTATCAAACATTTAGAGAAGAACTAACATGCATCCTTCTCAAACACTTCCAAAAAATTTCAGAGGAAGGAACACTCCCAAACTCATTCTATGAGGCCACCACCACCCTGATACCAAAACCAGACAAAGATACTACAAAAAAAAGAAAATTACAGACCAATATCACTGATGAATATAGATTCAAAAATCCTCAACAAAATACCAGCAAACAGAATCCAAAAACACATTAAAAGGATCATACACCATGATCAAGTGGGACTTATCGCAGGGATGCAAGGATTCTCCAATATATGCAAATCAATTAATGTAATACACCATATTAACAAATTGAAAAAAAAACAAATTGAAGAATAAAAACCATACGATCATCACAATAGATGCAGAAGAAGCATCTGTTGACAAAATTCAACACCCATTTATGATAAAAACTCTCCAGAAAGTGGGCATAGAGGGAACCTACCTCAACATAATAAAGGCCATATATGACAAACCCACAGCAGACATCATTCTCAATGGTGAAAAACTGAAAGCATTTCCTCTAAGATCAGGAACGAGACAAGGATGTCCACTCTCACCACTATAATTCAACATAGTCTTGGAGGTCCTTGCCATGGCAATCAGAGAAGAAAAAGAAATAAAAGGAATACAAATTGGAAAAGAAGAAGTAAAACTGTCACTGTTTGCAGATGACATGATACTATACTTAGAGAATCCTAAAGATGTCACCAGAAAACTACTAGAGCTAATCAATGAATTTGGTAAAGTTGCAGGATACAAAATTAAGGCACAGAAATCTTTCACATTCCTATACACTAATGATGAAAAATCTGAAAGAAAAATTAAGGAAACACTCCCATTTACCATTGCAGCAAAATGAATAAAATACCTAGGAATAAACCTACCTAAGGAGACAAAAGACCTGTATGCAGAAAATTATAAGACACTGATGAAAGAAATTAAAGATGACACAAACAGATGGAGAGATATACCATGTTCTTGGATTAGAAGAATCAACGTTGTGAAAATGACTATACTACCCAAAGCAATCTACAGCTTCAATCCAATCCCTATCAAACTACCAATGGCATTTTTCACAGAACTAGAACAAAAAATTTCACAACTTGTATGGAAACACAAAAGACCCCGAATAGCCAAAGCAATCTTGAGAACAAAAAACGGAGCTGGAGGAATCAGGCTCCCTGACTTCAAACTATACTACGAAGCTACAGTAATCAAGACAGTATGGTACTGCCACAAAAACAGAAGTATAGATCAATGGAACAGGATAGAAATCCCAGAGAGAAACCCACGCACATATGGTCACCTCATTTTTGATAAAGGAGGCAAGAATAAACAATGGAGAAAAGACAGCCTCTTCAATAAGTGGTGCTGGGAAAACTGGACAGCTACATGTGAAAGAATGAAATTAGAATACTCCCTAACACCATACACAAAAATAAACTCAAAATGAATTCGAGAACTAAATGTAAGACCGGACACTATAAAACTCTTAGAGGAAAACATAGAAAGAACACTCTTTGACATAAATCACAGCAAGATCTTTTTTGATCCACCTCCTAGAGTAATGGAAATAAAAACAAAAATAAACAAATGGGACCTAATGAAACTTCAAAGCTTTTGCACAGCTAAGGAAACCATAAACAAGATGAAAAGACAACCCTCAGAATGGGAAAAAATATTTGCAAATGAATCAACGGACAAAGGATTAATCTCCAAAATATATAAACAACTCATGCAGCTCAATATTAAAGAAACAAACAACCCAATCCAAAAATGGGCAGAAGACCTAAATAGACATTTCTCCAAAGAAGACATACAGATGGCCAAGAAGCACATGAAAAGCTGCTCAACATCACTAATTATTAGAGAAATGCAAATCAAAACTACAAGGAGGTATCACCTCACATCAGTTAGAATGGGCATCATCAGAGAATCTACAAACAACAAATGTTGGAAAGGGTGTGGAGAAAAGGGAACCTTTTGCACTGTTGGTGGGAATGTAAATTGATACAGCCACTATGGAGAACAGTATGGAGGTTCTTTAAAAAACTAAAAATAGAATTACCATATGATCCAGCAATCCCACTACTTGGCATATACCCAGAGAAAAGCATAATTCAAAAAGACACATGCACCCCAATGTTCATTGCAGCACTATTTACAATAGCCAAGTCATGGAAGCAACCTAAATGCCCATCGACTGACGAATGGATAAAGAAGTTGTGGTACATATATACAATGGAATATTACTCAGCCATAAAAAGGAACGAAATTGAGTCATTTGTTGAGACGTGGATGGATCTAGAGACTGTCATACAGAGTGAAGTAAGTCAGAAAGAGAAAAACAAATATCATATATTAATGCATGTATGTGGAACCCAGAAAAATGGTACAGATGAACCAAGTTGCAAGGCAGAAGTTGAGACACAGATGTAGAGAACAAGCATATGGACACCAAGGGGGGAAAACTGCGGGGGTGGGGGGTGGGGATGGTGGTGTGCTGAATT
This sequence comes from Balaenoptera acutorostrata, assembly GCF_949987535.1. Classification (NCBI taxonomy): domain Eukaryota; kingdom Metazoa; phylum Chordata; class Mammalia; order Artiodactyla; family Balaenopteridae; genus Balaenoptera; species Balaenoptera acutorostrata. The sequence goes on along the minus strand of NC_080070.1, from coordinate 19,450,472 downwards.
GGGCGATTGGGATTGACATGTATACACTGATGTGTATAAAATTGATGACTAATAAGAACCTGCTGTATAAAAAGTTTAAAAAAATTAAAAAGAAAAAGCAATTCTCTCTCTGCCTCCTTACTTCAGGAAAGGCATATATTACCTTCCACAGTTTTCTGTGACGGAATTGGTATTTCTTTCGCGTGCAGCCCTGCACTGAGACATGCCTTAAACAAAACAACCCAGCTAAATTCAGGGGACAGGAGTAATCCTGACATGTTTAATGTGCCCTGGACGCTGGTGACAGTGGTTGAACACTTCATGTTCATTTGCTCACCTAACCCTTACAGCATTCTTACATTTATCCCCATTTCACAGAGGAAGAAACCAAGCCTTAGCAGGGTTTAAATTTTTTAAAAAATTAAACAACAAACATTTATTTCTCACCGTTACGGAGGCTGGAAAACCCAAGATGAAGGCGCCGGCAAATTTAGTAAAGTCACACAGATGTGAAGCGGTGAAGGAAGGTAGAAGCGGTAGAAACGCAGGAGTATCTGGCTCCAGAGTCCATGTGTTCTCCCTCTCCCCGCACTCTGTTCTTCCTCTGTTATAGAAGATGCTATGTCTTGGGAAGGCAGCTGTGCTCACCACTGCACCACCAACACCGGGCTATGTCTCTGGACATCGCACAAGTGAATTGCTGGAGTAGCACGAACCCAGTTAATTCACACAATGCACCTGTGCTGAGCAAGATGGCGAGAATCAATCCTCTCTGGCTTTTTTTTTTTTTTTTTTTTTTTTAATTTTTATTTATTTATTTATTTATTTATTTTTGGCTGTGTTGGGTCTTCGTTTCTGTGTGAGGGCTTTCTCTAGTTGCGGCAAGTGGGGGCCACTCTTCATCGCGGTGCGCGGGCCTCTCACTGTTGCGGCCTCTCTTGTTGAGGAGCACAGGCTCCAGACGCGCAGGCTCAGTAGTTGTGGCTCACGGGCCTAGTTGCTCCGCGGCATGTGGGATCTTCCCAGACCAGGGCTCGAACCCGTGTCCCCTGCATTGGCAGGCAGATTCTCAACCACTGCGCCACCAGGGAAGCCCTCCTCTCTGGCTTTTAAATTTAGAAGCCTTCACAGGAATATGCTTCTCAGTTCATAGTTACCCTCTCAAGCAAAGCATTCCATGGCTTAACTATCTCAGGAGACCTTCAATGCCTTTCAGAAGTGCCCATTCACTCAAAATTTGGAATGATGAACGGGCAAGGAAAATCAGCAAATCAGCAAATCCAAGATATGGTCAAGCATGGGAATAGATGCTTAACTGTTGTTCAGGGACAGAAATAAAAGGGATATAAGTTTCTTAGATTTAATATGGACCCCAGAGTATGCTTCAAGATATGTTTCTGATGGATTTACAAGGATGTCCACCTCACCCCATCAATAAAATCGGGGCAACAGAGAACACAGGTAGGGGGATGGGTGCAGTCCATCAGGGCATAACTTCTGAAATCAGAGGGCAGAGTTGGGGAGAAACAAATAGTAGAAACTCAGGACGGGAAGGAATTTTGAAAAGTTATCTAATCTGTCCCCCTAAATCATCTAAGGCAGGTTCATTTTATTTTGAAAGACCCCCAGGGAAAGACACTCAGAAACCTCTTTTTGGTAGAGCCATTGCAGTGTTAACAACTCTCGCTTGCAGAGATTTAATCCCCCTAATTCATCACCTGCTGCAGCAAACACAAGCTGAGGGGGTCTATTTTTCTAAGGATATATACCCCTACATACTTCCAAAATGTGTGTGAGGCAACCCGCTGATGGAGTTGGCTCAGAGTTTAGGGAAAAGAGAATGTAAAAAAGCTGACTGTTATGTGATGCATTGCCCTAAAGAAAGACAAAGGATGGCCTCAGTGTGTGAATATCTGGGCTGGACTTCGCATAATTGGAATGGAGTAGAGAGAGTCCCAGGGCTATAGCTGGTGCAGAGTGAAAGAACCGTTTGTAAGTTGCTTTGAAATAGTCTAGGGAAAGAAGAAAGTGGCAATAGGTAAATTCTGACACAGTAGAAGGTTTGAGGAAGTAATCCTCAAATTTTAGGGTCTTAGTTTATAACCTGTGTCACGGAGGGTCCTTAAGGAATCTGTGCGTCTATGTGGGGAAGTTCAAGTGAATTCTGCCCTCATTCCAAAGCTGGATGGATGAATGATCTATAAAAAGGCAAGTCCAGGTGGTAGAAAGAGGAAGGGACCTCCTGGGAAAGGGAGAACCTGTGGTTCTAGTGGTGGCAGGAATTAGGGAAAACGTTGACCGCGGGCAGGGATGCCGGCTAAGCCAGGACGGTGTCTGCTGCAAGGGGAGAAGGAGGCTTGCTATCATGTGTAGCACAACAGGAAAGACACTCATCAGTCTCTGTGAAGGTACTACGCTGACCTTTAAGGCATCGCTACAGAAGAGTGTTTCATGCTGACAGGCTGAAAGAAAATGCAAATGTTGAAAGAAACTGAGTGAACTGAGGGTGAGGAGCCTTAAATTGGTTGGAGGCAATCTAGGCTGTGTGAAAACACAGTGTGCATAATTTGGAAGCTAGAAATACTCCTTCTCTTCATTAAGAGGAAGATTGTTCAATCATGGTGTTCCTATTATTGCTATGGTTACTACTGCGAACTCAACTCAATAATTAAACTGGGATCCGAGGTGCTTCACCAAGACCAAACACCAGGATGGATATCATGGTGTGAAGGTGAGGCAAATATTGCACAATTCCTTCAGAGGCAGAAAACAAAAACTAGCAGAAAAGGAAAAGGAAAAATGAAAAGAAAGGGGACTGAGGGCTTCTCCTTGTGGACCCTTGTGTGACCTGCACCTTAGTGGGAAGTCCGGGACTTGGATGGAAGGAGGAGCTGAGGGATGGATGGATGGATGGATGAATAAGTGGACGGAGGGATAGGTGGATGGATGGATGGATGGATGAATAAGTGGATGGAGGGATAGGTGGATGGATGGATGGATAGGTGGGTAAGTGGATGGAGGGATAGGTGGTTGGGTGGGTGGTGGATGGATGGATAGATGCATGCATGGATGGATAGGTAGGCAGATGGATGACTGGATGTTTACAGTTAAAAGTTTACCTAGAATAGCTGTAAAGCAGGAAGGGGCTGGGAGGAAAATATGGATAGTGCCATCGTTAGCTATGTGTAATAGACAAATTCTGGGGCACTGGCAGCACCACCCCCATGCATAGGCCTTGAACTGGTGTTGGTTTAGGTGACTATATCAGCAGCTGTTGTTCTAGCTTTTAACTCCTGACCTTTCCTTGCTCTGTGACAGCTCACTTGTCTGGTTTTCTTCATTACTCTCCAGCCATTGCCTCTCAGACTTCCTAGCTGATTTTCCTCTACCTAAGCTCTAGATGTTAGAGTTGTTCACTCTCAGCCCTGGGCCATGTTCTCACTCGCTTTGTCTTTTCTCCTTGGGTGAACTCACCCACTGCTGTGATTTTAAAACCCTCTTTATCCTGATGGCTCTAAAATTTATCCTTCTTGGCCAGAGCCCTCTCTAAGCACTAGATTCATATGTACAATGACCTGCTCTTCAACTCTGACATCTCAGAGGCAGCTGATGCTTCACGTGTCCAAAGCAGAGAAGTTTTCCCCTCCTGCCCCATCTGTTCCTGCTCCAGGGCTCTGGTCTCGGTACTGGCACCTGCCCCCACCCAGTTGCTCAGACCAGAAATCTGGGGAGCATTCTCCGTTCTACCCTTTATCTCACCACCCCTCTTCCCAATAAAATACATCCCAACACCTGTTATGTCTGTCTCCCAAATTTATCTTGAATCCTTTCCTTCTCTTCTCTTCATCACTGTTGTTATAACCTTGGATTAAGAAGCCAGCACATTTCTCCTCTGGACCCTCAGTTGCTCCTAACTGACTTCCCTGTTTCCACTGTTCCTTCCCAGTAACCAGTTCATGCTGTCACCAGAATGATCTTTCAAACTAAACCAAAAAATGATGCATCTGCTTAAAACTCTGTCATTGTGCCCTATTGCACTGCCAGTAAAATACTTCAACCTGGCTGTGAGATCTAGCTCACACCTGTGAGATCTAGCTGAGTCCTGAGACTCAGCCCAATTCAGCCTCTGGCCACATTGGCATGTAAGTTTCTCAAATAAACTCAGCTCTGTTTTGCTGTGGGGTTTCGTTCGTGTGGTTCCTTGGCCTGGAATATTCTTTCCCTTCCCTTTGAATGACTAATTCCTACTTCTTGTTCAGAGTTCAGCTTAAATGTCACTCCCTCAGGATAGCACTTTGAACCACCAATTTATATAACACCCCAGTCTTGGTCTGTTGAGGCTGCTATAACAGAATGCCATAGACAGGGTGGCTTATTTAGACCAGAAATGTATTTCTCACAGCTCTGGAGGCCAGGAAGTCCAAGATCAAGCTGGCAGATTCTGTGTCTGGTGAAGACCCTCTTCCTGGTTCATAGATGGCCACCTTCTCACCATGTCCTCACACAGTGGAAGGGGTGAGGGAGCTCTCTGGGGTCTCTTTTATAAGGGCACTAATCCCATTCATGAGGGCACCACCCTCGTGACCTAAGCACCTCCCAAAGGCCCCTCCTAATACCATCACACTGGGGGCTAGGTTTCAAGATATGAATTTGGGGGGTGGACCCAAACATTCAGTCTATAGCACACCCCCCAACCATTCTTCTCTACCATAGCAGTCTGTACGTCTGCATACTACTTCCTCTCATTTTGTAATTTATAAATTTATGTGCCTATTTTAGTAGTATCTTTTTCTCTCTACTAAATTATAACTCCATAAAGGCTGGTGGTAATTTTTTTGTTTGTTGTTCACAAGTTTCTATTTTCTAGGAATCTGGAACTGAGAATCAGAGATGGTGTCAGTCTCTGCTGGTTGCCTGCACTGAAGACAAATCCTCTGGGAGCTGTGGGAACGAGTCTCTTGCCAGAGAAGAGAAAGCAAGAGGAGAGACTCCCACAAGAGCAGTGACATAGACCCAGTTGTGGAGAGACAGAAACCCAGAGAGAGGCAGATACACCCCTGCTCGCTCTGGTTTTGTTTTGTTTTTCCTTATAAAATCTCAGAATCCTCACACCAATCCCCTTTTAGCTTGGGCTAGGCTGAGTGCACTCCTATAACCTAAAACCAACAGGGGCTGGTTGGAGACAGAGACAGAACAATTGGAAAAAATTTCCTTAGCAATTTAAGCAAAAAATATACATCTTGAACTACTCGCTGCAACTGACCCAGTGACAAATTTCAGGAACTGGGGCATGAGCTCTCCACATCCCCATTGATTTGCCTGTTACCTGTCTCTGGCTTTGGAGGGCCCTTCTCTGATCTACAGTCTCTCCAACTGTCTTCATGCTGGAATGTAGCTGTGGCTGAGGAAGGCCAAGTCTCTGACCACCCAGACACCGGTCACCTGGAAGCAGAGTTAGATGTGAGCCCTGGAGTTCTCTCTCTTTGCAGCTGCAGCACTGTAGAAGCCATTCAGGGCAATGATGGATTTTGTGTTTCTGCCTTTGAAGGACAGGGCCGGGCTAATGCAACATATCCTTCCTGAAAATGATGCATGTCTAGGTTTCTGTGCTTTAGGGTATGTGATTTCTGAAGGGTAAACATGGCCTTAAAGGGGGAAAATTGTTCTGCTTAACTATGCAGAGAATTCCCAGCAGTTCCTTTAATTTGGTTTTCTCCAATAGGGCACATTTGCATTTACTGACTTGTGGCTTTTTAGAATAGCAAATGAATCTCTCTCTTCTCTGTGTTTCATTAAATGACTAGGCTGTCTCTAAGCTACAGTAACATTAGCCAGTCCCCCTGAGATTTGGAGGCCTGTCCATCTAGCTGGCTTGTTTCTTTTCCTCCACCATCCCTCCCCCACCTTTTTTCATTTTAGATCTTTCTGGTCATGTGAGGACTGGGCCTCAGAAATGAGTGTGTATGTGTATGTGTGTGTATGTGTGTGTGTGTGTGTGTGTGTGTGTGTGTGTGTGCAACACACAGATGCAATAGGATGGGGAGAGGAGAGGAGAGGAGAAAAAGTGTATGAAATCTTGCTTAGGATAAAAAAGATCGCTTTGGTCTACAGCTGAAGTTAGTAAAGGGAAGGGGTGGATGTTTTTATTGTTTTACAGTTTAATGTTTTATTAGCCCATCACCGTGTGGCACTTAATATTTGGTGTTAGTGACACATGTTACCAGTGGCCTCCCCCCAACCAGCAGTGAGGAGGGGCAATTCTGAGCAGAGAGTCTGTCACTCCTGTGGTCACGTGACCCCTGAACTCCAGAGCCTGAGAGAGCAGGGGTTCCTGAGACCAGTGGGCTTTGGAACTCACATTCCAGAACATCACAGCTGAGTGAACAGAGAGAGAATTCCCTATACTCTAGCAGAGAAGCCAAGTTATTGAGGTTGATCTAACACACCCTTTGTGGCTGGATGTTTTGTTTGCTCCAATATTTTGCAACTACAAATAAGGCAGATCAGGAATCACTCACTGGGAATGAATTATAAGTAGAGAAGAAAAGGGTTGAAAGTTCTCACGAGGAACTCTGAAAATTTGATAGAATTCCCTAAAAAGGCAAGAAAGGCTACAAAACAATCCCACGAAGCACTGGAATTACTAACGTGTAAGATAATACCTTTTAACCAAATTGAGTTTGCACTCAGATTGTCCTTTTGATTCATTTAAGTAAGTTTCTTAGGGTCAGATGCTCTAAATCCATGCCTAGTGGGAGAGAACTAGTCTGGGAGTCAAATATCCTGGTTTTGAGACACTATTTTCCCACCCAGCCTGGGCAAACTGCAACATTTCTAAGCGTTCCTTCTCTGAAAATAACAACTACTTCACCTGGTTGTTAGAAGGATTCCATGTGATATGGTATGTGAAAGTATTTTGTAAACTGTGAACCATGAAGAAATTATTATTTCTCCTCTAGGCTACTAGCCGCAGTTTTCAGCAATGGTTGATCAAAATAGTGAAAGTTCTTTTTCCACTTGTGCAGCATCTTATAGGCACACGATATTCAATATTTATGTGCTTAGTGCTAGAGTTGCTCTGTTGGTTTCTCTGGATTCATCCTGAAGCCAGAACCCATCAACTTGTTCTAGGGTGTGTTAGGATTAGAACCTTCTGGGGCTATATATACTCTGGGAGTAACTGACATTTCTGGAACTGCCAAGTGGAATTCAAATGATTTCATTTCCTTCACCAATATGAATCTCCTCTGATCATCTTCAAAGTTCCTCTTGCGTGCTTAGATGGAAGGCATGGTTCAGGAACACTGCATCCGTATTTCCTATAGATCCAAACTCTAACATGACAAGAAATTCTCTTAGGGAGTCTGCCCCACGGGGCATTCTATAATGTGCTGACTTAAAACCCATCCAGGATTCAGTGCAACATTTCTTACGCACCTGTTTGGCATAAGGCACAGGGCTAGGTCCTGTGGAATGTAGAATACATGTAATTCCACTCGTCCAAGGTAGGAAGCCACCCCAGATCTATGTAAATATTCACACAAAGCGAACTGAAGATTATTTATAAAAAGAATCTTGCATTTTTGCTGGTAACACGCTCTGTGTGGTTTGGTAGGTGACACAACGATGTCACTAAACATTCCAGGGCCATATTATCACAAAAACACAAAAACAGCACAGGGTCCAGAAAGGGTCCTCTGGTGGACATTGTTTCCTTATTTGCCAGAAAGCAGTATGGCCTGAGCGTTTCTTTTCCTTGCCTGTGAGAAGCTTAAGGCAAAATAAATCTGGCTGATGATAAAGCCTTACATTCAGCCCACTCTCAGGACCAGACAAGTTGTCAGGAGGGCACCATGGCCAACTTGCTGATGAAGTTACAGGCACAAGAAAGAAGAAGGGGAGAGCAATGATCTTGGCTGGTGGTTTTTGAGGGGGTGCCTGAGCAGTTGCTATCTTGATAACTTCTGTTTCGTAAAAGGATGTCAGTTTTGCCAGTTTTTCTTGCCATTGACTGCATAACATTTACCCTTGGAAGTGATGTTACCACATGTATCAGCTCTTTTCCAACTTAAAATGGGAGGAAGTTGATATAATCAGTGAAGTTGCCATAAGCTTCTACAAACAACAGTGGATGTGGATTTGGTGGACAGACCAATGTCTTCCAATCCAGGCTTGACAAAGCCCGCCCCGTGATGACCTGCTGATGGATCCTTGCCCACCATCTTCCATGGGCTCTTTAGACTGTATACAGTCAACGAGTGCCAATCAAGTAAGCATCACACAGCCGAGAATAGACACAATTGTTCAAAAATGGTAACTATGTCTCCCCATTTTCACCTTCAGAGTGATGCTTTCAGAGATTCATTAAAATATATTGCTTTGATTGTTGAAATTTAAGAAAAATTACTTCTTTCACAGTTTCAAGGTTTCCCAGAGCTTAAAGAGTTTTGAGTAACTTTGATTGCCAAAGTGTTACAATGTAAAAATAGACCTGGAAATTTCCCTTGGCAGTAAGAAGAATTGCTGCTAATTCGATATAGACCCATACATTCTGGAGAGAGGAATACGTTTTTAAGGCATTCAGGTGCCAGGGATACTCCAAAGCCCGTCACATTTGGGGTGGGGTCGGAGGGGGGGTGTCTCTGTAGCTTTCCTACGTTCATAAGAAGATGTTGCTTCCACTCTTGGCCTTGGCGGGGAAGACTCCTCAGGCATGGGGCTGGATACTCAGCCGTAACATAACACGCCTGCCCTCTAGTGGTTACCAGGGAGTGTAAACGGACTCAGCAGCCCTCTGCGAACAGCGCACTGCAGGCTGCTGGTTCCTGGGCTTTCCGATGTCAAACACCAGGGAAGGTCCCCAGTACACATTTTGGGGGCTAACATAGGGTTGTCATTTTTTTCAATCTGGTTAAGTAAACCTGACCAAAAAAATGTTAATCTTCCATCCACAATTAGCATCATTTCATGAAGAAAAGACATTTTAATGCCAAAAAATACAGGAAGGAAAAAATCACAGAATACAGGACAATCTTATAAAATGAAAAACGTAGCTTTTTAGGAACTCCCCAGATTGATCTTTTTTTTTTTTTATCATTTGCCCCTGATTGTAAAAAAAAAAAAAAAAAAGTGGGGGGGGTGGTGGTTATTTGGAATTAAAAGATTTGGCTCAAGGCTCAACTCCTGACCCACTTACCCATGGTTCCATGGCTTGGGGAGAGGTACTTTCTGTCTCTCAGCCTCAGTTTTCTCAGTCATCAAACAGGGACGATAAGTCCCCTTTTCGGGACTGTTGTGAGGTTCCAGTGAGATTCCATATGTGAAAGGGCTTTGTGAATTGTCAGGAGGCAGGCAGAGGTCAACTACACCCAGACTCCGGAGCCTGCGGGCACGCTGGGGATTTTCCCCTTCCTGTAGGACTGAAATGATGTAAGAGATGCTTTCACGCCAGCCGCGCGGACAGTACGGCTTCTCATCAGAGATTCTGTTTTGAGGGGCGAAGTATTCTTTCTCTGGCAACAGGGCTGTTGACTGCGAAAGGGCTGGGGAGTCACGAGGGATTCTGGGGGTCTCTTTTGGTGACAGTATTGATGGCACAAGGTGAGAGTGAGTCGGGGTCTGTCTGTCCTGTTTGGTGTTTGTGTTCTTTTCCTTTCCAGTGCTTTGCCTTTGGTTTCCTGACCAGGTGAGGACTCTGTAAATGCCCTGCAACGTTCCTCCCCCTCCTCAGAACCTCTATCCCAGAGAATTCCTACAAAAGTATCCTAAAGATGTTTCCCGAAGTTCCCAGACTAACCCAGGTCCTCCTCCTCTTGTTTCCCATTCAGTTACTTCAAAAGGTTCATAAGAAATCGCTCCCTGCACCATCATCTAGTTCAAGCTAAATCCCGTTCCGGCAACTTCAGAAGCCCGGTGGCTTCTTGAGATTTCCCTAGCGCAGCAGCATGTTCTGGTATTGCTGTCCTATATCATGGGCCACTTTTAACGGAGGTACATCATGAGGTGCGGGGTTTCTCAGGTACAGTTGGGGGGGGGCTGGATTCGAGGGATTTTTCTGAGGATTGGAGGCCACTGTCAGAGGCTGACCCCCAGAGCCTCGTTTTCCGTTCATGGGGTCCCACCTGCCTCTCACACTTGGCTGAGCTTCCCTGGCAACAGGCCCCGTGAGCCACGTTAAAAGGAGGTGAGACCAACAGCACCTGCTGGAGGCAGGGCTGGACCCTCCCTGTTTCCTGCCAGTGCCCTGCTCCTGCCTCCTTGGCTGTGGACTCCTGGCCCCATCCTCTGACCTCTTTTCCGCTTCTTGTCCTTTCAGTCCGGTGTGCCTGCCTGTAAGCTCCCCCTTCCACCTCCTGGATCTCCATGCTCTGCTCAAAACTGGGCTCTGGCTTCTGTTTGCTCCTCGGCTTTTGTTATCATCCAGATACTTAGTGAAAAACATCGTGCACCTGCCTTGCAGGAGCCCCCCATTAAGCTAGCTGCCTCTCTACCCCTCCTCTGGGAAGATGGGAGACTTGAACAAGTGATGCTTGTTTAGGATCATCTGGGCAGGAACGGTACCCAGAACCAAGAAAGAAGCCTCTGGGCCCGAGAGGATTGTAGGGACAGGAACGGGAAGAGGTCCCACTCGCGGTGTTCTTCATGCCCAGGACACCGACTGGAATCTCTGCCACTTTCCCACACATCCTGGGCTCTTCTTTCCCCAGCGCCCTCTCCTCACAGGTGCTCCCACTGCCCTGCCTCCGGCTGATGTAATCACCTCCCATTGGCGGTGCCCCAGGAACACCGAGAGCCTTGACAAGCACTCTCTGATCTCTCCTCCTTGCTTGCTTCACCTGCCCTTCTCTCAACACCTCTTTGGCCCCAGACTTTCTCTCTCCCTCCTTCACCCCTCTCCGGAGACACTTCCTTAAGCAAGCGTGACTCACACAGCTCATAAGAGCTGTGGGCACCCAAGGGAAGATGGGGATCCCGGTGTGTGTGTGTGGGGGGGGGGTCTTTGCATCACCCTTTGGGCCTGGACCACAGCTGCTTTAGGCTGCCCTGGCGGGCTAACCCTCACACACAGCCTTGATCATCTCCTCCTCATTATGGGGATGTCTGGTAGCCCCCCTCCCCTACAGGTAAACTTCAGTAATCACCCCACCCCCACGCTGAGAGCTCAGGCGAGCCCTCAAAATGCGTTGAACCCACTCTGTGAGTCTCACTTAGCTCGGAAGGTCAGGAGGTTCAGAACGTGGAAACCGGCAATCTAGTCCCCAGGTGAGAGCCAAACAAGATGCGGCCTTGATTGGTGGGCAAACCATGCAGCATGTAAAATTAGAAGAAAAGGCGGCAGGCACATAGTAAGGAGGCTGTTCAGGAAGCTCCGCCCTGACAGCAAAGCTCAGTGCACACCCTGTGGGCTGGAAGGCATCCAGACTGGGGTTCACCACGCCAGTTCTGCCTCTAATGAGTGGTGTGATCTTGGGCCGGTTAGTCAGCCTCTCAGAATTTCAGTCTCCTCATCTGTAACATGGGGATGGTAATATCTTGGGTCCTTGTAGAATAAAGGGAGATCATGCAGGGATCACTCCCGGTGCAGTGCCCGACACTTGGCAGGTTTCTGTTCTGTTGGGAACCAGAATTGCAAAACGTGACGTGCCACCGCCGCCTGGTGGCGAATTTTGGAGTTGCAAATAAAAGGCTCCAGAAGAAAACGGTTTGTAAGAAGGTTTGCTTTGACTTGCTTAAATAATATGATGTATAAAGATGCGTAGAAACCGGGGAAGATTGTACAAAGAAGTGGGGATGGGAAGGCATCCTATTCAGGGAGAATTTCAGGTGGGGAGGTATAGCAAAGATATTTAAGAGATAGGCTGAGTCTCATATTGCCATAAACCCTTCACAAATAGGCTACGGACAGGGATACTGCTTGACCCCAGGGTGTGGCCATATGACGTTACCATTACATGTAGGTTTTAGAAGGTCCATGGCTTTCCTGACCCTATACCCATTTCTATGGTGAAAGTGCTTTTCTCTGGAATGTAGTAATTCTAGCACTGCTGGGCAAGACCCTCCCAAGAGGGTGTCCTCAGGGTCTGTGGATTCTGCAGGGGATGGTCTGGTCATATAGATATCTCCAGTCCTGACAGCTAAGGAACCATGTTCACTCAGCTCCTACTTTCACTGGCTCCTCTCAATGGGGCCCCAAAGGGATCAGTGGGAAAATCTTGGGTTTACACAGTGGACATCACCCACAACTTCAAAAGGAGAACTGTGGACTCCCTCTTGCTATAGCACTGGAATCACAACTAACTGCCAAACAATCATTAACAGGAACACACTGGAACCCACCAAAAAAGATACCCCACATCCGAAGACAAAGGAGAAGCCACGGTGAGATGGTAGGAGGGGCGAAATCACAATAAAATCAAATCACATAACTGCTGGGTGGGTGACTCACAAACTGGAGAACAATTATACCACAAAAGTCCACCCACTGGAGTGAAGGTTCTGAGCCCCACGTCAGGCTTCCCACCTGGGGGTCCGACAATGGGAGGGGGAACTCCCAGAGAATCAGACTTTGAAGGCTAGCGGGATTTGATTGTAGGACTTTGACAGGACTGAGGGAAACAGAGACTCCACTCTTGGAGGTAACACACAAAGTAGTGTGCACATCAGGACACAGGGGAAGGAGCAGTGACCCCATAGGAGACTGAACCAGACAAACCTGCTAGTGTTGGAGGGTCTCCTGCAGAGGCAGGGGGTGGCTGTGGCTCACTGAGGGGACAAGGACACTGGCAGCAGAAGCACTGGGAAGCACTCCTTGGCATGAGCCCTCCCAGAGTCCACCATTAGCCCCACCAAAGAGCCTGTAGCCTCCAGTGCTGGGTCACCTCAGGACAAACAACCAACAGGGATGGAACTCAGCCCCACCCAACAGCAGACAAGCAGATTAAAGTTTTACTGAGCTCTGCCCACCAGAGCAACACCCAGCTCTACCCACCACCAGTCCATCCCATCAGGAAGCTTGCACAAGCCTCTTAGATAGCCTCATCAACCAGAGGGCAGACAGCAGAAGCAAGAAGAACTACAATCCTGCCGCCTGTGGAATGAAAACCACATTCACAGAAAGGTAGGCAAAATGAAAAGGCAGAGGACTATGTACCAGATGAAGGAACAAGATAAAACCCCAGAAAAACAACTAAATGAAGTGGAGATAGGCAACCTTCCAGAAAAAGAATTCAGAATAATGATAGTGAAGATGATCCAGGACCTGGGAAAAACAATGGAGGCAAAGATCGAGAGGATGCAAGAAATGTTGAACAAAGACCTAGAAGAATTAAAGAACAAACAAACAGAGATGAACAATACAATAACTGAAATGAAAAATACACTAGAAGGAATCAATAGCAGAATAACTGAGGCAGAAGAACAGATAAGTGACCTGGAAGACAGAATGGTAGAATTCACTGCTATAGAAAAAAATAAAGAAAAAAGAATGAAAAGAAATGAAGACAGTCTAAGAGACCTCTGAGACAACATTAAACACACCAACATTCACATTATAGGGGTCCCAGAAGGAGAAGAGAGAGAGAAAGGACCTGAGAAAATATTGAAGAGATTATACTCGAAAATTCCCTAATATGGGAAAGGAAATAGCCACCCAAGTCCAGGAAGTGCAGAGAGTCCCAGGCAGGATAAACCCGAGGAGAAACATGCCAAGACACATAGTAATCAAATTGACAAAAATTAAAGACAAAGAAAAATTTTCTGAAGCGACAAGGTAAAAACGACAAATAACATACAAGGGAACTCCCATAAGGTTAACAGCTGATTTCTCAGCAGAAACTCTACAAGCCAGAAGGGAGTGGCATGATATACTTAAAGTGATGAAAGGGAAAAACCTACAACCAAGATTACTCTACCCAGCAAGGATCTCATTCAGATTCGACAGAGAAATTAAAACCTTTACAGACAAGCAAAAGCTAAAAGAATTCAGCACCACCAAACCAGCTCTACAACAAATGCTAAAGAAACTTCTCTAACTGGGAAACACAAAAGAAAAGGACCTACACAAAGAAACCCAAAACAATTAAGAAAATGGTAATAGAAGCATACATATCGATAATTACTTTAAACACGAATGGATTAAATGCTTCAACCAAAAGACACAGGCTCGCTGAATGGATGCAAAAACAAGACCCATATATACGCTGCCTACAAGAGACCCACTTCAGACCTAGGGACACGTACAGACTGAAAGTGAGGGGATGGAAAAAGATATTCCATGCAAATTGGAAATCAAAAGAAAGCTGGAGTAGCTATACTCATATCAGATAAAATAGACTTTAAAATAAAGAATGTTACAAGAGACAAGGAAGGACACTACATAATGATCAAGGGATCAATCCAAGAAGAAGATATAACAATTATAAATATATATGCACCCAACATAGGAACACCTCAATACATAAGGCAACTGCTAACAGCTATAAAAGAGGAAATCGACAGTAACACAATAATAGTGGGGGACTTTAACACCTCACTTACACCAATGGACAGACCATCAGACAGAAAATTAATAAGGAAACAGAAGCTTTAAATGACACAATAGACCAGATAGATTTAATTGATATTTATAGGACATTCCATCCAAAAACAGCAGATTACACTTTCTTCTCAAGTGCGCATGGAACATTCTCCAGGATAGATCACATCTTGGGTCACAAATCAACCCTCGGGAAATTTAAGAAAATTGAAATCATATCAAGCATCTTTTCTGACCACAGCACTATGAGATTAGAAATGAATTACAGGGAAAATAACGTAAAAAACACAAACACATGGAGGCTAAACAATATGTTACTAAATAACCAAGAGATCACTGAAGAAATCAAAGAGGAAATAAAAAAATACCTAGAGACAAATGACAATGAAAACATGACAATCCAAAACCTATGGGATGCAGCAAAAGCAGTTCTAAGAGGGGAATTTATAACAATACAATCCTACCTCAAGAAACAAGAAAATTCTCAAATAAACAACTTAACCTTACACCTAAAGGAACTAGAGAAAGAAGAACAAACAAAACCCAAAGTTAGTAGAAGGAAAGAAATCATAAAGATCCAAGGAGAAATAAATGAAATAGAAACAAAGAAAACAATGGCAAAGATCAATAAACCTAAAAGCTTGTTCTTTGAGAAGATACACAAAATTGATAAACCTTTAGCCAGAGTCATCAAGAAAAAGAGGGAGAGGATTCAAATCAAGAAATTTAGAAATGAAAAAGGAGAAGTTACAACAGACACCACAGAAATATAAAGCATCCTAAGAGATTACTACAATGAACTCTATGCCAATCAAATGGACAACCTGGAAGAAATGGACAAATTCTTAGAAAGGTAGAACCTTCCAAGATGAACCAGGAAGAAATAGAAAATATGAACAGACCAATCATAAGTAATGAAACTGAAACTGTGATTAAAAATCTTCCAACAAACAAAAGTCCAGGACCGGATGGCTTCACAGGTGAATTCTATCAAATATTTAGAGAAGAGTTAACGCCCATCCTTCTTAAACTCTTCCCAAAAATTGCAGAGGAAGGAACACTCCCAAACTCATTTTATGAGGCCACCATCACCCTGATAGCAAAACAAGACAAAGATACTACAAAAAAAGAAAATTATAAACCAATATCACTGATGAATATAGATGCAAAAATCCTCAACAAAATACTAGCAATCAGAATCCAACAACACACTAAAAGGATCATACACCATGATCAAGTGAGATTTATCCCAAGGATGCAAGGATTCTTCAATATATGCAAATCAATCAATGTGATACACCATATTAACAAATTGAAGAATAAAAACCATCTCAGTTGATGCAGAAAAAGCTTTTGACAAAATTCAACACCTATTTATGATACAAACTCTCCAGAAAGTGGGCATAACTCAACATAATAAAGGTCATATATGACAAACCCACAGCAAACATCGTTCTTAATGGTGAAAAACTGAAAGCATTTCCTCTAAGATCAGGAACAAGACAAGGATGACAACTCTCGTCACTATTATTCAACATAGTTCTGGAAGTCCTAGCCATGGCATCAGAGAAGTAAAAGAAATAAAAGAATACAAATTGGAAAAGAAGAAGTAAAACTGTCACTGTTTACAGATGGCATGATACTATACATAGATAATCCTAAAGATGCCACCAGAAAACTACTTGAGGTAATCAATGAATTTGGTAAAGTTGCAGGATACAAAATTAATACACAGAAATCTCTTGCATTCCTATACACTAACAACGAAAGGTCAGAAAGAGAAATTAAGGAAACAGTCCCATTCACCATTGCAACAAAAAGAATAAAATACCTAGGAATAAACCTACCTAAGGAGGTAAAAGACCTGTACTCAGAAAACTAAAAGACACTGATGAAAGAAATCAAAGATGACACAAACAGATGGAGAGATATACCATGTTCTTAGATTGGAAGAATCAGTATTGTGAAAATGACTATACTACCCAAAGCAATCTACAGATTCAATGCAATCCCTATCAAATTACCAATGGCATTTTTTACAGAACTAGAATAAAAAATCTTAAAATTTGTATGAAGACACAAAAGACCTCGAGTAGCCAAAGCAATCTTGAGGAAAAAAACGGAGCTGGACGAATCAGACTCTCTGACTTCAGACTATACTACAAAGCTACAGTAATCAAGAAAGTATGGTACTGGCACAAAAACAGAAATATAGATCAATGGAAAAGGATAGAAAGCCCAGAGATAAACTCACACACCTATGGTCAACTAATCTATGACAAAGGAGGCAAGGATATACAGTGGAGAAAAGACAATCTCTTCAATACATGGTGCTGGGAAAACCAGACAGCTACATGTAAAAGAATGAAATTAGAACATTCCCTAACACCATACACAAAAATAAACTCAAAATATATTAAAGATGTAAATGTAAGACCAGACACTATAAAACTCTTAGAGGAAAACATAGGAAGAACACTCTTTGACATAAATCACAGCAAGATCTTTTTTGATCCACCTCCTAGGGTAATGGAAATAAAAACAAAATTAAACAAATGGGACCTAATGAAACTTCAAAGCTTTTGCACAGCAAAGGAAACTATAAACAAGACGAAAAGACAACCCTCAGAAAAGGAGAAAGTATTTGCAAACCAATCAACGGACAAAGGATTAATCTTCAAAATATATAAACAGCACATGCAGCTCAATATCAAAAAAAAAAAACCCATCCAAAAATGGGCAGAAGACCTAAACAGACATTTCTCCAAAGAAGATGGCCCCACAAATACCCCATGCAGATGGCCAAGAGGCACATGAAAAGCTGCTCAACATCACTAATTATTAGAGAAATGCAAATCAAAACTACAATGAGGTATCACCTCACACCAGTTAGAATGGCCATCATCAGAAAATCTACAAAGAACAAATGCTGGAGAGGGTATGGAGAAAAGGGACGCCTCTTGCACTGTTGGTGGGAATGTAAATTGATACAGCCACTATGGAGAACAGTATGGAGGTTCCTTAAAAAACTAAAAATAGAATTACCATATGACCCAGCAATCCCACTACTGGGCATATACCCAGAAAAAACCATAATTCAAAAAGAAACATGCACCCCAATGTTCATTGCAGCACTGTTTACAATAGCCAAGTCATGGAAGCAACCTAAATGCCCATCAAGAGACAAATGGATAAAGAAGATGTGGTATGTATATACATGGAATATTACCCAGCCATGAAAAAGAACAAAATTGGGTCATTTGTAGAGATGTGGATGGACCTAGAGACTCTCATACAGTGTGAAGTAAGTCAGAAAGAGAAAAATACAGTATATTAACGCATATATGTGGAATCTAGAAAAATGGTGCAGATGAACCAGTTTGCAAGGCAGAAATAGAGACACAGATGTAGAGAACAAACGTATTGACACCAAGGGGGGAAAGTGGCAGGGGGCGGGTGGTGGTGTGATGAACTGGGAGATTGGGATTGACATATATACACTAATATGTATAAACTAGATAACTAATAAGAACCTGCTGTATATAAAAAAAAAGTATCCACCTGAAAAATACAAAACAAAAAGACAACTGTGAAATCATGCTGCTTGAGGCTTATTCAGTTGGTGGTAGTGACTGATATCAGCTATGGGGTATTTCTGGGTTCTGCAGCATCCTCTGGGTGAATGACAGCATGTGCTATATGCCAGTGACCGGTGTCCTTCAGCACCACTCACTGCTTGACAAGGGTTTCTGTTTCCTGGAGGGCTTGGGCATGGCTGGGCGTGGATGCCTTGCCCAGAGTCATCCTATTCCTTTACCTATTTCTGTGCCAGCTGGCCAGCTGAGGCAAGGGTACTCTGTGACCTAAAACAGTTTTCACTGTGTAATGCTAGCTGGTTTATAATTGGAATTGAACCTAACAACCTTGGACCTATCATCCATGTATTCTAAAGACTGAGATCACTAGCTTAGAGGAAAATGTTAAATAAACCGCTGATGGCTGTACCCACACACCTGCATGCACACGTACAAACAGACAGTGAGATGCCACAGAGAAATGGACTAAGGTAAGTAACGTAGCCCTGTCTTGAGCCGAGCTGCCACCTCCCAGGCACAGCAGAGAATCAAGAACGGCCAGAAGGATTTGGCAACATCCTCATTCCTCCTACGAGTTCTAGCCCCTTTCTTTTATCTTCTTTCCCCCAGAAAGACAGTCCTGCTGACTCTGCAACTGAAGCCAGAAGGGCTTCCGAGGAGTCGCATTTCAGACTTTTAAGTAATGCCATCTTGGTGAGCTTAAGCAGCGGTCACGTGGCTGCCAGCTCTCCCCGCTCCCATGAAATCCAGGCTGAGCCCGGGGTAATCAAAGCCATGTGCAGCCAGTCCTCAGCTAATATGTCATGACCTGGCATAAGTCCTGGCAAACACACTTTGGGCCTTTGTGGGTCACTGTCAGAGGGTCTTGGCCAGCTGGGGACCCTGCTGACTATGGCTGCTGTTTGGTCTAAAAGAGCTGAGAGCCCCAAGTTTGTGAGGTTTTCTTATTGTGATAAAATATACATAATATAAAAGTTACCGTTTTAACCATTTTCAAGCATACAACTCTGTGGCATTAAGTACATTCACAGTGTTGTGTGAGCGTCACCGCCATCCATTTCCAGAACTATTTCATCTTCCCAAACAGAAACTCTACCCATTAAACAATGACTTCCCATCCCCCTATCTCCCAGCCCCTGGCAACCACCATTCGACTTTCTGTGTTTATGAATTTGCCTCTTCTAGGTACCTCACATAAGTGGAATCACACAATATGTGTCCTCTGTGTCTGGCTTATTTCACTTAACATAATGTTTTCAAGGTTCATTTATGTTGTAGCATCTATCAGAATTTCATTACGTCCTAAGGCTGAATAATATTCCATTGTATGCATATAACACACTTTCTTTGTCCATTCTTCTGTTGGTGCACATTTGGGTTGTTTCCACCTTTTGGCTACTGTGCATAATGCTGCTATGAACATGGGTGCACAAGTATCTGAGTCTCTGTCTTCAGCTCTTTGGGGGTACATACTGGATTCCTGGATCATATGGTAATTCTATGTTTAACTTTTTGAGGAACTGCCATACTGTTTTTCACAATGGCTATGCCATTTTACATTCCCACCAGCATTGTATGAGGGCTTCAGTTTCACCACGTCCTTACCAGTGCTTGTTATTTTCCTGATTTCTTTTTCCTTAAATAATGGCCATCTTAATGGGTGTGAGGTTTGTGGGGTTTTATCCATTATTTTTTGCATCTCTCTCGTGTCTCAGGTTTTTTTTTAAAACTCCTCTTTCTAGAGGCACTTTATTATTTTTTTGATTCAATAGTTTTATTGGAGTATAGTTGATTTACAATGTTGTGTTAGTTTCAGGTGTACAATAAAGTGATTCAGTTATATATATATTTCAGATTCTTTTCCCTTAAAGGTTATTACAAAATATTGAGTATAGTTCCCTGTGCTATACAGTAGGTCCTTGTTGTCGTGTCTCAGGTTTGAAGAGAACTGTGAGTAGTGCAGAGGGTTTGAGCCTGGTGACACCCTGAGGAGTATCCTGAGGGGACAACTGTCTTCTTCTAAAAGCAGAATTTCTCAACTGAGGCACTACTGACATTTTTGACCAGATACTTTTTTCTTGTCCTGTGCGCTGCAGGATGTTTAGGCAGAATCCCCTCTACCCACTAAATATCAGTAGCCCCT
Organism: Balaenoptera acutorostrata; assembly: GCF_949987535.1. Classification (NCBI taxonomy): domain Eukaryota; kingdom Metazoa; phylum Chordata; class Mammalia; order Artiodactyla; family Balaenopteridae; genus Balaenoptera; species Balaenoptera acutorostrata. Next base: position 19,430,221 of record NC_080070.1, on the reverse strand, counting down.
CTTCGGAATTGTGACAATCAGAAATGTCTCCAGACATTGCCAAATGTGTCTTGGGGGGCAGAACAGCCCCCAGCTGAGAACCACTGCCCTAAGTCAGGACTGGCTGGAGTCAGCCTGACACATCAGGAGAGGTAGGGCCTGCCCCAGTTTCTGGGAGCTAAGCCTTTTGAGGTCCAGTTCCAACTTGCTCACTGTCTCAGTTTAGATTTGTGTTTTTCCTCCATGTAAAAGTTGAGTTCAAACCAAGCTAATTTGTTGCTAGGCTACAGAAAATGTCAGTGTTTTTAGCCATGCCACTAGGGGGCCCTGTTGATCAAGAAAGGCTCAGGATGGCAGCCAGAGTGCGTGGGGTGGAGGGCGTGGTGGGGTGGTGGTAGAAGGCTCCGAGAGAGGGATTTTAATGAGCAGCAGGTTCACATACCTAAAAGCCTCTGGTTTGCTGGCTGCACCTCACTGCACCCCTGGCGGCTCTAAGGGAAGGATGCTTGCCTTTTTTCTCCACACACCCCTTCGTGCTACAGATTGTCTTTTTTGACATCACGTCCCTCCAAGGCTGATCTTGAAGATCCCCATCAAATTTCACCAACTGGAAGAAAAGTGCTCAATCTAAAATACCTCAAAAGAATACACCTTGCCCAGACTCCTGATTCCTAGATACCCAGCCATGACACTCTTGATTTCCGAATGACGGCAGCACATGGAGGCTGCCTTCTCATTCTTTCTTAGAGCTAGGGTTCTAGATGCAATTTGTTTCCTGCCACGATTCTGGCAGATACAAAACGTAAGCTGCTATATTCAAGTATTCCCCTTGACTAAGAACCTGTGATTGTTCCCTGTTGTGCCAGTGAGCTGAACTTGCATGAAGAGTGGAGAAGCAGACAGAGCTGTGAGGTAATTGTGTGGTGTCATCAGCGATACCAGCTTCCTGACCTGGGAATCACAGCTGGAGTAATTTGATCTTGAAACCAATAGTCTAAAGGTGGCCCCTTATTCTGCCTGCCCAATGATTTCGGGAGTGCCTGATTCCCTACGTTCCGTCCCTTTTAGCAGGAGTGGTTCTGTTTCCTGCCTGACTCACGTGTGCTCACTCACATACACATATGTATTTCTGGCTGCCTTCCCACACCACTGATTTCTATTGGGGAAGTATTTGTTGGTCATCTGCTTAGGGGTAGAATGTGCCACCTGCTGTCAGAAGTTGACGTCCAAAGGAATCTTCTACTGATCTTAACAAAAGAGACTCTGTAGCTCAGGGGCAAATACCCCAGGACAATACAAAGTCAATAAACAAATAGTTGCTAAGTTGTGTGTAGTTGATCACCACCAAGGGCTCTCAGCAGTCAGAAGGGGTGGATCAATGGACTTACTTCATTCATACGAGTTTGAACTAGACTTGAAGTACAGGTCAACCCTGAGTAGGTGAGGAGAAGGGGAGTATGAAAAGAGACAGGCAGGGAGTGACATCTGTAAGGGTCAAAATCCTATGTCCTCACTTTGATACTTTCTCTTGTCTGGTTGATGATTTGATCTCTGAGAGCCTGTTACCTTACTGGAAAATCATGAATATCCTACAGGTTGTTGAGAGGATCAAATGAGATTAAAAAGTAGATACAAATGAATTTATTTATGAAACAGAAACAGACTCACTGACTTAGAAAACAAACTTATGGTTACCAAAGGGGAAAGGTGAGGGTGGGGAATAAATTAGGAGATTGGGATTAACATATACACACTACTATATATAAAATAGGTAATCAACGAGGACCTACTGTATAGCATAGGGAACTCTACTCAATACTCTGTAATAACTTATATGGCAAGTAGAATCTGAAAAAGAATAGATATATGTATATGTATAACTAAATGACTTTGATGTGCACCTGAAACTAACACAACATTGTAAATCAACCATACTCCACTATAAAGTAAAAAAGTTTTTAAAATAAATTCTGGGGACTTCCCTGGTGTTGTAGTGGTTAAGAATTTGCTTGCCAAAGCAGGGAACACAGGTTCGAGCCCTGGTCCGGGAAGATCCCACATGCCGCGGAGCAACTAAGCCCGTGTGCCACAACTACTGAGCCTGTGCTCTAGAGCCCGCGAGCCACAACTACTGAGCCCGTGTGCCTAGAGCCGGTGCTCTGCAATGAGAGAAGCCACCACAGTGACAAGCCCGCGCACTGCAACAAAGAGTAGCCCCCGCTTGCCGCAGCTAGAGAAAGCCTGTGCGGCAACGAAGACCCAACACAGCCATAAATAAATAAATAAATAAAATTAATTCCGTAAAATATTTTTAAAACCATTTTCAATAGATCTCTATCTATCTCTGTCTCCAGATCTAGGTAGCTCTATCTCCGGATATCATAATACACCACACAAATGTAGACTAGATCTTCTCTGTTTGCCCCTGCAGACCCAGCACCTCATGTCCCCACCCTGCTCCGAACCTGGGAAGCTGACCTGAATGGGTGGTGTCTGTGGGCTTCCTTGCCCTCTCACTGGGTCTCACATTGGGTTTAGCCAATGGGAGGCTTTCGCAGGAGACTGGAGGGTGAGAGCCAGGTTCTTTCCCGCTCCCTCCATTCCGGCTACACTCGGCTCCTCCCCCAGGGGCTCCTCCACCAGAGGCCACAGCTTCCAGCAGGCAGTCATCTGTTGCAGTAACCGTTTCTGGTCTCCTGCACTCTCTCTTGCTGGCTTCCCCATTCTCTGCCCACACCATTGTACTTAGTCTCTTTAATGAACATTCTTCAAGCACCCACTTGGAACATGCCATTTGTTTCCTGCCACGATTCTGGCAGATACAAAACATAAGCTGCTATATTCAAGTATTCCCCTTGACTAAGAACCTGTGATCATTCCCTGTTGTTTAATAAGGTCAAGTCCAAATTTGTTTTAATAGCCTATGAAAAATGCAATTGAGAAAGTGAATCCACACGACATGATTTACAGATTACAGTGCTGCAGCTCCCGGCAACCACGTACAGAAGGGAGGCTTGAAGCCTGAGATTGGACTTGGGGGTCGGTGGGACTGGCACAGAGATAATCTTCCACTGGTTTCACTTCAGTCCCCTATCCAAGCCAGATAAACAATTCCAGAACATCCTTTCTGCCCTTTTTTCCCTCTCTTTTCCTTTCCTCCATTTCTCTGTGCTCTTTTTTCCCATTGGAAATCCAAATTTAGACACAGGAGGGGAGGCATGATCTTATGTGAAAGCTGGACAGGTGAACAGTAGGAAAATTTCTCAGCCATTAAAATCCCATGGTTCATCAGGCAGCCAACCTACCAGACGAGGGAAGCAGCAGATGACTCATTGGGGTAACAGGAGGCCAAGATGGGGAGAAAGGTAGGTAGAGGGCCAGGTCACAGGAGGGCTGTGCAGTCTAATCCAGACTCAGAGCCTAACTAGCTTCAGTTCACTCTCCCTCTTTCCTCCCAGGTGAAGGGTCAGAGATGGAGACTCCATTTCCATGGACTGATGGCAACACTTTTTGCAAATATAAGCATGCCATACCTATGCTGAGCTAAAGCTATTTTTTAAAGTATTATTAGTAGTGGTTCCACAGAGAAAAGCACTAAGAGACTTAGTCTCTGAATGAGGAATTATAGCCAAGTATGGTGGTAAAGCACAGATTGGACATGAATATACCTGTCCCATCCCATCCCACAAGCTTTCCTGAGCACACACCCCTCTTAGAGAGCCTCTAGGACCCTGATGGAGGGTAAATGCTATAACATGCTCTGCCTCTAGCTCACCACAGAGGTTGTTTCTTGCCAGATGCCTTTGCTGAATGGTTCACTTCAAAGACCAGTTCAAGTCTCACCCATTCCTGAAGCCATTCCTTTGTCTCTGACAGTGTGGCAGGAATCCTTTATTTGGCATTCACACAAATGGGAAAATAAGTGAAGGTAGTCTCCAGTAAGACTCCAGGTAGTCTTTTCTCCCCAAGTTTGCCAAAAGACTGAAATCATTTTTTATATTTAACCAGTTCCCAACAATGCCAAGCACAGGGTTATGCAGGAGTTGAATTAGAAAAATCTAGAGTTGGAAGGGATCTCAGAAGTGACCTGGTCCCAAACACTTCAATTTCGAGGCAAGGAAACAGACACATAAAGAAATATACAACCAAGTTAATTATAAACTTAGATCAGAATGTAGGTTATTTGATGTCCAATTTTGTATTCTTCCATTGCACTATAAAGCCTTCTGGTAGCTTGGAAGCTGACCAACCTCAAGGTCTTTGCACTGACACATCAGCTCAAGGGTGAAAAGAGCATGGGCAGATCATGGAGAAATGAGTCACCACAAGTCCATCTCTTCTGAAGATTCTAGAAAGTGCTGGAATCTAGAAGCTCAACCAGATTCTAAGTGATGGGACAAGTTAGGGGGCTGATTCACAACTGTTGGATAAACATGGGAAGATATTTCCCTTTGGTATCTGGAAAGCAGGCATGGCAGGTCTGAGGATGCTCCCTCCCTAAACCTGGTTCTTTTTGCTCTCCAGGTCATGATGGGATTATCATCTCCAGATTGTGGTTGGGCTTTTAAAAGTAGAAATCATTCATCTATTCCTGCACTGTTAATCTGTGAGAAGGGGAATTTCCAACTTGAAGTCAGCATTTAGATCTACTATCTATATTTATTGTGTGATGAGGGGTGGATGCACTCTTCCCTCCTCTCCATGTTTTCCCACTAACCAGAGCCTTACACATTTGGCTTTGACTTTCTTGCCATTTCTGCTGAAGTGTATCATTTTCTAATCAGGAAAAATCCTTCAAGAAAATGGTAACTCCTCAAGATCCACAACTGCCCAGCTCTTAAGTACAATACTTTCTCTGATTCATTCAATCAGAGCAGCAAACCAATACTTTAAATATAGATGGTGTTCTATTTATTCAACAAATATTTATTTCCTGCTTACCATATGCCAGGCCTGCAAAAGGCACTGAGGATACAATAGGCAGCGTATTCTCAAGGAGCTTAGTGTCTAGTGGGGAAGACAGTCAATTACACTACAATGTGATGGATGATGGGGTGGACACAGCACAATGAAATGGGGGCCTTAGGAGGGGCAGGTGGCCCAGTCTTGGGAGGGGGCACACTGTGGTGTCCCAGACATTTCCTAGAATAAAGAATGTCAAACCATAAACTGGAGAAATTAGTAGGAGTTAAGGAGGTGGTGAAGAAAGTGGCCCAGGCAGGGGAAACTGCATATACAAAGTCCTGGAGCCCTCCCTGTACATTCAGGAAATGGTAAGTCAGGTAATGTTACTAGAGCGTGAAGTTCAAGGGTGGAAGAGCAAGAGATGAGACAGGAAGGATAAGACAAAGTGAGCTCCATGCATGGCCTTAGAAACCTCGTGCAGGGGATCGAACCTTATCCTGATGGCAGTGGGAGCACCACTGAGGGCTGCTGGCAGGTATGAGATGCAATGTGATCAGGTCCCAGGTGAGAGATCACACAAAGGGAATAACCGTAATAGTGATGATGATAATTATTAGCATGGGTGGTAACTGTATTGAGTGGAAGGGAAATCTCCCTCATTGAGGAGGTGAATTGAGGAAATAATAATCAGTGTAGAGTTCAGGTTTATAATACTGGTGATTACCAGCAACTGTTCTAAGAATTTTCTGAAGGATATAAACTTAAATGCAAACAGAGCTTCAGGCATAAAGCTATTTATCAAAATATTGTTTATACAAATGAAAACTTGGAAATATTCAAAATTTGATTGTTCAAATAAGAAGAGGAAGATTAAACCACTTATATTACATCCTTAAAATGAAATATTAAGCAGCTATAGACATAGTGTCATCAGAGATTTTTTAAATGACATGGGAACGTATGTAATAAAAAAAAAGGCAAGATCTTACCTATGGTGGGAGTGTATGGGTGGGTGAATTACATGCAATTTTTATTTTCTCTTTCGTGCTTTCAAATGTTTTGTAATTTTTTGCAATTAGTCTACATTTCTTCATCATTGAAAATATTATTTGAAACAAAAGATATTTTGATGACGATGACCACCCATGCTCTCTTCTCTCATCACCCAGAGAGTTCCGGATCTCACTCATGGGCTTCGAGGGTGGATATTCAGCACATATGCCCCCATATGGTTATACACATAATTCACTGCTGGCCAGCTTCCAATTGGTTGATGCCCTGGCATTTGGGTGGCTACATAGTTTGATTGTCACCCGGAGAAGAATTTGTGTCACCAGCAACTTTGTTTCCAAACAGGCATCTTCCTCATAATGTGTATGTAATATCAGTGGAAAAGTCACAGGTTCTAACGCTGACCCCGATTCTTACTAGCTGGGTCACCTTAGTCTGACTGTTTTAATCTTCTGAGACTCATTTATAAAATGGGAATAAAAAATACTTACCCCAGAACCTATGCAGCATGTTGTGAGACTAAATGAATGTGGGTAAAGCCTCCGGCTGTAACAAGAGCTCGTTGGCCTCATCTTTGTCCATACAAAGTATACCTGAGGCGCCATATTGCTCATCAGCTAGTGTCGTAGTCACAGGATCTCCAAGAACACCTTGGTCTAACGTTGAATTCGCAAAATTATCTGTTATGCATGCATACCCTTTTAGACTACCAAAAAGGTGGTGAATTTTCTCCAGGAATTGCTGGTTTCACTACCATTTTCCATGATTCTCCTGGGTTGGACCATGGTTGACATGGGACATTTTTTAGCTAACTTCACTCAACTGCAGAAACTTTCCACCAACACTCACTACCAGCACGCTGGCAGCACAGAGGGGTTGTTTCTGATTGGGCATGTGCAACACCTAAAATACCCATGAAAATGGCCCTTTCCCAGGATTTTCTATCAAAGGAGAACCAAAGTTCTCTCGGTTCTCTTTCTGCCAGAGCAAGCTTTTCTGGCAGGGTTTTGACACTGCAGGAGGGTACATGTGTATAAAGTATTGTGGTGACTAAGCCCATTAAAACTGAGAAGCCCACCCAATCAAAAAATGGGCAGAAGACCTAAATAGACATTTCTCTAAAGAAGACATACAGATTGCCAGCAAACACATGAAAAGATACTCAATATCGCTAATTATTAGAGAAATACAAATCAAAACTACAATGAGGTATCACCTCATACCAGTCAGAATGGCCATCATCAAAAAGTCTAGAAACAATAAATGCTGGAGAGGGTGTGGAGAAAAGGGAACCCTCCTACACTGTTGGCGGGATGTAAATTGGTGCAGCCACTATGGAGAACAGTACGGAGGTTCCTTAAAAAACTAAAAATAGAACTACCATATGATCCAGCAATCCCACTCCTGGGTATATATCAGGAGAAAAACATGGTTCTAAAGGATACATGCACCCCAATGTTCACTGCAGTGCTATTTACAATAGCCAAGACATGGAAGCAACCTAAATGTCCATCAGCAGATGAATGAATGGATAAAGAAGCTTTGGTACATATATACAATGGAGTACTAAGCTATAAAAAAGAATGAAATAATGCCATTTGCAGCCACATGGATGGACCTGGAGATTATTATACCAAGTGAAGTAAGTCAGAGAGAGAAAGACAAATATCATATATTGCTTATATGCAGAATCTTATAAAAAATGATACAAATGAACTTATTTACAAAACAGAAACAGACTCACAGACTTAGAGAATGAACCAAGGGGGAAGGATGGGGGGAAGGATAGATCGGGAGTTTGGGATTGACATGTACACACTGCTATATTTAAAGTAGGTAACCAACAAGGACCTACTGTATAGCACAGGGAACTCTGCTCAGTATTCTGTAATAACCTAAATGGGAAAAGAACTTGAAAAAGAATAGATACATGTATATGTATAATTGAATCACTTTGCTGTACACCTGAAATTAACACAACATTGTTAATCAACTATACTCCAATATAAAATAAAAATTTAAAAAAACCTGAGAAGCCTAATGCCCACTACTGATGCAGCTCAAATTACCCAAGATCCTGAATTACAAACAAGACCAGTTGTTCAGTTAAACAGGCTCTTTTTCTGTGTGCAACAGCAGGTTGCCTGTACAACCAATGTAATTCATTTGTAGAAAAGAAAGAGACAGCAAAAATTTAAAAATGCCATGTATGTTGCATTTCTTTTCCCGCTGGAATGGGAACTTTAATGCTACCATATCACCTCGAGTAGGACACAGGCTGAAGTTAGTTTCTGTAGTGGATCCAAGATGGCTGCCCAAGGTTGCCTGTAAGGGATGAGGTTTTCCAGCCATGGGCCAAAGCAAATTAATAGAGGGGAGCATTGAAGGTTGTTCTAGGTGAGCAGAGCTGCTGTTGATCAATCGGTGTTGCTGAAATCTAAGCAACAATCTAATGAGTTGCCTTATTTTTTCCAGTTCTGGAATCATGGAAAACCAAGTGACGTTGCATGAGTCACAGCCGTGCACAGGGGGTTTCACGCTGGCTTTTAGGATGTCAATGACTCCTTTCTCTGCAGCATTTAATGTTGACCATGCACTGCCAAGACTCACCCAAGGCCCTGAGTATATAGAGAGGGAGGTATTCTGCAACTGACAGCCCCAGCCTGGAGATGTGAGGGGGATGGTTTCTGACCACGGATATGTCCATCATGGAGCTGAACAGAGGACAGACATCTGGTGCCTTCTTCCCCTCAAGCCAAGTCCCAGCTGGGATACTGGATTCCTAGCCTGTAGCAGACTATAATCTGGACACTGGGAAGGGACTTGTAGAAAGAGGAAGCATTTGAGGTGGGTGGGTGTCATGGGAGCAGAAGAGTTGGTTAAGGGAGAAGAAGGCAGAAATCTAAACTCAGTGTAGAAGACTAACAGCACACGGTGCAATCGCTGAGAGCCAATTCTGCCGACACCTCTCTTGAGGAAGGCAGAGAATTTCATAATATATTTCAGAAAAGTGTCAACATTTTCATCAATAACAAGAAAAAATTATTTTTCTAATTTTAGATGACTGGCAATTATCAGATCCTGGGAGAAGTACAAGGCAAGATGCCTGCCTGGGGAAGCTAGGCTTTTGTGGGTAGAAAAGGAATTAAAATGCAAGATGGCTTCTGCTAAGTGCCAAATAAATGATTTAGGCAGTAACTGCCTTGCAATCGAAAGAAAGGAAAATAATCAGGGCCCCCTGAACCACCCCCTTCCAATACCATATGACTAACTTCCTAGAGAGGAAAGAAATATTTGTCGAAAGCATGATAGAACTGTCAAAAATCCAAGAAATCAGTTACATAAATTGTGAAGCATAAGTCTTAATTCTATTTGTTCTCCAAGAGTGTAAAATTTACCATTTTCCACTAAGATGGAAAATAAGAACCCACTACTGCTTCTGCCAAGAGAATCATGCACACCTCCTGCACAATCCACCTTGTTTTAATCAGGCTATGTCTGTGCAGCTGTTTTTGCTACTAGCGTTTGTCCTTTGAGGTATACAGAGGGACCATCGGTCATCAGGTTAACTCAAGGGTGGATTTCTTTTTTCTATCTTCTGATAGGATCACTGGCACAGACTTATATCTAATGAAGCAATGAACAGATAGATGGTCATGAGGAAAAGTAGATGACATGAAGTCATCAAAAAGTTTACAATGTTGGCAAATCATTTTGTTTGTCAGAAATGTCAAGGGCTGGCCTACTGGTCTTGAAGGACTTAGGCAGGGAGAAAGTCTGGAACACCCTTCCAGGGAGGGCAAGACTGTGATGGAAGATGTGGAGATAGGACCGAGTGGGCATGGGAGAACAGCTAGGGAAAGGGTGTGACTGAAGCAGATGTTTCTCTGTGGGCACTTATGAGAAATTGATGTAGGGTAGCATTATGTAGCATTATGGGAAACAAATGAGTAGCTACTGTTTTGAGAAGACATGCTGTCTTGGTTTGAGTTCCCTCAAAAGCAGACCTTGAGTAGGGAATTGGGTACAAGTAGTTTATTTGGGAAGTGATCCCAGGAAACATGGCGAGCAAGTGGGAAAGTGAGACGGCAGGAGGGAAAGCCAGCAAAGCGTGTGAACAAGAGGGTTGTCACTGTGGGCGAGTGGGGCTCGTCCCGCTGGGGTCCTCCCAGAAACTTGAGGAACACTCAAGTGTTTTTTTCTTCTTGGAATTGATCATGAGTCACAAAATGAACAATTTCAATTTTTAAACATACCAACACTTTTCTTCATACTTAACTGAAAATGGGTAAACAGAATTTCATCCAAACTTTGCAAATGCCCTTTACATTTAGCTTGAGATGAAGCATGAGAATGGTCCATGAAGACTAACTCCAGGTGGACCTAGCGGTTAAGCTTCTAGAAATAAGGCTGAGAATGAACATGCATTTATCAAACATAATTAAAGCATTCCAATGGAGTTTGACAATGAACAGTGACACAGTCATGACTAAGATTTCAGGACGGTCCCACACTGAGGCATGAGAAAGCTGAGGTTTTGATCTATTTAGTTCCATCTTATTGGCTTGAAGTTTGTGCCTGGACTTTTAACTCCCTGCACTCTGGCCTCCCCACAAGTAAGCTGAGTGTGCTCCCAGCATGAGGCCAGAGAAAGCCTTCAGGAGTAGCAGTACTATTCACAATAGCTAAGACATGGAAACAACCTAAATGTTCATCAACAGATGAATAGATGAAGAAGACGTGGTATACATACACACACACGATGGAATACTACTCAGCCATAAAAAAGAATGAAATAATGCCATTTGCAGCAACGTGGATGGACCTAGAGATTATCGTACTAAGTGAAGTAAGTCAGACAGAGAAAGACAAATATTGTATGCTATCATTTATATGTGGCATCTAAACTAGGACACAAATGAACTTATCTAGGAAATAGAAGCAGATTCACAGACACAGAGAACAGACTTGTGGTTGCCAAGGGGGAGTGGGGGTGGGGGAGGATGGATTGGGAGTTTGGAGTTAACAGTTTACCTATTCTATTATGTATAGAATGGATAAACAACAAGGTCCTACTGTATAGCACAGGGAACTATTTTCAATATCCTGTGATAATCCATAATGGAAAAGAATATGAAAAAAAATGTCCATATATGTATAACTGAATCACTTTGCTGTACAGCAGAAATTAACATTGTAAAACAGCTATACTTCAATTTAAAACAAAACATAAACATAAAAAAGAGTAACAGGTGCTTGAGGGAGTCAGCCATCACCCCGTATGGAAACTTCCTACTGAGTTGCAGGTGACTTCAGGTGGGCAGAGGAGAGATGGGTGGGCCACCATCAGCTTCTGCCATGTATTCTTCTTGCTTTCAAGGAAAACTCTAAGAAAGGGACGTTCGTCCAGTATTCCCAGCTGCCCCCTTTCCCCCTCTTCCTGTGCTTCGTGTGTTTCCCTTCCAAACCCACCCCCCAGAGTCCTTACTCCCTGTCTCCTTTCCAGGTAATTGGGTAGGGATGGGGGCTCAAAGGCAGCTTTTGCCTTTTAGCAGGTGAACAAAGAAGGAATTTTCAATTATGAAATGTCAGCTGATTGAGAAATATTTTGGGGGAGAGACAGAGATCTACCCAGAGCCTTGAAATAAGTTACCTTCTGGGCTTCTGCCAGATGTCAGCTCACTCCCAGCCCCGGGGATTCTGTTGTTGATATGATGATATCATCATATATGATGCATATCATCACCTTATTTTCTGCAAGACCGCAAACCAGGAGATATTCTTCAGTCGACATTTGGAATTGCCGCAACTGTAAAGTGACGGCGACTTTACAGTGACGGCACTGTGTCTGCGAGTCGAGAATAAGAAAAGAATTCAATAAGTTTTCAAAATATTCATCAAAAGAATTCTTTTCAACAGGGGATCTTTCTTTCTCTTACAAGAGGAGCTGAAGAGCCAGAACTATCACAGAAGCTATCAGCCAAGGATGGAGCGAGTCATCCTACACCTGAAATGATGACATTCCCTATTCCTGCCACACGCAGGCATCTCCATGGTGACTAATTGTCACATCCCAGAGCAGACAAGAACACAGACACATAGAGAAATAGCACGAGCGGATGCATGGTGATTCAGTTTCCATGCAAATGGTCTAAATCAGAACAATAAAACGAAGGAGATTTCTTAACATGAATTATCTAGGAATTGATTTTTTTCCCCCTCTGGTAACATTTCTTTTTACACAGATTATTTTTTAAGTTGATTTTTTTGTGGGGTATGGAGGGAGTGACAAGCCTGTTAAGGACCAGAATAATAAAAATCATAAATCTGGAGGGAGTTCAAGCGGTCACCTTGCTCAGCTTCTGGTTTCCAGGCGGAAATGATCACTAACAATGGCGTTCTGAAAGAGTCTGCAGGAAGGATGATTGGAGAGTCTTTTTCAATATCCCAGCTTGCACGTTTTAACCCTCCAATAGGACAGTCCCTTCTTATATCAATTGTGTGTCTCTGCTCTGAATTTTAAGTCTATGTTTTATATTCTGTTCTCACTGGCACATGGAGAACAGCTGGTCACGGCGAATGCTACACTCTGCATTTATGATAATATATTTACCCCTAGTACTCTGGGTTCCTGCTGTTTCTAAACCAATAGAGTTGGCCCTTCGCAGAATTACCAAGGAGAAGGGAGTAGAGAATAGCTGGCTGGCGTGGGTGTGGCAGACTGCAATTTGTCCCCCTACATTTGCAACAGTTGTTTAAAATAAAACTGCTTTCCCTAAATTTCTGCAAGCTGGCATGTGGGTGAGGCGATCCAGCTTTGGCCATCCAGATCCAACGCCTTGTTGGGGGGCAACAAGAAGGGAGAAAGTGCATGGAACAGAGCGGCCCCTCCCACCAGGCCAGCCCCCCCCCAGAACCTAGCGCTCAGAGAGGAACGAACTCCTCACGTGGAAGTCTGCCGCCCATTAGTTTTCTTCTTGGCGCAGTCTCCGCTGTACCCTAACCCAGTGGTCCAGCCACTGGCACTTGAGCAAGCCAAATAGGAAAGAGGTCATGTAAAAAGCCTTCCCCAAGACAGTAGCTTTCAGCTTTTCCTGCCCCGCAGCCGCCCATAACACACACGACGAACGGCGTTCACATATTCGACACTCTCAAGGGCAGACTCAGATTTTGAAGAAATTCCTCGAAATGTGATGGTTAAATAAAGCTCCGTGCGCCTCCCAGATGCCCACAATTCTAACAGTCCATCAGCTGGCTGCTCACCTGGATTGAGGCTGGGGCAAGCTGGGCTGGGTTCCCACACACTTCCAGGTCCTCAGGCTGAAATGCCATCCATCTCTCCCTCTCTAGAAGTCACAGGGATGGAAAGACAGTGGGGTTACCACAGGCTCACCTGAAGGCCACATGCAGATATTAAAAACCGTAGATCATTCACAAGTTTCCATCTGTCAAGACACAAACACGGTCCAGCCCTTTCGCTCGGCAGGTCTCACTGGTGTGGGGACCCGAGCAGGAAAAGGAGAGGGGTTAAGGGGCAGGGCCAGGCAGCAGAACACGGCAGGCCATGGAGCACAGCTCCCGCTGATTCCTCATTTTTGTTCCATAGTAAGATTTGCACCAATTTTGGCCCCGTTGCTCTTTATCTCATCTGATTCTCACTGTTAGGTGTGTCTCTTAGGGAAAGACAAGTAACAAGGAAGTGATGTGCACCCTTGATGGCTCTAGCCCCTTCTTCCTCCCTGGTGAGCTGGGCCAGGCCAGGAGGGACTGTTCATGACTCCATTAGTACCCTGAGCTTTTGGCTTAGTTTGGATTCAGCTGCAGGGTGTCCCTGCCCCCTTTCCCTAAGGCATACACCCTTGTCTTAGCCATCTGAGTTGTAGTACTCAGACCCCTTCTTCCTAGGGACCAGAGCAGATCTGGCCCAGGTCAGCCACTTGCTGCCTCCCCTCCATGGGACACTGGCCTAGGCCTCTGAGGCTCCCAAAAGCAGGGCCCTTTCAAGTAGGGACAGCCCCTGGTCTTACTGCACTGGGACATGAGGAGAGAATACAAGACCATCTTGAAAAAGAAGAGCCAAAAAATATCCAAGGTGAGAACAGTTCTAAGACAGCAAGACAATCCCCAAAAGAAGGCACTCCACTTAGAAACAAAGAATTTTAATATATCTGGACAAAACTATAATTCAAAAATACATGTACCCCTATGATCATAGCAGCCCTATTCACAATAGCCAAGATATGGAAACAGCCTAAATGTCCATCGATAGATGAATGGATAAAGAAGATGTGGTACATATATACAATGGAATACTACTCAGCCATAAAAAACAATAAAATAACGCCATTTGCAGCAACATGGATGAACCTAGAGATTATCATACTAAGTGAAGTAAGTCAGAAAGAGAAAGACAAATACCGTGTGATATCACTTATATGTGGAATCTAAAATACAACACAAATAAACTTATCTATGAAACAAAAACAGACTTGCAGATATAGAGAACAGACTTGTGGTGGTCAAGGGGGAGTGATGGATTGGGAGTTTGGGATTAGCAGATGCAAACTAGTATATACAAGATGGATAAACAACAAGGACCTACTGTATAGCACAGGGAACTATATTCAATATCCTGTGATAAACCATAATGGAAAATAATATGAAAAACAATGTATATATATGTATAACTGAATCACTTTGCTGTACACCAGAAACTAGCACAACATTGTAAATCAACTATTCTTCAATAAAATAAATTTTTAATAAAAGAAGAATTTTAACATTTTTGCCCTCCTCCTCCTAAGAATTCCTCCCTCCAACTCAGGGTCCAGGAATGAGTTTTGACTTGATCAACCATTCTCCCCAAAGGGTAGAGTGGAGTCGGTGTTGCAAAAAGAAAACATTGAACTCCCGCAGAAGTTAAATGGGACAGGAACACCACTAACAGCCCTATGAGGCAGTAGGGAATTTTTTTTCAGTTTGTTAGTTTGTTTATTTATTTTAGCTGTGTTGCATCTTCATTGATGCAAGCGAGCTTTTTCTAGTTGCGGTGAGCCGGGGCTACTCTTCGTTGTAGTGTGCAGGCTTCTCATTGCGGTGTCTTCTCTTGTTGCAGAGCACTGGCTCTAGATGTGCGGGCTTCAGTAGTTGTAGCACAAGGGCTCAGTAGTTGTGGCTCACGGGCTCTAGAGCGCAGGCTCAGTAGTTGTGGCACATGGGCTTAGTTGCTCCACGGCATGTGGGATCTTTCCAGACCAGGGCTCAAACCCATGTCCCCTGAATTGGCAGGCGGATTCTTAATCACTGCACCACCAGGGAAGTTCCAGCAGGGAATATTTATTATCTCCATTCTACATCCAAGGAAACTGAGGCTCAGATAAGTGAAGTGATTTGCGCAATATCACAAAACAATTTAGAGGCAAACCAAGAACAGTTCAACTTACTGGACTCCTGGTCATGCTTTTCCCTGTCCCAGGACGGTCCAAAGCTTCTACAGCTCCCTCTCCAACCCTCCCACCCCAAGAAACTCACCAGTTTATTAATGCATAAAACTCACCAGTTTATTAGTATGCATTGTGATGTGTGTTGAAACATGAGCCGACCTGCCTTGGTTGAAATTACCCTGAAATCAGAACCTGGACGAGGACTCTGGTGTGGGAGGTCTTTTGGGATGGGATCCCAGGAAGCAGGAATAAGAGTGTAGAGACAATGAGATGAAGAAGAATAAAAGCTGATTACCAATGTAACAACTGGGGCTCAGTCCTGCTGGGGGTCCTCCAGAGAACCATGTGAAATGCACTTCAGATATCCCTCCAAAGGATGGCAGCTGGGGTATTGATCCCCAACTCCTGCCCCCATTGGTTGAGGATCTCTCACAAGAACTTTGCCCCTGCATTTCCAGGTTGAGTGAGATCCTGTGGCTTCAGAAGATGCCCCAAGGCAAAAAAGTAAAGAGCCGTGGCAGTGTTGGAAGTGGGAATGGTGGAGACGGTGTGCACCAGAACTCTCCTCCAAGGCGGCAGCTGAAATCAGAGGTGGGCTGAGTGGATGGCACCTGGACATCAAAGGGTCTGCTTCACCACCGTTAAGATGGTTGGGGGTCAAGGAAAAAAATGACATGAAGAGCAGGCAGGACAGTCAGTGAGTAGTTGGATGAGAAGACGCATGGGGGGTGGCAAATGTGTGTGGGGGGTTGTGAACTAGTGGTGGGAGGAGTGTTTGGCTTTTACCTAGATTCTCTTTCAAGAAAGAGTCCAGGATCTGGAATGAGAAGACTGGGGCTTAAGTCGCAGAGCTGCTGGGATCCAGCTGTTTCACTTGGACAAGTTCTTGACCTTTCTGTAAATAGGAATAGTAATTCTGCCTGCCTCAAATATTCCACAGTGATGTTGTGAAGGTCAAACTGAGCTAATGTATACAGAGAGCTTTGCAGGCTGTGATGGACCACACAAATGAGCTGCTGTTGCTGTTACAGAAAGTGGTATAAGTGCTGCTTGGGCGGTAAATCTCATCTCCTCACCTTCCATGCAATCAACACACAACTTCCCCATTTCTAATAGATAGTGCAATTTTAGTCTACAATGTGCCAATTCTCTTTACCCATGGTCTTGCTTACTTTTGTTATTTATCCTCACTTATCCTTCGTTAAATTGCTTCAAATATTGCTTGTATCACATTTGTAGACACTGGAGTAGAAAATGGTAGAATTCATATAAAGACCAAGTTGGCAATGTCTATCAAAATGATAAGGACAGGGCTTCCCTGGTGGCGCAGTGGTTGAGAATCTGCCTGCCAATGCAGGGCACACGGGTTCGAGTCCTGGTCTGGGAAGATCCCACATGCCGCGGAGCAACTAGGCCCGTGAGCCACAATTACTGAGCCTGTGCGTCTGGAGCCTGTGCTCCGCAACAAGAGAGGCCGTGATAATGAGAGGCCCGCACACCGCGGTGAACAGTGACCCCCACTTGCCGCAACTAGAGAAAGCCCTCGCAAAGAAACGAAGACCCAACACAGCCATAAATAAATAAAAACAAAAACCAAAAAACAAAACAAAACAAAACAAAAAAATGATAAGGACATTTACCCTTTGGGCCAGCAAAACCACTTCTAAGAATTTATTCTCCTGATTATCTTCACACACATGAAATACTTAAGTACAAAATTATTTGTTTCAGTATTTTTTGTAAGAGCAAAAGATTGGAAACAGCATAAATGTTTACAGTAGGGTATGGGTTAAATAAACCATGGTACCTCCACAGAGTGGGATCCCATGCAGCTGTTACAATAATAATAATAAATCCAGAAACTCTGTATGTTTTAATATGGAAGAACCCTAGGATATATTGTTAGGTGATAAAAGCAAGGTTCAGAGCACTTTATAAAGTATGCTACTATTTGTATATGGAAGGGAAAAACCCAAATATACAAGAAAATAATAAAAATGATTACCAGAGAAGGCCAGAAGCTGAGGAACGAAGTGGGCAAGGACAGGGGTGAGAATGAGCTTGTTCAATGTATGACTTTTTATTCATTTTGATATTTGACCCTATGTATCATCTACCTAAAAATAATTTAAAATGGAAACAAACAAACAAAACCAAGACTAGCTCTCTCCTGGGTTTCTTTTGTCAAATAAAAACTGGAAAAGGTAGCTAGGAAATAGAAGCTGACTTGGTTTACCAGATGACTGATGACAGAACTGAAATTCTAATAACAAAGGGTGTGGGGCAAACGCACAATCACCGAATAAACCTAGTGCTCTGCTATTATTAGGATCTCTGATAGGAATGACCAAAAAGTGCTCCAGCCAAACCCACTGACTGTGGAAAGAGGGTGGAGAACTCACTTAAGGTTTATTATCATTATTATCATAGCATTATTATGATTACTTATCAGGAGTTTTGTAGACTTTACCTCATTTGGTCCTCCCAAGAACACTGTGAGGTATTTACCATCATCATCCTCATCTCCACTTTACAGAAGTGAAAACTAATCTTGGAGAGGCTAAATAATTTCCCCAAAGCCACAAAGTGCTGCTGGGATTCAAAACAGGCTTGTTTACATTACGAGAGAGAAAAAAATTATCAGATGTAAATCCAATTTACCCACTCAGCTATTTGTTTTTTAAAAAGTGTTTAGCGAGCATCTATTAAGTGGCAGACACTGTAGTAGATCCTTGTGACACATCCAGCAGATTAACCTTCTTTAAACATAGACTAGATGCTTTTCAGAGATTGTTCTGGGAGTTTTCTGTCTACTTCCTGCTCTGTAGAGGCTGTGGCTAGGCTATGCTTGCAGTGGGAGAACGGATCAAGATGGGCCTTTTTTTCCCTCAGCTTTTCACTTTATTGATAGTTAGTTAAGCCCCCAATAATCAGGAGGAGAGATAGTAGAGCCCACAATACTGGCTCAAGATGCAGATATCCCAACATGCAGCTCAGTGAGTGTCCTATTCTCTGGTCAGTCAGTCCTTGGGGAGGAGGAGCTAGTAAGAGCAGCAAAAGAGGTCAGAGGTGAAAATGTGAGGAGGGGGCAGGGCAGAGGAATCCCCCTTACCACCTCCATCTGGCTCATTCACACACTCACATCTGAGCAACATTTCCATTGGACTCTAAGAGAAATATAAATAGTGAAATCTCCCAAATCTCAGAGAGAACTATTTTATATTTTTATTAACCATCTTAAAGAAAGATCGCCAGGGAAACTCAAAGATTTTGGTAAAATATTATGCCAATTAACTATCAAGTAGAAGTGATATTTTGAAGGCTGTGCCTCAAGAATTTGGTTAAAGAAATTGTCCTGCTTACTTGAAGCCCATAGGACTGAAAGGTGACTTTTCTGAACAGCTTCTTTGCTCCAAATACTGAGAAATCTGGGGGAAATCTACCACACTGCATTACGCCCATTCACAAAGCAACTGACAGCATTTCATAGTTTGTCAATAGGAGAATGTGGAGCAGAGCCTGCCTAATCTAGGACATTTCCCACGTGGTACAGCTTTTAAAAGTCTGAGGGCTTCCCTGGTGGCGCAGTGGTTGAGAATCTGCCTGCCAATGCAGGGGACACGGGTTCGAGCCCTGGTCTGGGAGGATCCCACATGCCGCGGAGCGGCTGGGCCCGTGAGCCACAGCTACTGAGCCTGCGCGTCTGGAGCCTGTGCTCCGCAACAAGAGAGGCCGCGATAGTGAGAGGCCCGCGCACCGCGATGAAGAGGGGCCCCCGCTTGCCGCAACTGGAGAAAGCCCTCGCACAGAAACGAAGACCCAACACAGCCATAAATAAATTAATTTAAAAAAAAAAAGTCTGGGCTTTGCAGACGCCGCCACCCCGGAACCTCCCGCGCAACCCAACCATGGTCAACCCTACCGTGTTCTTTGACATCGCCGTCGACGGCGAGCCCTTGGGCCGCGTCTCCTTCGAGCTGTTTGCAGACAAAGTTCCAAAGACAGCAGAAAACTTTCGTGCTCTGAGCACTGGGGAGAAAGGCTTTGGTTATAAAGGTTCCTGCTTTCACAGAATAATTCCGGGATTTATGTGCCAGGGTGGTGACTTCACACGCCATAATGGCACTGGTGGCAAGTCCATCTATGGGGAGAAATTTGATGATGAGAATTTCCTCCTGAAGCACACGGGTCCTGGCATCTTGTCCATGGCAAATGCTGGCCCCAACACAAACGGTTCCCAGTTTTTCATCTGCACTGCCAAGACTGAGTGGTTGGATGGCAAGCATGTGGTCTTTAGCAAGGTGAAAGAGGGCATGAATATTGTGGAAGCCATGGAGCGCTTTGGGTCCAGGAATGGCAAGACCAGCAAGAAGATCACCATTGCTGACTGTGGACAAATCTAATAATAAATTTGACTTGTGTTTTATCTTAACCACCAGACCATTCCTTCTGTAGCTCAGGAGAGCACCCCTTCATCCCCATCTGCTCAAAATATACTATAATCTTTGTCCTCTCATTGCACTTCTTTGGGTTCCATATTTTCCTTATCCCCCTCCAAGTTTAGCTGAATTGCAAAGTTAAGATTATGGTTATGAAATAAAAACTAAACAACCAAAAAAAAAAAAGTCTGAGATATCTGACTTCCTTGGGTATGTTATACCCAGTACCTCTCCCACTCAAGCTAGATTCAGTTCCAACTTGTCTTTACTGTTTCCCTGATTCTATTTTCCATACAGGTACTGAAGTCAGGGAATTAGGAGTCACAGGGAAGACAACAGTCGAGGTAGACAACTGTTCAAGTGAGGAGACCTAATAATAATGAAAGGCAGCACTTTGAAAGTCCATCAAGACCAGAGTTATATGGGAGTGGTTCAGATTCCCAAGTCATGTTCATTTTATTAAGGACCTTTTAGTTCTCTTCAGACCCTAATTAGCAGGATGGGGCAATGCCCTTCAGAACTTTACAACTTTTGGACAGCTGCATATATTAATGAAGTTAGAACACACCTTCACACCCTACATAAAAATAAACTCAAAATGGCTTAAAGACTTAAATATAAGACATGACACCATAAAACTCCCAGAAGAGAACATAGGCAAAACGTTCTCTGACATAAATCATAGCAATGTTTTCTTAGGTCAGTCTCCCAAGGCAACAGAAATAAAAGCAAAAATAAACAAATGGGACCTAATGAAACTTATAAGCTTTTGCACAGCAAAGGAAACCATAAACAAAACGAAAAGACAACCTACAGACTGGGAGAAAATATTTGCAATGATGTGACTGACAAGGGCTTAATTTCCAAAATACACAAACAGCTCCTACAACCTAATAACAGAAAAACAAACAACCCAATCCAAAAAATGGGCAGAAGACCTAAATAGACATTTCTCCAAAGAGCACATAGATGACCAACAGGCACATGAAAAGATGCTCAACATCGTTAATTATTAGAGAAATGCGAATCAAAACTACAATGAGGTACCATCTCACACCGATCAGAATGACCATCATTAAAAGGCCTACAAATAACAAATGCTGGAGAGGGTGTAGAGAAAAGGGAACCCCCCTACACTGTTGGTGGGAATGTAAATTGGTGCAGTCACTGTGGAAAACAGCATGGAGGTTCCTCAAAGAACTAAAATTAGAGTTGTCATATGATCCAGCAATCCCACTCCTGGGCAAATACCTAGACAAAACTATAATTCAAAAAGATACATGCACCCCTATGTTCACAGCAGCACTATTCACAATAGCCAAGACATGGAAACAACCTAAATGTCCATCGACAGAGGAATGGATAAAGAAGATGTGGTACATATATACAATACAATATGCAATACTACTCAGCCATAAAAAAAGAATGAAATAATGCCATTTGAAGCAACATGGATGGACCTAGAGATTATCATACTAAGTGAAATAAGTCAGAAAGAGAAAGACAAATACCATATGATATCACTTATATGTGGAATCTAAAGTATGACGCAAATGAACTTATCTACAAAACAGAAACAGACTCACAGACATAGAGAACAGACCTGTGGGGGGTCAGGGAGGGATGGATTAGGAGTTTGGGATTAGCAAATGCAAACTATTATATATAGGATGGATAAACAACAAGGTCCTACTGTGTAGCACAGGGAACAATATTAAACATCCTGTGATAAACCATAATGGAATAGAATACGAAAAAGAATGTATATATACATCTGAATCATTTTGCTGTACAGCAGAAATTAATACAACATTATAAATCAACTATACTTCAATAAAACAAATCTTTACAAAATAAAAATATTTCAAAAAGAACTTTACAACTAAAAGAGCATGTGTAGGGTGCATCACATGTTAGGATGCGTGACAGAGACTCTGGTGCTCACTCATACCTAGTTCTCCTCTCTTAGGGGACATGTGGGTGGGTTTCACGTTCTTGCTCTCCTGGCGGTTAGGCAGATGATGTGATTAGTGCTGGTCAGTGGGCTGTAACTGAGGTGTCATTCACCAGGGCT
The DNA here is from genome assembly GCF_949987535.1 of Balaenoptera acutorostrata. Lineage (NCBI taxonomy): Eukaryota > Metazoa > Chordata > Mammalia > Artiodactyla > Balaenopteridae > Balaenoptera > Balaenoptera acutorostrata. Next base: position 19,408,370 of record NC_080070.1, on the reverse strand, counting down.
GAAAGTTTATTTGCTGGGGTGAGAAACTTCAGCCCTCTTTTCTCCTACCATGATGATCTTGGAAGCCTGTGTGAGGAGAGTCATAAGAGTATCTGATACCACTGAGCCACCACATGGAGGACAGCTGCCCAGAGAGTTTTCTAGATTCGAAGTGGACTTTGTGTGAGTGAGAAGGAAATGTTTATTGTTAAGCTCCTGAGATATTCATGTTGTTATTGCAGCTTCACTTAGCTTATCCTAACTGGCACAGTGTGGGCTTTTAGCTTGCTATAGCTAGAGTCAACTCTCAAAATGAACTGAAATCACACAGAATATTAGAAGTTAAAATCTCAGCCACCATCCCACAGCATTCGTAAAGAATAATCAAAGTATCAGTTGCCATCATTTATAATTACTCCTGCAAGGTAAGCAGGAAGGCACTAATATCCATTTGAGTTAGTGGCATCTCTGTTGGTGGGAATGGAAGGAAAATACCAATTTTAGTGAATCTGAGGAATAAAGAATCTAAGTTTGTTGTGCCATAATTAAAATTTTATGTTTTGTTTAGCAATAGACTCATGAAATGACTTAAAAACAAGTCTTGGACTTCCCTGGCGGTGCAGTGGTTAAGAATCCGCCTGCCAGTACAGGGGACATGGGTTCCAGCCCTAGTCCGGGAAGATCCCACATGCCACGGAGCAACTAAGCCCGTGCACCACAACTACTGAGCTTGCTCTCTAGAGCCCCCAAGCCACAACTACTGAGCCCACATGCCAATAGCCCATGCTCCACAACAAGAGAAGACACTGCAATGAGAAGCCTGAGCACCACAACAAAGAGTAGCCCCCGTTCGCCACAACTAGAGAAAGCCCACGCACAGCAACAAAGACCCAATGCAGCCATAAATAAATAAATAAATAAATGTTTTTTTTTTTAAGTCTTAAATTGTGTTGTAACTTCTGAATCATTACTTCCCCCTCCTTTTCCCCCCTACTTTTTCCTTGTATAGTGCATTACAAAAGTTTTCTATCCTCGGCTCAAGAAGATAGAACTGTGGATCAGTCAGGATGTTTTTGGCTGCAAGTAGCAAACCTCCCCCCCAACCCAAACTAGCTGAAATAGTCAGGATGTGAATTATTTCACATTACTGAGGGCCTGCGGGCTTTGTGGGGCTCCGGGCTAGCCCATCCAGCACTCAATCATGTTATCAAGGACTCAGATTATTTTCCAACGCTGATAGCGAGGTAGTTCAGCAGATCCAGACACCACATCCATACAGGATGATGCCTGGAAGAAAAGAGATCGTTTCATCTTGTGTTTCTCACTTAAGAGAGGAAACATTTCCCAGAAGCTACTTCTTATTGGCCAGAAGTGGTTACATGCCCAATCCTGAAGCTGTCACTGGTGAGAAGGATAAAATTGTCATGACTGGCTGAGAACAATTAGGCCAGGTTTAAGAGGGTGAGCGTTTGGGTGGAATGGACGTTGGGGAGTCTATCACAGACATTATCTCTATTTCCATTTTGCAGTCACAGAAACAGACGTTCTGGGTCATTTTTTCTTTTGATTCTCCTGAGTTGATCCCTTGTATCTTAATTCTTCTATCACTACCAAGGTCAAGATTTTGCAATAACTTCCCATCTGCCTGCTCCGGCTCATCTTGTTTTTCTCCAGTCCACTGTACACATCTCCTGTTGGATGAAGGTTCTTCAAACCTGCTTCTCATGTTGTCACATCTTTATCTAATTACATCAAATGTCTCTCTCTTGCCATTGGTTTTAGACGCAGACTTCTCTGGATGCTTCTACCTGTCTGGGTGGTTTTATCACATGGACCCCATCCACCACTAATAGGCAACCCACGCTCTTCAAGTGGCTCTCCACATGGCTTCCCTCACCGAACACATCATTCCCTGCTTCCGTACTTCTGTGTTGTATCTCCCATCTTGAACATCCTATTTCACTGTCTCTGTCTGTCCGAACCCTTCGCTTTCTTTAACCATCTCAGACTCACCTTCTTCATGAAGGTTTTCTTGGTTAACTCCAGCCCACGCTGGCTTCTCCTCCCTGAATTCTTATTTCAGGTATAGCCAACACCATAACTGATTCTTAGTATGTATTGAGCTGCTCTCCCCAAATAAATGAAGCATGCCCTGAGAGCAGGGACTATTGTTCTGCTTCGTTTCTGTCCCACGTCCTCTTTGCACATTTGTCACATCTGATTGATCCTTCAATCAGCAAGCAATGACTGAGACCCACTCCTCATGGTTACACTGTGACATTAGCACAGATGGAATCAAACAACCTGATCCTATTGGAAAAATTAACATCATATGTGCACATTTTGTTACTCATATGGGACAGAGAGAGGTCCCCTCTGAGTAAGTTAAGCTTAGAAACAGGACTGGGAGTTGAGTTTTGTATCTGGATGTTTCTAGCCCACTTTTGATAACTCAAACCTGTATACCTGTTGAGAAGTCCATGCTTTTGGAATTGCATTCCAGAAAAAATCCAGAAGGTTGACAAGCATTTGGTTTAGCCTCTTCAACAGAGTTCCAGTCATGCATATGTACGTACCGTCTTTTGTTTATAAAAAACGACTTGAACCTCAATTCTTTTTGTTTTTTAATGGGGAAATGTTCATAGACACATTCATGTCCACTTGCTCTTTCCCCTTGCAAACAGTAATATGCATTTGTTGCTGGACGAGGCCTGCAAACAAGCACCCCTGAACAGAGAGAAGGAAAGTGTCCCTTAGAGGAATCGGATTGCTCCCCTACTCTGTGCTATGTGCACCAGACCCTGTAAGGCTCTCTGGGCACTGGGCTGCTTGTGCTGTATGTGACTGTGTGTGATGGGAATTAACACCTAATTCTATGTCCCAGCTTTATTGCTGAGGTCCGTAATGAGTCAGTATAATTAAGCACCATTTGCCTGGTTAGTTAGTTCAGGTGTCTAAATCTGTCACAATAAAGTAGGTGATGTTAAACATGCTTGGATTAGAACCTTCTGGAGCCAATGCCAATGCAGACAGCTATATTAATCACATGGGAGGTTATCTTATTTGAGATTTTCTATGCACCTCTGAGTTAGTGTTTCATCCATCAAGGGCTTGTTGAAGACATCTGTAAACTTTGATTTATTGCACTGTTCCTGGTACAGAATTAAATAGCATTATACTCAAATATATTGGCTTAATTGACAGGTAGAGATTTAATCCTGTTAATTACCTAGCCAGCTTGAAAGCTTCCATTAACCCCTTGCTGAATCGGCGAGATTCAGAAGAGGTATCTCAGCACCTCTTTTGGGCTCAGGGAAATGCATCATTGTCCTTCCTCTTCAAAGAGTTTACTCTCTCCAGCCCCAGTTTGTGAGCGAACATGCACACCCATGAGACAAGTGTAGCACATCAGGGTAGCCCCCTGTCTGACTCCAAAGAGAGCATTCCTCTAGGTAAATGATATCAGGAGGTTTGTAGTCACGATCTCTCCTGGCTTTGCGTTTTTATGCGAGCATCTATTACGATAACGTGTGAAAGTTATTCATTCATTTATTTATTCAACACACTTTTATTGAGCACTTACTATGTTTAGGGACTTTGCTTGGCTGGAAGGAACAAAAATATATGTAAAGACAGTTGAGACCCTCAAGAAAAGTACATCGTTTATAAATCATAAAGTGCTCTACAAACCTATAGGACACTCATTAATGATGATAATTCATGCTGTTATAATGCATACTAATAAGTTATCCATACCAGAAAACATAAGTGTAGCTAAACTTTATCTTTCTAGAACCAGTACTTCTAACAAAGGACTGGTGGAAAATTCGTGGAAATTTTGAACACTGTGGGGAAAAGACCACAGAAGACATTCGAAGGAGGCAGATTTTTCTGGAACTTTTTAACTCATCCATCACAAAGCAGCTATGTTCTCTTCCTGCACACACGGCAGGACCCCACCAACGGAGCCACCTGCTAAGCTTCTCTACTCCTCAGGTCAACTGATGTCCTCTCTGTTCCTGGTCACTGTGCTAGGTGTGGAGGGCACTGAGAGAGCAGACTTCTCTACCTTCTTGGAACTCACAGTCTAGTGGAGACAAGAGAGTAGTAAGAGGACTGTGACAGAGGGTCCCACGGGGGGCTCTTGGAGCCCAGAGTGGACACGCTTAGCCTGGGAGGATTCAAGGAAGGCTTCTTGGAGGAGGAACTCTCTGAACTGGGTTTTAACAAATGCTTAACAGTTATCCTGTTAAAGAGAGAAGGGTGTATAAGGGGAGCAAGTTAGAGAGTGCCAGTTTGCACAACATGAGTAACCTGGCCAAAGGCACAGAAGAGTGAAACCAGAGTCCTCCCAGGAAGCCACAAGTACTTACTGTTTGTAAATTAAATGCAATGAGTAGCCTCGGTTGGGACTGGGCAAAGGCTATGTCACGAGGGTCTTGTAGGCCAGGCTAGGAACACGGTGCTCAGGAGCCAGCAGAACATTCCAAGCAGGAAAGTAAAATAGTTGGGGTTTCTAAAACTGGTCTATGCAGCGATCAACCTGGTGGGACAGTGGAAGATTTATTCATGTTTCTCAACTTGAATAACTTTTAAGGGGAAAAATATTTCTTGTACACTCCAAGAGCACTTAGTGGACCAAGGTCCATGAAATTCATGGTGGTTTTTTTAAATTCATTTTTATATAATTTCACACTTACAAACAAATTGTGAGACATACAAAGAACTCCCATATACCCTTTACCCAGATTCACCAATTGTTAATGTGTTGTTGACATTTTGCCCCATTTGCTCATCTATCAATCTATCTACCAACCTACTACAGACACACACACACAAACACACACACACATTCACTGAGCCATTTGAAAGGTGTTTGCAGCCTTTATTCACATTCATAATTACTCCAACATCTATTTCCTAGAGATAAGAACTTTCTCTTTTTATAAAAAATATTCATCAAAAATCAGGAAATCTGACATTGATACAATACTATTATCTAATCCAATCTTGCTAATTATCCTAATAATGACTCATGATAATTTTAAGAACTGTGATGTAAAAAAAGAAACCCAATTTTATGCAAATATCTTTCATTGGCAAATTATTACTGAAACAGAAATTAATCTTTATAATAATAAATGCTTTTAGATTATCATAAAAATAAAAGGACAGAATTTTAAGACTCTCCTAGAACTCATGGATTTCTGGTTCCACGTTTGAGGAAAATTGTTGGAAGCCAAGGTGGAGACAGGAAGAGCTCTATTCATCATGAAAGCATAGACTGTATTTTACTGTTCACACTAGTCAGAGCATCAGAAAGTTGAGCAGTGGGAGAGCAGAGGTCCCATCTCTGTTCAGTAAAGTTAAGTACAAAAAGCCTGAAGGACCTAGGAACCAGGGAAGGGATTCTGCACATTGACACTCAAGCCAAATACAGAGCAGGAAAGGGGCAGAGAGTAAGGCCAACAATACTCCCATGCCCTGTCTCTTAGCAGGCACCAAGTTTGGGATAAACAGAGAGAAAGAGAAAACATGGGGAGAAAGAAGGATGCAATTTCCATGGCTCAGCGGGAGGGCAGTTCTCTGAAATCAGAGGAAAATTTTAGTGGGTAATGTGATATTGTTAGTAGTATGTAAGAAGATATGGGCTCTACAAAACAGAATAAAGTAATGGGAGAAACTGAGATGAAAAGGCAACAGGGTGAAATAAAAACGGAGACAGTGGAGATAGGCTTGCAGGGAAACGAAAGGCAAAATTATTTATTTATTTGTCTATTTATTTATTCATTCATTCATTCATTTTTAAAGAATTTTTAAAAATTCACTTTGGGGGCTTCCCTGGTGGCGCAGTGGTTAAGAATCCGCCTGCCGGGCTTCCCTGGTGGCGCAGTGGTTGAGAATCCGCCTGCCAGTGCAGAGAATATGGGTTCGAGCCCTGGTCTGGGAAGATCCCACATGCCGTGGAGCAACTGGGCCCGTGAGCCACAATTACTGAGCCTGCGCGTCTGGAGCCTGTGCTCCGCAACAAGAGAGGCCGCGATAGTGAGAGGCCCGCGCACCGCGATGAAGAATGGCCCCCACTTGCCGCAACTAGAGAAAGCCCTCACACAGAAACAAAGACCCAACACAGCCATAAAAAAATAAATAAATAAATAAACCCAAAGTTAAAAAAAAAAAAATTAAAAAAAAAAAAAAAAAAGAAGAATCCGCCTGCCAATGCAGGGGACACAGGTTTGAGCCCTGGTCCAGGAAGATCCCACATGCCACGGAGCAACTAAGCCCGTGCGCCACAGCTACTGGAGCCTGTGCTCTAGAGCCCACGAGCCACAACTACTGAAGCCTGTGTGCCTAGAGCCCATGCTCCAAAACAAGAGAAGCCACCACAATGAGAAGGCTGCGCACCGCAACAGAGAGTAGCCCCCGATCTCTGCAACTAGAGAGAACCTGCATGCAGCAACAAAGACCCAACGCAGCCAAAAATAAAATAAATAAATAAATAAAATTAAAAAAAAAATTCACTTTGGAGGCAATAAAGGACAGAATTGAAACTGTGGGAAATAGGCTCAGTGATGGGGCCTTTACTAAATTTAAAAGGCTTAGTTGTTCCAGGCACATTCAGGAGACAGAGAGAAGCATGATCACTGAAACTTTAATAAACCTCTTAGTCTTTGATGAGGGAGGCAATATAAATAAGGACAAAGGGAATGTCCAATAATAGATCTACTTCAAAGCTTGTAAGTTTCAACAGCATTCTATCAAGCACCTATGCTGCATTACCAATGTTGAACTTAAATACAAGACCGTAATGACAAACTCAATAAATTCAGATGAGTGGAAATTATGTGGCTTGAAAACATAATGCAGAAACTTCGGCATCACATTCTGGCTTACTAACTGAACCTTGGTTCCTTAATCTGTAAGACGTGAGGATTAATAATACCTACCTTCTATGCGTATTATGAGGAGAAAATGAGTTTTACTGAGCTTATTACAGTGGTTGGCATATAATAAGCACTCAGTACATAGTAGCTATTGGCAATTTTACTATTGTTATTATTTTTTGGTCACATCCTCTTTTACCCTAAATAAAAGTTTAAGGAGAAAAATAATAAAATAGATTAGCTATGAAGATACAAAGTCTAATGGAAGGCAGCCAAAGCACTACCAATACATAAACTGAGACTCAAACAATTTTTTTATTTTGTAAAAGAAAAAAAAAAAGAATAATAAGAATGCAAAGAAATGATACAAAGAAATGGAAAGATATCTTGTCCTCTTGGATTGGAAGAATAAATATTGTTAAAAATGCCCATACTACCTAAAGCAATCTACAGATTTAGTACAATCTCTATCAAAATGCCCATGGCATTTTTTCAGAGAACTAGAACAAATAATCCTAAAATTCATGTGGAACTACAAAAAAGACCCCGAATTGCCAAAGCAATCTTGAGAAAAAAGAACATAGCTGGAGGTATCACCCTCCCAGACTTCAGACTACACTACAAAGCTACAGTAATCAAAACAGCATGGTACTGGCACAAAAACACACACATAGATCAATGGAACAGAAGAGAGAGCCCAGAAACAAACCCACACACTTATGGTCAATTAATCTACCACAAAAGAGGTAACAATATACAGTGGAGAAAAACAGTCTCTTCAGTAAGTTACTGGACAGCTATATGTAAAGCAATGAGATTAGAACATTTCCTCACACCATATACAAAAACAAACTCAAAATGGATTAAAGACCTAAATGTATGACATGATACCATAAAATTCCTAGAAGAGAACATAGGCAGAACATTCTTTGACATAAATCATAGCAATATTTTCTTGGATCTGTTTCCCAAGACAAAAAAAAAAAAAAAGCAAAAATAAACAAATTGAATCTAATTAAACTTAAAAGCTTTTGCACAGCAAAGGAAACCATCAACAAAATGAAAAGACAACCTACAGATGGGAGAAAATATTTGCAAATGACATCACTGGCAAAGGGTTAATATCCAACATATATGAATAGTTCATACAACTCAATGTCAAAAAAAAACCCAATCAAAAAATGGGCAGAAGACCTGAATAGACATTTTTTCCAAAGAAGACATACAGATGCCTAACAGGCACATGAAAAAATGCTCAATGTTGCTAATTCTTAGAGAAATGCAAATCAAAGCCACAATGAGGTATCACCACACACCTGTCAGAATAGCTATCATCAAAAAAGTCTACAAATTACAAATGATGGTGAAGATGGGGAGAAAAGAGAACCCTTGTACACCATTGGTGGGAATGTAAATTGGTGCAGCCACTATGGAAAACAATATGGAGGTTCCTCAAAAAACTGAAACTAGAACAACCATATGATCCAGCAATTCCACTCCTGGGTATATATCTGGAAAAAACAAAAACACTAATTCGAAAAAATACATGCACCCCAATGTTCATAGCAGCACTATTTACAATAGCCAAGATATGGAAATGACCCAAGTGTCCATCAACAGACTAATGGATAAAGAGGATGTGGGGGAAAAAATATGTATGTATATATACACACACACACAATAGAATATTACTTGGGCATAAAAAGAATGAAATTCTGCCACTTGCAGCAACATGGATGGATCTAGAGAATATTATGCTTAGTGAAATAGGTCAGAGAAAGACAAATACTGTATCACTCATACATAGAATCTAAAAAGTAAAACAAACTAATGTATAAAGCAAAACAGAAACAGACACACAGATATAGAAAACAAACTAGTGGTTACCAGTGGAAGAGGAAAAGGGGGAGAAGCAAGATGGGATTAAAAGGTGCAAACTACTATGTATAAAATAGATAAGCAACAAGGATATAGTGTACAGCACAGGGAATCATAGCCATTATCTTGTAATAACTTTTAATGAAGTATAATCTGTAAAAATACTGAATCGTTCTGCTATACACCTAAAACTAATATGATATTTATTAATTAACTATACTTCAATTAAAAAAATAAATAATAAGATTAAAACAAATGTTAGGAAAACACAAGAAATAAAATGGCAGAGATAAAAGCAGAAATCACTTTTTTAAAAAATAGCATAAAATTAGTATAGTTTTGGAGGTGAAACAGCAAAATATATTCACTACTTATAAATTTAAGTTTTAAAAAGATGGAGACATATGCATACTTCTATACAACAGGGCTGAATATTGTAAAAATGTTACTTTTTCTCAGATTAGTTTATCAATTTATTAAAAACCCAATCAATATGCTGATGGGACTATTTTGGGGAAATTGGCAATGTAATTACAAGGTTCATCTGGAGAACAGGTGAGAGTAGCTAAGAACGTTTTGAAAACATTCTAATAATATTAAATTCATCAGAACAGTCTAGATTCAGAAGAAAAGCTATTTTGAGAGCAGAGTGACATCAGTATAAAAAGGACCTTATTCAACCTGATACCTTATTAAAGTATTAATTGTCATTAATCTGGAATTCACACCTACTCAGCCCCAGCTCTAGATATTTTTGCCTCTTTGATGCACAGACCTCCAAATCAAATAACAGAAAGACAGGTTGAAAATAAATTGCTCAATGTCCCTCAACGAGCCCAGAAAAACAGTGAAACCCTAAACCATAAATATCTCTGGATCTTATTCAAGTGGAATCATATGTGTTTACTGAATTTTGTTATTTATTTTAAAAAGTCTATTTTAATCACAAAAGGGATTTGGCATGCACAAGCCATTTCAAATCCTTTTGGTTATTTTCAGTCCATAGGTTTTTCTCATCTTCAGGCTTGGAAGATTGGGAAGGTCATGTTCAAATTTTAACTTTATTGCTCAAGGACAAACACTACCATTTGTAAACAATTTCTAAAGTGACTGCTAGAATGATTCTCAAGTAGGTTTTGTTTTATACTTAAGGTCTAAAAATAAAACAGGTTGCTTTCATCCACCATCTGAAGGAAAGGATAGGAGTTTTGATGATCGGGGGTGTGGCTTGGGGAAACTGCTGAGTGGGATTGACTAGGCTCAGGACGCCTGGGGCTAGTAGAATAAAGGTGGGACAGAATGCACAAGTTCCCTCCAACCTTCCTAAAATGACAAGTGTTATACGGAAAGATGGGGAGTCTCAAAGTCTGGGGGAGTAGTACAACAATCAAATGTTAGTATCAGTGATTTCAAATACTCCGTACCGTAACCAGGCCATGGGTTAAGAAAATGTGTTCTAGAGTCAAAAAGACCATGAAATTAGCCCCAGTTCCTCCACTTGCTAGCAGTCTAATGTTAAACAAGTCCCTTAAACACAGACTCCCAAGTTCCTGGTCTCTATATCAGGTATTACACAGATCTAGACAAATGGTAGCCAATATTACTTGGTATAAAAGACTGGTCATTGTAAGTCTAAGTTTCTCATCACAGGGTGGTAGAAAATGAGTTGAAAATACATAAATGTGGTAGGCAAAAGGAATTCTAACAGGGGAAGTATGGGGTATAATGTTTTCACTGTATGCATGTGATGGGGCAGGAAGAGAGAATATAAAAATATTAACGATTAAAAATTATATGACGTACACTATGGGGGAAAACTATACATATTAATGCTGGTTTAAAAATACTAATAAACCCACAGAAGAGAAAATCCATAGAAGTTTGGTGTAAAGAGGAAAAGGCAGGTAGAGTGGATGGTCCAGAGAAGCACTGGCAAGTCAGCTTTGGGAGAAAGAAAGGATGCTGACGCTAAAACATCCAGCCTTTTTTTTTTAAAAATTATTTATTTATGTATTTTTGGCTGTTTTGGGTCTTCGTTTCTGTGCGAGGGCTTTCTCTAGTTGTGGCAAGTGGGGGCCACTCTTCATCGCGGTGCACGGGCCTCTCACTGTCGTGGCCTCTCTTGTTGAGGAACACAGGCTCCAGACGCACAGGCTCAGCAGTTGTGGCTCACGGGCATAGTTGCTCCGCGGCATGTGGGATCTTCCCAGACCAGGGCTCGAACCCGTGTCCCCTGCATTAGCAGGCAGATTCTCAACCACTGCGCCAACAGGGAAGCCCCCATCCAGCCTTTGAGAAGCCAGTTAGGACGTCATTCCTGTGTGCTAGGGAGGACACAGAGTTGTGCGGAGGAAGGGGAAGATGGCATGAGGTCAGAGGGTCCTGCTGCGCCTGGGTGACCTCTGTCTGGTGGCTCCCATGCATGTGGAAAGGCGCAAACAACACTGAGCAATGGGAGAGAATCAGGCACAGACCAAAGGGTCTCTGTGAACTCAAGTACAAGATTTATAACCATGAGCACAGACATGCTTACACTCTTTATGCTTATTCCCATGCAGATCATTAGATGAAATAAGTTGGTATTGACACCAAGTAAAGCTTACAATAGCACTGAACTTTCAACCCTCTTCCAGTAGATTTCTTATCTTTCCCAATTTGTGGCTCATCTATTTACAACTTAAAGAGATTAGAAGGATATTGATGACAACATAATGAGTGTGGAGTAAATGGAAGAAAGGGCTCTACCTCACACTTTGTAAACATGATTATATGATCGAGCAGGCTATAAAGCCACTGGCTTGATCTGAGGTTTATAGAAACAGGACTTTTAACCATACGGAAGTAGCTTTTAGCATCCATTATGCAAAGGTACCAAGATCTTAGCTCACATGAATCAACAGAGTTGACTGGGAGGTGTGGGAAAGATGGAGGGATAAGGAATTTGTTATGAAAATTCAGGAGTATCTTTAATCAGAGATGGAACTCACTCTGCCCTTTCCTGGATCAGCAAAAAAGAAGCTTTGTCTCCATATCTGCGTCCCACAGAGAGGAAGAAGAAAGAGAGACAGGATAGCATTAGAGAAGGCAAGAGAGGGCCAAGATAACCAAGCTCTCTTTCCTCCACATTTTGCAGTTATTCTTAAATAAACTTGAGCAAGACAAGCCACACTGCTACGTGCCATGGAAGACAAACTGACAAAGCACATGTTTTATTTGATGGATTATTTCCCATTCGTGATAGAAATCTAGCAGAGAGACCCCAATGGGTCCCCTTGTTATCCCCTGCTGAGAACCTAAGGCAGCTAATCTTTTTAAAGCTCAAATTCCTCCCAGAATATTCCAGACACCCTGGAGTGAGGGTGTCTCATGTGAATTCTATGCATTAGTTATCTTGGTTACACAGTACAGTTTTCCTTTTCCTGTTCATTGGATGATGCCAGATTGGGTCAACTCCAAAAGCAACATCTAGGCATGAATTCTCCACCTAGGTCCTCACTGCGGCTGCCACTAGCTGATGTCTGATTTGAAGGCCTAACTATCTGAGCAAAGGAGTTTTCATGTGGCACTTCTGAAGTCCCTGGTGCTATCTTCCACCATTGCAGAGCTGCTGGGACCAGTATGGCGGTGTCTTGTGTTCTCAGAGCCCTGTGGCGATAATGATGAAAAACTCTGGGAGATTTGACTTGCTCTTTTATTGCAGAGCTCAGCCATGAGCACCTGGGGTCCGAGCCAGGAGGGGATGGTTTGTGTGACAGATGACTTACTCCACTCAGCTGCAGTTCCCCAGCACAATGAGATGAAAAAAATGCTATCCTCTTAGTAGCTGGTACAAGAATTTATCTTAGGAAGAGACTTGCCTTTTTGAGAAAAATGCCTTGATAAGCTCACGTGTGTAGTCAATTCGTTTGAAGCATAGCTGTTCTCTGATGCCAAGGTTTCAGGGAAAGAGCCAAAGTTACTCTGCTTAAGAAAGCAAACCTTATTTATCTATGTGTTTATTTTGTCTTGGAGATGGGAAACAGGAGAGTATAAAGGAGGAAGAATAAGACACCAAGATGGTGGGAGATCATGGGTTACACAGTGGGATTCTTCTTCACTAATATTATTAAAAACCATAAAATGCTTGGTTTGTTTGGATTTCTTATGGAAACCAGTGAATGGGGGCTGACCTTGTGCATATGCTGAGTCTGGGCAAAACAGAGGCCACAGAAACAGATAAAGGAAGGGGAGACAGGCCAGTTGCCATCTGCATAGCTATACCAGGTCCGTTGTCTGAAATCAAACTTGTGCAGCCTACCTGGTCCTTGATTATACAAACTGAGCCCAAGGGGATGTGACCCATCAGGGCCCAGGATGAGTTCAGACAGGTTTGTAGGTCAGGGTAGGTGCAGCTTAGGAACTACAGAACGATTCAGGTGCTACTGAAAATGGAAGCAAAACAGACCTCAACAAGCACTTCCTCTGACCTTCTTTGTAGTTCTGTCCCCTTCCCTCCTCCAGGAGGGGCCTCTACAGGCTCAGAGGAGTCTTGGCACCTGGACAGCTGCCAGTAACTAAATCTCTCCCGTTTCCAGTAAGACCTCTACCTCTGCCCCAGTTTCCCTTCTATTCCATTCCCTGTCACTCCACGCATTCCACACGCATTCAGTGAGCACCTACTCCGTGCCTAATGCTTCAGCAGGCTCTGGGCGTACAGAGGTAAACAACACACAGTCTACGGGAAACCAATGCTCAATTTCTCTGCACCATTGGTGGGCTGAGCTCCAGGGTACTGACGCCTTATTCCTCCTTGCCTTTTGAGCACACTGTTGAAAATACAATGCTTTCATCTAAAGAGGTTTTAATCATTTCCTCATCTTCAAGCTCAGTCTATCACAGAGATGAGTTTTGATTCTAGCATTTCTCACACATTTTCATTATTTTCTTATATGCAGGTGCCTCCCGTGTTGGTTTTCTATTGCTGCTGAAACAGATTACCACTAACGTAATTGCTGAAAGCAACACAAATTTATTCTCTTACCGGTCTGGAGGTCGGTGTGGCTTTGTTACTTCTGGAGGCTTTGGAGAGAATCCTTTATTTTCACTTTTTCCAGTTTCTATAGGCTGCCATATTCCTTGGCTCATGGCCCTGCAACACTCTGACCTCTGCTTCCATCATCACTGACCTTTATGACTCTGACCCGCCTGCCTCCCTTATGTATGGACCTTTTGGTTAATTAGACCCACCTGGCTAATTCAGTCTACTCTCCTCATCTCATGAGCCTCAATTTAATCACACCTGCAAAATCCCTTCTATCACTTAAGGCAACATATTCACAGGTTCTGGGGATTAAGATGTGGGCATCGTTAGGGGGCTATTATTCAGCCCACCACATACCTCCAGTATAAAAAAGACTAAAACAAAAATTTTTTTAATAAAATTAAAAAATATGAAAGACTGCCTTTGTCACCCTGCCCCTTCTGGAGCTGTGCTCGGTCTCACAATGTCAGGTCCACAGTGGTCTATGGGTGGAAGACCAGTCTCCACAAGATGTTGGGGGGTCATCTTGGACATGAGGTGCAACTGAGAATTAAAAATTATAAAATCTGCTCTTCTTAAAATTAATTAATTAATTTAACAAACACAAAGAGCCTACCTTATTTAGATGCTGTTCTGAGGCCTGGGGGAAATAGCAATGAGTGAAACAGAGGAGTCTTTGATACCACAGGGCTGATGAACTAGGAAAAAAAATACAGAGGCTTTTTCAATGTCATATATCATTAGGGAATTGCAAATTAAAACAACAGCAAGATATCATACACATCTATTAGAATGCTAAAATCCAAAACACTGACAACACCAAATGCTGGAGAGCATGTGGAACAATAGGAATTCTCACTCGTTGCTGGTGGGAGGGCAAAGTGATACTGCCACTTTGGAAGACAGTTTGGTAGTTTCTTACAAAGTTAACCATATTCTTACTGTATGAGCCAACAATCATGCTCCTTGGTATTTTCCCAAATGAGTTGAAAATTATATCCACATAAAACCCTGCACACAAATGTTTATAGCATCTGTATTCATAATTGCCAAAAATTGGAAGCAACCACAATGTCCTTCAATAGGTGAATGGATAAACAAACTGTGACCCATTCATACAATGAAATATTATTCAGTGATTTAAAAAAAATAAATGAGCTATTAAGCCACCCAAATGACATGGGGGAATCTTAAATGCATATTGCTAAGTAAAAGAAGCCAATCTGAAAGACAACATATT
Source organism: Balaenoptera acutorostrata (assembly GCF_949987535.1). NCBI lineage: Eukaryota > Metazoa > Chordata > Mammalia > Artiodactyla > Balaenopteridae > Balaenoptera > Balaenoptera acutorostrata. The sequence continues at coordinate 19,393,369 of NC_080070.1, read as the reverse complement.
GTATGATTCCAACTGTATGACATTCTGGAAAAGACAAAACTACAGAGACAGAACAGAGATCAGTGGTTACCAGGGATTTGGGGGAAGGAGGAGAGATGAATGCGTGGAGCACAAGGATTTTTAGGGCAGTGAAACTATTTGTATGATACCACAATGGGGGATATATAACATGTAACGGTGGATACATGACCTTATGCATTTGTCAAAACCCATAGAACTGTACCACACAGAGAGTGAACCCTAATGTAAACTATGAGCTTTATGTACCTTCTACTCAATTTTTCTGTAAACCTTAAACTGTTCTAAACATAAAGTCTATTCATTTGAAAAGGCATAGTATGTTGGATGATGTTGTGTGCTATGAAGAAAAATAAAGCAACACACAGGTATAGAAGTAATGGTGTGGTGTGGTGTGTGTGTGTGTGTGTGTGCAAACTATTTTATATTTTAGATGGTTAGGGATGACCTCACTGATGATGTGATGCTTGAGAAGTCTTAAAAAAGTGACGGTGCAAGTCATACAAACTTCTGGTGTAAAAAAAACACAGCCCCTTACAGATCAAGGGAAGCAAGTGCAAAGGCCTTGTGGCTGGCATGTGCTTGGTGTGTTTGGTGTCAACGTGGCTGGAGTGGATGAGCTGGAAGAGACAGCAGGGGTGGGGTGGGGGAGGACCATGTCAAGGAGCACCTTGCAGGTCACTATGGAGAACTGGGATTTTACCCCGAGGGAGATGGGAGCCCCTGGGGGATGATGAGCAGAGGAGAGACACGGTCTGATTTATTTTTAAGAAATTTCCTCTCGGAGGAGCTTCAAGATGGCAGAAGAGTAAGACGCGGAGATCACCTTTCTTCCCACAGATACAGTAGAAATACAGCTACACGTGGAACTGCTCCTACAGAACACCCACTGAACGCTGACAGAAGACCTCAGACCTCCCAAAAGGCAAGAAACTCCCCACGTACCTGGGTAGGGCAAAAGAAAAAAGAAACAACAGAGACAAAAGAATAGGGACGGGACCTGCACCAGTGGGAGGGAGCTGTGAAGGAGGAAAGATTTCCACACACTAGGAGCCCCTTCGCGGGCGGAGACTGCGGGTGGCGGAGGGGGTAAGCTTCGGAGCCACGGAGGAGAGCGCAGCAACAAGGGTGTGGAGGGCAAAGTGGAGAGATTCCCGCACAGAGGCTCGGCGCCGAGCAGCACTCACCAGCCAGAGAGGCTTGTCTGCTCCCCCGCCGGGGCGGGCGGGGCTGGGAGCTGAGGCTCGGGCTTCGGTCGGATCGCAGGGAGAGGACTGGGGTTGGCGGCGTGAACACAGCCTGAGGGGGCTAGTGCGCCACAGCTAGCCGGGAGGGAGACCGGGAAAAGGTCTGCAGCTGCCGAAGAGGCAAGAGACTTTTTCTTGCCTCTTTGTTTCGCTGCGCGCAAGGAGAGGGGATTCAGAGCGCCGCCTAAACGAGCTCCAGAGATGGGCGTGAGCCGCGGCTAACAGCGCGGACCCCAGAGACGGGCATGAGACGCTAAGGCTGCTGCTGCCGCCACCGAGAAGCCTGTGTGCGAGCACAGGACACTCTCCACACCTCCCCTCCCGGGAGCCTGTGCAGCCCGCCACTGCCAGCGTCCCGTGAACCACGGACAACTTACCGGGGAGAACGCACGGCGCGCCTCAGGCTGGTGCAACGTCACGCCGGCCTCTGCGCCGCAGGCTCGCCCCGCCTCCTCTGTACCCCTCTGTCCCCCCCGCCTGAGTGAGCCAGAGCCCCCGAAGCAGCTGCTCCTTTAACCCCGTCCTGTCTGGGCGGGAACAGACGCCCTCAGGCGACCTACACGCAGAGGCGGGTCCAAATCCAAAGCTGAACCCCGGGAGCTGTGCGAACAAAGAAGAGAAAGGGAAATCTCTCCCAGCAGCCTCAGGAGCAGCGGATCAAGTCTCCACAATCAACTTGATATACGCTGCATCTGTGGAATACCTGAATAGACAACGAATCATCCCAAATTGAGGAGGTGGACTTTGGGAGCAATGATATATATATTTTTTCCTCTTTCTCTCTTTTGGTGAGTGTGTATGTGTATGCTTCTGTGTGTGATTTTGTCTGTATAGTTTTGCTTTTACCATTTGTCCTAGGGTTCTGTCTGTCTGGTTTTTTTTTGTTTTTTTTAGTATAGTTTTTAACTCTTGTTATCATTGGTGGATTTGTTTTTTGGTTTGGTTGCTCTCTTCTTTCTTTCCTTCTTTTTTAATATTTTTTTATTACTTAAAAATTTTTTTATTTTTAATATTTATTTTTTATTTTTTATTTTAATAACTTTATTTCATTTTATTTTATTTTTTCTTTCTGTCTTTCTTTTTTTCTCCCTTTTATTCTGAGACATGTGGATGACAGGGTTTTGGTGCTCTGGCCGGATGTCAGGTCTGTGCCTCTGAGGTGAGAGAACCGAGCTCAGGACATTGGTCCACCAGATCCTCCCAGATCCACGTAATATCAAAAGGCGAAAGCTCTCCCAGAGATATCCATCTCAACACGAAGACCCAGCTCCTCTCAATGACCAGCAAGCTACAGTGCTAGACACCCTATGCCAAACAACTAGCAAGACAGGAACACAACCCCGCCCATTAGCAGAGAGGCTGCCTAAAATCATAATGAGGTCACAGACACCCCAAAATACACCACCAGACGTGGACATGCCCACCAGAAAGACAAGATCCAGCCTCATCCACAGGAACACAGGCACCAGTCCCCTCAACTAGGAAGCCTACACAACCCACTGAACCAACCTTAGCCACTCGGGCAGACACCAAAAACAACAGGAACTACGAATCTGCAGCCTGTGAAAAGGAGACCCCAAACAAAGTAAGTTAAGCAAAATGAGAAGAAAGAGAAACACACAGCAGATGAAGGAACAAGGTAAAAACCCACCAGACCAAACAAATGAAGAGGAAATAGGCAGTCTACCTGAAAAATAAGTGAAAATAATGATAGTAAAGATGATCCAAAATCTTGGAAGTAGAATGGAGAAAATAAAAGAAACGTTTAACAAGGGCCTAGAAGAACTAAAGAGCAAACAAACAATGATGAACAACACAATAAATGAAATTTAAAATTCTCTAGAAGGAATCAATAGCAGAATAAGTGAGGCAGAAGAACAGATAAGTGACCTGGAAGATAAAATAGTAGAAATAACTACTGTAGAGCAGAATACAGAAAAAAGAATGAAAAGAATTAAGGACACTCTCAGAGACCTCTGGGACAACATTAAACGCACCAACATTTGAATTATAGGGGTCCCAGAAGAAGAAGAGAAAAAGAAAGGGTCTGAGAAAATACTTGAAGAGATTATAGTTGAAAACTTCCCTAATATGGGAAAGGAAATACTTAATCAAGTCCAGGAAGTGCAGAGAGTCCGATACAGGATATATCCAAGGAGAAACATGCCAAGACACATATTAATCAAACTACCAAAAATTAAATACAAAAAAAAATATTTTAAAAGCAGCAAGGGAAAAGCAACAAATAACATACAAGGGAATCCCCATAAGGTTAACAGCTGATCTTTCAGCAGAAACTCTGCAAGCCAGAAGGGAGTGGCTGGACATATTCAAAGTGATGAAAGGGAAAAACCTACAACCAAGATTACTCTACCCAGCAAGGATCTCATTCAGATTCAATGGAGAAATTAAAACCTTTACAGACAAGCAAAAGCTAAGACAATTCAGCAACACCAAACCAGCTTTACAACAAATGGTAAAGGAACTTCTCTAGGCAGGAAACACAAGAGAAGGAAAAGAGCTACAATAACAAACCCAAAACAATTAAGAAAATGGTAATTGGAACATACATATCAATAACTACCTTAAATGTAAATGGATTAAATGCTCCAACCAAAATACATAGACTGGCTGAATGGATACAAAAACAAGACCCGTATATATGCTGTCTACAAGAGACCCACTTCAGACCTAGGGGAACATACAGACTGAAAGTGAGGGGATGGAAAATGATGTTCCATGCAAATGGAACTCAAAAGAAAGCTGGAGTAGCAATTCTCATATCAGACAAAATAGACTTTACAACAAAGACTATTACAAGAGACAAAGAAGGACACTACATAATGACCAAGGGATCAATCCAACAAGAAGATATAATAATTGTAAATATTTATGCACCCAACATAGGAGCACCTCAATACATAAGGCAAATGCTAACAGCCATAAAAGGGGAAATCGACAGTAACACAATCATAGTAGGGGACTTTAACACCCCACTTTCACCAATGGACAGATCATCCAAAATGAAAATAAATAAGGAATCACAAGCTTTAAATGATACATTAAACAAGATGGACTTAATTGATATTTATAGGACATTGCATCCAAAAACAACAGAATACACTTTCTTCTCAAGTGCTCATGCAACATTCTCCAGGATAGATCATATCTTGGGTCACAAATCAAGCCTTGGTAAATTTAAGAAAATTGAAATCGTATCAGGTAGCTTTTTGGACCACAGTGCTGTGAGACTAGATATCAATTACAGGAAAAAATCTGTAAAAAATACAAACACATGGAGGCTACACAATACACTACTTAATAACCAAGAGATTACTGAAGAAATCAAAGAGGAAATCAAAAAATACCTAGAAACAAATGACAATGAAAACATGACGACCCAAGACCTATGGGATGCAGCAAAAGCAGTTCTAAGAGGGAAGTTTACAGCAATACAATCTTACCTTAAGAAACAAAAAACATCTCAAATAAACAACCTAACCTCACACCTAAAGCAATTAGAGAAACAAGAACAAAAAAACCCTAAGCAGAAGGAAAGAAATCATAAAGATCAGGTCAGAAATAAATGAAAAAGAAATGAAGGAAACAATAGCAAAGATCAGTAAAACTAAAAGCTGGCTCTTTGAGAACATAAACAAAATTGATAAACCATTAGCCAGACTCATCAAGAAAAAAAGGGAGAAAACTCAAATCAATAGAATTAGAAATGAAAAAGGAGAAGTAACAACTGACACGGCAGAAATACAAAGGATCATGAGAGATTACTATAAGCAACTATATGCCACTAAAATGGATAACCTGGAAGAAATGGACAAATTCTTAGAAAAGCACAACCTTCTGAGACTGAACCTGGAAGAAATAGAAAATATAAACAGACCAATCACAAGCACTGAAATTGAGGCTGTGATTAAAAATCTTCCAACAAACAAAAGGCCAGGACCAGATGGCTTCACAGGCAAATTCTATCAAACATTTAGAGAAGAGCTAACACCTATCCTTCTCAAACTCTTCCAAAATATAGCAGAGGGAGGAACACTCCCAAACTCATTCTATGAGGCCACCATCACCCTGATACCAAAACCAGACAAAGATGTCACACAAAAAGAAAACTACAGGCCAATATCACTGATGAACATAGATGCAAAAATCCTCAACAAAATACTAACAAACAGCATCCAACAACACATTGAAAGGATCATACACAATGATCAGGTGGGGTTTATCTCAGGAATGCAAGGATTCTTCAATATATGCAAATCAATCAATGTGATACACCATATTAACAAATTGAAGAATAAAAACCATATGGTCATCTCAATAGATGCAGAAAAAGCTTTTGACAAAATTCAACACCCATTTATGATAAAAACCCTTCAGAAAGTAGGCATAGAGGGAACTTACCTCAACATAATAAAGCCCATATATGACACACCCACAGCCAACATTGTTCTCAATGGTGAAAAACTGAAACCATTTCCACTAAGATCAGGAACAAGACAAGGTTGCCTAGTCTTACCACTATTATTCAACTTTGTTTTGGAAGTTTTAGCCACAGCAATCAGAGAAGAAAAAGAAATAAAAGGAATCCAAATCAGAAAGAAGAAGTAAAGCTGTCACTGTTTGCAGATGACATGATACTATACATAGAGAATCCTAAAGATGCTACCAGAACACTTCTAGAGCTAATCAATGAATCTGGTAAAGTAGCAGGATACAAAATTAATGCACAGAAATCTCTTGCATTCCTATACACTAATGATGAAAAATCTGAAAGTGAAATTAAGGAAACACTCCCATTTACCATTGCAACAAAATGAATAAAATACCTAGGAATAAACTTACCTAAGGAGACAAAAGACCTGTATGCAGAAAATTATAGGACACTGATGAAAGAAATTAAAGATGATACAAATAGATGGAGAGATATTCCATGTTCTTGGATTGGAAGAATCAACATTGTGAAAATGACTATACTACCCAAAGCAATCTACAGATTCAATCCAATCCCTATCAAACTACCAATGGCATTTTTCACAGAATTAGAACAAAAAATTTCACAACTTGTATGGAAACACAAAAGACCCCAAATAGCCAAAGCAATCTTGAGAATGAAAAACGGAGCTGGAGGAATCAGGCTCCCTGACTTCAGACTATACTACGAAGCTACAGTAATCAAGACAGTATGGTACTGGCACAAAAACAGAAGTATAGATCAATGGAACAGGAGAGAAAGTCCAGAGATAAGCCCACGCACATATGGTCACCTTATTTTTGATAAAGGAGGCAAGAATAAACAATGGAGAAAAGATAGCCTCTTCAATAAGTGGTGCTGGGAAAACTGGACAGCTACATGTAAAAGAATGAAATTAGAACACTCCCTAACACCATACACAAAAATAAACTCAAAATGGATTAAAGACCTAAATGTAAGGCCAGATGCTATCAAACTCTTAGAGGAAAACATAGGCAGAACACTCTATGACATAAATCACAGCAATATCTTTTTTGACCCACCTCCTAGAGAAATGGAAATAAAAACACAAATAAACAAATGGGACCTAATGAAACTTAAAAGCTTTTGCACAGCAAAGGAAACCATAAACAAGAAGAAAAGACAACCCTCAGAATGGGAGAAAATATTTGCAAACAAAGCAACTGACAAAGGATTAATCTCCAAAATGTACATGCAGCTCAATATAAAAAAAAACAAACAACCCAATCCAAAAATGGGCAGAAGACTTAAATAGACATTTCTCCAAAGAAGATATACAGATTGCCAACAAACACATGAAAGAATGCTCAACATCATTAATCATTAGAGAAATGCAAATCAAAACTACAATGAGGTATTACCTCACACCAGTCAGAATGGCCATCATCAAAAAATCTACAAACAATAAATGCTGGAGAGGGTGTGGAGAAAAGGCAACCCTCTTGCACTGTTGGTGGGAATGTAAATTGATATAGCCACTATGGAGAACAGTATGGAGGTTCCTTAAAAAACTGAAAATAGAACTACCATACGACCCAGCAATCCCACTACTGGGCATATACCCTGAGAAAAACCATAATTCAAAAAGAGTCATGTACCACAATGTTCGTTGCAGCTCTATTTACAATAACCAGGACATGGAAGCAACCTAGGTGTCCATCAACAGATGAATGGATAAAGAAGATGTGGCACATATATACAATGGAATATTACTCAGCCATAAAAAGAAACGAAATTGAACTCTTTGTAGTGAGGTGGATGGACCTAGAGTCTGTCATACAGAGTGAAGTAAGTCAGAAAGAGAAAAACAAATACCGTATGCTAACACATATACATGGAATCTAAAAAAAAAAAAAAAAAGGTCATGAAGAACCTAGGGGCAGGACAGGAATAAAGACGCAGACCTACTAGAGAATGGACTTGAGGACGTGGGGAGTGGGAAGGATAAGCTGGGACGAAGTGAGAGAGTGGCATGGACATATATAAACTACCAAAAATAAAATAGATAGCTGGTGGGAAGCAGCCGCATAGCACAGGGAGATCAGCTCGTGCTCTGTGACCACCTAGAGGGGTGGAATAGGGAGGGTGAGAGGGAGATGCAAGAGGGAGGAGATAGGGGGATATATGTATATGTGTAATTGATTCACTTTGTTATACAGCAGAAACTAACACACCATTGTAAAACAATTGTACTCCAATAAAGATGTTAAAAAAAACAACAAAAAAGAAATTTCCTCCCACTGTTGTGAGTGCAGACTGTAGTGGGGACAAGAATGGAACCGGGAGACCTGACGCAAGTCCTGCAGACTTGGTGGGAAGAAGTGTCATAGCTAAACACAGAAACAGGATCGTGTCCGCATTTGAACTTCTGATCCATTTAAATAACAGAAGACACTGGGGCCCAGTGCAGCTGGGAGAATGCAAACTCATGGGGAGAATTTAATTGTCAGGAGAGATTTAGAAACCTAGGAGATGGGAGTATTGCGGTGAAGCCGCTCTGCCTGTTTCTCAGAGTTTCCAGGCTGGGGTTTCCCCCTTGGTAAGTCTCATACTGTCTACATTCAGAATGGGCCTTAACTATTCATCTGAAAAGAATATGCAAATTCTGTGCCCCTGTAATGGTTTGGGTATATAGCATGGTATCTTTTATGTGATTGAAGACCTGAAATATTCTAAGTTCTGCCCATAGTTTCTTTGTATTCATTAATTAAACTTAATCTTCATAATTATCCCCTTATGAGGCCCTATTGACAAATGAGGAACTGCAGACCCAGAAAGGTTAAATACTATTGCAAAGTCATCTATTAATTAGTAGCACCCAGATCTACCTGATCCTGAAGCCCAGACCCCTCCTAAGACATGCAAAGACAGACTAATAGAAAGAACTGAACATCTCAACAGATACACTCATCACACAGCCTTGGGGTTTAATTCCAGAGAGAAAATGTGGAAGACAAACATTTCCATACAAAACCTCTTTCTTTCCTTTGGCTGTTTGATACCCTCTTTCAAAGTGGGTTTGAGAGAAACGGTGGAGTGAGTGAAGGAGGCGGGTTTGGAGAAGAAGAGTTTAGAGAGTAGGATAGTGAAGTGTGTGCAGAAGGGGAAAGTCTGGGCATATTTCTTTACGTCTCACCTACTGTGTCTAAGTGCCTCCCAAGGTGTGGAGGCTAATGGCTTATAAGGACAAAGAAAAGCTACTTACCTCTTAAAAGCTGTGAAGCTTGTGGGGACCTTCTGGTTTCTGCCACCTCTTCTAGGTGGGGAGTGAGGCCAGGTGAGGGGGTCAGGCTGGGTGGGGGGTTGGGTCCCTGCTGTGGTCTCCAGCAGGCCTGGTTCCCAGAGACTCTCAGCCTTGTCCCACGCTACTTCTCCCCACTATTGAGTAGAAGAGCCTTCCCTGGCCGCACGGGCTGAGCAGATTTGCTCGGGGAAGGTCCCCCATTTCCAGGTGCCATGGTCTAATGGAGGTTTGGGTGGAGAAAGATGTCAAAGAGAGCCCTGCTGACTGATGACTCTGAGGTGGGTAATGTTCGTGTCCAAGGGCCATTCACCAGCTGAGTAATAAACTCCAAAAGCAGAAATGCTGGCTGAATCCAAACTGCATGTTTGTGACAGAGAGGGTGGTTGGCAGGGAGATGGTGTTGACTTTATTGCTGCTCCCCAAATCCTGAAGGCCATTTTAACCAGCTTTCAAAGAGCTTTTGTACTTTTTGGTCTTTGAGTCTGTTCTTATGGCTACACACACCCACCCACCCATAATCCCATTTTAATGAAATCAGGGGAACATCAAAATCTCTACATTGTATCAATGTCTCCTTAAAATGGATATCTTTTGCTTTGTAGTTTATTAATATTTTTAATTATTTAAAGCAAAATTTCCACACACTGTTGGTGGAATAGAGGGCAAGTTTTTGTTTTTGTTTTTATTTATTAATATTTTTATAAAAAAGAAAGCTTGTTTTCCAGTTTTCAAAGTAAGCTGCCAAGGAAGGAAAGGCTGTGACTAGCTTCGAATGTAATATCAGATTCCTGGTATAATTAGATGTGTTTTTCAAAACATACTGCTAATATTTGGAGTGAAGTTATAAATATTTATGGGAGTGAGGGGTGGCAGGAGCCAGGCTAGGGGACTAGTGGGGAAATGAAAAGATATCCAATTAGCTCTGCGTGGAAATTAACCGTGTAGTCCTGTAGAAATGGCCGAACTGTTGAGTCACCACATCTAGAAGAAAAATGACAGTAGCAACTTAAATAACCAAAGTGTTTTTGTATTTGTATGTATATGTGAGGGAGGGTGAACTGGGGAGGCGATCATTAGGCATCGATGGGGAATTCTGGCCTTGACCGAGCTGGTTTCAGAGGCTGTGGGCTAGCTGGTCCCAGAGGGACCAAGGCTCAGAGGATGGGGAAAGAGGATGCAGGTGGCGTGGAAGGAAGGAGATGAAGTGATACTGTGGGAAAGGGGAGGAGTTGGTTTCCCCCTGCTAAGATGCAGTAAAGAGTCAAGGGCAGACTTGAGGTATCTGAGTACCAGCTCCCAGTAAAGAACACCTTGGAGAGGGAGGGGGTGGAGGAGGCATTCGCTGAGTTTCCCAGAGAGCTGGAGAGCTTGGAACATGGCAGTCTGGGGACTCCGGAAAAGTGATGCTGACGAGCATTTGAAGTGTTCCTAATGGAATTCTTAGTGAATTTGTTTAATCCACATACCTCACATGTGATTGTCTGTTAAACTGCTTTCTCTACCATGTGTATCACTCGGGGTCCTATAGGAAACAGATGGCATACTCAAATGGGTAGTTGAGAAGAGTTTAATAAAGGGACTATTTGCAAAAGTGTGGGCACAGTGTGAGGAAACCACGAGGGATAGTACCTGGGGCTGGGGACAATGTGGGGAGAGCATTGTCACCCATCACCTGGAGGGGAGGGGAGGAAGCAGTACTGAACCTTGACAGTGGGGAAGACCACTTTGGAAGAGCAGCTTGGAACAACCTACCAGGAGAGAGCCAAGGGAATAAATACCCCAACCTCTCTCTCCCTCCAGTTGCCTGCTGTTGACTCCCATTGGCAAATCCCAATTTGAAGTCAGACATGACGGTGTGGCTGGCAAGCCCAAAATCCATAATCGAGTGGCAGGCTGCAAGTTTGAGTAAGAGTTAACATTGCAGCCTATAGTCCAAAGGCTGAAAAACCAGGGAGAATTTCTATGCTACAATCTGGAGGGAGAATTTCTTCTTTTGGGGGAAACCTCAGTCTCTCTGAAGACCTTCAACTTGTTGGATGAGACCCACCCATATTACGGAGGGTGGTCTGCTTTACTTAAAATCAACTGATTGTAAATGTTAATCCCACCTTAAAAATACCTTTACAGCAACATTCAGACAGGTATTTGACCAAATAACTGGTCACCATAGTCTCACCAAGTTGACATATAAAATTAATCATCACAGTTCTCATGGTGGGGCATGATGGAAACAGAGTTACACTGAGGTTCAATTAAGACCTTACAGTTTAAGAATTACTCTCACATGTGTTGAATTATCTGAACCTCAAAACTATGCAGTGAGACAGGTATTATCATCCATAATTTACAGATGGTGCAACTGAGGCTCAGAGACGTTATTGCCCAAGGACACAGCTGGAAAGTTGTAGAGGCAAGGCTCAAACTCAAGTCTCCTGACTTCAATGCTAGACAGTTTCTAAGTGAGTAGTACAACATTTTAAAGTCCCACTGTGAAATCACACAATATCAGGTGTTTACTTCAAAATAATAAAATGGGGGAGCAAGTGAGAGTACGGATGAAATGTGATTGGCCACGTGTTGGTAATTGTTGGGCTGGGTGAGGGGTACATGGAGGGTCATTGTATTTTTCTCTACACCCTTGGATATGTTTGAGAATTTCCACAATCAAACGTTAAATATAATCTCACAACTTTGTCAGCAGTTTGTTATCCTACAGAGTACATCTATCCACTCAAGCCCCATCATTCATAGCTGTAGGAACCCAAGCCCTTTGAACCTAGCTCTGCTTTTTCCTACTTTGTTTTCGAAGGGCATTCTTTGCCACAGATTAAGGGAGGTTACGGCAGGTGTCTTTGCTGTCAGGTTACACTGAGTATCTTCTGAAGACATGACACTTTTACCCATGAGCTGACATGCAGGTTATGCCACAGTGTGGTGGTCACAAGCACAGACTCTACAGCCAGACTGTTTGGGTTTGACCCCTACCTCTGCCACTTACCAGCTGTGTTCCCTCAACAGGCCACTTAACCTCTCTGTGACTCAGCTTCACCACTCAAGAAATAGGACAATGATAGTACCTTCCCCCTCAGTTTAATTACAAGGACTAAGGAGTTAATATTGCTCAAAGACTTAGACTAGTCTCTGAACACAGTAAGTGCTACGTAAGCGTGTATTGAATAAAACCTACAAAACTCTCTTTCTGTGAGAAAGAACTGCTTTTGGCTGCATATGGTTTTCTGGTTTCTTTGTCTTCCAATGCTGGAGGAGAAAGCAATAAGTAAATCGTTCATTCATCCAATAATTATTGAATTCCTGTTTCATACTTGTTATTATGATGATCATAAAGGTGAGGTGTTAGACAACAAGGAACACAGTTTATATGTTAATATAAATGTTTCAGACATTACATGAAATTTGTAAAAATCTTATATTTGTATTTGTATGGAAATATGTATGGAAATATGTCAATATAAATGTTTCAGATATTAAAAAAAAAACAAAAAACAAGGAACACAGTTTAGTTGGGAGATGCAGACCATTAACTAAATCAATAGTTAACATTTACTAAGACATAGACATTTAGAGAATTGTATGAAGGTTATGAATCATCTCCACAAAATACTCATACATATAAATTATTTGGTATAATTTAACCCTACATACCAGGTTAAGAATCCCTAAAATAAACAATTATAAATAGTCTGATAGGGCTTCCCTGGTGGCGCAGTGGTTGAGAATCTGCCTGCTAATGCAGGGGACACGGGTTCGAGCCCTGGTCTGGGAAGATCCCACATGCCGCGGAGCAACTGGGCCCGTGAGCCACAATTACTGAGCCTGCGCATCTGGAGCCTGTGCTCCGCAACAAGAGAGGCCGCGATAGTGAGAGGCCCGCGCGCCGTGATGAAGAGTGGCCCCCACTTGCCACAACTAGAGAAAGCCCTCGCACAGAAACGAAGACCCAACACAGCCAAAAATAAATAAAAATAAATAGTCTGATAAGTACTAAAATAGAGATATGTGCCCTGCTTACCTTGCTAGATTAATTTCTCTCCTCTACTCCCCAGTTCTACCATATTGTCTTCTTTCAGTTCTTGAATGAAATGGTTTCTAAAGTCTTGATTGTACACCTTAACTAGAAAATAACAAATAAATAAGCAAAACCTTCTAGGCTCCTATATATATATATAGAGAGAGAGAGAGAGACAGCTATGTATATACTCCAAGGTATGTATATTTATTTATAAATTGTACACATGCATTATCACCATTAACTAAGATATCAAGACGAGAATTATAAATAGGGCAAGGTTTGCCCTTAACGACAGAGGATGCAAATCCATATTTCAAGAAGACTCGGTGATAATTTTGTATTCTTTTGGCAGTTTTCTTGTCAGGTCTGATTAAATCATTGTTTTTATCTCATAATGTGGTTGACAAAGAGCTTGTATGAGGCAACGTCAGTTCAGAAGAAAATTCTTATTCATTTGTACTTACATTATTAGCATTACCTTCAATCTGTTACTTCTTTGCAGGAACCTCTGTAAGCCGTGTTTCATTTTGTGAGGGTGGGTTTATCACCCTCGCCTAATATAATGCCTGTTACATAGTAGCTGCTCGAGAAATGTTTGTTGAGTTGAATGAATGAGCACATAGGAAACACAATAAACCCAGATTGGGGGGTTGGGAGAAATTTTCTCAGAGGAGACAGCACCTGAGTTGGTATGTAAAGGACAAGCAGGATTTCACTACAGGAAGAAGCTGGGAGAAGCAAGGCAAGGAGGAGCAGGAGGTAACAGGAGGACGGTAGGAGTTATCAAGGTGTGTGAAGGACCTGCAGGGGCCCCCACCTGGCAGCGGCTCCAGCTTTGCACACACAGGACAGAAGGTGAGGCTGGAGGGGAAATCGGGAAATCAGGAGGGGACGTGGAGAGCCCTGTGCACCGGCCTTTGAAGGATTTGACCAGTGGGAAGGTGTCGTAATACAGGTGCAGCAGTGAGGGCCCCGGCTAAGGTGGGTGCAGTGAGGATGAAGAGAAGTGGGCACTGCCAGGTGGGCGGGGAACAATGCCACTAACCAAAAGGGGGCACAGGAAGAGCAGCTTGTGTGACGGGCTGGGGATGAGGGCTGCAGGGCTGGCCATGATGAACTTGAGGTGCTTGGGACGTAGCCCCAGACGTAAACCATAGTGGTTGAGATTGCTGGTCTGGGGTCACAGTGTCTTCTCTGATTCAGGGGGAGGGAACCCCAGTCAGAGGGCTGATAGGATGCAAAAATGGGAAGACTCTGCCCCTGTCTTCAGGTGGGTTCCAGTCTATTTGGGGACGAGATATACACATACAATTACACATTAGGTGGAAAGCGTTAAGTGAGAGAGGAACCAGATGGGAATTCATAAGGGAATTCATAAGGGATAAGCGAAAATCACTTCTGGAGGGGCCAGAGGAGGTAGGAATCTGCTTAGAAATGCCCCATGGGGTAAAAGTCATGAGTCGTCCACATTTTGTGGCAGGAGCAGAAGGAAAATGTGGGTGTCTCGTTCGCATTAACCTCAAAAAGCTAGTCCTTTAAAACCGAGATTCCACGGTGACTTTTAAAAATAGCCCTTAGTGTGGAGCCTTTTTGAAAGTCTAAATAAATTGCATTCGTTGGTTTCCCCTTGTCCACACATTAATCTTCTCAAAGGCTGCAGCGCATTAATCAGGGCTGCTCTCTCCTTCTGGAATCGCCTTTCCCTGCTACGTTCTGCGGATCTGAGGGACCCATCGATTCCACGCCCCGCTAGTGCCAGCGGTGGGAAGGAGCGTGCTCCGCCCATGGGTCTCAGAAGGCCCTGCAGAGTCTCCCCCGTGCTTGGGGTTCACTGGAATTTCCTGGCCCCCAGACATCAGGACTCTCTGTGTGACAGGCCATGCACTGGCTGAGAGCTGCACAGTTTCACCGCCCCTCCCCCAGCCCCCATAAAAGTCTTGGGTTAACCCCATCCTTTCCCAGGGATATATTTACATCTAGTTGAAAAACTAAGTAATTTGACATGATTTGGCTAGACACCTCCAAACCGCCTGCTTCAATAAATATTCTAGAAGTGGCCCAGCCAAAGCTTCGGAGTGGTGTGGTCTACGCCTTTCTTCCTCTGCCCAGGCATTGCCATCACCATGAGCTAGTGTGCCCTTGACTTGCAGGACAGTCAAGTTGATTTTGGTGCAGTCAGGCAGCCTCCTCTTAGAAGCTTTGGAGCTCCCAGCAGGGTGTCTTCTGAATTATTTTTGTCCCTGTTGATTCTACTTTGCCCCAAATCTGCCACACTTCATGGGTTTCCCAGATTTAGTTGACTGGGCTTTCTCCACGTCTACAAAATGCAGTATGCCCACACCCCAGCCTCCCCTAATGAGTTTGGCCATCTAGCCTGTCTGGGGTCCCGTGACATGGCTGGTCTGGAAGGGTGCAATTTCAGACAAATAGGGACCAGGACTGGGTCTAGAACTGGTGTTGAGCTCTATGACTGAACGAGGGGGAGCCTACAAGGACTATTCTGGGAGAGTCGTTGAGTTGAAAAGAAGCTCTGAAGCTTAGGATGGAGGTGGGGGCCTGTTTGCACAGCTTGTCCATAGCTCCTGAGCTGACCATGAGTCAGGAAAGCTATTGTTTATCTTAAAGGGCCATCTAGAGCAGTGCAGGTCCACATACTCCAAGATCATCCCCAAACTGCAAAACTGGAACCCATAAGGTTGTCCTCCTTCTTTAGTTAAGAGCCTTGTCCACAGTATTTGAGGAGATGGCCTCATCCTAGGACTGAATTAGGAGCAGCTGGGGTGTCCCTGCCCATCTCAGAGAGGACAAGCTGGCCATGGCTCTAGAAGTCCAAAGTGTGTGGGGTTGCCTCCCCCTCACACCCATCCCCTCTTTGCTGTCTGAAGCTTGGCTCCATGTGTCTGACAATGATGGTCAGACTTCCTCTACCCATTAGCTAGACGGTTATTAAAACAATCTGAAAAATACTGGGTTGGCCAAAAAGTTCGTTTGGGTTTTTCTGTAGCATCTTACGGATAAACCTGAACGAAATTTTTGGCCAACCCAGTAGCATCCCTAGACCTCCAAGGCAGCCGTGGCCCTTGGCATTAGAGAGAAAGTTTTTGAAATGTTTGACTTTTAAGTCATTCTTATTCAGCATGACAAGGGGAGAGCTCTGAATTTGAAGAGTTGTTTGAATAATTTCCTGAGTTTATTGTCAGGCAAGATAGGTTGCAGTGGTTGAACTAGATGACATTTAAAGTCCCTTTCAGCTGTGAAAGCCATGGTTCTCATAGGTGGTCGGACAAGTGAGGGACACTTGTGAGGTGGTTGAAAGACCACCAACCTTGACCTGGGAACAGTTAGGATTCCAACAAACCCAAATTCCAAGTCTGGAACAAGTAGGCACCAGGGGGACTTTTGCCAGGTAAGTCAACAATTCCCTTCAAGAATTTGGGTTCCAAAATGGGACCTCAGTCCTCGGAGGATGCAAGATAAGGTGTTATCCTATTCTTGGATGTGCTGAAGTCCTTGAAACCAAGGCCAGGATTCAGTTGGAGCTGAGGCTCACGGCAAAGCTGTGGCCAGATGAAACAAGGCAGGCAGAATTATTGGAAATGAGAGACCAGGATCAGATAGAGACTAATAGCCGAGGTGATTTGACGCTAGCTACTGGCTATATGCTCTTAAATTTTTCCTACTTGGGTACAGAATGAAAAAGGTTGAACCTCAAATCTGGTTTGGTGGCCTCAGTTGAAAAACACAAGTGAGTTTCACTTGGTTATTAATGTTAATTTTGTAGAATGAACTTTAAAAACACGGAGAGAGTGATTGAATCTCTGGGAACATCTGCACAGATAGCAAAGCCAGCAGATTGGTATTCAGGGCTGGCTTTTATATCTGTACCTGGAATCATCCTCTGAGAACCTGTAAGTGTGACTTTTCACACAGATAGCACAATGGAGAACGTGCTTAGCTGGCCGTGCCTGAGAGAGTTATCAGAAATTAATGCAATGCCAGAGATGTACCATCAACGAGATAGGAAAGAAGGACCTCGGGTCACAGTTAAACAATTCAGCAACTAAAGATAGTCTCACCGAGGGGTGTTTCTGTGTTCTGCAAAGGGCTTTGCAGAACACCTCGGAAGGTTAAAGCAAGACAGGCACACCGCCCTAGAAACTTCTCTACTATTCATTCCTTTCCTGCTCCCAACTCTTACTGCCTCAGTCCTAAGCTTGCCAGCATCTCCCGTGCCGTCCCACTCTTGCTGCATCACCACTTTCTATGGGGAGCTTCGGGGAGGGTTGAAGAAGAGTTTGGACCCCCGGTTGGCTTCTGCCGGATCAGCCACTGGCGAGCAGTATTTCTGATCAGTCTTGTTCTCATCACAAAAATGTCAGTTTTGGTATCCCTGCTCGAGTGCCCTCTTCTTTGTCTTGCCTATTTGGTTAGAGCAGCATTTCTCACAATGTGCTTTGCAGGAAGTGTGTGTGTGTGTGTGTGTGTGTACAGGTTCATATAGTCACCCTCTAGTCTTAGCATGCAACGGATGGGGAGGAAGAGAGAGGATTGAAATAACAGCCAAATTATCTTTCTTTTCCCTTCTGCCTTACACACTGATGTGTAAGGCTTGAGGCTGAAATGCTGTGCTGTAGAGAACACGTGGGATGCGGGGTGGAACCATCCTGGAGGAGCTGCAGGCCTCATCCACACCTGGACCTGACTTAAAGGACGAGGTTCTGAACCGTATGTTGATGCTGCAGTGGGATGAGACGTCTGCAGATTCGGGGGGAGAGTGAGTATATTTTGCATCTGGATGGATGTGTCTCGGGGGACCAGCTGGTGATGGCGCTGGGCAGCCTCCAAGAGGGCCCTTCATGATCCCTGCCTCCTGGAATTTACAGCCTTGTGTAGTTCCCTCCCACATTATACCACCTTTGGGCTGTTGGGCCCTGAGAATATATAAAAATGACCCCTTCCCCTATAGTTTCTGACCCACAGAAACTGTGAGATAATAAATGTTTGTTTAAAGCTTCCAGGTTGGGGGTAAATGTTTTAATGCAGCAATAGATGATGAATACACTAGTACATGGGTCTCCTCTTGCTCACCAGCCTCCCGTCCCTGTTCCAGGCAGGAAGACACAGAAGGGACCAAAAAGCAAGTGGGGAGATGCCCTTATGGGGGAAGGTAGAGGGGTGACAAATGCCCGCTTCTCTCCGCTGAGCAAAAACTACGGATGTGGTTCTCCCTGGCTGCAGAGGAGGCTGGGAAACGTGGGGAGCTCGTTTTGTTCTGTTTTTAGGCTGAGAAAATGACAGCCTGGAATTAAAATGAGGGTAGAGTTAGTAAAGAAGAGAGGGAATGGGTATCGGAAAGGCAACCATACTGTGTTAAAAGAGATTAATTTCTGAGCATGCTACACATTCCATTCGTACTTCCCAGCCTTTTTAGTATCATAGGACCTAGAAAATAAGGCTTGTTTGGCAACATAGGGTAAATGGAGAATGCGGCTCATGGCCAAGGCAACTCGCTGGGGGACACGGGTTGACGTGGGACCCACCTAGCTTCTCCAAGGGCTGAGAGGACCAATCCCTGAAGACCAGTAACCCATTCACCATAAAACCGTTCGAGCCGTTTCATAGGTAGAGTTGCTTGGAGATCAGCACACAGGAGCTTTATTAAGGAGTGTTTTCAAGAACGACACCTGTGAGGGGTGAGGGATACAGGGCTGGGCAAAGGGAGAAGCTGGGTGACAATAAAACTGCCCCAGAGCCCTCAGTGGATCCTCCCGGGAGCTCTGGAGAGGGATGGCCCTTCAGAGTTGCCCCACTTTGAGACAAGGGAGACAGCCCTTTATCCTGCCCCTCCCCACTCTGACCAGACACTGGGTATGGGAGGGAATGTGGCCTTGGAACAGGGGCTCTCAGGCTGAGGGCCGTGCCCAGATCAGGACTTAATGAAGAGCCATCAGCTGCCATAGCTCCCAGCAGCTGGGGAAACAGGTCCCTCGGTCCCAAAGGGGGCAGAGGGTCTGGGCAGAGCTCCCCGAATTCACTTCTGGGGACTTAGTGTTCTACGATCCCAGGGAACAGCCACAGTCTCCTGCAGAACGGCCCTTGGTGGCCTGGTAAGGGCAGAAAACAGGAATGCGTGAAATTAAGGTCTTACCCGGAACGGCATCTGTGGTGTTCTCAGCCCACGATGAATCCTAGAGGCCTGCAGGAGAATCCCATCCGATTTCAGCAGCGTTAGAGGACTGACAAATGTGCTTCACGTGCTGTTTATTTGAATTCAGCCAGACTCTTCTGCAGCGTTAATTGTCATGGGCATCATGTAGCAAGAGGCAGCTGAGAGCCTGAAATAAGCTCCCAATTTGTCTTTGGAAAATTTTCTCCATTATGAGAATAGAAAGATTAAAGGGATAATAATACCTTCCACCCATATCATGCTTTCCTACTGGCAAAGAGCTTTCAAATGCATATTATCTTATTTGAGCCTCACAATAGCCCTGTGAGGTAGTTAGAATAGGAATTCATCTTAGAGGTGAAAATATTGTAACTTTGGAAACTTATGCCTCCACTTTATATTCCAAGAATGGGTTGTATTTCTTGATTTTTTTTTTTTTTTTACCATGATCCTTTCTATTCTCTCAAAACCCAAGAAGGCTGAAGTATGAAGGCAAGTGAGAAAAAGAATTTCCCTTCCCTATGCATATCTGGTTTATAGCATCTTTCTCCCACCTCTAAAGTTACAATACGAGAGTTAGGAAGCAGAAATTAAACTAATGTACCAACAAAGAAACAAAAAAATATGGCGGCTGCCAACTTCCGTGATTGCATCATTTATTTATTGTGCCCCTACTGAATGCCATGGGACTGGTAAAAAGGGTGAATAAAAATCACAGTTCTTGTGGAGCTAACAATCCAATAAGGGATATAAAATAGGCAGAGAACTAACAAACATTAGGGAAAAGAAATGGAGCCCCATTTAACAGGAGTTTAGAGAAGGCACAGATGCCAGGATGCTTTAACAGAAAAGGCAGCTGATCCCTAAGGACGAGCTGTGTTTCCTCCACAGATGATTATTGCTTGTGGGCTAGCAATAATCCCAGGCTTACTGAGTGCCGGGCTCGGGGCTAAAATGAGGGCAGTAGCATTCAACGTGTTGCTGATGAATTCAGGTCAATATTTAGCCAACTGCACACTTATTATCACCAGCCAGCCAACTAAACAGCCCCTGCTTGCTTGCTCTTCCATTGGTTTATTTTTTTTAACCATATTTTGTCTTTTCAACACTTTCTGTAACGTTGGATAGGGCTATTACCAAAATTTTAAAGAAATGTTTGCTGCAGCTTCCCTTGAAAAATAGACTCCTTGGGCTGGGACATCACAGGGTCTTGGTGGGGGGATTCAGAAGCCACTTTGAGCAGCAGATGTTCTCATATCTGCACCAAGTCAGACGTCCTCTTTGCACACAGGTGATATATAAGCTAGTGCCCAAGGGAAACAGCAGGCCTTTGAATGGGGTGTTTTTTTCAGAGTTGTCCATTTGTCTTGCTTTTTTGTTTCACCTTTATTCTTCTCCTGGAGGGAATATTCCTAATAGGATTAATAAATGAGAAATGTAAATAATGTGACTACTGAAATACAGATTTTCCATGAATGCAATTTATTACTGGCTTTGTAGAAGCGAAGCCATGTGAGGCCATCTGTTCAATGGCCACTTCACACACTGCCAGGGGGAGAGGATTTCACAGATTAAGAGCCAGAGCTCCCAGGAGTTACTGACTTTAGGGGAAGCTGTGGGGAGAGACGGGCACTGACCCTGGGAGAAGAAATAACCTCCAACCATAAACTGGTGTCACATGGGCACAGGTCTTGAATTGGTACAAGTGAGAGCCTGACGCTAAACTCTAAATAGCAATTTGAAAGCTTGGGCGTAGGGGGGCTGGATTTGAAAAGAGTATGAAAGGAAATGAAGGGGAGGGGAAGAGGATGAAAATTTGGAGTCAATGTGGCAGATCCTTAAGCAGCAATTTAGGCTGATGGGGTATGTTTGCAGGCTTGACCATTTGGGGGAGTTATTTGCAAGGTTGAATGAACCCATGTGCATTCTGGAAACGAGACTTCCTACGGGGTAGAAACTGTCTTTGCATCATCTTGGTGGACCCTCAGAGCTGGGCTGGACAGCAGGTCAGGAAATTTCAAGTCTTAGTTGCGCCCCTCACCAGCTCCATGACAACTAGGATCTCTGTGCCCCTGTTTCCTCATTAATCAACCGAGAAGACTAGGTTATCTGGTCTCTATCTTGCTCAGTCTTTTATGAATGATTCCATTTCAGAATCAAAAGCTTTATAAAATACTCCTTTGCTAGATTCATTCAGTGTCACCTTTGACATCACCTGAAGGAGAAGGACATGGAGTCTGTGGTGACTTTGCCTTCATCAGGAACCATCCTCTGAAAAGGGGGACCTGGAGACCGAAATAGGAAACCTGAAGAGTGAAGAGGTCGCATCAGGAACCACCCCCGCCCCCAGGGAGGGCGTAGAGTGTGACTCCACCTTCTTAGTTAGAGAAGGAAAAATCCTAAGAGTCTGAGGGGGGCAGTCAACCTCCACGTGGCTGCCTTCTGGTCTGTGCTTCCCTCTCCTGCCTTTCCATGTGAGGCTCTTCCTCCTCGTTATCAGTGATGGACATTTAGAACAAAGCTGTCTAGGATGGAGGCATGTTTCTGGGAGCTGGTGTTGACCTGAACCAAAGCAGGAGCTGGGGAAGCAGCTCCCTTGCCAGGGTGGTGGGCGGGAAGAAGAGGAGGTTGAGAGCTGGGTGGGGGTGGGAAGGCTTCAGAGACAGGTGAGATCCCGCTGCAGGCTGGCATCCAGGGACCAGGCTTCCCAGGTGGCACTGAGAGGTGGACTTTGGAAGGAGGTTCTGAGGAGAGGAGCGAGGCCATGAGCACGGGTCTCCCACTGCAGCCGGGGAGCCAAAGAGTGACTGGGGCTGTTTGCAAAAAGGCTTCAATTTCTTCAGAACCCATCGTGTTTCATGGGAGAATGAGCTTCTGCTCCTCATTCATTCGTTCAACAGGCAGTTGTCCAGTCTGCAGAATACTAGGCGCTGCGGATCTTCGTGGATCCCATGGTGGGAAAAAGATTATATATAAAATCCCTGCCTTCAGGGAGCTTATGCTCTAGCAGAAGAGACAGGCACTCAAGACATAATTGAAAAGTTATAAAGTAATAGCTAGTGGGGTTTCCCTGGTGGCGCAGTGGTTAAGAATCCGCCTGCCAGTGCAGGGGACACGGGTTCAAGCCCTGGTCCAGGAAGATCCCACATGCCGCGGAGCAACTAAGCCCGTGTGCCACAACTACTGAGCCTGCGCTCTAGAGCCCGTGAGCCACAACTACTGAGCCCATGTGCCACAATTACTGAAGCCTGAGTGCCTAGAGCCCGTGCTCTGCAACAAGAGAAGCCACTGCAATGAGAAGCCCGTGCACCACAACGAGGAGTAGAACTCGCTCGCCGCAACTGGAGAAAGCCCGCGCACAGCAACAAAGACCCAATTCAGACAAAAATAAATAAATAAAATAAATTAATTTAAAAAAATAATAGCTAGTGATGAAAAGTGTTAGAAAGCAAATTGGAGCAGAGTGAAGTGGGAGAGCAAGAGGGGAGGGCTGGTTTCCATCACATGGTGAGAAAAGGCTTCTTCCTCTGAGGCAATATCTGAGCTGAGACCTAAATACAGCAAGGGGGCAAGCCCTAGGGATTTCTAGGGTAAAAATCTGTCCCCAGGCTGTGGGAACAAATCCGCAGGGGCCCGAGGTAGGCGTGTACCTCCTGTGTTCAAAGAACAGCAGAAAGACCGTGTGGCCGCAATAGAGTGAGAGAGAGGGAGAGTTCTAGGGATGCCATCCTGGAGGCCAGCAGATGCCAGCCCGGGGCCTCATGTGGACCTCAGAGTTCATTCTCAACCTGATGGAGACCGTGACGGGACTGACATTGCGAAGGGTCACTCTGGCTGGTGTATGGAGAATGGACTGGATAGGAGGGAAAGAGCTTGGAGGCAGGGTTTTGGCTCCACTGTTCACCACTAACTTGGGCCAGTAAGTGACATTCTCTGATGCTTTCCCACTTCACAGGATGTTAGCAGCCCAAGCGGGGAGTCCAGGCCGTCCTATGGGAGCGGAGCCGGGGGCCATGGCTGCAGGGCCGCTGAGTGCCAGCATCTGAGTGCACGACTCGCAGAAAACCGTGACAATGCGGTCGCAGGGCTTTGATATCTTGAGTAAAGTTTACAGGTTAATTCCTTACTCGCCTTTTCCCCAGCGCTCTCCCTGGCACGCTGTAGGAGAAAAGACAAAGCTTTGGAGTCAAAGAGGTCTGAGTTCAAATCTCAATTCTACTACTTCCGTGTGCGCTTCAGGTGACTTACTTAACCTCCCTTAACCTCAGACTCCTCACAGGTGAGCTCCCAACTTGAAGCGTGGATGTAAAGGTGTGAGATAACTAACTCATGCCCGGTTCTCTGTCACAGGAGCTCTTCAGTAAGCGGTGGCTATCGTGACACTTATGGTCCTACTCCACTTCCCAATGCAGAGCAACAGGCCTGCCTCCTATTACGGGCTGCATCAAAATTAGCATTAGAAATCTTCTCTTCCAAGCCGAATCAAGCACTGCCGTGTATGGGGGGGGGGCGGCGCGGAGGGGAGCCAGCAATCTGGAAAACAAAGAAGTTATTGTCAAGTTTTCCAGGAAAGAAGGGGGCCCCGGGGAGGAATGGAAGACAGATAAGTGATGGGCAGCTGTGTGATGTGAGAAGGCCTTCTGCCTGTCCAGCTTCAGTTCTGTCCCCTGTAAGGGAAGGGTTGGCCCTGGAGTAGTGTGTGAGGCAGGGAAACAGAGGATCAGCCCTGATCTCTAGCCTCCTCTCCACAGGGCGAGAGAGCGGTGGTGCCTTCAGACATCCTCACCCCAGGGTCTTACAGCATCACCAGGAAGCAATGACATCGTCCATTGCCCCTGGTGCCTGTCCCTTGGCTTTCCTCCTACAGAAACCAGCGCTGTGTCGATCCAGGCAAGGACGCTACTGGGGAAGGTCTTCATGGCTCCTCGAGAGAGAGATCCCACCCTCTCTCAGCCAAGCCCGTGGTCACAGGCACTCCACGTTTCCCTGCTTCCATCCTGGCTCTCATCACCGCCTGATTCGTGTTTGTTTGCTTATTCTTTGTCTCCCTTCACTAGAACACAAGCTCTGTGAAGGCACAGCCCTCCTTGTCCGGCCCACCGTGGTGACCTCCGGTGCCTAGAAGGCTGCGAGGCGCAGAGCAGGCACTCAACAGCCCTTGTGCAGGGGAGCACGTGAGTGACGGAGTGTGTCAGGGGTGCCCAGCACACATGGGCTGGATCCACAGGATGATACTGCATCTGGATTTGGCCATCGACCAATACATGGAAGCAAAAGCCCAGCTCATGAGTGGCCACGGAGAGGCCAAATAGTGCAACCCTTCCAAGCTGCAGTTAAATGACCTTGACATACACGGTTTAGTATTAAGTGAATTGATCAGATAGTTACTCAGCTGCACATCACCCAAACTGGTCGTTGGTTAGCTGAGTTTCCCCCTTTTTGCCTTGTTTAGGCAGATTTGGAGTCCTGAGAGTAGGGCTGCCATAAGGCAGAGGAAAGGGATGTGAATAACATAAGCTGATCTCAGGAAAGGGCGTGATACGGTCTCAGAGGCTGCCCCTAGTGGGGTCAGGTGGCCAGCTGGATGTGTGGAAGGCTTACGGAAGACGGCTGAGGCAAAAGAGCCCAGCAGGCATTTAAAATAAAATATGCTGCCCACCTAAACAGGACCACATGGGTGCTTTCTCCAGCCTCTGCGGGATTGGCCTGAGTCCAACAGTCTCTACATCTTACTTCTCATGGTTTTGCTCAGACAAGACTCCATCCTACCAGATCAGACCCGCTTTTAATTGTTCCCCTAATGACACTATGTACTTCCCAAATACAGCCCTTTTAAAGTTCTATCTGTACCTGGAACCCCATCCTGCCGGTACCCACATTAGAGATAAGGGATGGATACAGAGAGCTTGGACATCGTCTGTTTTGTTTATCCCATGTGGTTCCAGCTGGACGCCCTCCAGTGCCTTTTGGGGCAGAGATCTGCAGGTGTGAGAGGGACAGGAGGTGTCCTTAGGGAACTGAAGGCAAGGTGGGCCTCTGGGCTTCATTCTTGATCACTCAAAAGCCATCTATTTTGCTTCATTGATTTTAGCTGCTGATGGGACTATGTTTGCCCATTCGTTAGAAAGTCCCACATTTCCCTTCCTCTCACTTATTTTTTAATCTGCTCCGCCCTTGACAGTAGAAGTGAATCACTGTGTCCACTGCTTGGCAGCCGGGGGCTCAATATTTTCCTGCCTGAATGTAGGCAGAGGCCCAAGTCCTCATCGGTTCGTCCAAAATAGAATCGCTTGCAAATCTGCTTTGTTATCAATGTTTGATCAGTGAATGAACAGAGATAATGCTGTGTGCAGAAAGAGTGTGGGGTTTGGAGCGATCTCTCTGATTCTCATCTTCCTCAGGCCTGCCATTTTCCCTCCTGAGAGACATAAAATACAGGATTATGGTGAGGATTAAACGAGATGATGAAAATTGCTTGGCACACAGGAGATAATCAAGTAATATTTGGTCTCTTCCTTACATGGATACATGAGCTCTGTGTTAGGGCCTAGAGGGAAGGCAGAAGAATGATTCTCCACGACGCTGACGTGTGTGTCCGCCCCTCCCGACTTGGTTGTCCCTAATCCTGGTCTTTGTTGATGCTTTGGGACCATCTTCTTTAACTCTATCAAAAATGTATCCCCAAAACCTGTGGTGAGGGTGAGAGTTTCAAAACGCAATCCTCTTTCTAGGCTCCTCATTGTGTCACTGTCTATCTGAATCAAAGATTATAACAGAGGACGAAAAACACATCAGAACGACAACAAATATTCCCTCTAACCCATCAGCAAAATTAAGCAAGAATTTTCAGGACGCCCATCAAAAAAACTGACCAGAGTGGAAAATGGAGCAATGGCGCCACCAAGTGGTGAAACTGCAAACGACCGCTTTGACTGCTGGTTTTTCATTAACTTCATTATCTACCAGGCTGTACTTGATCCAAGGCCCGGCTCATCAGAGCGTGGTTGATGGAGCCGGCTCACGGGGACTGGCCACGCTAACACAGAGGAACGTCAAACAACTGTGCTAGTGAGGGTGACAAAGAGAGTGGGAATGGAGTAGCAGAAATGAATCCGCTATAGAGGGAAAAGCAATAAACACCCTATTGTTTACGGCTTGTCAGTGACACGAGGAAATATTTTGCTGTTCTTATACCACATGCCTCAGAATCACCTGGAAAACCTGGTAAAGGTGCAGATTCCTGCCCCAGACCCACTGAGTCAGACCCTCTGGGGATGGAGTCTGGGAGTCTACATGTTTAACAAGTACCCTGGGTGAGTCGGGGGAAAGTTAAAATTTGGGACCAAAAAAGGGACCAGAGCCATGAATAAGGAGTCCTGAAGGCTCACTGAGCTCATTCTATAAAAAGAGAAAATGAAGACAATGAGCAGGAAAGGAATGACCACTTTTTAAAACAGACAGAAACTTGAAGGGAAAGGGAATCCTGAATACAGGCAGACCTTGGAGAGCTGCGGGTTCGGTTCCAGACCATGGCAATACAGCAGATATCACAATAAAGTGAGTCACAGGAATTTTTTTGGCTTCCCAGTGCATATAAAAGTTAAGTTTACACTATACTGTAGTCTATTAAGTGTGCAATAGCATTATGTCTACAAAAACAATGTACCTACCTTAATTTAAAAATACTTTATGAAAAAAATGGTAACCGTCAGCTGACAACACAGGGTTGCCACAAACCACCGATTTGTAAAAAGTGCAATACCTGTGAACTGCAATAAAATGAGGTATGCCTGAGCAGATTGCTACACACACACACATAGAGTCCTATATGTTCAACTGGCTGAATACGTGGATGGGGATTTTTCTTTGCTTGTCTGAGGAATTTTTAGTGGATGGTAAACATAAAAACAAAACAAAACCTTCATTTGTAGCATTTGCCTATTTCCATGGTGTAAATACTCCCACCGTGGCCTATTTCCAGCCACAATGTGACATCACTGAACACAGAGGAAATGCACAATCTTATAGTATTTCACCACACAGATTTAGTCATAAATCACCCCAAGAGCATAGGTAATAGTAAAATGTAATAAAATGATTAGGAAATGATGAGTTTTGAGTATTACCTTTGTTTCAAATATAATTTATTTAATTATAAGTCTGTATCGTTTAATTTTTAAAATGAGTGTGTTCTTGCAAAATTCCTGAAAATCAG
This sequence comes from Balaenoptera acutorostrata, assembly GCF_949987535.1. Classification (NCBI taxonomy): domain Eukaryota; kingdom Metazoa; phylum Chordata; class Mammalia; order Artiodactyla; family Balaenopteridae; genus Balaenoptera; species Balaenoptera acutorostrata. Next base: position 19,365,936 of record NC_080070.1, on the reverse strand, counting down.
CTCTCGTGAGCTGGTATGAGCCAGTTCCCAACACACCATCACTCTACCCCAAGGAGCTTCTGCCACTAACTTAAGGCCGGAGACGGAGGCCAGGAGAGGGGGCTGCTGACAGGAGCTGATGGGAGTAACTCTTGGGAAAGTACTTTCCGAGGCAGATGTCAGGCAGGTGGCAAAGCCGTACTGAGGGGTTTTCTTCCCGGGGCTAACCCTCCACTGACTGTGGAGTGGCCACCTCCCTCAGCCCTCCCTGGTCCCCTTCCTAGAGCTGCGAGGATGTGGGCTTCCTGAATGCAGATTTCCAGCCGTCCCTGTTTAGCACCCAATGAAGTCCCTGGCCCATAGGAGGGCTTCCATGACTACTTACTGTTGAGTGAATTACACTGGCCCAGAGTCAGAAGAGCCAGGTCTTGGGTCTGCTATTACCAGGTTGTACAATCTTATGGTTTCTGGGCCTCAGTTTCCCCATCTGTAGGAGGAGAGCCTTGAGTCTCATGACTCTGAATGCTCTGCCAGGATCCCAGGACTCTCTTTCCACAGCGATCGGCTCCAAGACCCCCAATCTGGGGCCCTATCCTGGTCAGCTCGCCCCCAGGGCTTGACTTCATCATGGGGTCAGGGGTCTCCAACCCCTCATGGGTGGATCCTGGTACCACTGATGTAAGAGGCTCCGATACTTGGAAAACTTTAGCTAAGAACCCACCTGTCCCATTAATGGCAGGACTCCAGCTCCACAGACAGGTTCCCCAGAAATTCTAGAAAAGGGTGTGCCTGTGTCACCAGGCTGGAGCAACCTTTCGGATGTCAGCTGCCAGGGCCGCCTTGGTGCACGTCAGGGAAACTTCCAGCCCCAGCTCCTTTCCTCTCTCTCCCCGGGGGGATGTCAATGGGATAAAAACCCACCTGGAATCCTGAATATACTAAAAGCCACTCCGTTGTACATTTTAAAATGGTGAATTATATCTCAATTTTTTAAAGCCTTTGAATACTTATTGAAGAAGGAGGAGAAGAAAAGGAGGAAGAGAGGAGGAGGGGGAGGAGGAGGAGGAGAAGAGAAGAAATCAGAGTGGCTCTCGTGGGTAGAGAGAAAGTGAAAGAATGTTCCAGGATTCCCTGGACCAACCCCTGTCAGAGGGTTTTCCTTTTGGAATAGAAATTCAAACTGGGTGCTTTTATCTTATTACCTGATTTAATATGTTGGATAATTAGGGTTCAGATGAAACCCAAGTGCTGGGTCTTAGAAGGAGAGCAAGTCGGAGTGTGAGACTTCCCCCGTCTGGGGGAGGTGATGAAGTAGAGGGGAAGCAAGGTGTCGTCAGGCTGACCTCAGGTCTGGCCCCCGCCAGGAGTTCCTTCCTACCCATCCCAGCTTCTGGTTCTTTACAGCTTTCAGACAAGTGACAGCTGGAGGCTCTGTGTTCCCCTATCAACCCAGAACCCCTTGTGGAAAAACCCCTTTTCCTTTTTGTTTAGCTGAGACTGAGCTGGAATTTTCCAAAAGGAACTTTTCCTCAGCAACTTAGGGAACCAAAAAAAGCACAAAGGTTTTAGAGAAAAAAAAACAAACCCATTCCACTAGAGTGTAGATTTCCACTGCGGTTGGAGCACAGACTGAAGGTGGGGGAAGAATTGGTGGGACCCGCCTCCCAGGCCTCTGGTGTCTTCGCTTCCCACTCTCCTCTGTGGCCCCCCAAGCCCCGGCCGGAGTGGGGAAGGGGCCCAGCCCTGGGCCTTCCGTGAAGCCACGTGCAGGCCGGGCACCGGCAGAGGAGTCCTGAGCAGCCTCCTGGGGCGCTACTGTCCAAGTCATCCCAGAATTACCGAGGGTTCGATCCTGTAGAAACCGTATCCACCACCCGGCTATCTCAGCCTCCCAGTAGGAGCAGTAACCTGTCCTGACGACCCAGGTGTCAGGCTGGGAGGCCCGTGCGTGACCACAGAGCTGGCCACCTGGCATCCGACACCTGGGAAGCCAGGCCAGTCCAGGCCCTTCTGTGGCTTCAGAGAGGACTCACTGAGCCCAGGGGAGAGGCCGTCGTCCCCACTGAGCAGAAGCTCCTTGGGAGGTGGCATGGGGGCGGGTGGGAGGAGAGGAGAGGCGCCCCGTGCCAGAAACTCTGCTCTCCAGGGAGCGGAGGGTGCTTTGCTGTCAGTGGGGCTGGAGCGTCTGGACGGGGGGCACAGAGCCCGAGGGCGGGTCACCCCCGTGGGTCGGAAACACGGGCAGGGGGCTCACCCCAGGCCCCAGTCTTCCTCAGCCTGGGATCACCGAGCAGCTTACAGTCACATGACGACCGACACCCCTGAGCCCAGCCCCTCAGTCTGGGGAGCCCGATCTTCCTGCAGACGGCCTCACCCTGAGTATCTCTGAGTTCTGCTAAAAGTGCTCACAAAGGTTTGTGATTCAGTCCTGGGGGCTCCTTGCTGCCAGCACTTCTCAAGCCCCTGGCAGCCCGAGGCCCCCAGAGGTCCTGAACCCACCATGGCCTGTGCCTGTGACCTTGGAACGGCCCTCGGCAGATCTGCCGACAGTCCCGTGAGGTGAGAGGCTCTGCTGGTGGCCTCTTTGTCCTCGTCCCCCAGGGGATTCCTCAGCCGGGGGGGCCAGGCCAGGCCACAGGTGCTGCAGCTCTGAGGGTAGGGCTCTTTCTGTGTCTCTCTCTTTTACACACACACACACACACACACACACACACACACACACATACATACACACGCAAGCACACATACACACACATATACACACATACACACATATACACACGTATACATACATACACACATATACAAACACATACACACACATACACACATAAACACACACATACGTACACACATACACATGTACACACACACATACACACGTATACACCCATACACAATATACACACGTACACATATATACACACATATACACGCATACACATACATACACACATACACACATATACAAACACATACACACATACACACATAAACACACATATGTACACACATACACACATACACATGTACACACACAAACGTATACACACATACACACATATACACACGTACACATATATACACACAAACACATACACATACACACGTATACACACATACACATCCATACACACATACACATCCATACACACATACACATCCATACACACATACACACATATACAAACACATACATACACACACCATACACACACACACACACACATACACACACACACACACACACACCCATTTCTCTCAAGGCCGGTGTGCAGGGTGGCGTGGCTAAGACTCCAGCCGCCCCTGGGCCTGTGGGCACCTGGGTTTTGCAGGGTCTGGCTTGGGTCACAGGCCACTCTCTTCCTCTCTCAGAATGTGCCCTGTGGTCTCTTCCAAGGGCTTTTCAGTTTGGCTTTGTCTGAGGTCACCCGAATTTTAGGACATGCTTTTTCATTCTTGAGACACAATGGAGGTTAGAATTTGCATCCCTTTTTTGGCCAGGGAATTCTTTCCAGTCAGTCTGCAAATTCAGATCCATGTGTGGGACAGGAGCTCACAGGGCCCTACACGCAGCAGGGTGCAAATCCCAGCCTGGAGGCTGCAGGAGGCGCTGAATCCTGCCCCAACCGGCAGAAGCAGCCCTGCAGGCTCAGCTCCCCAGAATGTTCTCAGAGCCAGGGGCGGGGCAGGGGAGACTTTGGGGTGTGAGGTCTCTTCTCTCTGCAGCAGCATCTGACCCTGCTCCGGTGCCCTGGTACTTTAAGGAAATAGCCCACTAGGCATTTTGCTATATATGTTTTGATTATTAACCCTTTAATATTGGTCTTAGGCTCTTGAAGCAGGGACATTAGTGGTCAGAAGGGGTCTGTGGCAGCACCCGACCCCCCAGAGGACCACAAAGCCACAGTAGTGTCTGGCCATGGAATCCTTCCCAGGCACTTTCTAACTAGGCCTGAGGCAGCCTTGGTGCAGCCAGGCCAGCAGAGGAGGAAGTGGAAGGAAAAGACAGAAGCCCAAAGAGAAGGTCCCTGACAAGCCACTCCAGAAACTGAGGGCTCCAGGGGAGGCCTGTCCTCTGGACGGCATGGCTCTCCGTGGCCACGAACAGCTGGGGTTAGCAGTTCAGTCCTGCCGGCCCCATAGGACACAGTGGGGTCGGCCTGTGGGACAGATCAGAATGGCCTGGCAGAAATGTACTTCCTCTGGGTCAAATGTCCCCATCAGGTAGGCTCTGACTCTCAAACAGAACAATCTAGCTCCCCTCAGAGGTACTCCAAAGCTTGCCTCAGAGCTTGGCTGGCATGATACCTGAGTGCAAAGCCTCATCTGAGTCTTGATATTATCCCATCCCTGCTAGGCCATCTTCTGGGGTCATCTTGGCCTTAGACCTGCTGGTACCCAGGATCTTGGTATCTTTTTACATACAGTCGCCAAGTGAGTGATACAGACACGAGCATCCTGGACCCAGAGGAAGGGAATCCTGTGGCTGGGCTGTGAGGAAACATGGCCAGTGCAGGTGGATAGGACTTGGAAGGGTGGGTGCGGGGCGGCGGCTATTCCAGGCAGAGGGACCGTGAGTCAATCACCAAGACGGGGCATGTCCGCCCAGTGAGACACATCTCTGCCATGGACATCTGCTGGAAATCTTGCCCTGGAGGGACGATGTGCCTGACAGCTTAGCCTTATCACAGAAGGGCACGAGATGGGCAGGGAAGGGCCTGGGGCCCATGCAACGGACTGTGTGTGCAGGAGTCATCATTCCAGCTGCCGACCATCCAGACTGAGGCATGCAAAGCATTTTCATAGCACTTGCACATGCCAGGCAGCACCCTGGGCTGTTCGGACATGTTATCTTGCCTAATCCTCATAACAGTGCTAAGGTATTATTATAGCCTTCATTTTATAGATGGCGAAACTGGGGTACAGAGCGACAAAGTAACTTGCCCGAGGATCTACCAGCAAACCCAGGGGGTTTGTGGAGGGAAAATGATGAGTTTGGCTTTAGAGGTGTTTGCAGATGTCCAATAGGCAGTGAGATCGTAAAAGCTAGAGGTCGGAGAAGCCGCTGGGGTTGGGATGGATCTAGTGATTCAAGAATATAACTCCTGGAATGATTTGAAATTGTATATGATTTTCTCTTTTGTCTTCGTGAGTCTATGACTTTTACACACAGTCTGCCAAAGGCAGCCATATGTCTGGTTAGAGACAGAATTTTTTATAGAAGGATTGCCTAGAGAAGGGCGAAGTTGACAGTCAACTTCCAACTTTCAATATACGATTATGTGGCAGGACAGGAGTCTTCAAGCCAGAATAGTATCTTGAGGGAGGATTCACCAAATTCCTTTACTTCCCTCTTTCCCCACTGGTTCATCAACAGTGAGTCTCCTGCCCTGTTTTTAAGGCTCAGGTGGAAATCTGGGGAAGGGTAAATACGACATAAGGGAGGTATAGAAAAAGCATGCCCCCCTGCCCTCTTCTGGATCAGGAGATTTAAGGGAGAAGCAGGATGGGGCAGAGGCTAAGGAGTCCCCGGCCAGTGACAGTTAAGACGGGGCCCTGGGCTTCCCTGGTGGCGCAGTGGTTAAGAATCCGCCTGCCAATGCAGGGGACATGCATTCCAGCCCTGGTCCAGGAAGATCCCACATGCCGCGGAGCAACTAAGCCCGTATGCCACAACTACTGGGCCTGAGCTCTAGAGCCCGCGAGCCACAACTACTGAAACCCGTGCGCCTAGAGCCCGTGCTCCGCAACAAGAGAAGCCACCACAATGAGAAGTCCACGCACCGCAGCGAGGAGTAGCCACCGCTCGCCGCAACTAGAGAAAGCCCGCGTGCAGCAACGAAAACCCAACGCAGCTAAAAATAAAATAAATAAAATAAATAAATAAATAAGATGGGGCCCTGTCATCCAAAGACCTCTCCAGGCCCTGAATGAGCAGAACTCAGGCGAGACAGCAGCTATTCAAGATCTGAGGCCATAAAAGCACATAAGAGGCCAGAATAAAGCATCGTCCTGGAGAGCAAAGGACCCCACTGGAGAGCTGGACCAGCACACCCCAGGCCAGGGGCCTCTTCTCCCAGCAGAGATAGGCCAGGCTAGCTGAACGACTGAGCATTTTAGACCAAGAAGGACTGAAGACACCTAAAGGGCTTTTATAGTTATCCTGCCTGATTAAACTTCATCAGTTACAGGCCTCATTGAAAACTGAATTTTTAATACTGCACATCCAAGACGTAGTATGAGTTAAATATCCAGATCCATGGAGGAGTGACTAGGTGGTAGTAGAAGCTCTGGAATAATTGGATGTAGCCAAGGAATGTGAGTGGAATGAGACCAGTGAGCTGAAGAAGCAGAAAATTTGGTCAAAGACGTGGGGGGGAAATTAGAGAGAGTGGGGCTGGGAAGTCTGGAAGTTTGGGTTATAGGGAGACGATGGTGAACAAGGCAACTTAGTGTTGCAAAGGGAAGGGAGGATGAAGATGGAGAAAGGGTCATTTGATTTGACAATTAGGACATCAAGATGACATTTAAGAGGCCAGGTGAGGTAGTGACGGGAAAGAAACCCGTCAGGTAAATCACTGGTGTTAAGGAGTGATGAAATGCAAACAGCCAGAGTAAGTGTTTCCTTTGAAGGTTTGTTAATGGGGTAAGCAAGTAAGAATACATCAGATGACAATATGAGAGGGTAGCATGAATGGGAGTAAAAGGACGTGGGTGTGACTGTAGGTAGAGAGAAAGGATCCAGTCAATGAGAAAAGATTAAAGATGCTAGAAAAAAAAAAAAGAGAGAGAGAGAGGACGCTGGAGTGTGATGGTTGAGCAGGACATCGTGTGGAGAAGATGAGAAAGGTGATCAGGAGAACAAGGTGGAGAGACTGACCCGGTGAAGGAAGCAGGGACCTCTATCTCCAGGAAGGAAGACAAGTGAGGACACAGGTGTTCTCAGGTGGAGACAAGGGTTTATTAATACATGAGACATGTCCCCCTTGCCATTTTCCTTTACTAACTAAAAAGTGAGGTCACCTGTAGATGAGGCTACCCAACTGGGGACACATCCGGTGATGAAGGATTGGGAGGGCAAGATGCAAGGGGGATGCACCTGCCCACTGGATGCTTGGGCCTCGGCTTCAGACCCACTTCTCATAAGAGGAGGGGCATTGCTGATGCAATGGGTTAAGCTGTGACAACTGCAAGTGAGAACAGTGGAATTTTAGAAATGGAGGAGTCAAGGGAAGCAGGGGTTTTCCTGGGAACAATTTCTGAAGCTTTGTCAGCTTCATTCCTTGTTCATATAATTTTATTAATAATTTTTACTTATTACCCAAAGAACATTGCCAAAACAATAATAGGATTTCTTTTATTTTAAATATTTGTTTATTTATTTGGTTGCACCTGGTCTCAGTTGTGGCAGGCAGGCAGGCTCCTTAGTTGCGGCACGCACGTGGGATCTAGTTCCCTGACCAGGAATCGAACCTGGGCCCCCTGCATTGGGAGCTCAGAGTCTTAACCACTGCACCACCAGGGAAGTCCCAACAGGATTTCTTTTAAATCAAGATTTCATTTTTCCATGTTTCTTCCCAGTCTTAATCCTAATCCTTTTATGACTTTTATGTGGCTCTAACCAGATCATAGATTTCAGCGGATTGTGTTTCCTGAAAAACAGCCACAGCAGCATTTCAAGTCCTGCATGCTTGTTTAGAAACTGGTCACTCTCCCATGACAAGGTAGAGTCTCTTTTCCTTCCCCTTTGAAACTGGATGGGACTTTGTGACTGTCTCCATGAATGGAGATGGAGGTGACACTGCATAATTTCCAAAACTAGGTCATGTAAGGTGAGTTGACTTCTGCTGGGCTCCCTCTCTGGGGACTCTCAGTGTTGGAACCCAGCTACCACGTTCTGAGAAAGCTCAAGCCACATGTAGGTATCCCGGCCAAGAGATCCAGCTGAGCCTTTAGCTGACAGCCAGTGTCAATTGCCAGTCATGTCATCTAATGAGCCTCGGATAAGCCATCCAGCTGTGTCCTGTCTGAATTTCTGATCCATAATAAATGGTTGTTTCATGCCACTAAGTTTTAGGGTAATTTTTTATGCAGCCATAGTAACTGGAACACTCAGAGAGTTTTGTTTGATAACTTTTGCATTTGTTAGCATGAGCATTTACTCATGTTGCTTCATAGTCACAATTATCATCTTATTGGCTGCAAAATATTTTGAATTGATGTAGTATAGCTTATGTAAATATGGTGCTATTCTTGGCTATTTAGACTGCTTCTCATTTTTTACTACTTAAGTAATGATATAAAAAGTTGTGCATAGAGATTTTTCTTTGTCTTTGAGCTGCTTCACTGGGACAAATTCCCAGAAGTGAAATTACTTTTGGGCACGAACATTTTTATGACTCCACAAATGTACCACCAAATTGCTTCTCAAAATTGCATCGATAGATTCTACCATCCATTGTGTTTGGTAGTTTGGGTGCATAAAACCACCTCAAATTTGTTTTGAATTGAAGTGGGGTATAAATAAATAATTGCATTAAAGAAAAACCTTTACTATAACTATTAATTTAATCAGTGAAATTGTATTTTATCATTGCTTATAATTTGTATGTCTTGGGTGAGTACTGAGGCTGAGATTTTTCTCTATTTAAAAATGGTTTTTCCATATTTTAAAAATTGCAAAAAATTGTTTTACACATAAAAATATCTGTGTATATTCTTTATCCAGTAATGTGTTTATAAGAGCTCTTGAGATCACTGGTTTCTCAGCTGCAAGTCACAATCCATTAGTAGATTATGAAATTGATTAAGTGGCTCATGACCAGCATTAGTGACAAAATTAGAATAGAATAAAATAAAATATAAGAAAATTATATAAAAATACCATTCCACACAGAGTGAGTTTTTTGTGTGTGAAATTTTTTTTTTCAATGTATGTAGTGGGTCATGATGTAAAATGTTATTTTTCTTCGTGGAGGATGCAACCAAAATGTTTTTAAAAAGTGGTCTTGTGGGCTTCCCTGGTGGCGCAGTGGTTGAGAATCTGCCTGCCAATGCGGGGGACACGGGTTTGAGCCCTGGTCTGGGAAGATCCCATATGCCATGGAGCAACTGGGCCCGTGAGCCACAACTACTGAGCCTGCGTGTCTGGAGCCTGTGCTCCGCAACAAGAGTGGCCGCGATAGTGAGAGGCCCGCGCATCGCGATGAAGAGTGGCCCCCGCTCGCCGCAACTAGAGAAAGCCCTCACACAGAAACGAAGACCCAACACAGTCAAAAATTAAATAAATAAATAAATAAATAAATAATAATTTTAAAAAATCTCTCTCAACAGAAGGGTACATATACAAAAAAAAAAAAGTGGTCTTGTAAAACCATATTTATTAACCCTTTTTCACATTGATGTGAACATTTCCAAAGCTATGTCTTCCCTTTTTATTTTGAATTTTCTTCCTTTTTTACCATTTTAATTTTTCACACGGTCAGGCCCAGCAATCTTTCGTAATTTCTTATTTCAGTTGAAAACAGAAATTCATCTTGTTTCCACGAAGGTGACAAATGATCCATCCCGTTTTCTGTCAACTCAATTCGTACTGAAGAATTCTCCAGACACCCCTGAACTTATAAAAATTCATGTCGGCTCAGCAAAATGCAAATAAAGAGCTCAGGCACAAATGCTATTGCGGAGTGGGCAAATCGAGAAGATGTGATAAACCTGAGAGCACGTCCACCCTGGTCTCACTTCCAGCTGTCAGAGTTTATGTTGCATCAGCCAAATGAGTTCTGGTGCAAATGCTGTATAAGCACATGTTCTCACAGTCACCCAAAGATAGCTACAGAATGGTGAAAAAAAAGTGGAAGAGGAAGTAAAGCTGAAGATCCCAGAGCACATGGAAACACTCAGAGTAATAAAGAGAGATGCGTTTGGGGACAGAATAGTTAGAATAAAATGATAATGATAATAATAATTGCTGCTGTGTATTACATATTGACCAGGCTCATTTACTCCTCACCAACACCAGTGAGGTTTACCATTATTTCCATTCCGCAGATGAGAAAAGTGCGGCCAGAAGGCTACGCAACTTACCCAAGGCTGCTCAGCTTGGTAATACGTGTCCGGAATTTCAACTTCAAGCCCATGCTCTTGATCACTGCGTCTCCAACAGGAGCTAGTGGTTGCAATCAAAGGAAAATGGTGAACGCCTGGGAAGAGTTACGTACAATTTAGACGTCTTACAGGAATTGCTCTGTGGGAACCTTCCAGATTCCCCTTTCTTCTCTGGGGAATGTCCTTCAAATAACTGGATCTTGTGATTTAGAATAAAAGCAGCTTCTACCCTGTACAGTGCTGGAGATAAACAAGACTAATCTCTTGTATTCCATCTGTTATTTTGCTGGATTACATTCAGATCGTGAAATTTCCTAATGTTACAAGGTCTCAAAGAGGCAGTGGAGGCCATGGCTTGGAGCACAGACACAGCAGCCAGTGTGTGTGGATTTGTGACTCTGCTCAGCTTCCTTCTAGCTGTGTGATGCTGGCCAAGTTTTCCTCTTTTATAAGATGAGGATAATAATAGTACCTACCAATTAGGGCAGACAGTGCTTGGTCTACAGTAAGGGGTACATTATTATGTTATATTATTATTACCTAATATAATTACTTATTTTGAAGTCAGTATACTTTATATTAGTTATATTTTTTTCTGGTTGGAATTTAAGAGATCATCTAGTTTTATCAGCAGCAATATTTATAGATGGGGTGAGTTTTTATGTTGATGTTTCTAAGTTACATTTAATCACCTGGAATTTTCTTATCTAATTCCTCAGTTTCCAGAATGCATGCTATTCAGGTGGGGTGACCAAATGTCTCAGTTTACACTTGTCCCAGCATAATTATTAATAGTGCCCCTTTCAACTCAAAAGGGTCCTGGTTTGGAAGATAATTCACATGGTCATCCTATTTGGAGAACTCCAACTGCTCCTATCTCTTGTCACTGCTATATTATGTGATCTGGGTCAGGAGGCCCAAAGCGTAGCATAGAATCAAGGGCAGTGATCCTAACCATTTATCATGCCAGGACCCCTGGGCAGGCTGCAGAAGACTTTGGACACCCATCTAAGTAGAATTTTTTAGTACATAACATTAAATGCACACTATAACAAAGAAATTCCATAATTTTGAAAGAATGCTAATCAAAATATTGAAAAAACCAAATCTGTGATATAGTAATACACATGCTTTTTAGTTAATAATTAAATAACAGGTCTAATGACAGGTTTAGTAACTATTGTAATTTCAAAGAAGACAGGTTTAGTAACTATTGTAATTTCAAAGAAGTGATGTGCTTAAATGATATTTTGAGGTATCTGTGACAATGGTGACATGATACAGAAATGCCTGTGATTTCTTTTAGCAACAAAATCACAGGTACCATTTCTGTTTGTTTTCTATATTCACAGTAGAGCATACTTTTTTTCCCTCTCCAAGTTCCGAGACCTCTTGAATTCTATCCAGAGCTCCCTGGATTTGGGTGGATGTTTCTGGTCAGCGGGAGGGAAGCAAATTGTACAAAGACCAGGAAGGAAAGAAGAGACTGGGATGGTCGTGGGCTTGGTGATGGAGGAGAAAACTATGTGGGAGGTTGCCAGGATGTGGATGGATGGAGTAAGAAGGCACATGGGTCTGTGGCTTGTCTGTGTTGACCGAATATGGGAGAGGTGAGCCCATCCAGGATATAGCCTGCTGGGAATGTGAATTTGCAGAGTGGTTCAGTTTGTTGACTTTGAAGTCCGACACAACTGGATTTGGATCTAAGCCCTGCCATTTACCAGCATGGATTTTGCACAAGCCATTTAATTGTTCTGTGACTCAGTTTCTCCTCTGTTTAGTGGGAATATTTATACCTACCTCACAAAATCACTTTGAAGATTAAATCAGACAATGTATGTAAAAAGCTTTGTACAGTGTCTGATATGCTTTTATAAGTTCCCCACTGATAGTTTCGGCCAGAGTACTGTGGTGATGGTTACTATGAAGGTCTAACTTCCAATAGTAAACAAGGGCTCCCGCAGTCACTAAAATATGTCTTCACTCATGTGTAGCCAGCAGGGGGCAGCAAATATCACACGGCAGTATAAGCTTAGGAGGAAAAGAAAATGCAGGGGTGAGTGTGGATGGAGCCCCCCATCTGCTCACAGGCAATGAACTAGATGAACTAGGTCCCTTCTGCCGCCCACCCCACCTCCGTTTGACCCACAGTGCCAAGAAGTGTGTCCAGTCTCTGTTCTTGGGTCAAGCCCACCCAAACCAAAGAAGCATTGTCAGGAATGTTTTGGTGAGGCTGCAGGCCAGGGATTGGGCTGAGACCGGCGGTTTATGTGTGCCCCATAATATCCAAGCAGCATTTTAATCATATAATTGAGGGGCGTGGGTACTAGGTCCGGGGAAGAATTCTGGATACAGTGGGAGCTTATCAGTTTCCTCTCACATACTCCCTCCTTCAACTCTTCTTGTTATCTAAACTTTTACCTGTCCTCCAAGTATTCCCAGGAGCCAACAGGGCTTACACAAGGGGTGCCCAATTTAGGAACATCAACCTAGGACATCCTGTTCTGTCCTTCCTTATCCTACCGCGATGAAGTTATTGCCTTATGTTACCCTGTACAGAAAATCATCTGGAAACCTTTTGAAATAGAGCTCCTGTGCACACATGGAAAGCAATCATCCCTATTATAGTGACAGAAAGTCAGCAAGGTGTAGATGCCAAGATCTTATCTCCTTATCCCTTTGCAACCTTTCTCCAGGACATCAAAGAAATGGGATGCAATTAAATAGGATGATGGTAGGAACATGGTGCGAGAAATAGGCAAGCAGAAGTATCATTCGAAAATGCTTCCCCAGACACAGAAAACAAACTTATGGTTACCAAAGGGAAAAGGAAGGGGGAATAAATTAGGAATTTGGGATTAACAGATACACACTACTCTATATAAAATAGACAAACAAAAAGGACCTACTGTACAGTGCAGGGAACTATATTCAATCTCTTGTAATAACCTCTAATGGAAAAGAATCTGAAAAAGAATATATATAACTGAATCACTTTGCTGTACACCTGAAACATTGTAAATCAACTGTAGTTCAATAAAAATAACAATTTTTAAAAAATGCTTCCCTTCTCCAAGTGACTAGCCCAGGAATCGTTTGTAGATCTGTACCTTGAGGATGGCGTGATCTCCCTCTCTGTGCCCCTTAGCACATGCCACAGAGCTGAACGTGAGATTAGGTCTCCAAGAATTTTTATTGAAAGGTACTGAAATTTGGGAAATGAGCAGAGAGAGCCCCAATAGATACAATCTGGTTCTCCATGGAATGATTGTAATCTTTCTGACCCTTTTTCCTAAGGATCAGAACACTTTTCTGCAAATGAAATCTTATAATTCCAACAAACAAAGCAGATGAAAAGGAATTTGCTCTAGTTGAGGCGGGAGGGAGAGAGGAGACCTAGGCACCCCTTCCCGACCTCAGCCCTGGTGCACAAATCCAGGCTTCCTTCAAACACAGTTTGAACCCCTTGGCTTCCCACAGGCTAACAAGCCAGTCTGGTCTCTAGTCCAGATTATGCCACCGATTGAGGGTTTGGGGTTTCCAAAATGATGTGTCCAGACTAAGAGGACGGACACCAGTGTAGGTGAGCTATAGAAGAAGAACACTGGATAAACAACCAAAGATAGACGTTCTAATCCTGGCTGTCCTACTAATTGGCTGGCTCGTGTTGACTGAGTCACTTGGTCCCTTCTGTACAATGAAGGCTGTGACCACATGACCTCTGAGAGCCCTATCAGAGCCAACATTCTTGTCCAAAACTGCTGACTCATGGTGACTGGGAGGGAAGGCCACATAATTCTCCTTAGCGCCCAGGTCCAGGCCCGGAGCCTCTGCTGCAGACCCACGTGAAACCGTGCAGCAGGAGTGAGTTTATAGCCCCTCTGCTCTTCCTCCCCCTTCTCCCGTGCTGGGCCTCCGTGCCCTCCCCGCCATCCTGAGTCAGGGGGACCTGTCCCCTGTGGTCAGTGCCCCCTTCTCTGGTCTCTGGTGACCCTGTGCTCCAGTTCCACAAAAACATGTCTGGCTTCTGTTAGCCTGGGGCCTCAGGCTAACTCTCCCTTCCAGGGTCCCAGCTTTAATACATATACCCCTAGAATTCTCTTCCAAAATCTGCTGTTTCTTGTCTGACCACCTCTCACTTCCTGGCCTGCAACTCTTGCATAGTTTGCTTATCACTAGTGAATGGCTATGTTATCTACCCAGCATAGAAAATTAAAGACGGTAGGAGAGAACATTGATTTTTAAAAGATAATTCTGTTTAAAGAATCTGACTTCTTTTGCTCAATAACTGCAGTTCAGCACGCTAGATTTTCTGTGTGTAGAGTTAAGATAGCAACAGAAATAGTCACAAAAATTAGTTTCAGTGCGATTTAGTGGACAGATCACAGAAAGAGAAGGTGGAACTGAAACGGAGCAGGACCCTATGGTCCTGGCCCGCCCCATGTCCTCAGCCTGACTTTTGTCCGTGAAAAAACTTTAGCCAAAGAATAAGTTTAATCAGAGAAGTGAGAAAATGCAGAAACAAAGGAAAACAGTCAAAGGAGACCAAATAATAATAGTTTAATCATTAAGCATAGTCAAGGACCCTTAGTGTATATATATATATATATATATATATATATATATATATATATACACACATTTTTTTTTCTTTTCTTTATCCATTCATCCACTCAATCATTGGTGGATCCTTAGGTTGTTTCCATGTCTTGGCTATTATGAATAATGCTGCAATGGACATGGGAGTGCAGATATCTCTTTGAGATAGTGATTTCGTCTCTTTTAGGATGTATAGCTGAAACTAAAAAAACATTGTAAATCAACTACATTTCAATAAAATTTTAAAAATTGCTCTGTGAGCTTTGGCTGGTCGCTTCACTTCTCTGATCCTCAGAGTTTTTTTTGTTGTAAAACCGAATTGTTGCTTGGCTAGGCATGCCAATCTGAACGTATATTCTTTTGAAATATCATTTGCACATTTGTAGTTACTTCTGAAATGCTTTCTAAACAATATGGAGTTCTAGGTTTGCAATTTGTGGTAGCCAGCCTCCATGGTGTCCCAGTGAATGGGGTTGATCTTTGGTGGACATGACGGTGTCTGACTTCTGAGGTTAGATAATGAAGACATCATGGCTTCCACTTTGTGCACTCTTGGATCACTCACTCAGGGAGAGTCAGGATCACTCACTCAGGGAGAGTCAGCTACCATGTCATGAACATTCCAGCAGCTTTACGGAAGGTACTTGTTGGGAGGAGCTGAGGCCTCCTGCCAATACCCAGTACTGACTTGCCAGTGATGGAGTGCATCATCTTGGAATCATATCCTCCAGCCTTAGTCGAGCCTTAGCATGATGAGTCCCAACCGTCATATTTACTGAGAGACTCCCCCATCCAAAACTACCCAGAAAGCTGCTCCGGAATTCCTGGACTCCAGTAACTGTGTGAAATAAGTGTTATAATTGTTAAAACACACACACACACACACACACACACACACACACACACACACACACACAAACAGAAGAAAAACAAAGGGTTGGATCCCAAGGCTTTGAAGTTGTGTTCCAGGGCCCTCACGGCTGGGGGCTGTGCATGGGGGTAATAACTGATTTGGGTCCCAGCCTCCTCCCCGACTTAAACCACAGCAGCTCTGCCATCACCTAGTGTATATATTGAGAATTCACAGAGGATTTATTTATTTATTTTTTTTTTAAAATTAATTAATTAATTAATTTATTTGTGGCTGTGTTCAGTCTTCATTTCTGTGTGAGGGCTTTCTCTAGTTGTGGCAAGCGGGGGCCACTCTTCATCGCGGTGCATGGGCCTCTCACTCTCGCGGCCTATCACAGAGGATTTATTTTAAAGAAAGGAGTCTACTGCCAAAAATATGTTTGAAAACACTGGACTGGGACACACTGGATTAGACGACCTCTAACACCCTATGATTCCATCTATCAGTATGAAAAAAAAACTTCTTACAAACACATGGGCAGCATTTTCTTCAGGGCTCACTCATCTTGCCAGGAAGCACAATCCCTCAGGTTGGAAACAAAAGTTCACACTGTGCTGCACACAGATAAATGAATCAGGAGTTGCCCTTCCTGTGCATGAGGCTGGACAGAGTCCAGGCAGTGGAGAAAGAGCTGGTCCTGCAGAGGAGAGAGCCCCACACTGGACACAGCTCCACCCCCTGGGGCACCATCTACAAACTGGGGGGGACAGTGGGTTTGCTTCTGTTGCCCACATTTTGTTATAATAATAATGACGCTATTAACAACATCAACAATGATGACTAGCATGTATCGAGGGCTGTGTGCAAAGCCTGGGAGATGGGTTTCACATTCATGATCTCATTTAATCCTTATGACCGCTAGGAGGGAAGCATTTGTAGATTGGGGAAACAGAGGTAGGTTAAACGATTCGCCAGAGTCATGGATTAGGAAGAGCAGAGCTGCAAGGAAGATTCAGTCTGTCTATACCTATACAATTTTTTGTTACCATCTCATGTATTTTAGGCCACTAGTCAGAACTGAGCAGCCCCTCTTTGGGTCTGAAGTACATTGATTTCACACTAGGAGGTTTTCATAGTTAGTCGTTATAAGATAATCTCTTCATTCATCAGCTCACTTGTACATGCAACTGCCATTACCAAGCGCCCACTGTGTGCCCAGGCACGGTTCTAGGCACTGCAGACACAAGGGCAAGGAAAACAGACACTGGTGCTCCCTCGGGCTTAGCTGGGAGTTGGGCTGGAGGAAGACCTGAGAAGCCAAACTCTGGGGAGGGAAGGAAGGGAAGCGTCCCTTCAGGTTCCTGAGCCCAATGTCTTCCTGGCAGTACAGCTAGAACATGCCTTCAAGGGTCAGAAAGATTAAGTGTGACCTGGAGCTGGACCCCAAGAGCCTGAACCTCCAAAGACAGTCCCCCTAGGAAGCCTTCCCAGGCTGAGCCCAACACAGCCGGTGCTCTTCCTGGTGGTGGTCCCCCCAGGGCTCTGCTGGCAGCTCCACCGTAAGCGAGGGGGCCCTCCGTCAGCGAGCACCACAGACACTGCACTGAGACAGCTCATTTGGGAATTGTGTCAACACACAGGACACAATTTCACGTTGAGAAACGTGAAATCAGACCCTGTGCTGTCTGAAATCAACCTGTGCCACTATTGTTCAGAGCAGATTTTCAAGTGCGGGTTTTAATCGCCCATGAGAGTCAATCAAATTTTGTTCCATATTTCAGTCGGTCTCATTATCTTAACAATTCTACTCTCTGGCTGGTACTTTGTTTTGGTCAGATTCCAACTGTTCCATGAATGTATTTCGTGGCCCCAGCAGAGCTCCTCAAAGCAGGAACCTACACCCGTGTTCTGTAACTCCCACCGACTTGGCCCCTGGAGGGTCAGTACATTTGTGACCAGGAGTTTACGTGAGTCCTGAGGCTGGGATGCAACCTGCCCAGGATGGTGGAGGGGGGATGGGGGTGGGGTTAGTTCCCCAAAGGGAAGGTGGAAAGGGGCTCTCCACTGGGAATGCAGCATCTCTACCCATGGAGACCCTCTGGCGTCTATCTGCTCCAGCCGTGTGCTGCAAATACTCCTCTATCTTGTCTTCAAAATGCAGCCCCAGTCC
The DNA here is from genome assembly GCF_949987535.1 of Balaenoptera acutorostrata. Taxonomy (NCBI): domain Eukaryota; kingdom Metazoa; phylum Chordata; class Mammalia; order Artiodactyla; family Balaenopteridae; genus Balaenoptera; species Balaenoptera acutorostrata. Next base: position 19,348,225 of record NC_080070.1, on the reverse strand, counting down.
TTTGTGACAGCTCTGATCCCCCTCCTCTTCCTTCACCCCAGGCAAGGGACAGTTCTTAGATATAATCGGAGGTCTTCTAGAAAGCAGGGAGGAGGGCTAGCAAAGGGCCCTTTATCTTGTTTGTGCTTCTGGCTGACTTCTCAATGGTCTTGTTTTGAGAGATTTTAAGCAGGGATCTAGAAAGCAGGCATCTGATTTAAAATCTCTTACTAGTGATTACCCCAAAGTTTTTCCAAAGTGCACTTAAGCCAACTCTTGACTACCTGGAGAAATCGTTTGGGAACTAGATCACAGAGGACTTGCCACAGCTGTTAATGATAGTCTGCTCTTGGTGATTTAGAGGGTGAATGAAGAGGTTTGCAGTTTGACTTGGGATAAGGTGGGACCTGCCTATCCAGCAAGGGGGACTGGACCACAGTGACCAGTAGGTTCCAGGAAGCCAGGGGCCCAGGCAGTGAGCAGCGGTCAGTGCCTGGTGCTCTGGGCCCCCCACCTGGCTCTGCCCCAGCTGCTCAGGGGCTGGGCTGCTCTCCTGTATCCCTGGGTGAGACCCAGCAACCAATGTTGCCCAACTAAACGCTATCCATCCGACACGTGGATAACCTGCAAAGCAGTTGTCACCTAACCATAGGGGCTATAATCATCCAATGAACAAAGCCAGGAGCAAAGCAACTTATCTTCGTAAAACTTGAAGTCAACACTTATCTATCTGACCTCCTTTCCTGGCCTTTGTTAATTCTGGATAAGGAAACATTATTAATTTTTTAAAAAGCAACAGCATTTGTAAAAGTAGTAAAAGGCCTTTACTTTTGTAACCCTGTTTAAAGTATTCATCCATCTCTGTCACTTGAGGATACAGCGAGAAGGTGGCCGTCTACCAGCCAGAGAGCCCTCAGCAGAACCCGACCATGCTGGCACCCTGATCCCGGACTACAGGCCTCCAGAGCCTTGAGAAATACATTTCTGTTGTTTAAACCACCCAGTCTCTAGTACTGGGTTGGCCAGAAAGTTCATTCCGGTGTTTCTGTAAAATCTTATGTAAAACCCAAACGAACTTTTTGGCCAACCCCATAGTTTGTTAGAGTGGCCCAAGCTAATACCTATTATTGATGCTTTTCTTCCCTCTGGTCCAGACAATGAGCTTCATGAAAGTAGTTTCTTGTGAGTGGTGCTGCTTAGTAACCATAGGACTTTGGCCTTCACAGGTAGGAGGAACAACCAAGTAATTTGTGAAATAACAAACGGACTTGTGTTCTGGCTCGGCCGCAGAGCTGAGGTTCTCAGCCTTGGCTACACATTAGAGTCACCCAGGGATCCTGCAAACTCTTGATGTCCTGGCTACACCTGGACAAATGAGATCAGTTTCCAGGGATGAGGACCAGACACGCCAGCATTCGAAACCTCCCAGGTGTCTCTGATGTGCAGCCAGGATGAGACCCAGACCCGTAAAGCTAAATGGGTGAAGTACCGAGGTGAGGGGTCCCCACCCAAAAGTAAAGACACCAAGTCCTCCCTCCTGTTGCAGAGCCGAGTGGCCTGCTGTATGGGTATCAACAGGAGGAAGGGTGAGGGGCAGGGAAGGCGGTACATCGTTTCAACAAACCAAAACAAAATAAACAGCATCACACTCATAAGAGCACATTTTATTTGAGGCAAAGAAAAGTCTAGCTGAAAGGATTACAGTTCCAAGCAATCAAAATGCAATTGTTAGAGGCACTATTTTGATTTTGTAAATTCAATTTAGAAAAGGGTATTTGGGTTGTGCTTTCCCCAGATGGGTAAGAAGAAGGGCAAAGAAAACTGAAGAGACTTCTAATCTACTGATTCTGCTCTTCGGACCCAACACCAAGCTGGCTGAGCCCTCGCTGGTTCGTCTGTAAGTCGCTGACCCACCGCTGAGGGACACAGGCCAAGCTATACTACACACAATAAAAGTGAGGCGGGGAAAAGCAGGTCACCTGGGGAAGGGCAGGCGCCCACAGCTTCAAAACTCCTCGTGAAAGGGATAATCCTTGTGGGCGGCACAGCTATCAGGAGAAAACAGAAACACATTAGCTTTTCGAGGAAGAGATGTTGACCATAACAAACTTCAAAAAGTCAGAAATGGGGCTTCCCTGGTGGCGCAGTGGTTGAGAATCTGCCTGCCAATGCGGGGGACACGGGTTCGAGCCCTGGTCTGGGAAGATCCCACATGCCGCGGAGCAACTGGGCCCGTGAGCCACAACTACTGAGCCTGCGCGTCTGGAGCCTGTGCTCCTCAACAAGAGAGGCCGCGACAGTGAGAGGCCCACGCACCGCGATGAAGAGTGGTCCCCGCTCGCCGCAACTAGAGAAAGCCCTCGCACAGAAACGAAGACCCAACACAGCCAAAAATAAATATAAAAAAATAAATAAATAAAAGCAAAAGGAAAAAGAAACACTTCTCTAAAAAAAAAAAAAAAAAAAAAAGGTCAGAAATGGTGTCTCATTTAGGCAGAAATAGAGGCCTCAGAGGGCACAAGCCTCTTCTGAGACTGCAGATCCTGGGTCTGCCCTTGGGGTCGTGGCCCACCTTCCAGTCCTCTGCCAGGGGCTCTCATCCATCAACACCTGTGTGATGGACACCACCCTCCCCATGTGCCCAGCACTGTGCCTAAGGTGTGCAGGGCGGCAAGACACGATCCCTGCCGCCTGGTAACTCAGTCTAGTTACAGGACCAGAGAGCACCTATTGCCTTAAACAGTAAGAGGGTGATGATAACATAAGAGATTTTAACAGTCTGGACACGTGACACAGCAAGTGCTCCGAACACATGGAACAAGAAGCCACTGTCACCTCCCAAACCTCCTGGGTACCAGTGGGAGCTGAAGTGAGGCCAGGAGAGGAGGTGAGGATTTGCTACAGGAAGCACAGGGAAGGGGACAGGCTGCACGTCGAGCTGGGGGTGGACTGATGCAGGCGTACGTGTTGGCCAAGGTTCACGGTCCCATCTGCAGGGCCAATGGCCTGTGTTGGGAATGTAATGGCAATAGTGTTGGAAAGTCTGGCTGGGCAGAGTGCGAAAGGCCCAGGGTGAACCCTGCTTGGGGCATACAACTCTTACTCAAATATTTAGGCAATTCAAAAGTTCCCCATGGCTTTTTTTTTTTTTTTTTGTCATCCTATCAAACCTGAGAAATATAACACTGCCATTAGCCACAGGGGCTCAGTATAGCAACAGATGCCAAACTGTGGCAATGTGTATGTACGTATGTATGTGTACACATGGTTAGAAAAAGCTTCCTAGGTGACCTGGGGATGTTGCAGCCAGCCGCTCCCTCCCCGCTCCAATCCGAACCCATGAAACATCAGTGGCCACAGGATAATCTGACAGCTGTTTCTAGAATAGCACTAGAGAGTAGAAGGAGTCTACACATAAAGGGGCCGAACAGAAAACCCCTGTGGTTTGTCTGCCCTTCAATACGCTGCGTCAGCAGCGGGAAGGGAAAAGGAAACTGAAGGAACGATCAGTGATTCTCAAAGCAGAACGGATGTAACTTGGCGACTGATTCACTTCTCTCTTCTCTCTCCCTTGCCCACTAGATCAAAAATGATTTTAATGTCTAAAGGGTAAGCACCATTAACACAAACAGGGAGAGCAGAAAGGGCCAGTGGTAAACTCTGCTCGTGGCGTATTCCGACTCCGAGGCCGCGGCGTGGCAGCAACACACTCACAGGCATGTGCTCGACCGAAGCTCAGGAGAGAGTTATCGGCCAAGATGCAAACCTGGCGGACACCTGCCGGGGCGGGTGGGAAGCCGCCAGCGGTGCCAACCCAGAACTGGAGGGAGAGCAGAGGCTGGAAGGAGAGAGCTAGCACCCGAGTCGGCCTTAGGGAATGTTCGAATTTTGCTTAGAAGATTAACTACTTGAGAAGAAGAGAAGAAACAGAGAAGTCGGACGATAAAAATCACGACAGAGGTGGTTCTCAGTCTCCACTGTGAAGTGGGGAGATTCTTCCTGAAAGCAGAAAATGAGTTTTAAACTTTACGGAGTTAATGCAGTGGTGCAAAAACGAAAAGAGAAAAAACAACCTTCCTTGTCATCTCCCTCAGATTCCAAACTACAAGTCAGAGGGAATACAAGGAACCAGCACATATATAGCTGGAAGGGCCGGGTGACTCTGTCAGTCACAGGGTTTAATCGCTGTCAGAGCTGGGATGAACACGAGCCCCAAGCACCATGGTCTTCCGACTAAAACCCTTCCATTAGTCATTAGAGATAAAAGAGTCACACGCAAATTTTTCCAGGAAGGTGGGGCACGAGCCACCTGGGATCATCTGGTTTCAGATGTGCTACTAAAATTTGAAAATTAAAAGTCAATACATGTGGTTACTGCAGGTTAGGCCAACAGTGCATGGGAGCGGGAGGAGAAGACATCTAGGGCAGAGCTCCCTGCATTTCCCGGGGGCTGAGTGCGGCTCAGCTGACACAGTGTAAATGTTTCCTGCTGTACACGGAGGAGAAGGCAAGTTAACAGGCAAGGTAACATGCACAAGGCAGAGCCGCTGCAATAGCAGGACTTGGACAGTAAGGCCTCCAGGAGGTATTCTTTCATCTGCAGCACCTGATACCCTCCTGGGGCTCTCCCGGGACTCACCTCACCAAGGCACAGACCCTCCAGTTCCTGTTGTAGCTGAGTAAGGTGGTCATATCCGCACTGCTCAGTTCAAAGTCAAAGACCTAAAAAGAAAAAGAAAAAAAAAAAAAAAAAAAAAAAAAACCAACCCTCCAATAAGCTCTGGAAATAGCTATCAAACACAGAACAGGAAAGCATACAAGCAGCTCCAGGCAGGGCCGCTGATGAGATGCTGCCTGGAGTGCAGAGGGGCAGGAAGGTAGACTAAACTCAGAGAAAGTTTCTTACATGACTATTCAGAGGACGCACATGTTTTGTCTGGGTACTATGTGAACAACGAAAACAGACCTTCCCTTCCAGAACCTCCGAACAAAATGATACTTTTTCTTCCATTTATTTCTTCCATTCATTTCAAAACCTCTGCCGAGCACTTCCACTGTGATAAGCACCAGGCGGAACACAGTGATGGGTAAGAAGTGTCTTTGCCTCAGTTTACAATGAAGCAAAGGACGAGGTAATTCAACAGCTAGGCTACAGGGAATAATTAGCTGCACACTGCAGGAAAGATGCTCCACAAAGCACGCAGGGAATCCAGAGGAATCAGGAAGGAATTCCAGCTGGGAAGCTGAAGGATGTGGTCAAAGGAGACGCTATTTGAGATGGGCCTAAGAAGCCACATAAGGTCTTGACAGACAGAGAAGACGAGAAAGGCATATCAGGCGGAGAACTCTGCCTACCCCAGGACCAGAGGGGGGCCCTCAGCTTGGATAATTGCGGAATGTGCAGAAAGAAAGCCTGCTGCATACTCTGTGGTCACAACTGTGCAAAAATGTGCAACGACTACACAGTAAGATGCAAAATAATTATGTTAGCACTAGAGAGTAGTCATTTTATAATGTTTCTTTTCTAACACCTTGAAAAAATAAAATAGGAAACAAAACATCCGTCTCTAGCAGGATATGTGTTTCTCGTGGTCACTATTTTACCACTTTATTTATCTCCTCCACCCTCCCCAGGCCCCAGGGACCAGCAGCACGTGTTACAGCCACAGCCTGGCCAGTGGAACAGGCAAAAATCAGCTGCTTGCTATGGAAACAAGAGCTGCTGGGAACCAGGGCTCAGGTGAAGACAGAGGGGGTCCTGGCGGAGCTGCTCTGCTCAGTGACAGCAGAGGCTCACGGGCGCAGGGACCCTCCTGGAGAGCTCTTCTCCCAGCCCAGCCCCCAACACTGGTATGAGAGGCAGGCAGGCAGGAGGTGCCAGGAGGTCTGCTCTGCTCTGGCAGGTGCTCGGAGAGAACACCTCACTGGTGCCCTGTAAGGTCTCTGCAGGCCACGGACTTATCAGCACAGCAGTGTTTGCTGAGTGCTTATGAAGGTATCAAGCATTGTGTGAAGCCCTTCGGTGCATCTTTTTTAATCTTTATGACAACTCTTGAAATAGGTACTATTTTACAGATGGGGAAACTGAGGCACAGTAACAAACGGAGCCCTGATGCAAACCCAGGCAGCATCACTCAAGAGCAACATTTCTCGGCAATGACGAGTTCCCCGAGGAGCCTCAGCACGGTGTGTGCGTGCAGAGCGCGGCCCGAGGCCCAGGGCCTGCCGGGCGCAGCACCGCCTCCCAGAGGAACCACTGTCCCTGGTCCACGGCGGGCTCCCTGCCACTCCAAGAGGAGACGGGGGGAGGGGGGCCCACACACGACAGTCCAGAGGCCCTGTGAAGAGCTGGCCCCTCCTCCACTGAGGAGACCCTGGGCCCACCAGCCAGGACCTTACCTGGAAGTTCTCAGCAATGCGTTCAGGCGTCACAGACTTGGGGATCACGATCAAGTTCCTCTGCATGGGGAACCGGATCAGAACCTGTGAACAGAGGGGCCAAGTGCGTCCGTACACCAGCAGCTCTACACTCTCATCTCACCTAATCTCACACACCCGTCACCCGGAGAAAGAAACCCCAGAACTTCACAGCGAGGAAACTGAGGCTCAGAGGTGATGGGGTCATGCCCAGCAAGGGGGAGGGGAGGCGCTCAGGATCTGACCTCCGAGCCCTGCCCTCAGCCTCCCCGCCACGTGCTTCCGCATCTCCCGGGTACGTTACTCCCTGTCTGGGAACTCACTCTACCATTTGGGAGCGCTCAGCTGATCACGAGTGGCCTTCCATGAGTACAGAGATGGGTGTTCCCAAACAGTGGTGAGTGCTGACCCTCGTGCCAGCCCTCGGAGGTAGAAGGGCAGGTCCGGTTATCCCCAGACCACACGCAGTCTTCTACGTCCCTTTCCACCACACACTCCAGGACCCAAGCCTGACGGGGCTCAGTCACTCTCCCCCCTGGCTAATGGGAACCACCACCACGAATGCAGGAAGTTCTGGGAACAGTCACGAGCGCCTGGAAGTGGCTGTACCTGGGCTGTGGTTTTATTGTGCTTGTCTGCAATCGCTTTGATCCTGGGATCCTCCAGTAGGGAAGGGTCCTCGGGCTTGGCCCTGGAGACAGAAACACGGTCTGCGTGAGCAACCATCATCGCCACCACTCCAGGCAGCCGGCAACCCTAACCCTAACCCTCATCGACCTTGGAGGGCAGCCCGCCTGTCTTCTGATTCAGAGCTCAGTTACGAACTCCCAACCCGCTGGAAAAAGAGGCTACTGGAAACACCAACCAGGAACCCAACAGGAGGCTCCTGGGGAGGTCTGCCCATCAGCCCCAGAAGCATCTTCCTTGATACTGGATTCTTCTCTGTAGCCATTTCTAACCGTCACTAGCTGACAAGAGAACACAGTCCCATGGAAACTCACCAGGGCCTGTCGGGAGAGCCAAGGGGACTGTAGGCAGTCACTACAATGCCTTTGGACTGGCAGTACTGGATTAACTTCTCCTGAGTGAGGTACGGGTGGCACTCGACCTGCAGATGCAAACAGGGGGGTTGATGGTGCCACTGTGGGCACGGGCCATGGGACACACGGGAAGTCTCCCCGTGCTAAGCCCTCCCCTCCCCAGACATAAAGTTATATGTAACCAATGTCCCAACTCCTAGATAAGCTGTAACAACTGTCTCTGTTTCCCAGCAACCGTCCTTGACATGAACGATAATAATCTTGTTACTGTTGCCAGGGGCCCGGAGGGTTTTTCTGGCTTTGGCCATTTATCAACTGCGACAGGTCCGAGGATCTCAATGTCTGCGCACAGCTCATCTCAAGACCCTGAGTCTTCACAAGGCAGGCTCAAACCCTTTCTCTCCTGCAAGTTTCACTCCCAGATGTGTCACTCTCTTTCTGAGCCGTAAATCAGGACTCTGCCAGCGTCCAGGGACCTGCCTCCCAGCTGCTCCCCAGGTGACTCGGACAGAAAGTTAACTGCTAGGATCACACAGTAACAAAACAGCCTCCCACGCACATCAGCTTCCCTGCCGGATGTTACCTGGTTAACCGCCGGCTTATATTTTAAGCCAGGTTTGTTTAAGATCTTCTCCACCTGGAGACGGTTGAAGTTGGAGACTCCAATAGCTTTCACCAGCCCTTCGTCCACCAGCTCTTCCATGGCCTAGAGACCAAAGAGGGTCTGCTTGCTGCTGACATGTGCCCCAAAGGACAAGGGGCAGAAGCACCTCTCGCACCCGCCACCTTAACAGGCCCTGCCCTATTCGGTGATAGCAAATCAGATCTTTGGGGAGACAGGAGGCACCAAGACAAAAGCCAGGTCGGCTTTAATGACACAGGAAGAGCAAAAAACAGTAAGAGAAGAACAATTACAGCAAAAGAAATGGCAGAGGATTCACAGCTGGCCCCTTGCAAGAAGACTGGGGAGGCGGCAAGGAAGGGGAGGCCAAGCCAAGGGCTGCCTTACCGTCCAGGTGTCCACAAAATCGTTGTCACTGGGAACCACGTTGCCATCCCCATCCAATGGGAAGAAGTCCTTCCCAGGCTGTGGTAACAATCAAAAACAATCAATAACAGACCTGCATAGAACTGCTGGGGGGGCTGCATCTTTGAAAGCAAAGTTCTAAAACAGTTATTCGAAGCTACAATGGCTGGCTACGTTTTTAGAGGATAATCGAGAGCAAATCTGTGTCAGTGTGAAAAAGAAACGGCAGACAACTCCTGAAGCCCCGAGACCCTTTTTCTATCGAATGGGTTGGTGCTGACCAGAGATGGACAATTCTCGGTCAGTGAGATGAACCCTGCCGTGGATGGCAGTGTGTGGATGGGCAGGGAGGGCTCAGGACCAGGATTCACAGGGCCCATGTCCTGGCTGGATCCAAGCCTACAAAACCACCACCTCACCGAGCCCTGCCAGCTTACTGTGAAAAACAAAGGATGAAAGTAAGGCCCCGATATACCACAGGGCAATAAAATAGAGTTATAGGGTAAACCCTGCATGCTTTCCAGCTGGCTGACAAAGCAGAAAACTGAGCCCCGTGGCTAGAGAGGAGGCAAAGGACATAATAACTCTAGAGGTTTCTGTGAAGAGGCAGGCTGCCGAGGTTTATCAAGCTTCCGCAGGATGGGGCGTGTGTGGAATGTAGAGACACACACAAACATGTACAGGGTATGAATGGGTATGTGTGTAGGTGCCTGAGGCAGGGGGGAAGGGCGGTCACCGATGACATCTTATGGCCATGGGCAGGAGTGTCACCTGAGCCATGTTCACTGTCACAAAGTTTCAAGTTATACGATCACCACATTACAGGGCATCACTCTTCAAACTCTGAAACGTGCAGGTGAGTCCCCTGAGGTTCAGATTCAGAGCGCCTGGATGGGGCCTGAGACTGGGTTCTAACAAGCTCCCAGGTGACGCGATTGCGGCTGATCCAGGGACCATACCTTGAGCAGAGCAGCAAGGACACACACAGACTGTCCACCTGCTCACGACCTGCTAACAGGAGAGGGTGATGCCAAAGGCTACACCTGAGCCCCGGGCACCTACCTTGAAGCCAGTGGGCCAGTGAATAAGGTAGAGGTCCAGGTAGTCCAGCTTCAGGTCGCTGAGCGTCTTCTGGCAGGCGCCTTTCACCAGGTCCTTCTCATGGAACGTGCACCACAGCTGAAGCCCGCGAGAGAACATGTCTTACCCTGCGTGCCGGAAGCGCTTTCCTGGCCGGGAGCCAGACAGCTCGGGGACAGAGGACTTGCTTTCCTCTCCCCACAACCCACCCACTTCACTGTGACGCTATAAACAGTGGGGAGGGAGATTCCATTTCACACGTGGATCCTAACTTTTCCAGAGGAAGGGAGGATGGTCAGATAAGGAAACCTTTCACAAGGACCGAACTGAAGGCACCAAGTAGAATGGACAGGTCAGCAGGCCAGCCCCAGGCTCTAAACATGAGCCCTCTGGCCTACCCTCCCACAGGCTGGTCTTCGTGGAACCAGCCTCACCCTCCCACCTGGTGCCCTTTGGGCACCACCAGCCTCTGGGTAAAAGACAGTGGCCAGCGGCGGAGATCAGTCTGCAGATGGGAACCACGTACCGTCCTCAAAGATAACTCCCTGGAAAGGGGGCGCCAACCCACAGCTTTGGCCCCACCAGCAAGGGGCTCCAACCAATGGGTCCGGGCAAAATGACCATCCAACAGACAGGCGACCACAGACGGGCGAGCCCTACAGCCCTCGTGGCCTTGAGTCAACACAGTTCCCCTGGAAGAACCGCCTGCCGGGTGATAACCGTAGCTGTATCAGGAGGCCCCAGAGCGTGGTCGGGGCCCCGAAGCTAATGCTGCCCCTGGATGAATGTGGACAAGGGCCCTCCCTCAGGCTCCCCTGCAGAGCGGGGTACCTTGCTGACGATGAAGAGGTCCTCACGTTTCACCACCTGCTCCTGGAGCTTCTCCTGGATGGCCAACCCCACCTCGTTCTCGTTCTGGTACACGTGGGCACAGTCAATGTGACGGTACCCAAGGTCAATCGCTACCTTCACAGCCTCCGTCACTTTGCCCGGAGGGGACTGAAAGAAACAGGAAATGGAAGGCACGGGGATAAAACCAAAAATGAAACAAAACACACAGTTTGCACACAACCCAGAAGCAAGGGTGGCAGGAACCCACGGCTCCTCAGGGGCTCCCGTTTCTTGTAAGGCCAGCAAAGGCAGGCCACGGCCAGTGTCTGAACATCCCGAGGTGAGATGCAATGTTGCTTCATTTTAGGAAAATCTGACAACCACTTACTAGCAGCACAGATCACCTTAACTAGATGGGCCAAAGCCTGTCGCTTCCTTGTTTCTTCAGAACCCGTTGACAGTATAAAAAATCCCCCACTCTCTGAATCTATTAGGTTCCCAAGACAATAAGGGATACCGTTTCCTTCAAACAGCTCAAAATATTTCAAAAGCGCTGTAAATATTCACTCCAATTCCCGTTTGGTTCCCGAGTTCCGTGAGTGAATGCCTATGATTTATTTTCTCCTTCCACGCATGGATTCTAGTATTCGCCATCACTTGTATTCAAGCAGTTTTGAGTGTATCAAAGTCAGGAACATTACTGGTGCAGATTCAAAGGCCTGTGCTCCAATCTCACTGTGTAAGAATCTGCTTTAAGAGGCGGAGGTGGGAGGTGGGCTCTCAGAGGTATTAGCGGGCAGAAATGAGTTGACAGGAGGGGGAAATGGGAGCCATGGAAGACCACCATATGGTTTGTGTTCAGAGCGGCAAAAAGACTGAACGGCGCCCCTGCCCGGACCATCTGCGCGTGTGAGTGAGCAGGACAGGCGTGGGGAGCGCCCCCAGCACCCAGACTGGCCGCACAGACGCTCATCTCCGCGATGCTCATCTCCGCGATGCTCCTGCTCCGACCAGAGAGGTGGAAAGCAAACGCATGCGCATCAGACTGCCGCATGCATAGAGCGCATTCCTCTAGAGAGCTGGGGTAGAAAAGAATGACCAGGAAAACTCCCCAGGGCCATGAGCAGCTGCAGACATCTGCTGTTTTGACATCAGCTGTTGTGAACAGGCGAGGGCAGAGGAGCGGGGGACCCTCGCCCAGCTCGCTGGCCACCACGGAGGGAGTAGGGGGCGTGGAGAGGCGATGCTGACCTCAGGTATGAGATCAGAAAACATCTTCAGACAATCTGGCAACCTCCTAGTTCCCTGGAGGACCCAAGAAGCTGCACCTGCAGCCTTCCCCCTACCCTTCTCGGTTAAAGGAACAGAGCAGGGAAACCTGGGCATAACCAGAAGGGAGTAAGTACCACGGCCTCCTTGTGGCGTCCTGGGCACAGCTGCTGAAGAGAGCAGAGCACACCCCTTCCCAGGAAAGAGAACAGCTAAGGAGACCCAGCTGGGGAACTGGCTGCCGGCGCGCGTCGACTGTCTTCAGGCTTGACGGCGCCCTGACTGGATTTCTCTGCGGGTCTGTACCGTGCCAGCCCAGCACCTCACGGCCCCCAACCCTGGGCAGAGGGGCAGGAACCTTTCCCAGGCCCAGCCCAGCCACACGCTGCATCTGCCACAGCGACTGGCGCAGGGCCAGAGACGTGACCCCAGCCAGGCCCATGAGAATCAATCTTTGGACTTCAGCTGATGCTACCAAGACCAGATTTCCTTCTGCTGGGGTCCCGGTGCTGGAAGCATGTGAGCCAGGAGCTGCTAGAGGAAAGTGGGGGCGAGGGACAGGTGAGGGTTGGTGAGAGACGGCTCCTGGGCACATCTTTTATAGCCTTGAATCTGGTACCCCTGACATCATTTTGTAAGTCAATGAATCCCCACCCGGACACATTTTTTTTTCCTGGTTAAGATTAAATTGGTTATTCAGTTCCTTGGAACCAGAAGAGTGCAGAGTAGGATAATCAAGGCTGCTGAACAATTGACAAAAAAACTTAAAAACACATTCTTGTGATGTTTTTATTATAGAGAAGCCAAGGACAGAAATGACCTTCAAGAGGTCACGAGGAAGCTACAGCTCCCTGACCCTTCCCTGGACAGAGGGTTGATTAGCTAGAGAAGCACGTGCTGAGAAGCTAAGCCCAAACTGCTTTCAAAGGGGAAAGCAAAGCAGAAGCGAGGACTGTCACGTATTTTACAAATTAAATTTGTACAGCTGTGGCAATTCATAAAAAGACTTGCGAACGGGTGCTACATGCCGGCCTCCCCTTTTCAGAGACGCCTTTGCAGCAGTGGGGATTAAGGCTGCCTGCGGCCACCGGCTCTGTGTGCAGCCAGGAACCAATGGCTCTCACCTGGGCTGGGCAGGCCAGGCCCGGCTCTGGGACAGGCATGCCGGTTGCTAGGAGGCTTGTGCCAGGGCAGATATGTCACAAAATGGAACCTGCCCCGTGCAGTGTTTAGCCCACGATGGCTCAAACGGAAAATAACAACAGCTGCCATTTGTTATGGATCAATTTTCACTAGTTTTAAACGTATCATTGAATTGAACCTTCACCACGACCCTGGTAGATATGGTTACCTCTGTGGATAAGGGAACTAAGGTGCAGAGAGGTTACGAAACTGGCCATGATGGTGCAGTAAGATGTCAGGATTCAAACCCTGGCGCGAGGGCCTGAGAGCCAGTCTCTGCTGAGAGGTCTGTGTACTCTGGGGTGGACCCCAAGAGGCTGTGAGACACTGGTCAGGGAGAGGACAAGTCTCCTGGGCTTGGAAAATCATCCTCTGAGATGAATATATACCAGAATCCACAAACTATGTTCAATACTATCTCAATCAAGAGCCCTTCCCACAAAGAGACTAAACTAACTTCCCTCATCACTTTAAGATACGGTAAAAAATGACGCAATAAACTTGGGAATGTTAGCATACAATTACACCATCTCCCCATCCCATGTCCACATTGAAAACTGCCCACGGAAGGCAGGGGTCCAGACTGAGACTTTGAAAAGAAAATAAATCGTGAAGATCTGTTTCCATACATCTAATAGGAAATCTGCAGAAAACCAGTAGAGGAAACACCCAAGTTATAAATAACCAAATTATATAAATCCTTTAAATTTATTTAAAAAAAATAATAATACAAATACAGTAATACAAATCCTACAGACAAAGTCATGTTTGAAATTCATTTCTGCTACTAATCTGCCCTGTGACTTGGCCACATGCACCTATTCCCATCCCCCTCAGACCTTACAGCTCCAAAGCTCTAGCTTGGGCGGCAACTTGTTGATGTTCTGGGCTGATGGCACCAAGTGACAGTGGTGACAAGTCTCTGCCCCTGAGGCCCCCATCAGCTTCACAAACTGGGCCTATTTCCTTTTCATAGTCCCAACTCGGAAAACTACTGTCAGTCTCTCTCTCTCTCTCTCTCTCTCTCTCTCTCTCTCTCTCTCTCTCTCTCTCTCTCTCTCTCTCTCTCTCTCTCTCTCTCTCTCTCTCTCTCTCTCTCTCTCCCTCCCTCCCTCCCTCCCTCCCTCCCTCCCTCCCTCGCTCTCTCTCTCGCTCGCGCTCTCTCTCTCTCTCTCTCGCTCTCTCTCTCTCCCTTTAAAAACCTAATCATCGGGCTTCCCTGGTGGCGCAGTGGTTGAGAATCTGCCTGCCAATGCAGGGGACACGGGTTCGAGCCCTGGTCTGGGAAGATCCCACATGCCACGGAGCAACTGGGCCCGTGAGCCACAGTTACTGAGCCTGCGTGTCTGGAGCCTGTGCTCCGCAACAAGAGAGGCCGCGACAGTGAGAGGCCGCGATGGTGAGAGGCCCGCGCACCGCGATGAAGAGTGGTCCCCACTTGCCGCAACTAGAGAAAGCCCTCGCACAGAAACGAAGACTCAACACAGTCATAAATAAATAAATAAATAAATAAAAGAACGTGAATTTCTTTAAAAAAAAAAAAAACCTAATCATCTTCCACTTTGCTTGTAGCCCATGCTAGTTACTTTAATATCCCTCCCTCTAGTCCCTCTGCAAGTCAAAAACAAAAGACAACAACAAAAACACCGCAGATCCAAAGGAGAAAGGTTATAAAACAATGCCACTGGTAAAAAACAAAGTGTCTCAGAGATTGAATCCTCTGCAGTTTTAACACGGGGATTTCTGGGAGGAGAGGACTGTGTCTTTTCTGGCGTTTTTTTTTTTTTTTTTTGAAATTTTCTCTAGTTAGCAGGTATCGCTTTTGTAATGAAGGAGGTGGATAGGGAACAAAGGAAACTTCACTTTGGGGAAGAAAAACCATCCTGGGTAAGAAGTATGAGAACAGTGTGCCAATGGTAACCCTGGAGCAAGAAACAGGTAACCATAACTTTTGATGTGAACTTAGATTAATAAAGAAATAGGGCATCAACCTCTAAGGCCTTGAAAACTAACATATTCCGGAAAAGCTGTCACTGAAAAACACTGTTTAACCTCTTCTGATTAAACCAGCTTTTCTTCAGAGAAACTCAACCTGCATTTAAGAGAAAATAAGCTTATTTCTTATTATTGGTTTTGTTTAAATACTAGTGATGTCACAATATAATTTTGTTTTTCATTGTAAATATAAAGCATTTTAACTAGATGCATGTTAAACAGACATCTGTGACCTAATTTCTCAAAATGTATTCCAGGTTCCAATTAATTTACTTAGAATCTTCTGGAAGAGGAGTTGCCAAACTTTTTCTGAAAGTGGCCAGACAGAAAATATTTTAGGCCTTGTGGGCCAAATGGTCTGTCATAACCGCTCAACTCTGCTGCTGGAGCAGCACAAAAGTACTCATGAACAATATGTAAAGGAATGAGATGTGTTCTAATAAAACTTTATTTACAAAAACAGGCTGTGGCCTGCGGTTTACCAACCCCTGAGCTGCTGGAAGAGCATACAAAGAAATGGGGATTAGGCAGCAGTCCCAGCCTTGATTTGTCCTAACTCCTATTCACAAATAACATTCTGGCTTCCAACTCATCCCCTCAATAATAAAAAGGTATTCTGATATTGAACGCAGATATTCTGGGGACTAAAAGGGTTTTAGCCCCTGCTCTAATTTAACCAGTTGACAATACAGTCCCAATCAACTTGGGGTAAACCTGAGTGAGCTGGGCCTGCTCGCCTGCCCTGTGCTTACACACAACGCTCCCACTCTGCACAACTGGGAGACCTGGATCTGGCAGTTTTGTATCAACAAGGCTTAAAATCTGCCACACTCATACGACTCCAACAACATAAGCATCTGGCAGAACCCGGAGAATGGCAACAATGTGCAATTTTTCACGTCAACAGAGACGCTTTTCATTGTTTGGTGCAGAGAAGCCAACCTCACTTGGCTTATCATGTTCAACTATGTCCGAATTTATTTTACAGTTTAATAATGTAAACCACAATTTCCAATGATAAAGAGCATTCTGCTGAAGAATCTTTTTCATTGCCTTATCACAGGAAAACAGTCAATTCTGGCTAGGGTTTTTACACCAAAGCTCATAACTCGGTTTGGCAACAAACACAGACCAACTAATGAAACCAAGATTAACTTCCTCCCACTCAATGTGAATCAATCTGTCCTGAATTCCAAGACATGACTGTCTCCACTTGGTTGAGATAGGGATGGACCAGGAATGGCCCTGGGCAGGCAGGACTTATTTAAGTATCTTTGACCTTGAAGAGCTCCAGGTGTAGGCCTGCAGGGAGATGAGGCTGGTGAACAGAAAAACAAGCTACTGTTTTAGCTCCAGTGCCAGCACCTCTGCCTTCTCCCCTCTCCCCAGGCCGGGATCTCAGGCCATCATGAACTTGCCTTGAATTCTTTCTCAGCATTTTCTCCTATTCTTAAAGGAAGTGATATCACCCTCAAAGAGGCAAAAATTGGTTTATCGGTGGCAAAAAAAAAATCTTAGCTTATAAAATGGTTTGTGGCCCGCCAAAGAGCCACTGGACACAGACAGATGTACAGTCTATCTGTGATGCTGAACTTTACTGGTTGGGGGGGGGGCGCTAGAAATTAGGGAAAAATGTCTCAAAGGCTCCTGGGTGTGGGCAGATACAGAGATAATGGAAAAGAGATGGAGAAACTCTACCTCCATTCCTAGGTTTCGAGTATGTGGGTGAGTTACAACGGCCATTTACTATCAATTTTTCAGCTAGGGCCAAACATTTATCAGCAGCAGGACACTGGCCAGCATCAGAAGTAACCTCTGTTTTAGTTGCTTCCTGGCAATACAATGCTCGTGGCTTATTTACTGTCCATTGGGGAAGTCAAGCTTGCCAAGGGAAACTGCCTCTAAGCCACATGGGCTCTGCGGCAGAGATGCTCTCCCATCGGCCTGAAACCTTCACCTCCAAAGAGAGAACGGAGAGTGTGAGGACCTTCAAAGGAACAGTGATTGGAGACTCCCAGAGCCCCGCCAGGAGTCTGAAGGATATACAGACACAGCCACCGTCACATGGAAGATCCACAGGAACGAGGTGCTGCACCCACTCCCAGAGCCTCCCCCAGGTCTCACAAAGATAAGCAAACGGTATTTAGGTAACCCCATTTTTGTCCAGCATCTGTGAAGGAATATATACACACACACAGGGGAAAGGTATTAAAACACTATTCATATACCTTTTTTACTTGAAAAAAAAGGGAAATCTACTCCAAGCCCATACTTATACCATTTCACTGTCACCTCCCCTACCACGCCTCTACACAATTCCGTACAACATCTCCTCGCCGCCCCCAAAATCTAGTTATCTTACTTCTTCGTATTAATTGAACACATATCTTTAGGGTACCTACAATTTACCAGGCACCTTGAGCAGTGCTGTAAATAGTTGTGACCAAGGTAGACGCTACTCTTGCCCTCAACGAACTTAGTCTGCTGGAATGAATGATCTAAATGTACAGATTTTATAGAGCTATCTTAACTAACTATACAGCTTTGGGGTTGGTGGAGGGAGTGTTAAATGCTCAAGCAAAGGATTTAAAACCCGCTTTTATCAACTTTTACTCCTTATTTACCCCAGCCTAGTGATTCTGAAATGACGAACTTAAGGTCAGGACCATCATTTCTGAAACCGCGAGCTTAGAATAAAAATATTGGAATGCATCCCACCCAGTAAGGTTTAAGTATTGGTCTGTGGAACTTTTGTTCCAGTTACATGTGTATGTCTGGGTGGTTCACCATCGTAAAAACTGTAATTTGCCATTGCCAAGAAAGTGTCTGTTCACATCCATTCCAAGAGAATAACCTGCGACAGATGCAATTTAACTTGGTACAATGGTCATAATTCAATTACACCCTTAGAGCCACCACTGGGCTTTTGGAAGAAAACGCAAGTCACATATACTCTGATCACTTTGGCCAAGAAACACTTTCT
Organism: Balaenoptera acutorostrata; assembly: GCF_949987535.1. Classification (NCBI taxonomy): domain Eukaryota; kingdom Metazoa; phylum Chordata; class Mammalia; order Artiodactyla; family Balaenopteridae; genus Balaenoptera; species Balaenoptera acutorostrata. The sequence continues at coordinate 19,330,422 of NC_080070.1, read as the reverse complement.
GTGTGAGACAACTCTGTGACCCTGTATTCTCCCTTATATTTACAAATTTTCAACTGCAGGTTTTCCGGTTGAGGTAAGCACCATCCGCTGCTCTATTTCAAACCATTTCACAGCGCCCTCAATCCATGCAGTCTTTTCTTTCCCTTGTCTGTGTGTAAATAACCAATACCCAATCCTATATTCAAAGTTCCAAGGAAAACCCAGGTCACAGCTGTGCAATGTAATATACAATACCCGAAGCTAACTTATAAGCGGCTTAAAAGTATTGGGTTTTCCCTCGGCGCCCATAATACCACCCCTCTGCGCTCCCTAATTTTCAGATACTCAGACTACCCTTTTGACTCCTAACCGCTTCTTGGGGACTCTGTGAAGAGAGTTCAGTGGTACCGAGGTTTCCGAAGACAGTTTAACTACTGATGGCAGCTCGCAGTTTTGCACGGGCGGGAACCTCCCGGCCCAGATTCTCCGCCCAGCACACTACACCCCTAAGGGCACGCCCGGCTCCAGGGGACTCAGTGGCTCGCGTCTGGGGACATGTAAATAGACGGGTCCTGGCCAAACTCGTGCCGCCTAACTGAATCACCTGCAGTCTCAGAGCTTACCTTGGGACGCTTATTCCTGAGGGAGCAAAACCGAAAACGATTAAGGACAAACTATTTCGAAGAAAGACAAAGGAGCGGGCGTTAAGAGGTGCGGTTGAGCGAGGGACGCCGGAGCCCAAGGCTCTTTCCCCTCCATCTCTCAGGCGCCGCCCCCGACCTCCATCCTCGGGGACACGGGAAGCCCCCTTCGTTCGGCGCCCCGTTAGTGACTTTCCAGTTGGGGTCGGATTCAACGTGCGGCCCGCGGGTCCCAAGCACCAGGGGTTACGGGGTCGGCCGCCCGTGAGGCGTTCTCAAGCCCCCCCACGCAAGGCCCCTGGGCCGAAACCGCAGGCCAGCGCCCTGCCCGCCTCGGCGTCCAGGTTCCCGCGCTGCAGGCCCGATCCCGCCGGGGGCCCGGCCAGCCCGAGCGTGGCTCCTCCCAGGCGGGGCGTCCGCGGCGGGGTCGCTCAGGGTCACTGTAGGTCTCTCCCCGGCCCAGGCCGCGCCGAGCCTGAAGCGAGCCCCGGACTGCGCTCCTCAGAGCACCTACCTTCCAGGTGCCCAGCCCCAGGATAGGCATCTTTGCGCCGGTGTAGAGCACGAGGTGGTTGGCCATGACTCTTGAGCTCCGCTGACTCCGACCAGAGGACCATGCAGCGCAAGCTCGAGCGCGGTCCTTTATATAGCCGGTGAGACCCGCAGAAGCGGCGGGTACGATAGGCGCCCGGCTACGCAAAGGCGGCTTCTGATTGGCCCGCCGGCCAATCAGGATGCAGCGCCTCGGTTAGCCCGGGGTGGGGTGGCTCCGCGGGGACGCTCCTCCTGCTAGGTCCTAGCGGGACCGGATTCTTTTCTAGCCGGTGGTTCGCCCACGCCCCACGCGGCGCAGCTGGCTCAGCCAACTGCTGTGGAGCGTGGAAACGCGAATGTTTTAGCAAAAGTAACAGGCTTCCCGCAAATAGGTAGCCTGGGAAGGGTTTTTGTTTCATATTTTAAAAGAGCGCATATGGATACATTTGTCTATTGTTCAAGACCAGTATCGCGCTCTTTGGGAATTTGACCAAAGCCGGGTCTTTAATGTGTAGGAACACACAGACTGCTGCTGTAGTTTAGCACACTTTGCTCTTAGAAAGGTGCACGCCAGAGAAGTGGCTTGCAATCTTGCTGCAAAACATCATCTGGAGATTAGGGTTTGTCCAGCCTGTATGTAGCCTCCTAGGGCTAACTTCACACTCCACCCTAGATGTGAACTGTGTCTGTACACACTGAGTGTGGTTCAGCAAGCCTTCCTCCAAAAGCCAGCATCTCTTGAGGTTAGAAATCCCTGATGAGCTTAATCCAGAACACAGAGGGGACATTCAGTCTTTGGTAAGTATGACTCTATCAAAGCAGCACATTTCATACATGGTAACTTAGCGAAATTCTCTAGATGAATAAGGCAGAAACCCACAAAAGAAAAGTTAACTTTAATATTGTAGCTTCAAAATATTCCGAATTAGGAGGTGCTAGATAATAAATTAATCGGCCTTAATTGGCAGGTAGGAAAACACATTAGTTTCCACAATAACCAGAGGAAAGTTGCTGGAAGAGCTTTGTAGACAATTTTGGATTCTTTCCAACAACGCTTCTCCATGATGCTGCACCCTACCTCAAATTTGATCTTTCTACTCCATCTCCCTCTAATATTTCCCCTAATTTTGCAAGATTGGGAACTACCTCTGCCCGGTAATGACTCAGGAACCAGACCTCTGTAAACTCCATTCTGGTGATTTTCCGTTTAGTGACTTCTAAAAAGTGCCCCCCTAGGAAAAATTTATACAAAACAGACTAGCCCAGAGATTTTTTCCTTTTGACTTTTATACAAACTGTTGTTAGTAGGCAAATTCTGATACTATTTGTCCCCCTAATAATAGAATTTTAATTTGAGCCTACCACTGGGAATTTGGTTTGTGGTAAAACAGCAGTAGCCTACCACGCTTCATTCGTAAGATCTTTGTTGGCATAGAGGTTGCTGTCCAAAGTCACCCTGAGTGACCAGGTTGCTATACACAGAGGGGTTATCTGTTAGGGACATAGATTCAATATGAATGGCTTTGTTGTTCTTTCTTTTTTTTTTTTATAGAAAGTCTTATTTATTTATTTATTTATGGCTGTGTTGGGTCTTCGTTTCTGTGCAAGGGCTTTCTCTAGTTGCGGCAAGTGGGGGCCAGTCCTCATTGCGGTGCGTGGGCCTCTCACTATCGCGGCCTCTCTTGTTGCGGAGCACAGGCTCCAGACGCGCAGGCTCAGTAATTGTGGCTCACGGGCTTAGTTGCTCCGCGGCATGTGGGATCTTCCCAGACCAGGGCTCAAACCCGTGTCCCCTGCATTGGCAGGCAGATTCTCAACCACTGCACCACCAGGGAAGCCCTGTTGTTCTTTCTTTGATGATTGAGTTTACAAGTTGACTGCATGAGAGCATAACTGGCTAAGAATGGAGTATTCTGACTGGGCTATCAAATGTAAAAAGTCAGACCTGTGGATCTTCTATAGCAACAATAGTACTGTATTTGGGACATACTGTTTTGAAAGGCCCTGTTGCCTCTGTAATCTTTGTAAAATGACATTGTACGCATATCAAAATTATTCTTTAAAAAACCATCAATGGAATTCTTCTGAAAAACATTCTAGTAATTCCTATTAAGAGCAATATGAATCTTAATGTACTCGAAACCAATAATCCCATCATGAGAACCAGTAATCTCAACCTGAGGAAATAATTTGAAAGGAAAACACACATACATGCATGCGTGCACACACACACACACACACACACACACACACACACCGTACTATAGGTATAGGGCTGGTACTGGGGTGAGGCAAGTGAGGTACTTAGGTGAAAAATTGCAGGCCTGAATGTGGTACACCTCCTTAAACTTTCTACCCTTGGCACTTCACTTGCCTCACCCTAGTCTAGCCACACACACACACACACACACACACACACACACACACACACGTATGGATGAAAAACATTTCTATACACATAATGTAAAACTGTGAATGTCCAATAATAGCAAGAGATGAAGTGTCTTCATTAAAAATGAAGACAATTTAGATATAGAGAAAAGTGTATATGAAATAACACTAAGGTGAAAGTAGAAAACAAAATCATAAATAGGACATGATTACAAACATGAAAAAAACAACATGTAACATATGGATAAAGTTAGGAATAAGCCAAATGCAAGGGAGGATACTGTTTGTCAGATTATTTCATTAATAAACATTTTTTGCAATTAAAAGACAATTTCCTATTAACTACAGGATAAAACTTAAACTCTTTAGCTTGGCATTCCAGGTCCTGTGAAATCTAGTATAATTCTGTAAATATATGAGAAACTACCAAATTGTACACTTTAATAGGGTGCCTATGATGGCATGTGAATTATATCTGCATAAAGCTGTTATCAACAAACATACAAAGGTTACATGCGACCTGTCCACACAGGCTGCTGGAGGTGAAAGGAGGTAGTAGGCTCTATTCACAGTCTCTCAAGGACCCAGGCTAGAGGTTCCACCACATTGTTTCACTGCTGCCCCAACCCAAGTCCTCAGGGTTTGCCTCAGGAGAGCCAAAGAGCACCAGGAAGTCACAAATGAGTAATGAATTGCTCAGGCTTGCAAGTGGCACACATCACTTCCATCTACAATCTATTGCCAGACCTACTTGCAAGGTCCTGCCTATCTTCAGTGAGATGGGCAAGTGGCATCTTCCTGTGTGCCAGAAAGCAGAGGAGAAGAGAATACAGTAGAATACAGTAAGCAACAAAGTCTCTTCCACAAGGACAAACTGAGCCCGTATTATGTTTCAGGTACTGCTTTAGGCACTTTACATACATTACATGAAGGTGCTGTTGCTGATAGTAATAATATAATAGCTAATTTCTATTGAGCTTACTATGTGCCTGGCACTATTCTACAAGCATTGTGTGCATTAAATCATTTAATCTTCATAACCACTCTTTGCAGTGGGTACTATTATTCATCCATTTTACACATGAGGAAACTGAGGCACAGAGAAGGGAAATAAATTGCTAAGGTCTCATAGCAAGTAAGTGGCATGGTCAAGATTTAAACCCAAGAAGTTTGACTATATAGCACCTGAACTCTTAACCACTACACCGGTGGCTTTCAAGTTATTTTACCATGACTCACAGTAGGAAATACGTTATGTGCGTCAACTGAAAAAAAAATGCACAACCTAAAAGTTGAGAATTATGTTTTACGCAGCAGACTTGCTGAGGGAGACAGCCTCTCCGACAGCTCTGAGGGCTGCTCCAAAGAGGTGAGGGAGGAGCCAGGATATGTAGGAGTTTTTGCAACAAAGACCAGGTAGTCGGAACATCAAAAGATTATGGTTAATTAAAGAAAACCAGATAGCTCAAGTTAAGGAATTTAGCGATTTTCTATGTATGGGAAGATGCAAGAGTCTGGGCTCATTGAAGTTATTCCTTTGATATGCACCTTAGCTATCTAGGGACAGTATCCTGCTTTTTTCCATCCTGAATCCCCTCAGGGTGCACCGTTGGGGGTGGCTGCCAGTGGCTGATGGCTTGATGGCCACAACATTCTTTTTTTACCAATATGGCAGGTGACATTCTTCGTTCACATATGTGACACAGTGCACATATATGTATATATCACAGACACAAAAGACCCACAAAACAATTTTCATCCTTATTATGTGTGGCATACTCTGATATTGCATATTCTGTTTTGTTTTATTTTTCTAGTATTGATTGCAACCATGATTCACTCCTGATTCCATGATAAATGATTTCGTGGTCCACTACTGAGTCATGGTCTCCAGTTTGGAACTCTGCCCTCCATCCATACCGTGGCCTCACCACTACTCCTCATTTCAGGTAGCAGGAAAACTGATAATGACACACCAGGCACCTGACAACAGCAGCGCCAGGAGAAATCCACAGGGTGAGCATTCCTGTCATGCCAACAAAGGCGTCTTTCTCCCCACCTCTGCCCACTCCATCCTTCGGTACCCTTGGCTGAGCAATCATCAGTTTGGAATGAGAACGCCTGAGATTGGTCCTCTGGAAGTGGGAAGCCGGGAGAGACAAAAGAGAAAGAGCGTGGAGGTCACAGGAAAAGGACAGAGGCTTCAGCTCCTGTCATGGAGTGGGCTGGACATAAGAAGCTCAGGGAACTGGTCTGTCGGGGAGCCGTGTCAATATTTATTTATGTTTGTTTGCAAGATGAGGTTTAGATGGCAAACATCATTGGGAGAACTGTCAATATTAACCTTCCTCATAGACTCATAGATACTGCAGAATAGCAAAAAAAAGAGAGAGAGAAACAAACATTGTGTCACCTTTAGCACAACCGTTCAATAAATTCTTATGAATAATAATATCCATGGGTGCCTTCCATGTATCAGGCACTTCAAATTCATTGTCTGATTTGACCCTTACAACCTCCTGGTCAAGACAACTGACTATATTCCTTTCCCATTTGGGGCATTGAAGAAACTGAGGTTTGGTAATATTAATTGGCCCAATACCAACACGTTAGTAAGTGGCCTTCTTTTAAAATTTTGATATTTTGTTCATCATGGATTTTTTTGGCATTAATTTCAATTTTTTAAATATTGCATTAAAATATAATCTATCTCGATTCCTGAGATTTTTGGTGCCCTCCTCCCCTTAAATTCCGCATAGAGGCAAAGGCCTCCCTCACCTCACAATGCCTAAGAGCATCAAAATAAAAAGGAGCCAGCCCCCAGGGGTGGAGTTATTCGCACAGAGCATTCATTATCCACACCATGAGCACTGGTGCCGGCCGCACTCTTACAGCGCATGCGTGAGAGCACGTGTGAGCATCTGTGGGGTTCGGCACAGTTTCCTGCCCCTGCAGCAGTGACTCCACCCTTTTTCTTCCAGTCAGAAAAGCCTAAGAGAAAGCAGATGACTGAGGGAGGCATTGTATGAAATGCCTAAGGCATTGATGAATTCTTTATCCTGAGGTGGGGTGGCCCTGTGGCTGAGAACCTCTGCGGCCTGCGGCTCCTGCTTTCCGAGCGAGGGGACTTAGTACATTAGTGGCAAGAGGAGAGACTTACCCATCCGTCACTGCGAGGGGAATGGGCCACGTGGCATTGCCAAATCTGGCTCCCTGTGCACCAATGCCGAATAGCAATGCGGAGACAGAGAATTGGAAGATAAGAAATAGAGAGGCTTTTTATTTTCTTTGCCAGGCCAAGGGAAGACACAGTAGGCTAACGCCTCAAGAACTGTGCCTCCCTCCTTGGGGAATCGGAGAAGATATTATACGTGGGGCTCTCGCAGTCTGGGGTATGTGATAAGGATCAAAGTAGTGAAGGTCTTGCATTTCTTTTCTTCTGCAAATTCACGGCCAAAGCTGACATCAGGTAGCTCTGCAGCCGGGTCTGGTGTCCCTGAAGTTATCGACCCGTGACCTTCTTTCTGAAATGAAGAGTGCTACAAGGGAGTGTAGGGGGAGAAGAAATGCCAGGTTCAAAGGGTAATTCATATGGGGTCAGAGAGTAGTCAGCCTTGTGAAGGACAAGTCTAGCTACAAGTGTTTGTTAGTAGTAACAGCTGAAGAATAACCAAGATTGCTTAACTCTTTCAGGCCTGTTTATGTTGTTTCCCCAGCCTGTTCATTGTTTCCTTATTTTCCTTGTTTATCAGAAAAGTCTCATTTCTATTTTTGCTGCAACAGTAGTGCAGATAAATAAGTCTCCTGCACTCCAATTTAGGAATAGGTTACTGGTGAGATTGAGGGGTCTCCTCATTTAACTGGGGTCCTGGTTTTGGAGGGGTGGAGTGAGGTGGGGGCAGGTCAGTGAACCTACAGAATTGCTAACACAGGTTCTGGTATTTGTAGGCAGCTTGTCACTCCCCATGAGCATGGACTTGGATGACATGATCGATAACTTCCTGGCTGCCAGCCCCTGTTTCATCCTCAGTGGCCAGCACCATACCTGTCCTGAGAAAATCTACTAGAAGAAAAGATCTCTGTGCATAGGTAAAGCACATGTAGTATTAGCAAGTTTGGTACCTTTATGGAAGAAGTGTATTCAGTCAACAAATTCATTCACTTATCCAATAAATATTTACTGAATGTTTAATGCCAACAGTTACTGTTTTAGGTCCTGGGATTACAGAGATAAACAGGACAGTCTCTGATCACATGCAGCTTCCTTTCTAGCAGAGAGAGATAAATAGCAAACATACCTAAACACAAGCTAATGTAATATCTGGCCAGATAATGTTAAGCCATATGATGAAAACAAAGGAGGTGATCAGGATAGAGATGAGGGCAGGGTTGGCAGCGTTGGCAAGGAGGATGGAGAGGGAGGTGAGGCATGTGCATACCTAGAGAGACACATTCCAGCAGGTGAGAAGAGGCCTCCGTGGACCTTGAGGGCGGTTGAGTTGTTTTGTGTGTACATGGGGTGGGGGGAGGGGGAGTGGTGGAGAAGCAAGGAAAGATGGTGGCTCTTCTTGCTTGCTTGTCCTCTGGCACAAGACGCCGCAAATGCCTAAGCAACAATCAGAGCTTATCATTTAATGGCACTCTTGCTGCTTCCCCAAAAAAGTATCTTCATTATGATAGTTTCAAGATGCAATAATTTGTGCTTTCCTTTCCTTGGATGGAATGTCCCAGAATGCCCCAACCACTGGACCCCTAAAAACTTTACTGGTGTGGCATGCATCCTGAGTCTTGATGGGGTTTATTTCCCACCCTCTGTAGTACATTTCTTTCCAAGTTCTCCAATGTGCTAGCTATGTCTTGCTCAGACAGTCCCATTAGCGTGCTTTCATTGGTATAGTGGATCAAGGTGGGATGTCCAGAGGTCCAGATATCTTTGAACTACAACAGAAAGAAAGACAGTTAATTGAGCCCTGGGAAAAATCTGTAAATGCATACTGTTGTCTGTTCTGTCTGAATACAAAATGTCTTTGATCCTCCTTATTGGTGGGAACAGAAAAAATCCATTTGCCAGCTAAACATAAATGCGAAGAACAATTATTGCAATAGACCATGGAATCTAAGCTGGATAAAGAGGGAATCAAGGACGAGGGGATGCTGACTGTCTAGGGAAGGTGGAGGTGATGGACAGTGAAGTGAGGTAAGATTAGTGGATCAGAGGTCTTAATGGCGCCAAAGAATTAATGAAGTATGAGTGTTAGAGGCAAGGGAAAGAGGTATTGGTCAGGATGCAATGCTGAAATTTGAGATTTAATGGTAGGAGATTTATTGATAGTAACAGTAAAGAGAGGAAAAGTTCATAACAATTGAAGGGGGTCAACTAAATGAGATATCAGAGGCACCAAGAATTATATGGATGTTGGAAGTCTTGGAGAATGGTTACAGAAGGGGTGGTGAAAAGTGGAAGTGACCCTGGGGTCAGTAGGAGGGATAGTCGGGCTTACAGTTTGATGCCATGTACTTGAAAGTATCTGAGATGTTGAGAGAGGAAATAAACGAAAAGCTGCAATATCCCAGGAGGATATTCACCTCACTTTTAGGCTCAGTGGAATGAAGACTGGCAGAGGAAAAACAGCCCCCCTCTTAAGAGAGCTGCAGGGGAAGCATCGTCCTCCAGGGGGCACTGGTTTTCACTTACAGCAAGTTCATGAACCCAACATTCAGAGAAGAGATGGAGGATAAAAGTACAAGGGATTCTGGCCATGAGGCTTGTTGGCAGTGGTCTGTTGACAGTGTTTAATAACCAGGCTTCTGGGGAGCGGGGAGCGGGGAAGGTCTGATTTGCAGTGATTGCCAGTTTCTGTGGAGTAAATCCTCCCCACACCCCTCAGTCCAGCCTATTTCAAACTGCCCAACCTCCAGGGCCAAGATCAGGGTGAGTCAAGGGAGGCACTTGCTCACAATTTAATGCAGAGCCAAAAAACTCAGTAATCACGATGAATAAGATTTTAAGACGATATTTTTTAAAGAAATAAATTTATTAAACAAACGAATGTGATGATTTCATATAGGGATAACAACATTGAAAGAATAACAGGGTGGGGAGTGCCTCGGGGCGGGGGAGGGACTCCTTGGATGTGAGGAGGCCCCACATTTCATTATAAATTTTGAGTACTCTGCGAAAATCCTGAAAGAAGCCTTGTCTGCTGCTGCAGGCATCATCAGTTTGCTCAGAATCAGGGCTTTGAATCACCAGTAGAATCACAAGACTTTCTCGAGAAATGGGAGCATGCTCCGGAGAAACTCACGGACTTTTGTTAAGAGAAAAGGAAAGCCCATTGTCAAAACAATTCGCCAAGCTTGAACATTTATGAGAGTGAATGAGTCATAAATCATTGTACATTTTTTAATATTATTTCTGAGAAAGAAATACATTTTCAATGCAATAAAAACCCACTACATGCACCATTAGGAGTGTATGTTTTTATGTGCATTCTTCCAGGGAGGACTTCCAAGCTTTCTTTTAGATTCTCAAATGGGTTTCTGACCCCCCCCAAAAGTTAAGATTATCAGAGGGCAGCCTCCATAAAATATAAATGACAAATATATACACTATAAACCCATTGACTGCAGCATGTCTACACACACATGCAACTTGTTTCATATATGTATATATGAAACTTCTTGGGGGAAAATGTTTTCTGAAACTTGTGATTCGTTCTGATTATGAATGCAGAAAAATCCCCAGCAAGTTTTATAGGAAGTAAAAGTATAGTTGAGAAAAGGCTCTAATTCCATGCTAACCAAGCAAAGGGAATTGAGTTTTCTAAGAGAACATTTCTCGGTAAACCTAACAACTAAGTAAAGGGTTATGTGTATACCATCCCTTCTTTGACCCTTCTTCCCTTCTGCTGCCTGGATTGTGGATGTAATGCTGGAGCTCAAGCAGCCAGCTGGAATCATGAGACAGCATGGAAAAAGCCGCAGGATAGAAGGAGCCTAGATTCTTTTAATGGTGCCGCTGCCATATCAGGCCTGGAGTGCCTTCCTTCAATCTTCTTTTTCATGATAGAAAAATATAAACTTCCATCTTATTTATGCTACTGCTTGCCACAAACTCTGCACAGATGTTCCCACTTATGCATTGTAATCACCCCAAGAGGTAAGTATTGTTATACCAGTTTTATAGGTGAGGAAGCCAAGACCTACAGAGGCTGAGTAGGTGGCAGGTTGAGTTAGGCAGTCTGGCTCCAGAACCAGTGTTGTTACTCCATGCCACGCATTATTCCAAGCCTGTTAATTTAAGTAATCCCTACAGGAAACTTACAAGACAGTTACTATTATTCCCCCAATTTGTGAAAGAAGAAATTGAGGCACGGGAAAGTTAAAAGGTACCACAGATCATAGCGAGTAAGATGGAGCCAGGGTCTAAGGCAGGTATCTGACCCTGGGATTCATTGCTAACACTCTGCGATACAGCCTTTCTCAGAGGGCTGCTTTTGTCCAGTGAATAGGCATCAGTCATCTGGGTAAACCTGATTTAGGACCATGTGCCCAGAGCTGGCCTTGATTTAACTCTGGCATTGAAGAGGGATCAGCATTGTAGCATTGCCAATGCCCAAACTATATACAGACATTAATTTTAAAAAGGCAGAAACAAAAGCCAATATTTGCAAAAAATTCTCTTCAGTAGTCATTTAAAAAATCTCAAAGAGGGCTTCCCTGGTGGCGCAGTGGTTAAGAATCCGCCTGCCAATGCAGGGGACACGGGTTCGAGCCCCTGGTCCGGGAAGATCCCACATGCCGTGGAGCAACTAAGCCTGTGTGCCACAACTACTGAGCCTGCGCTCTAGAGCCCACGAGCCACAACTACTGAGCCCGAGTGCCACAACTACTGAAGCCTGCGCGCCTAGAACCCGTGCTCTGCGACAAGAGAAGCAACCCAATGAGAAGCCTGCGCACCTCAACAAAGAGTAGCCCCCGCTCACCGCAACTAGGAACAAGCCTGCGTGCAGCAACAGAGACCCAATGCAGCCAAAAAAATAAATAAATAAATGAATTTATAAAAAAATAAAAAATAAAAAATCTCAAAGAGAACTATCCTTGCAGCAAAGCTTAGAAAGATATTTACCCAAATCATAATCTGATTTAATGCCCCCATATACGAAAGTTGTATTTGTCTATTTTAAGAGTATCAGAACTTGTTTGAGAAGCGAACACTTATCTGATGTTCAGAAAAATAGCATATTGTATGTTCCTAGCCTGGAAATCCCTGGGCAACCAAAAGTCAAAGTAATTGTCAACCTGTATTAGTCACAGTCTATTGGAGTTTGAGGGTGACTGCTCTTCGTTTCCTGAGCTGAGAATAAATTGAGCCATAGACACAAGAATACAGAAATCAAATATCAGCTTTGTTTCTGACAAGCCTGAGTTGGAGAATAGGGTTTGAACTTTGCAGCCAGGATCCATCATGTGCCCCATGCACCCGGATTCAATGTGTCCACCAGGGCCGTGCAAAACTGGACCACTGTGTCTCCCTTTCAGAGGTTAGTCATTTACCTGGTGGAAAATGCATGCAACGCAAAGACAGGCTTTCTTTCTCTGACATAGAGAGAGAGAGAGAGAGTGAGAGAGAGAGAGACAGGGAGAGAAGATCTGGAAAAGGCTGTCCCAAGTATGCACAATTCAAATTCAGGAAAAGTCCTAGATTCACCGAATGAGTCACTCCACCACCCTTAGGGAAGAGTAAGTGAAGGGGCAGGTGAAAGGGAATGAATGTTGTCCTCTAAAGAGTTGCCGGAGAGCAGACTGTCCTACTTTATGGGGGCAACGTGGAATCTAGAGACATACAACCAAGAGGCCCTGCTAAGATGACTCGAGTGAAAGGCAATGCACCAAGAGTTTTATATGACGAGGTGACAGGTAGTCTGACTCCAGAGGCCCCATACAGAAGCCCCACACTGCACGGGCAATTCCAGTGTGTGAAGAGCAGTCACCAAGGGCCATCTTGGATCAGGGGACCTATCTCATCAAAGGAGTGTCACGTGCGAGTCATTGTTCAATCACAAGTATGCATCATTCTCTCCACCCTTAAAGTGGGTTCTAAAATGAAGGGGGGAGTGTGTGAAATCGCCTCCTCTGTGCAGCCTATTTACATTCAGGTTTTATTAATTCAGCCTGTAGGTAGGCATTAGTGCTACCTTACAGGTGGGGTCTTTAAGGCTCAGAGGGGTTAAGTGACCTTCCCCAGACTATACAGAGCTAAAAAGAGGATGAGGCCAGGATTGAATATTTTAGAAATGCCCTTCTCTTTGCCTCTAATCTCACTGCCAAGGAGAAAATGATCTTCCAAGAGCTTGAACCAGGTTGAGTATAACATTAACTGATCTGTACCTTAAGATCTCTCAATAAGAGTGGTTATAAGATCTATAAATAAACAAGGATCATGGCGAGGGAGCTATGAATATGTGATGAGTTTAGAATTTTTTCCTTTTTCTGGCTCATCTAAGTGTTCAAAGCTAAAATCTCTTTCTCCTTCCTGTGAAATCTCATAACTATGTGATAGTCTTGAGTACCAGGTAGCAGAGATAATACATATCTGTCAGCCTACATCTCAACAATTGTTTCTTGTGGTAAAAGCTTGGGGGCCTTGTGTTTCACAGTTACAGGTTCTTGATGGTCCAAGAAGGGTTCAGGGTGAGAAGCTCTGTGGAGCTGGAAGAGGTGATAGTGACGGGTGACAGTGGAAGATGCATGCAGACACCACTTGCCAGAACTTGGGTGTGAGCAGTTCTCTGATTTTTCTTTATTTAAAAATATACACTTAGAGTAACATTAAAGTAACTAATGGTTTATTAATTTAATAAAGAGTTATACTTTTATAGGAAGAAGGAAGCACATGCATTGCCAGGATTTTTGCTAGAGATGGTTCATACATTATTCTCTTTAATCCTCGCCAAGAACCAGCAAAAGTAGGCTGTAATCTCTCTCTTTCTCTCTCTCTTTTTGAGCTTTAGTACATGAAGATCCTTACACTCAAAAAGATTAACTAACCTAAGTACACAAGTCCAAAACCCAAACTCCTTTCAACATACAAGAATACATTCCAACAACTAATATTCTTAAAACACTATTGAGTTACAATGAGCAGTTCGCATACATTGTCCTCTTAAGTGTTCCCCAGACCCCTCTGAGCTACTTTTTGCTGTGCTCACTTTGCAGGTGAAAAAGCTGAAGCTCAAAAAAGTTACTTCTTATAGCCAATAAATAGCAGAGTTGGAATTCAAATGCAGAATTCAAATGACACACCATCTCAAACTCTGCCCAGGACACTGCCACTGAAATCTGAGACACATTCCTCTTCACCCACAGGAAGCCTTTCTATTTGCATAATGGCCTCACAGACAAAACAAAGCTTGCTGCCTAAAGACAGACTAGGGGGTTTGTGTGCTCAGACTTTGAAAACCTAAATCTAAAAGTGATGGCTAACACCATTATCTTTAAAACAAACAAACAAACAAAAACCCTTAGGTACAATTATGGATGGCAGCTCCAGAGTGCATTGTTAAAGGAAACCTTTGGCATCCATCCCTGTATAAGTCAGTGTTCTCCTAAGAACAGAACCAATAGGATGTATATATTTCTCTCCATAGATAGATAGATAGACAGATAGATATACATTCTTTGTCTCTCTCTCTCTCTATATATATATATACACACACTCTCTGTTTCTCTCTCTATATATAAATATATAATAAATATATTACTATATATTATATATTATCTCCTTTAATCCTCACAAGAACCTGCAAAATTAGGCTATAATGTCTCTCTCTCTTTTTGATCTTTATCAGGATCCTTTAGCAAGATCAATAGAGAGAATCTATATATAGAGAGATCTCCTTTAACCCTCACAAGGATATCAATGTGTCTATATATCTACATGTATCTATCTAGATAGATGGGGGGTAGATTTATTATAAGGATAAATGTGATTATGTGATTATGGAGGCTGCATGGAAATCCCAAGATCTGTAGTCAGCAAGACGGAGACTCAGGAGAGCTGGGGGTGTAGGTTCCAGTCAGAGTACAAGACTGGCATCTCAGTGCCAGCAGTCAGGTAGGCAGAATTCCCTCTTACTCCGCCCTGTTTTCTATTCAGGTCTTTAACTGATTGGACCAGGCTCACCCACATTGTGGAGGGCAATCTGCTTTCCTCAGTCTACCTATTCAAATGGAATCTCATCCAGAGACACCCTCACAGACACACACAAACTAATGTTGACCACATGTCTGGGCACCCCGTGGCCTAGTCCAGTGAACACATAAAATTAACCATCACACTACCTAACCAATGACATTGGCGTTAAGAAAGATAACCGAGATCTTCCACCACATACACCTCATTGCTCTCCTATGAGAGGCAAGATAACTGGGCAAACATTATATTCATAAAGTCTAGATGTTTGCACCAAGCCCATAACTTCTCTTTCTCTCCCACTCTTACTGTTTGTTCTCTTCACACATCTCCTATATTAAGCTGCTCCATAATTCCACTTGGCAACACTTGTCTGTCAACTGAAAGAAAAATGCACAACATAAAAACTGTGAGTTAAGTTTTATTTGGGGTCCTTACTGAGGAGTATAGCCCAGAGACAGCCTCTCAGATAGCCCTGAGGAACAGCTTGGACGAGATAAGGGAGGAGCCAAGATAAATATGAATTTTTTTTTTTTTTTTGCTGGAAAAAACATGTAGCCAAACATCAAAAATGCTACTGCTCATCGCAAAGAACAGACATCTCAAGTTGAGGATTTTAGTGTTTTTTTATGTATGGGAAGACGTAAGAATCTGAAATTTTTCCTTAGATATGCATCTTAACTATCATTTGAAATTTGAAATTTGAAAGTTTTGAAATTTTTGAAATTTGAAAATTTTCCTTAGATATGCATCTTAACTATCTAAGGGCCGGTATATCCAAAGCACAAAATGCTTCCTGTTTTTCTTCATCCTGAATTCCTCTCAGGGCAACTACAGTGGCTAATGGCTTGAACCTTGTAGAACTGGAATTGCAGGCAACATTTTTTTTCTTTACATGTCCAACTGAAAATAAGTTGCACTGACAACAGAAGTTAGCAAAGTATGGAAGTGCAAGGGGCTGGGACACAGAAGGCTTGAGTTTGGATTCCAGCTTTGCATCTTACTAACTAACATAAGATTGAACTATATAAATGTATAAATATTCAGCTTTTTAAAATACAGAAAATGTCAAGTTCATGTGGTTTAATGTAGTAATGATAGAGTAAGGGGGTGATACTTATTATCTCATGTAGCTCTCACAAAGCTATTGTGAAATAGGTTTCTCATCACCTGCATTTTACTGATGAAGAGAAAGCTTCAGAGGGTTTGAGCAAGGCCACAAAGCTATTGTGTGACTGAACTGAGATTCTAACCAGGTCTCCCTGTTTCCAGAGCCAACACTCTTCTAGGCTTCACTTCCCATTTATAATGTGAGTCACGTAAGCATTCTAGGTCTCAGGCATCATCTCTTCTATTTATCCTATGCAAGAAGAAACTCGGGGTTTTCTTTTTTCCACCAGTATTAACAAAGGAGTAAAACCATAAAAATTGACAGAATTCATAAGTAATGGAATAAAGATTAAAGAAAAGTCAGGCAGACAACTAAAGAATAAAAATAAAGGGTAAAGTCTAGCTACATGCAATAAGCATAGGGTATTACTCGTGAAAGTAAAACGATTAATATAAACGTGGAATGCCTTCTGTACTCAAGAGTCATTAAGTTATAGTATTTCTCAGTGAAAAGAAGTGTCTCTTTATCAATGACTACAGGATATAAATTGTTATATACAACACAGAGAAATAATGGATTCCTTTCTAGATTGTTATGTAGCTCTGCGTTTTACTCAGATTGCATGCTTTCTTGTCTATGTAGGAAACGGGGCTAAGGACAAAGCTTCCCCCTCTCACTCTCTTGAAGAAGGAATTTTGCAAAGCAATGGGTGTAACATAGACCCTCAGCCTCAATGGGGGACAGTATCCTTCCTGGAATGCAAGGCTTAGATGATCCCAATGAAGGCCTGCCTCTGCCTAGGCCAGTCTATGTGGCCTTCCACTTGGGCTTGGCACTAACACCTCCCAATCCCTTGTCTGCCACAGCTGAGACAAAGCACCATAAAAAAATATATGTGCTCCTCCCTTTGTACCCCTAGACCCTCTTCCAGGGCTGCCCAACGCGGCAGCTGCACTAAGCAGATGATACTTGATACACATATTGGCAAGAGGGTCTAGGGGTTGTGGCTGTCATAAGTACTAGAGATAGGACCCAGGAAGGCAGGCAAGCGTTCCCAAAGATGGTGGGGGAAATGAGAGATATGGAAAAACATTTTTTTTTTTCACAGTAAGAAACACCATGATCAGCCTGTGAAGGCCGCTTTTGCCTGACATGCCTTCCTAACCCCAGGCAACTCTCTGGAGGGAAAGGGCAGAGAGCCATTCATGGGTCTCAAACCACATAAAATGGAATCTGCTCTCCATCCTGGATCAATTCCTAACATCCAGGATCAATTGTCTATAGGTGGGAGATAGTTATTCTTTAGGTGAAAAAACAGAGTAATCATTAATAATATCTATTTTTAAGTAAGATTCTATTTGTCTCCTGCCTGGAAACCAGAAGCAAGAGAAACACAGCTTTGACAGGGAGTCGTTCTCATGGAACTTAGACTTGAACTTCTTGGATGTTCTTATTCTTTTTCCATTTCTCTCATGCATCTGCTCACTCTGTAATGCAACAAGGAAACCACAACAGGGGTTAAAAATACAGCAAAACAATAGAAGTGTGCAAAGTGGCAGGCTTATGTCAAGCTAAATTAAACCAAACCAAGTCAAGTTAATGCAGTTCAACCAATGTGTGTTGAACGGTGCACCAACCACCTGCTTAAAGCAAATGTACAGAACTAACTGTGAGATGGCGGGGCAAGGGCAGTAGGGATGCACAGGACGGGGGATGGGAAAGTTTTCACAGAGGGGGTCCTACTTGTACTAGGTAAGTTGGGCAACATGATACAGAGGGTTTGGGAAGGGCATTCTAAGAAGTGGTTACCTTGACATGAATGAAGATGCTGAGTCCAGGAAATGGCAAGTATCTTGGCATCAGTGGTCAGGAAGGCACTGGGGAAAGAGAAGGGACAGAGAATGTGGCCAGAAAGGTAGACTGGTCCAGACTGCATAGGTCTTGAGTGCCAAGCAAAGGAGCTTTAACTTCATCTTGTGGGTGTGCACTATTATGGGAATTGTCTCAGAAAATCAGAGTGTGTACATTGCTAAGCAGTGATTAAACTGCTATCAGCAATGCTGCCTTGAGGAAACAACCATGGAATTTTCACCAAGGAATTGGATGGTTCTGTTTACTCAGCACTGATTGGTGTGAGTGGACATACCATTGGTTATTATAAGTGTCATTCTTTTGTTTGAATGTTAGGGTTATTTCTTTGTTCACGTCTCTCAATGTTTTCTTAGTAGCTAACAATTTATAAAATTCTTGCCTAACTTATCTATGCCAAGGGAATTCAAAAGAAAGTATATTTTTGTTCTTTATTGGCTGGAATTGTAAACTGTACTCAGGGAAATCTGGACATGGTGGTGACAAAGACATTAAATATTAGAACTCATGGAGGAAGGAGAAACTTTGGGAACTGAATCAGGCTGCTTGGTCAGTGTCTCCTCCCTACCTAGAGTTTTCATTCATTCATTCATTCACTAAATAATATTTATAAATATATTTCTTTTTATAACGTGTATTATTTATACATATAATACATATTCAAAATACAAAATTTATTTAAAATATTTATATACTAGGCATCCTCTTCTCCACAAAAATTTTGTGGTCCTCTGTTTTCTTTTAATGAGAATCACACTGAGAACGAAACCATCTATAACACACAGCTACTGTCTATGTCTACATTAACATGAATTTACTTTATTCATCAGCCTACTCTTCCAGGAGATTCTTGCCCAGGAAAATTACAATTGAAGATAACATTATTGCTCATGTTAGGACAATAAAAGACCCATCAACTCTTAATTAATACACAACATTAAATGACAGTTTATACCCTGAAAATCTTTAAATCCTATCCTCAAAATCTTTACCTTCCTGGATCCACCAATTCTAGTCTATTACATCCTGATTCTTCCCCAATTCTAATCAAGCTCCACCTCTGCCCCCTCCTCCTTCAAAAGACCAGACTTCAAAAGTCTCAATAAGGGACTTCCCTGGTGGTCCAGTGGTTAAGAATCAGTCTTGCAATGCAGGGGATGCCGGTTCGAACTAAGATCCCACATGCCATGGGGCAACTAAGCCTGCGCACCACAACTAGAGAGCCCATGTGCCACAACTACAGAGGCCACGTGCTCTGGAGCCAGCACGACAACTAGAGCCAAAATGAAAGATCCCACATGCCGCAATTAAGACCCGACGCAGCCAAAAAATAAACAAATAAATATATTTTTTAAAAAGTCTCAATAAATATTCCAACTGTGCCTGTCCCCGCTGAGATGCTAATGAGACTCCATAGAGGCGGCATTCTCCCTTACCTCGGTCAGGTCGGCATCCTCTTATCAGCAGGTTGTTTTGGTCTTATTTTGGGGACCTAGCATTCCAAAGAAGCCTTTCTCTTAAATTAGTAGAAATATGAAGGTTTGAGCTGGAAAAGTGTATGTGGGAAAAGGTTTTAAGCGATTGAACTGATTGATGTGCAGCCTTGCCTAGACATCAGATCGCAATAGTAGGAAGAATCAGATGACTAGGTAAAAAAAAGAATTTGAGAGATGCATGGAAATTGTTAGCAACAAATGAGAAGAAGCAAAATGAGTGTAGGAAGTTAGATCCTTTTGGAAAATGATTAGACAACTTCATCTTTTACTAAACAAATATTGTGATTATTATCTAATTATTAAGAATAAGCTGTGGACTAGGCCATAAACTTGGATTGTTTTGAGAATAATCTAAATATTATAGCAGTATTAAAAAGTAGAGAAATGGAATTTGTCTTGTTATTGGGCTTTTGTAATATGGTACCACAAAAGCAAATATTTAGACTGGTCAGTTTAATACTTTCAGTGGAAATAAGCTTTTATTGTTTGTAAATTAGCACAACATTTTCATCTCAATCTGCCAGAGGTTCAACACATAATGTGTAAGTACATGTTTTTGCAAATTTATAAAAATATAAATTTTGTCATGCATAAACAAGTGCATTCTCATAAATATGATCTGAAAATTTTGTGTTGTGGAAACATGTAAGTTTAAATTTAGTTTAAAAATTTTAGTACAAGATGGAGTGTTCTTCAGTTGTAATTTAACTTTGTATTTATCCCAACATGTTCACAGAATAATTGTAATAAAGTTTATGTGGAACTGAGGAAACAGGGAAAATTACTTGTGAATTGAAAATCCACTTTGCTTTTAGATTTGTGAATCAAGAAATTACTTTTTGGACAACTTCAAATTTAAATTTCCTCATAAATGTGTCAACTTTGACATGACCCAGTTGTAACATTTTTTCAAGATAGTTTCTCTACAGGTGAATCATTTGAATTTATAATAGCCAATGATATGATGCTGTCAAGAGGATTGAACTTCTCCTGGTTGAAGGTTGATACATCTCGATTGTGGCAAAATCAATCAATCAATCAATCAATAAACAATCCTTTTATATTTTGATGAATTCACATGTGGATGCTTTCTTCCAAAGTATTGATAGAATCCTCTCAGTCCTGCACTGAAAGAGGAGAGCCTGGCTTATTCATGTAGTATTATTTGTTCGATAAAGTGGGTTGATGTTATTAGACAATAAAAGGGTTAAAATGTGGCTGGTATGTGTAAGATGTTTTTAGGGGGTTCATGAGGCCAAAACTATTTCATAGTACTTCTAAGACAGCATTTTCCTTTTTGACTGTCTTTCTCTTACAAGCATACAGTGGAGTTTCCAGAGGCTACATGGCATGCAATATTGCAACAGAGTTAAATGCAGAAGATATGAGAATTTGGCTATCTTCTCTTAAACCACACATTAAAGAATTTGTAAAAATGCAAAATAATGCCAGTCTTCTCACTCAATTTTTGTATTTGAAAATAGTCATTTTTGCCTAAAAATATGTTATTTGTATAATATGCCATGGTTTTATTATTGTTATTTTTTAATGAACTAATACATCAAGACTTCTTAATTTTCTCAGTTTTAATTTCTAACATAGCAAATGTTAGTTAATATAGCACACATTAAACTAAAGCCCTTCAGGGTCCTCAATAATTTTTAAGCGTATAAAGGGGTCCTGAAACCAAAAAGTTTGAGAACTACAGCCACAAAGTTCTACTACTGTTCCCCATTCAATGAGGAATCATTTCCGGCATCCCACACTGTTGGCCACCCAACCCAAGAAAAGATGATGAGTTCAGAGGTTTGGGAGGTAGCTTGCCAGTTTGTCGGACAATCATAACGTCATAATGTCTCTATTTTGTGCCCCATTGAACTCCTGGAAACATCTTCTTTTTGGTCTTAGTGCTTGCAGTCATAAAAGTTTCATATTGTATGATAGTTCTTCAATTTCTTAAGACAGTATCATCTCTTGTACAGTTTATTCTCCAAGCATATTATTCCTATTTCTTTCGTGTATTCTCTGTCTGACATGATTTCTAACCTTCTCATCAGCACACTTCAGTTTTTCATGGTCTCAGCACACATAGGAAGAAAAGAGAATTTCTCTGGAAAGGGATCTTACCAGAGCCAAGTGTAATGAGGCAATAGCTTTCTTGATTGGTCATTCTATTTTTTTATACTATTATTTTTCTTACTGAATTGCTGGTAGCCAATCGTTATGTCTTTTTATTATGAATTTCTCCAAGAATTAGGTCCCTCCATCTCTCCTATTCTGTGTTTGTGCAATAGAGTCTTTAAACCATAACCCTGATTCAAACATCATTGTGTTGGGTTTGGTCCCAAATTTTAGCATAGCACATTTTTATCTTCCCTTAGATGAAAAATGCAAAACTTTATTCCATTATTAATCTTCTTCCATTCTTGGAATAAGGAATTGGAATATGAAATTTTAAAGCAAGTAAACCAGCAAAACACTGATGTTGTATTAGAAATAGAAAAGTTAAATAATACTGATAATTATGACCTACCTATTCAGTGTCTGTGGAAAGGGTAAAAACTGGAGTGGGGAGCGGTTTCACATCTTTTTAGGATTTCCTGAAATAATCTTATCTTTTAGGCAAATTGCCTGAAATGACTGTACCAGGAAAAAGTCCGTTACTGGCTTTTATCTCCAAAGAGAATGTTAAACAAATCATCTTACTTCACCCTCCTTCCTAGATCTAATTTTAAGCACTGAATGTACTGTGTATTTATAGTTATCTTGACCCCCAGATGAATTTGTCTAACAGGAATTATTAAATTAACCTTTGAATCTCATTGGCTTTGTTGTGGGGCAAGTGAAAGTTATTTGGCACTCACCTGTCAAAGGCAAAGTGTACAAACCCTTCAGAGTGTCTCGCAAGGGCCAGGTAGGAGAGTATAACCCTGTCTGCTCCATTCAGGTGACTTTAATAACTCAACTTAATAACTCAAGCTTTTAAGTTGAAAATCCAAAATCAATATCTATAGTATCAACTTAAAGAAAAATGCACAACATGAGAGTTGTGAGTTTAAGTTTTATTCAGGGACTTACTGAGGACTATAGCCCAGGAGACAGCTTCTAGTAGCTCTGAGGGAACTGCTCCAAAGAGGTAAGGGAGAAGTCAGTTTATATATGAATTTTTTTGGCTAGGAAATACATGCAGTCAAGTATACATCTTGGTAAAAAATTACTGCTAATCACAAAGAACAGATATCTCAAGTTAAGGATTTTAGTGCTTTTCTATGTATAGGAAGATGCAAGAATCTGGGGTCACTGAAATTCTTCCTGAGATACATCCAACTAAGGGTCTGTTTATCCAAAGCACAGAGGCCCTCATCCAGTGTTTCTTCCTCTCAGGGTGCACTGTCTGGCAATTGCAGTGGGTTACAATTTAACCCTTGTAGAACTGGTGGGTTAAAGCTGGTGTGTTTTAACTGGTGGGTTAAAACAACACTCTTTGGGTATTTTTTTGTTCACAATAGTAACATTCAATACAACTTTTAACAAAGGCTAGCTAGTGTGCTATACTCTTCACATTTGGATAAATTGCTCTGAAGAATAATCTCAAATTAAAACTAATGTTGGTAAATTTCAGTGAACATGAAACCTTTTTTAAAAGTTGCATTGAGGGCCTTCCCTGGCGGTCCAGTGGTTAAGAATCCACCTTCCAATGCAGGGGACATGGGTTCAATTTCTGGTGGGGGAACTAAGATCCCACATGCCCCAGGGCAACTAAGCCTGTGTACCGCAACTAGAGAGAAGCCTGTGGCTGCAACAAAGATCCTGCCTGCCGCAACTAAGACCCAATGCAGCCAAAGAAAAAAAAGTTGCATTTAGACTGTGTAGGTTTAAAATGTATACTTTAAATCCTAAAGCTACCACTAAAAAATAAAACAAAGAGCTTTAACTAATAATCTCACGAAAGAGATAGACTGAAATCATAAAAGATACTCAGTTCATCTAAAAGATGCAGAAAAAAAGAGAACAAAGAACAGCTGAGACAAATAGACAATAAATACCAATGTAACAGATTTAAACCTAACTACCTCAATAATCACATTAAATGAAAATGGTCTAAACACCCCTAAAAGGCAAAGATCAGCAGATTGGATAAAAAGCACAATACAACTATATGCTGTTTATAAGAAGCATTTTAATTATAAGGAAGCAATTAGGTGAAAAGAAAAAGGGTGAGAATTATATTCCATGCTAAGACGAATCAAAAGAAAGCTTGAGGGACTATATTAACATCAAACAAACTTACCTTCAGAGCAGATGATATTTCATGGATAAAGAAGGTTATTTCATAATGATAAAGAGGTCAATTAATCAGGAAGGTATAACAACACTGAACTTTTACGTACCCAATAATAGACCTTTAAAATATGTGCAGCAAAAACTGATAGAACTGAAAAGAAAAGTAAACAAATCTGCAACTATAAGAGATTTCAATATTCCTTTTGTAATAATTGATAGAACAAGTAGTCAGAAAATAAGTAAGGATATGTAAAACTTGAACAACAAAATCAACTTGATCAAATAAAAATTTATAGAATGCCCCACCCAACAACAGGAGAATATATATTCTTTTAAAATGCATATGGAATATTTACCAAGATACACAGTAATCTTGTCCATAAAACAGTTCTCAATAAATTTAGAAGTATTCAAGTCATACAAAGTATGTTCTATGACCAAACCAGAATTAAGCAGGCTCATGAAAAGATGCTTAACATTGCTGATCATCAGGGAAATGCAAACAAAAACCACAATGAGATATGACCTCACACCTGTCAGAATGGCTATCATCAAAAAGGACACAAATAATAAATGTTGGTGAGGATGTGGAGAAAAGGGAGCTCTCCTACATTGTTGGTGGGAATGCAGCTACTGTGGAAAAAAGTATGGAGGTTTCTCAAAAAAACTAAAAATAGTAACTACCATATGCCCCAGCAATTCTACTCCTGAGCATATATTCAAAAGAAACAAAAACACCAATTCGAAAAAATACATGTACCCCAATGTTCATAGCAGCAGTATTTACAATTGCCAAGGTATGGAAGCAACATAAATGTCCTTCAACAGATGAATGGATAAAGAAGATATGGCATATATATACAGTGGAATATTACTCAGCCATAAAAAGGAATGAAAAGTTGTCATTTGCAGCAACATGGATGAACCTGTAGGGTATTATGCTAAGTGAAATAAGTCAGACAGAGAAAGACAAATATCATATGGTATCACTTATATGTGGAATCTTAAAAATACAACAAACTAGTGAATAAAACAAAAAAGAAGCACACTCACAGATATAGAGAACAAACTAGTGGTTACCAGTGGGGCAAGGGGAGGGGGAGGGACAACATAGGTGTAGGGGGAAAAAGGGTTATTATGGGATTTTATGGAATCGTGTATGTGAAACTTTTGAAAATTGAAAATTGTGAAGCACTATAGAATTTAAAGACTCTTTCATTCAATTAAAAATAATTTAAAAATTAAAAAAAACCCTCACAACATAACCAGTCCTGCAAACCTATAGTAGATGCCATAATATTGTATTATTTGTCAGTTAAAATATACTTATATTCCATCTGATACAGACACAAAGGTGATGTATTATTTAACTGGCAAAATAAATCCCATGAGACTGCAGAAAGGAAGGAAGGAAGGAAGGAAAGAGAGAGGGGGGAGAAAGAAAGAAAGAAAGACGAAAGAAAGAAAGAAAGAAAGAGAAAGAAAGAAAGAAAGAGAAAGAAAGAAAGAAAAGGAAAGAAAGAAAGGAAGGAAAAGAAAGAAAGAAGGAAAGAAAGAATGAACGAACGAAAGAAAGAAAGAAAGGAAGGAAGGAAAGAAGGAAAGAATGGAGGGAGGGAGGAAGGAAGAAAGAAAGGAAGAAAGAAAACAGAATTATCTCTGGAGAAAACTCAAATAAATATTTGGAAACTAAATATTTCTAAATAACTCATGGGTTAAAGAAGGAATCAAAGGTAAATTAGAAGGTATTTAGAACTGAATGAAAATGAAAACATACCATACTAAAATTTATAGGATCCTGTAAAAGCAGTACTTAGGAAGGAAATTTAAAAGGCTAATACCTATATTAAACAGAATAAAGGTCTCAAACTAATAACCTTAATTTCTACCATGTAAAAGTAGGGGAAAAAACAAACCCTGAAACTTGAGGTGAGAAGAAAGGAAATAATAAAGGTCAGAGCAGAAATAAATTAAATGGATTACAGAAAAATAATAGAGAAAATCAATGAATCCAAAATATGTTTGTTTTTTTTTTTAACGTAGATCAATAAGATTGCTTAATCTCTAGCCAGATTAATCAGGTTTAAAAAGAGAGAGAGAGGGAGAGAGAAGACACAGATTACCAATATCAGGAAGGAGAGATGTGATACCACCACACATTCTACAGATATTAAAAGGTAATAGTGTATTATGAACAATATTTTGACAATAAATACGATGATTTAGATAAAATGAACAAATTCTGAAAAAGGAACAAACTCTCAAATCTCACAGAAGAAGATATAGTTACCTGAATAGCCCCATATTTATTAAGGAAATTGAATCTACCTCTCTCTGCCAAAAAACCCTCCAGGTCCATTGATGAATTTCACCAAACATTTAAGGAAAAAATAATATCCACTTTACACAAATTCATTCAGAACACTGAAGAAGAGAATACTTCCCGACTCATTTTATGAAGCCAGCTTTATTTTGATACCAAAACTAGGCAAAGATATTACAGGAAAAAAAAAACAACTACAGACCAATATTGCTCAAGATAATGGATACAAAAATTCTGAACAAAATTGTAACAAATAAAATTCAACAATATATAAAAAGGATAAAACCCCATGACCAAATTGGGTTATACCAGGACTGCAAAGGTGCTTTAGCATTTGAAAATCAGTTAATTTACCACATCAATAAACTAAAAAAGAAATAAATACACAATCATATCAATAGTCTTAGGAAACGCATTTGAAAAAATCCAACATCCATTCCTGAATAAAACTATCAGCAAACTAGCAAAAATATGAATGACTTAGGGATCAAACTGACAAAAGATGTACAAGATACAAACTGAAAATGACAGAACATTGCTCAGAGAAATTAAAGAAGTTCTAAATAAGTGGAGAGATAAACTGTGTCCATTGGTTAGAAGACTCATATTCTTAAGATATCATTTCTCCTCAAATCGATGTCTGGGTTTAATGCAATGTCAATCAAAATCCCATCAGGTTTTTTGACAAACTGATAGAAATTTACAAACTGAGTCTCACATTCATATGGAAGGACATAGAATGGCCAGACAGCTTTGAAAAAGAATAAAGTTGGAGGATTAACATTAACTGGTTTTAAGACTTATTACACAGTAATTAAGATAGTGTGGTATACACCAGTCATAATGGCCATCACATATATGTATGTATAACTGAATCATTTTCCTATGTATATTCTTAAGGACACTTTACATAGAGTCCCTTGAGGGCATCTCACCCCTCACTGCTGACATATCAATGTCTTTGGGGAGTTTGCCATCTCCTAAGTGTCCCAAAGCTGCCAGTTCTCAGGGAGCCAGCGTGAAACTGGGTTCCACACTGAAGTGGAGAGAAAGTTCTCTGCCCACTTTGTCTTGTACTTTACCACTTGGGTGCTGAAGCACCACTCTTTGAGCCCTAAGTCTTACAAAGTTTCTCACCAAAGCAACTTCTTCAATGTTTACATTTAACCTCTCCCTCCAAAGGAGCTCAAACCAACCCACATGACAGGAGGCAGTAGGGAAGGAGCTGGGGTGGTGAGGACATGGGGCAATGCTTAACCCTCTTGTTTTGTTTTGTTTTTTGAAGTAAAGAAAAGGGTGGAATTTAATCATTTTTAAAAAAATATTTTTTTATATAGCAGGTTCTTATTAGTCATCAATTTTATACACGAGTGTATACATGTCAATCCCAATCGCCCAATTCATCACAAGCCCCCCCACCCACGCCCCCCGCCACCCGCCGCTTTCGCCGCTTGGTGTCCACACATTTGTTCTCTATATCTATGTCTCAATTTCTGCTCTGCAAACTGGTTCATCTGTACCATTTTTCTAGGTTCCACATATATGCGTTAATATACGATATTTGTTTTTCTCTTTCTGACTTACTTCACTCTGTATGACAGTCTCTATATCCATCCACGTCTCTACAAATGACCCAATTTCGTTCCTTTTTATGGCTGGGTAATATTCCATGTATATACGTACCACATCTTCTTTATCCATTCGTCTGTCGATGGGCGTTTAGGTTGCTTCCATGACCTGGCTATTGTAAATAGTGCTGCAATGAACACTGGGGTGCATGTGTCTTTTTGAATTATGCTTTTCTCTGGGTATATGCCCAGTAGTGGGATTGCTGGATCATATGGTAATTCTAGTTTTAGTTTTTTAAGGAACCTGCATACTGTTCTCCATAGTGGCTGTATCAATTTACATTCCCACCAACAGTGCAAGAGGGTTCCCTTTTCTCCACACCCTCTCCAGCATTTGTTGTTTGTAGATTTTCTGATGATGCCCATTCTAACTGGTGTGAGGTGATACCTCATTGTAGTTTTGATTTGCATTTCTCTAATAATTAGTGATGTTGAGCAGCTTTTCATGTGCTTCTTGGCCATCTGTATGTCTTCTTTGGAGAAATGTCTATTTAGGTCTTCTGCCCATTTTTGGATTGGGTTGTTTGTTTCTTTAATATTGAGCTGCATGAGTTGTTTATATATTTTGGAGATTAATCCTTTGTTGATTCGTTTGCAAATATTTTCTCCCATTCTGAGGGTTGTCTTTTCATCTTGTTTATGGTTTCCTTTGCTGTGCAAAAGCTTTGAAGTTTCACTAGTTCCCATTTGTTTATTTTTGTTTTTATTTCCATTACTCTAGGAGGTGGATCAAAAAAGATCTTGCTGTGATTTATGTCAAAGAGTGTTCTTCCTATATTTTCCTCTAAGAGCTTTATAGTGTCCGGTCTTACATTTACATAATTAATCCATTTTGAGTTTATTTTTGTGTATGGTGTTAGGGAGTGTTCTAATTTCATTCTTTTACATGTAGTCGTCCAGTTTTCCCAGCACCACTTATTGAAGAGACTGTCTTTTCTCCATTATATATCCTTGCCTCCTTTGTCATAGATTAGTTGACCATAGGTGCGTGGGTTTATCTCTGGGCTTTCTATCCTGTTCCATTGATCTATATTTCTGTTTTTGTGCCAGTACCATATTGTCTTGATTACTGTAGCTTTGTAGTATAGTCTGAAGTCAGGGAGTCTGATTCCTCCAGCTCTGTTTTTTTCCCTCAAGACTGCTTTGGCTATTCGGGGTCTTTTGTGTCTCCATACAAATTTTAAGATTTTTTGTTCTAGTTCCATAAAAACTGTCAGTGGTACTTTGATAGGGATTGCATTGAATCTGTAGATTGCTTTGGGTAGTATAGTCATTTTCACAATATTGATTCTTCCAATCCAAGAACATTTATTTACATGACACTGTAAGATATGAAATTCCACATAGAAATAAGAAACCCATTGAGAGGAGAAGCTTCATACAGTTTGTACAGTTTGGAACTGTTCAAGTAGAGTTTCGTTGTAAAAAGTGCTACAATAACAAACTGCACTTAAAAAGAGTTCTTAGTAGAGAAACAGTGAGACAAACTTATACCAAACATAGTACACAACAAACAACTTTATGCCTCAGATGTGCAATCTAAAAGTTGAAGGTCCCAGCAGTGCCATCCTGAACTTGCATGTAATACTCTCTTAGCGATAGCCCATGAAAAACAACTTTCCTGATCCCCAGACAAAATAAGCAAACCGTACTCTCCTCTTCCTTCAACTCAAAACAGAAAGGCATTTACTCTTAGAATTGTTAAAATTTGCCTAATAATTTTAGGGTTTGTTTAAGCTCTTGATTTGCCTTGGTAAACTATCATACATATTGTATGCCTGGCTGGGCTTTTGGAAGTATGCTCCCCGAATAATACAATATCTATTTCTTTCTCCTTTTATTTTCACACCCAAATATTCTCTGAGGGTCATAGACTTGTTGTTCAGGTGTGCTTTTTCCTTCTGTAGTGCAGTGTTATCTTTCTATTAAGTGTGCTTTCTTACAAGAACACACATCCTTCATTTATCAAGTTCCGATTTATTTGTATTAAACTACCTAGTTCTCATTCCTATGTTTACTCCATGCAATATTATTTTGGGGGCATCTGAGGTCCTAAGTAGGGTGGCTAATTCATCTTGGTTTACCTGGGACTTTTCTGGTTTTAAAACTGAAAGTCCTGGGACTTCCCTGGTGGTGCAGTGGTTAAGAATCTGCCTGCCAATGCAGGGGACACAGGTTCGATCCCTGGTCCGGGAAGATCCCACGTGCCATGGAGCAACTAAGCCCGTGTGCCACAACTACTGAGCCTGCGCTCTAGAGCCTTCGAGCTGCAACTACTGAGCCCTCGAGCCACAACTACTGAAGCCCATGTGCCTAGAGCCTATGCTCCGCAACAAGAGAAGCCACCGCAATGAGAAGCCCGTGCACCGCAACGAAGAGTAGCCCCAGCTCACCGCAACTAGAGAAAGCCTGCGCGCAGCAACAAAGATCCAATGCAGCCAAAAATAAATAAATGAATAAAATTTTAAAAAACAAAAAACCCTGAAAGTCCTGTGATCAGGAACCCTCCATGGTCCCAGGCAAGCAGAGATGGTTTGGACACCTTAGTAAGAATTATTCCTGACAAGTGACCTTATCGTATTTATTTAAGAAGTTTAAGCTCACCTCTCCTTTGCTTGTCATGTTTTTTTCATTGGATCCAATTTTACTGAGTTTCCTTCCTTTCCAAACTCTAAGCATCATAATCCATTAGAGTTGGAAGGAAACAGATATTGTCCGGTCAAACTCATTGATCTACAGATGATCAAACTAAGCCTAGAGAGAAGTGAGCAGCTAAATTTACACCTCTGAAATCCTGTGGCAGTTATGCCTTACAACCATAGTATCTATAATAGTCATAGTGGCTCATACTTCTATGTCCTCAAGTCTTCCTGCTTGGTGGGGACAACTTGTCCTTTAAGATTAAACAAAAGCTTTCTCAGATTCAGATCCCATCTATGACAAGTACCCTGGCGTCTCTCCCAACGTCCCCAGGATTCTTGGTGTTCTCTGTTTGGCTGGGACCTCTAGGTCAGTCCCCGGCTCTGCTGATTTTCTGATGCTGGACATGTGCTCGCCTTCTGTGTGGGGTGTTCTTGTCCACACAGTGTTGCCATGGCTCCACTGCTTGGGACTTCAGCAGTTGTGGGCCTACCTTCCCTTCCTGTGTCCTTCCTTCCAAAGTCGTCATCACTGTGTTGACCAGGCCACTCTATGGCCATGCTCACCAAGGGTCTTCTTCCTGCCATCGCTAAAATTCTTACTGGGCTTTCCCTTTTAGTGTCTTTTTTTTTGGCCATGCCACGTGGCATGCCGGATTGGCATGTGGGATCTTAGTTCCCCAACCAGGGATCGAACCCATGCCCCCTACATTGGGAGCGCAGAGTCTTAACTGCTGGACTGCCAGGGAAGTCTCCCTTTTAGTTTCTTAAAATGATTTTTCTTTAGCTCATCCCTCAGTGTCAGACAAGCACATCTCTTCTAAAACTTGGAGTTAGTTTTGTTGGTCCAGATGGAGGACAACCCGAGAGTACATTTCTCCCATCCCAGTCATACTTTGAATACATAATCAAGTCAGAGTCCCTAAGCCTTGACACCTCGACTTGCTTCTACCCCAGGAAAGTTCCCTGCCCACCCCATACACTGCCCCTCAAAAGTGAGGCCTGGTCTTTCCTTCTCTTTTCACACCTGACTATTGGTTCCAAAATGTCCCCTCATGGCTTTATCCAGCAAATGGATCATAACACCATGCAGAGGCTCTTGAGGGCCCCCTCAGCATTTACCTGGGTCGCCACAGGTGCAGATCATGCTTTCTCAGGATCCCACTGCATTTAATGATCTCTAATAATAATATCTATAATAATTCCCAAGACCCAGCTTAGTTGCACTGATAACAATTTTCATGGTGTTACTATAAGGATAAAGTGATTTCTAGGGCTTCCCTGGTGGCACAGTGGTTGAGAATCTGCCTGCCGATGCAGGGGACACGGGTTCGAGCCCTGGTCTGGGAGGATCCCACATGCCACGGAGCGACTAGGCCCGTGAGCCACAACTACTGAGCCTGCACGTCTGGAGCCTATGCTCTGCAACAAGAGAGGCCGCAATAGTGAGAGGCCCGTGCATCGCGATGAGGAGTGGCCCCCGCTTGCCGCAACTGGAGAGGGCCCTTGCACAGAAGCGAAGACCCAACACAGCCAAAAATTAAATAAATAAATTTTAAAAAAAGCGATTTCTACCCCAAGCCCTAATCTAGTTTTGCTCATATAATTTATGTGATTATATGCTGAAGAGAGATGCTATAATTACAGAAACACCCTGCATTGATTATTTGCTTACTCTTCTGAGGGAGCAGGGTTGAGCTGCTTCTTTATCTTACAGTAGACACAGGACTGTTTTCATTTCTCGACTCTTTTCTGTTAACCTATATCAGTTTTTGGATAATAAGAAACTATGTTCAGGCCTCTCAGATTGGGCCTACCCTGACCCGAGCAGCAGACTCGGTGGGCTGCAGAGGGCTGCTGGGGAGGACACTTCCTCTTCCCTGTGCCCTTATCACTTGGAGCCGGCTTCGGCTCAAGCTTTGAACCTTTATTCTACACCTCAAACAATCCCCCATGAATAAAACACATCAATCTCTTTGGGGACAGTGTCTCCCTAGGCCAACTTGTCTTTCCCTGGGAGCTGGCCATCAGGCACTTCTAGGGGTGTCCTGAAGTTCCTTTCAGAAAGGCCTGCTCAGCATCTTGCATTCTGGCAATGAGAGCTTCAGCCTCTAGCCTGGCTGCAGGTAAATGCCCCTCCCAAGAGGGCTCTCACACCCAGCCAACACTGGGTAACACCGGTAACAAGGCAGAGTCATCCAGGAAAGGTCTGGTCCTAAGTCAGCTCCTAGCCACAGGTCACTCTGTCTCTCTCTGAAGAACTGATAACTGGTCTGGGTGCATCTACTTGGAGGTAGGCGCTGGTAAGGGAAGCAGAGCTGCTCTTATACATGATGTGCTGTGCCTGCCTATGAACATGACTTGGAACGTGGTGTACTAGGTCTGACCCAGGAGATGAATGTGATAAAAGTCAGAGTGAGTAGGAGAGCCATGGAGATGTAGAACAGAAATTCAGACCCAGCCTGTGTCCATAAAGGGGCACAGATTTTACTAAAAAACACAGGTTGTGGGCTTCCCTGGTGGCGCAGCGGTTGAGAGTCTGCCTGCCAATGCAGGGGACACGGGTTCGAGCTCTGGTCTGGGAAGATCCCACATGCCGCGGAGCAACTGGGCCTGTGAGCCACAACTACTGAGCCTGTGCGTCTGGAGCCTCTGCTCCGCAACAAGAGAGGCCGCGACAGTGAGAGGCCCGCGCACCGCGATGAAGAGTGGCCCCCGCTTGCCGCAACTGGAGAAAGCCCTTGCACAGAAACGAAGACCCAACACAGCCATAAATAAATAAATAAAAATTAAAAAAAAAAGAATATAAAATTAAAAAAAAAAAAAAAAGCACAGGTTGTATCTACCTCAAGCACTTCTGCGGTTGAAGAATGATCCGTTATGTGCCTTGCCAGCATCTCCCCAGTTTCCTTCTGTAAAGCCTTTAAAGATCATCTGGAAAGGTATCCCCGGTCGCTTTCCCACTGTGCCCACCATGGATACTGTATCTCTTCAGTTCTTAACTCGTTCATCTACCCATCAGATAACGTTGACTGTCTTCATCGGGTGAGCGCTGAGCCGAGAGAACGTAACTGCGTGGCTCCTGCTCTTAGGACGCTTCAGGCTAGTGGAAGAGGCTAAAGCTGACACACTTAGCAAGGTTCAGGTGCTCTGAGCAAAATGCTGAGAAAGCACAAAGGATTTAGTGATTGACTCCTGGCTGCTGCCCGGAGCGGTCAGGAAGGGCCTCACAGGGGAGGAGACATGGTGTCTACGCCTAGCGGACGAGAGACCCTTGCCAGGTAGGGAAGGCGAAGACAGGTGTCACTGGGGATCTCACCAATGGTATAGGACTGTCACCACCGCGGCCCAGGCAGTCTCTGACCTCAAAGCCGACAGGTGGCTTGAACACCCTGGGGCCGCCCAGTGATGCCTCCTCCTCCCCTGCTCGCAGGCATTTTTCCACCCTATGCAGGCCGTTTCCGTTTTCTTTTTAAAATTTTTTTTTAAATTTTATTTTATTCATTTATCTAATTTTTGGCTGCATTGGGTCTTCCCTCCTGCACGCGGGTTTTCTCTAGCTGCTGAGAGCGGGGGCTACTCTTTATTGTGGTGTGCGGGCTCTAGGCCTGCGGGCTCAGTAGTTGTGGCACACGGGCTCAGTAGTTGTGGCACACGGGCTTCAGCAGTTGTGGCACACGGGCTCAGTGGTTGTGGCAAACGGGCTCCAGTAGTTGTGGCATGCGGGCTCAGTGGTTGTGGCAAACGGGCTCCAGTAGTTGTGGCATGCGGGCTCAGTGGTTGTGGCACGCAGGCTTCAGTAGTTGTGGCACACGGGCCTAGTTGCTCTGCGGCATGTGGGATCTTCCCAGACCGGGGCTGGAACCCGTGTCCCCTGCACTGACAGGCGGATTGTCAACAACTGCGCCACCAGGGAAGCTCCCACAGGCTGTTTTCTATCCTCACCCAGGAAGCAGAAGACTCTGGGCCCATTCATTCCCCAAGGACTGCACTTACTCTATGTGAGGCCCTGTCCCAGGCCCTCTGCAGGGGGAGCAAAGAACACAAGGGCCTGAACAGAAGAGCTGCAGTCATGTTAGGGGCTGTGCAAGACCATGCAAAGGCGTCAGTGTGAGTCACAGAAGCAAAGGCCATGGGTTTGTCACGGGGGTGCAGGGCCTTCCACATGTCATGGAACACAGTACTGAATATCACAAACACTAAAACTAGCTTTTTCAACTTTTCTCTGATTGTTTACAAGTAATGTGTTTACCCTGACAAATCTTGTTAGACTCAGGGGTTCAATGGCCAGGGTTGCTATGTTGATGGCAAGGCACATCATCCATCTCTGATGTCATATCAATAATTCAGTGTTCACGACGTCAGTTTTTTCAATAGACATTATTTACCCAAGAACTCACCATCACCACCGTGACTATAGTTTTGTTGCCACTATATATTCCATTTTATTTTTCATTTGAAATATTGGTTGAATGCCTACCTTAGGTCCAGCCCTTTTCCAGGTGGGAAAATTCAAAAGCAGGGGCCATAGGAAGAGGCAAATACCCTTGAGATCAGTGACGTACTCAGCGCCCCCTCCCCATATACTCTCCCTTGGAATCCAGCCTTCTCTGCAGATGGAATAACAGACCTGCCTCACCTCTCAGACCTTCTCTACCAATTCACTCTCAAGATTTCAACTCAGCTCCAGGCTATTTTTTGTTTGTTTTTTTAAAATTTTTGGCTGTGCTGCTTGGCAGGTGGGATCTTAGTTCCCCGACCAGGGATCAAACCTCCCCTCCTCCCCACCGCCCCCTGCAGTGGAAGCCTGGAGTCCCAATCACTGGACCACCAGGGAAGTCCCATCAGCTCCAGGCTTTTAAATGCAAATAGCTGGAAAGACGTAGCTCGAGGATCCATGGATCATTTATGGCTCAAGGTGAATACATTTCCAATGGGTTTGTTTATGAAGAAAAGAGCAGAGCACCCATGGGTCTGGGCTTGAGAGACCTGGAACACTCAGGTGAGTTGTAGGGAGGAGGGATTGGGGAAAACGACACACGAAGGCATGCCCTGTTGACAGGATGAGTTCATGTTGTAATTGCTTCTTAGTGTAGAGGAAACAGGGAAGAAAGTGCCCAGCGTGAGAAAACAGGGACACAGAAGGGAGGGAAGGAAGGAGGGAAGGGAGGAAGGAGAGAAGGGAGGAAGGGAGGGAGGGAGGAAGAAAGAAAATGCTCCTATTTCACAGATACCTCCAAGTCTGGGCCTGGAGCAGGCCTGTTATCAGTTCCTCCCCTTCTCCTGCGTGTACTTCCTGAAGGAAGGGAATTCGGGAATTCATACGGTGGCTTTCTTCCTGTCTTGTATTCTTTTTCTACCCCCCTGCCCCACCCCCCGCCATCTCCCCCCAAAAGGGAGAGGAAAGGAAGGCACAGACTAAAGGCAGGGCTGAGAGGAATGAGGGGAAGATGCCTGGGGAGGTGTCAGCAGGCCCTGCCTCTGTTATCTGAGCACAGAGCGTCTCGCACCTGTGGGGGCATCCTCCATCCCACACTGCCCTCGGAGAGGCCGAGCTCTTCCCAGGCCAGCGCCTTGCATTCACACAGTATCAGCAGCAGCTCCCACGGTGACAGCCGTTCTTCCCAAAGGGCCTCTCCCACATTCCCGGGGCCGGGCACCCATCTCCAAGGACCCATCTGACAGTCCTGGGGAAACACTCTCTCACCAAAATAACTATGAGGCTACAACTTAAAATCCCTTATTCTGCAGAAAGACAAATCTCCCCCGAAGAAGCTCCTAAAAAGTACTCACCCCCCAAGAGGAATTTGCTTCCATTTGCTTTCTCCTCCACAGCAAGCTAATGGCAACTTCTCTGCCAGAACGTAGGCTTTGGACAGGGAGAGAAACTTTCCGGACAGAGATCCTTCCTCAAAGATGCACTGAGCAACTGGGGAGGAAAAACACAAGGTGTGAGACATGCTCCCTGTGGT
Source organism: Balaenoptera acutorostrata (assembly GCF_949987535.1). Lineage (NCBI taxonomy): Eukaryota > Metazoa > Chordata > Mammalia > Artiodactyla > Balaenopteridae > Balaenoptera > Balaenoptera acutorostrata. Next base: position 19,294,361 of record NC_080070.1, on the reverse strand, counting down.
GACATAAAGAAGAAAAGGGGGCTGGCTTGTTTCTTTCCACTATTTTAAGGAATAAAGTTCCAAATGGTAATACACAAAGCAATCATTTTGGACTCATAAGCCATTTATTTCTGTATTTATGCAAACCAGCTCTGGACTGTGGGCTGTGGACAGGCTTTCAGTGTCTTTGGGGATCTGGCCCCAGCGTTCCCCTGCTCAGCAGTTACCTAAAGACAAACGTAGCTGGATGGGTGGAAACACTCTGAGGTCCTGAAGAGGGAATCTCACAGCTGTTCACTCCAGGCCACACCACTGGCCCTCTTCCAGCCTGAAACCAGCAGGAAAGCCTCTGTGGTGTTGTAGGGTGTGTGGGTGAGGGTGGGGAGGGAGGCTGGGGTGGCTTTCTGGGTGGGGGGGGTGTATGCAGAGAAGGGGTGTTTACCCTAGTGTTTTTCAAACTTCCATGTGAACGCAAATCACCTGGGAATCTTGTGAAAATGCAGAACCTGACTCGGTGGATCTGGGGTGGGGCCTGAAATTCTGCATTTCTGACAAACTCCTAGTTCAGGCTGATGCTGCCAGGCCCCCAACCATACTTTGAGAAGCAAAAGAGGGACAAAACAGGAGGTGGTGAGGATTCAAAGACAAGATTTTCCCGGTTCTGAAAATGGCCTTGGTCTAGCTCTGGACCTGGGCTTGAGTTCCAGATTGTGTTCTAAATGGCTTTTAATTGATACACCCAAGTAGGCTTCGTTAAAGCTAGTTTGTCTCTCCCCAGAAACAATACCTGAGGGCCAGTTTTGTGTTAGATTTGTCTGGAAAGCCAGGTATGTAGGTGTGTGCTGCCCTCTGCTGGTCAAAGTCTGGCATGCACATTCAGCTGGATGGGGCAATTTTGGGTCCATGTCCAAAGTCATTAGATTCATTCCTTCAAACGTGTAGGTTCACTCTGTATCAAGCCTTTAGATAGCCACATTTTCAAGCTTTAACACAGGTTACTCTTGCAGAGTTGGTTCTCCAGACTACATGTTAGATCTGTTAGGGACCCTTCATGGCCATTTAGTACTGGATGGTGGGTATGTCAGAATGACTTTGAAGTTTTTTTCCCAAGAGACAAGAATACCATTCCAAGCTGTTCTGGCAGGCAGCCCCTTCTCTCTGCTGAGAATCACCACAGCATTGTTATTTTTCATATGAAGAAACTGAGGGCTCACAGAGGCTAAGTGATAGGGCATGTTGACAGTGGAAAAGCCGGCGCTAGAACATGTCATGCCATCTGCCCCCTCACATTTGAGCCCAGGTCATGGCTCTGTGTGAGGAGCTGGTCAGTCCCCTTCAAGACTAGGATGGAGCTCCCCTTCAGAGCTACACCAACCCCTCCTGCCCAATAAATCTGTTTGGTCAGAAGGAGGGAGGAACGGGCAGCAGGGCAGCGGGGCAGCCTCTCCTAATTATTTTTTTTAATTAATTAATTAATTTATTTATTTATGGCTGTGTTGGGTCTTCGTTTCTGTGCAAGGGCTTTCTCTAGTTGTGGTAAGTGGGGGCCACTCTTCATCGCGGTGCGCAGGCCTCTCACTATCGCGGCCTCTCTCGTTGCGGAGCACAGGCTTCAGACGCGCAGGCTCAGTAATTGTGGCTCACGGGCCTAGTTGCTCCGCGGCATGTGGGATCTTCCCGGACCAGGGCTCAAACCCGTGTCCCCTGCATTGGCAGGCAGATTCTCAACCACTGCGCCACCAGGGAAGCCCCTCTCCTAATTATTTTTAATGCAGCAGCTCAGCTGTGGCTGTCTCCAGGCTTCCCTTGTCAAGGACAGTGCCAGTAATGACCACTGAGAAACCCTAGAACTGGGAATTTAAGCCCCAGGACTTTCCTTTAAAGATTACCATGAGAGACAGGGGTGGAAGGGATCATGAGAAACCCCTCTTCTTGTAAATAATAAAAACAAGATCCTTCAATTTCCATCTTACAATGAAGGGCAACTTCAGCTGTGATCTTAAGCTTTGTGCACATAACCCAGTGAATAGAGATTCACCAGCAGGCCACAAGGGACCTGTTGACGGATTGTGGGGAAAAGGGCCAAAAAGAAAAGCACAAGACAGTACGGCTTCCAGCAGCCAAAGAGAAAAGAGGCAAAAGAAAATTGATTGGTGGGAAAAAAAAATCCAAGAGGCCAATTCTGTCTTTTACTGCTTACCCTCCTTCAAAACTGTTTTAATGCCTTCTCCTGTCTCCTAAAATCACCAACACTTTTCCTTTCAAATTTAGCGGATGATCTCCATGCATGTTTAGAGACACTGATACATGGAGAAAATGGACAAGCACCACCTCCTTCTCCCTACGGTCATGTCCACCACCTCCCCCCTCTGCTGTCCTACGCCCAAGAGAAGCTTCCTTCCAGTTGCAAAAGGAGACATGACTGGGGTCCTAATGAGGACTTCCTAAGGGACGAGAAAACACGAATAGTTTAAGGGAATCAGTTCCCAGATTCTCATGGAGCCCCAGCATTGCCTAAGCAGGTCATGCAGACATTCTTGCTATGTAACCAGCCCCCGTGCCATACTCCTCTGGGGGCCTCACCAATACCAGGGGCAAATCACGCATATCATCACGGAGTTGCATTTCTTATTTCGTAAGACTGTTCAGGCTAATTCCAGGCCTGGTGGAATTAACCCTAACAGCACAGTCCACCCCCAATCTGCAGTCAAAGGCCTTTTTATGATAAAACAAACACTCTTAGTTTGACAGTACTTATTTGCCTTGTAACATTGCCTAATCAGATAGACATCAAACAGTACATACAGATTCCAAACATTTTCAATAGCCGGTGAGGGGTTCTTTTTAGATTTAAACAAATAGGTGAAGCATTCAGGGATTCTAGCACAAACTATCTCATATTTTTGTAGTAACTTTTACAAATCTTTTACCTCCCTGATCTTTAGCTATATGCACTTTATGCTATACATCTGTTGAATGGTTAAGAACTGTAATCAATCACTAATTAAATCTAAGTCTTCAGACCAATTCTCCTCCATAGAGATAACGTCCTTCAGGGGCTTTAATTCAATTTCCCAGTAAATGTGATTATCAACATCAGTATTATCATAAGTATCATTAGCTTCAATGACATTAATTTTATCTATGCTTCCTGAATTATAGCAAGTAGTACTCTGGATATAAGGTTACAATCTGAATCAGATATAAGCACATTATAATTATTTTTTTCCCTCTCAACAAAATCTATCTTTGATATGGTATATGAATTACTTTCCTAAAGCTGCTGTAATAAATGACTACAAACTTAATGGCTTACAGCAATGCAAATTTGTTATCTTACACTTCTATAGGTCAGAAGTCTGACATGGTTCTCACTGGGCTAAGAGCAAGGTGTTGGCAGGGCTGCTTTCTTGTCTGGCAGCTCTAGGGGAGATTCTGTTTCCTTGCCTTTTCTAGCTTCTAGAGGCTGCCTGCATCCTTGGCTCATGGCCTCCTTCCTCCATTTTCAAAAGCCAGCAATGTTCGGCTGAGCCCTTCTCGTGCTGCCATCTCTTGGATTCTCTTCTCATCTCTCTTCCTAAACTCTTCCACTTATAAGGACCCATGTCATGACATTGGGCCCACCTGAATAATCGAGGGTAGTCTCCCCATCTCAAAGTCAGCATATTAGCAAACTTAATTTCATCTGCAACCTTAATTCCCGTGTGCCGTGTAACCTAACATATTCACAGGTTCCAGGGATTAGGGCGTGAATACCTTTGGGGGTTTCATTATTTTGCCTACCATTCCTTATGTATTATTTCTCAACAGAGTAGGAACTTGAGGCCATGTCTTTGTTATTCCAGGATTCAAAATGTCTGAGTAAAAAAATAAAAAGTCTTGAGTACACAGCCAAATTCCTTTCCTCTGGGTATATGTCTTAAATAAATACTCCTGCCCAATGAGAAAGGTCCACAACAGGATCCATGGGAAACATTCTTGTCTGTTTAAAATGTGTCCAGTGGAAAGAGTAATAAAACAACTACCTATAAAAAGGGCACCAGGTCCAGACAATGTTAAGGATGAGTTTTAGAAACTTTCAAGGAACAGATCATTGTCATGTCATATAAGTTGTTCCAAAATATAGGGAAGAAAAAAGAGATATTGAAAGAAGCCAGCCAATTGTTTTATCAGACTAGAAAACCCAATAACAAATAAGTATTATTCAGTGCACAGCACATTCCCACTGGCTCATGCAAGGCTCCTCAATTTGTCATCTGTTCTCACTTTCATTTTTTTCCCTTTGCCCTTCAACCCTACTGCCAGCACCGTGTCGCCTTCCCAGACCTTGTCACGGGCCAGCACTCTAGTATATTTGCAACCTTGTAAAATGGGTTTTGATGCCTGTGTTTTTAAATTCCATAAACAACATGCTGTTAAAAAAAGTGTAGGGCAAGAAAAGAAAACTATTGGCTAATCTCATATGAATTTAGACCCAAAATTCTAACTACTTTTCCAGTACACACCTTGTTATATTACATGTACTATTATGTTCACATGTCCAAGATACTGTTCAGCAAAACAGTTGTCCAAAAAGTGCATGATATTATCCAAAAATAAATAAAGAAGTAAATAAAATGTGTCCAATTACCATGAGTTGCATGATGGGGGAAAGAATTGTTAGCACTCAGTCATGGTGCTGACCCTGGGAAAGAGGGTCTCAATAGGCTGCATTCCCCAATTAAACATTTTCATGGAATGGGGGGCCTATAAGTCCCCCACAAGTATTCACTTGGGCTTCTGCTCTGAGCACCCCTGGCCATGGTGCCTGGGATACCTCAGACTCCATTCGCATGAAGACATCTAATAACCCAGCTTGTGTGGACCTGCCAGCTTGTTTTCATTGCTGGGTTTGGGCATGTTGTCTTAATATCTGCCCTAATTACAGGGCCCATTTTATCAGTGCTGTGTTATCATCCCAGGTGACTTGCTATGTTTGTCCTCCTCCCTGGAATAGGATGCCTTCCAGGTGCCCTATTTATGTTATAAGGTCTTTTTCTGCAATATGTCTTTCCTCATGAAGAATGAATTCTGCCTGGCCCATTTCTCTTAGCCCAGCTCCTAATTCTCTTAAGGTCTCTTATTTTGAGTGGGCTGAATGCTGTTTGATCCTCCAGACATGTTGTTGCTGGTTAGTACTAACTGTTTTAATACAGTTAGGAAATAAAGTGAAGACCCCGAAAGATTGAGTTCCTCAGGCTAAGATCATATGAGTAGCAATGACCCCTAAGTGAATTTTGGTTTGTGTGTTCTGTAGAGCTCCTCATAGCCAACCATACTGAAATTTTGTCTTTTCATCCTGAGGCATGTGAGCCCATCAAGTTATACCTAATTGTTTTCCTTTGTCAGTGATCCAAGTACGCTAATTGTACTTCTACCTCTGCATGGATTTCTTTACCCACAACAGCTATTTTTATAAACAGTATTCTGGCAGATAAGACAGGCAGTGGATAGTCTTCTACCATTATATGCCAATACCTTTCTTAAACTTTCATTATCTCAATTAATGGTCCACATTAACACCCCCCCCATGTCTCCCTAAATTAATTCTGTCTCCCCATATAGCTCATTTTGAGGCTCAGGCAGAAATGTATAGCTTGCCCTTGCATCTAATAGACTTGAAAGAGTTTCTTGTCCACTCCCAGGCTATTTTACCCTCATGTTTGTAAAAGGCCTTGGGTTTACATGGCCAGATGGGGTTCAAATGCTAAATTAGACTCACAGGATCCAAAATGGCAATGCACAAATCTACAAGTTATTGTAGGAAAAGGATACGGTATAGAACAGCATCAAAGTAAGAATATCCATCCCAGCCAAAGCCTGCCTCACAGCAGAGGGTCTGCAGAGACTCCTGAGCTCCCATTTTTCTCCCACTATCAGGGCTGTACCAGGACATACTTTGTCTCCTGAATCAAGAACCACCAACTTATGTACAGAATCCCTTGGAATGAGGGGGTCCAAATGGGATCTCAGACAATGCTTCTTATACCTTACTGGCTTAATCAGCATTTTCTCACTTACATAACTGGCAGTAAAGGAAAATTTACACTGAGGTGTAAAATCATCGATTTCATTGTTGTCAGCAAACAATGCTGACAAACTGGTATAAACTGTCTTGAAAGTCCTCAGACCCAAGGTTACAAAGCAACACTATTAAATCATTATTTTCATGCCCAGCAACACATAGCCACACGCCACGTAGCCACATTTATTATTTTATGCCATTCAGGCCTATGGAGTTAACTCTCACAGCACACATGGATACATAAACTGCTTTTTAAATAATCTCCACTTGTCTTTTTTTTTTTTTTTTTTTTCCACTTGTCTTTTTTAAGAGATGAATTTCCAGTGAAATTTTACAGATTTTAATGATTTATAAAAAGTTTAAATTATATTTATGTTTCTTTAAAAGAATCATTTTTGTGCTAATATTAATGCTAATGATAACTCAATTCAGAAGAAAAACTTCCTAACCTTTCAAATTTCATGGTCACAGGAAATAAAACATATTAAAATTTTAAATCTCTACTTTTGTTGGAGAGAAACATGATCTAGTGAACAAGAAAAATGCTTCGAGCATAAAAAGGTACTACATTAGGATAAAATTCCATGAGGGTGGAAGCCTGGAATTATGAAGTAAAGGAGCAAAAGGCAAGATGAAAAGTTTCTAAATGTTAAAGAAAATCTTACATTTAGGAGTGATGTTTTTGTTTTAAAATGTCAATATTGATAATCAACTAGGATTATGTCCTTTGCAACTCTTTCAAAAATTATATATTCTGCAACATTTCTTTGGACAAAAACATTAGATTTCAACATAAAGAGTGTGAGAAGGTTCATATTTTTTTCCAAATCCTCTTTGGAAAAGTGTGAAAAATTGGAAGGCGTTGCCCTAAAGAAATTTACTTAGGTGTATTAGAAGAACTGTCAAAATTTTTCACAGTAGCATTTTCAAAATAGCCAAAAAAAAATTTTTTTTTAAGTGTAACAAACCAAATGTCCATTAAGAGGATTGACCCTTGGCATGAGCAAAATATGCCAAAGGGCTGGTGTACCCAGGAGCTCCAGAACTGGTCTAGTGCAGTGGTTGGCACACTACAGCCCATGGCCCAAATTTAGCCTGTCACCTGTTTCTCGTTTGTTTTTTTTAAAGATTTATTTATTTTTGGCTGCATCAGGTCTTAGTTGCGGCACACGGGATCTTCGCTGCGGCACGTGGGCTTCTCTCAAGTTGTGGCACGCAGGCTCCGGGACGCGTGGGCTCTGTGGTTTGCGGCGCGCGGGCTCTAGTGGAGGCGCGCGGGCTTAGGTGCCCCGCAGCCTGTGGGATCTTAGTTCCCTGAGCAGGGATGGAACCCGCGTCCCGTGCATTGGAAGGCGGATTCTTTACCACTGGACCACCAGGGAAGTCCCTGTCACCTGTTTTGTAACTAACATTTTCTTGCAACACGCCAATTCATTTACGTATGGTCCATAGCTGCTCTCATGCTACACAGCAGAGTTGAATATGTGGACACCACATGGGCCAAACTAATTTGCTCATTGGATAAGTTTTGGCTTTTTACAGAAAAAGTTTTCTGCCCCCTGGTTTAGTTCATCAAGCTGGGGGTGTGGAGGTGAGGTGGCAGGCACAAGCATCCTTTATTTTATAATTTTTAAAAAATTCTTTTAAAAATTGAAGTCTAGTTGATTTACGTCATGTTAGTTTCACGTGTACAGCACAGTGATTCAGTTCTCTCTATATATGTTATTCTCTCTATATATATTCTTTTTCATATTTTTATACATATATTATAGGTTATTATAAAATATTGAGCATAGTTCCCTGTGCTATACCGTAGGTCTTTGTTGGTTATCTAGTATTTATAGCTTATTCGTACATTATGTTTATTCTTTTGTAGGTACGAAATGTGGTATGCATTTTTATGTATTATAAAGTATCAAAGAATACTTTCTATTTCCATACAACACAAAATTCTAAGCAGGTAGTAAGAGCACCCTGGACTATAGAGCATAACTTTTGAGGAATAAGTTTTCTTTAGTATTGTTTCTCATCGTGTGCTCTGCAGTTCACTCGTGTCAAGGACGATCTCCTAACAAAAGTACGTAGAAATGGGAGGATGGTGTTCCAGGATCAAAAAGGTTTAGAAAAACCACATCTATACCTTCACTTCAAGATTCACAATGCACATGATTAGTGTATTAAAGGCTCTGACAAGTCCTGTGCAAAAGTGACCTGTTTACATTTGTTTAACCCTGAATTTTCAAAAAACTTTTGAATACATCCATTTTTTTTTTTTTTCCACATAACATCTATTCCCTGGGACACGCTTTTGGCAACTCTCTAATAATCTAATGGCAGCGGGAGGAAGAGAGGGCCAGAGAGAAGCAAAGGGCAATGACAGTGGTTTTGGGTGATTCTATATGGTTCTGTTTCTGTGGAACAGAAAGGTATGGATTGAGATAGGAAACACTTTAAAGAAAGAATCAATAATGCTAGGACTATGTTTGAACGTGAGGAAGGAGGCAGGGAGATAGAACACGACCATTCTACACATTTGCGTATCGGAGTGAATGGGGACAACGGAAGGGGAGAAGATTGTGGCGGCAGAGGCTGGACCCGTCCGTCTGGGGCGCAGACTAAGTGCCTGCTGCCAGATCTGATGAGGCCGCTGCCTGTGCTCTTGCCGGTCAGGGAAGGGCAGAGAGGGAGCTGAGCAAAAACTCTAGTAGATCAGTGTGAACTTATTGCTGGATGAACCCACCTTCGTTCTCTTCTCACAGGAGAGAGGGCAAAGCTCATCGGCTCTGCTGATGAGGTCTTCAAGAAACCTATCAGCAAGCATACTCTGCCTTGGTTCATAGTTTTCAGTTATTCCTTGTTATTACAGAATGGGACAGCCAACAGATTTCCCTTCAGTGTGTGCTCATGTACTGTGGCCTGAGCCAGGGTCAGGGTTGGTGTTTGTGGAAAATGTTGTAAGAGGGCTTTGCATCCGCTGCTGTTTGTACTTTGTTTCTGAGCAGAATGTTGGAAAGGAGGGAAGATTCTTTGATTATTGGACTTCAGCCTTATATGTCAAGTGGGCCAGAAACTCTGAGCAAAGTGGAGGAATGAGGGAAGGACGAAACTGTGAGAGCAAAAAAAACGAACACAGAAAAGTGCACTTGGCCGTCTTTGATCCTGGCGAGTGAGAAGAGCTGGAGATATGGCGAGCACGTGGGGAAGGCCCTTGGAAATGTCCTTATCAGCTGCTCCTCCTCGGGTCCAGGCCCCACTCCTGCCCTCAGGACCATCACCATCAAAACCCCACGGCTGATCCCGGTCCCGTGGAGCCGTCTAATCTTCCCTAAATACAGCCTTTTCACTTATTTTCTTCTGACCTTAAGATTGTCCCTGAACCATTTATAAAGAATACCTGTTTTTGAGATTCTGAACAAAATAACAGCTTAAAGTCATGCTTTCTCTTAGATTGCACTAAGTCACGTAGGCTAAACTGCAAGGCTCACCAGCCTGATCCCGGGCCTGCTCAGGCACCTGGGGGCCCTCGGCCTCCTGCCCTGGCCTCCCTCTCCTGTCCAGGCTGCCTTGTTCTGGGAGAACACTGTCCTGACGCCACAGCTTTGCTCTTGGTGGCCCCCAGCCCTTGAGGGGCCAAAGCCATGCTGTGGCCTGTGGGGAGGGATGGGCCCGAGCCCTTCATCCCCCTCCGCTACCTGTGTGGGGAACCACGACCTTCTGGAGGGCTGGTACTGCAGCCTGGCATTGAGTGGCTGGCCCATGGTGGACACTTGGTGGCTTAATAAATGTCAGGCAAAAAGTGAATTGATGAGAGTGGCAGCACCATCACCTGTGCCTGTTCCCTCTTTTGCTAGGTGAGCAGAAAAGGACAGAAAGTGAGAGACTGAGGGAGAAGGGCCATGGGCAGTGGGGAGTACGAAGGAACATGCATGCTTGCTGTTGGCCTTGTAGATTGCTCATAGTTTTGATTAAGCGACCTTTCTTCTGAAGTCAAAACAGTGGAGCCAGATTCAGTGGGAGTTTATCATGAAATCAGATCATCTGAAGGCTGGCAGGAAGAGATGGGGGCAGGCGCAGAAGGAATGCCTGAACCACGAGACCAGTGATTGTTACAGAAAGCTCTAACACCCAGACGTCTGTAGTTCTGCACTATTACAAGGCGATAATTATTTGTAAAGAGGGCAAGAGGACTGACATCTTGGAAGGGGTGGCCTTTGTGTCAAGTGCTCTACTTAATTTATTTAAGAGGAGACTTTCCTTAATTGAACTCAGATACTCAGCAAAGGAAATGTTTGATCATTACCAAAAGTGTTGGCGGAGGGGGCGCAGTCTGATAGTAACGTCCTGTTTCTCTGCCTGCTCCACTTCTCCCACCTGGGTCTTCTCCAGCCATCACACTACAGCTATCGAGGCACCCTCTGACCTCTGACCATCTTGCCCCAGCTCCTGTGTTAACACTATCAGGGTGGCAGGGCTTTTATGGAATATACTAAAAGCCATGGGCCCCCAGCACCAGGGCATGGAGTTATCTTGCTTCTCCCGGGCTGGAGTTGTTCCCTAATTCTTCAGGCTGCAGCCAGTCTGAGAGAGGGTTTGGTCTCCTCCCTACTTAATCCGTCAGTGTCCTCTGAGAGCTGTGGGAGCCTTGTGCTGGTACCCTGTCACTCTTCCTGGCCCCTCCACTCCTAGCCACCAGATCATACTGTTTTTCTCTCCTTTAACCTATTAAAACATGATCTAAGAATGGGACTCCTTTTGATCATAAGGTAGATTTTTGAAAAAGTGTTGTTAGATTCTATGTTTTAACATCGTTAAAATTCTATATTTTTACACCAATACCCATACGTGTATTGGCTTGTAGTTTTTTTTTTTTTCCTTCCAGTTTTACTGAGATATAACTGACATACAACGCAAAGTTTAAGGTGTACAACATGATAGCTGGACATACGTATACCTCGTGGAATGATTACTGCAATAAGTTTACTTAACATCCATCACCTCACATAGTTACTAAAAAAAATTTGTTCCTGGTGATGAGATCTTTTAGGATCTACTCTCTTAGCAACTTTCAAATATACCATATAGCAATGTTAGCTATAGTTACGGTGCTGTACATTACATCCCCAGGATTTATTTATCTGATAACTGGAAGTCTGTACCTTTTGACCCCCTTTACCAGTTCCCCCGACACCCACCCTCTGCCTCTAGCAACCAAAAATCTGATCTCTTTTTCTATGAGTTTTGTTTTTTGGGTTTTTTTTAGAGTGCACATATAAGTGAGATCATACAGTATTTGTCTTTCTCTGACTTACTTCACGAAGCGTCAAACCCTCAAGGTCCATCCATGTTGCCACAGAGCCTGTAGTTTTCTTTTGGTGAACTATCTTTGTGAAGTTTTGGTAACAGTGTCATGATGAATTCATAAGAGAAACTGTGAAGCTTCTCTTCTTTCTCTGGTAAAATCAAAACATAGAGGAATTATTCGTTTGTTAAAGGTTAGAAGAAAATTGACCTCTAAACCCATTTGGACCTGTAATTTTTCAGGGGGTAGGAGGGAAAGAGATACTGCTCTTTGACAAATTTCTCATCTTCTCCATAGTTAGTTATAGGTTTAGGTTTTCTACTTTTTTTAGTACACCTTAGCAACTTATACATACAAATATTTCACAATTTAAAATTTATTTGTATGGAATTATGTAAAATAATTTCAAAAAAATTTAAAATTTCCACTGTATCTGTGGTGATTTTTCCATTTTTATTTTTGGGGATAAGTATTTGTGACTTCCTTGTTGTTTTCCTCATTAATCTAGTGGGAGGTGTTGCTCTTTTGCTATTGTAACTCATCCTTATTTATCTCTTAAAAACATGTTGCATAGATTTAGCTTTCTAACCCAGTTTGATAGGCTTTGATCATGTACTGAATTAATCATATTAATACAATAAATATTTATCATGCATAATCCTTAAAAGATACCAGAGGATTATTGTAAAGGTTAATTGTTTTACAAGCATTAGCACAATTCGAGAAGAATTGTAAGTGCTCAACAAGGGTTATTCTATGTAATAAAAAATTGTGAATACGACAGTGTCCCTGCCCATATAAAGATGACAGTTTTCTTTGATTTTTAATAGGTAAATTAAACATACTCATATTATTGTAATGTCTTTTCAAATTTCTATTATCTAACCTTATTTTATTTTTGTCATGCTTTGCTGACTTTTTCCCTATTAAAAAAGTTTCCTTTAATCCTGATGGTTTCTCTTTCTATTGGTTTGGATGTTCTACAATCCATTCATTCATTCAGTTTTTATTTGCTCTTTCTTGGATACTCCTTCCTTCACCTTTTATACCAAATTTATCTTCTGGGAACTTTCCACTATCAGCCATGCTGGGTGGTGGCAGCTGCATACAGAGAAGAAATGGGAGTACCCGCTTCAGAGGGTAAATAGTTCCCTCTGATCACGGAAAAAAATGATAAATAACAGATACAGAGTAAAGCAGCAGGAAGACAGAGTTGTTGGCTATTTTTTAAAAAATTGCACTGACTCAAAATTTTGAAGCAATATAGCAGGCTGTGTAGCCCACTCCCTTGAAGACCAAGACATTCACCAGCCACAATCATTCATTCATTCATTCATTCATTCATACACGAAGTATGTACTGAATACCTGCTATGTACCAGGTACTCTCCCAGGCAGTGACGGTAGTGAACAAGACAGATAAGATTTCTTCCACGTGGAGTTTACATTCTTGTGATGGGAGAAAGAGACAACAAGTAAACACACTAATTCAGGTTGTAATGAGATGATGTGAGAAATAAACCTGATGGTAGAGACTAGTTGGGGGGAGCGGGTAAACATGCCACTTTACGTGGGTTGGTCAAGGAAGGAAGCATCAGTTCAGGAGACAATTTTGCTGAGACAGGCAGAGAGCAGTCAGCTCTGCTAAGAGCCAGACAAGAAGATTTCAGGCAGAGGGAAAAGCAACTGCCTGTGCCCTGTGTTGACTAAACGAAAAACACACGATGTAAAAGTTGTGAGTTAAATTTTATTCACGGAGCTTACTGAGGACTATAGCTTGGGAGACAACAACTCAGAGAGCTCCGAGGAACTGCTCCAAAGAGGTAAGAGAGGAGCCAGGATGTCTCTGAACTCTTTTTTGCTTGGAAAAAAAATGTAGTCCGGCATCAAAAGATGACTGCTAATCACAGAGAACAAGACATCTCAGGTTAATGATTTTAGTGCTTTTCTATGTATGGGGAAATGTAAGACTCTGGGGTCATTGGACATTTTTCCTTAGATATATATCTGAACTATCTAGGGGCCGGTATATTCAAAGCACAGAATGCTTCCTGTTTTTCTCCATCCTGAATTCCCCTGAAGGCGACTGAAGGGGCTAATGGTTTGATCTTTGTAGTACTGGAATGGCAGGCAACATTTTTTTCTTTACCCCTAGGACAGGAAAGAACTTGGAATCTTTGAGGAACAGCGAGGAAGCCTGCAAGTGGGACACATGATAAGCCAAGGGAGAGTCACAAGATGAGGGAGGAAAGGCAGTAAAGGGACAAAGTGCAGAGGCCTTGAAGGCTCTATTTCACTGTGAGTGCAGTGGGAACTCCTCGATGCATTTTTAAGCAGGGGGTAACATAATCCATTTTTATTGTTAAAAAGGTATAGTGAAGAGAATGGTTTGTAACAGTGGTTCTCAAGCTTTAGCATGAATCAGAACCACCTAGGGAAAACACAGATTGCTGGACCCCACCTCCAGTGTTTCTGAATCAGTAGGTTTGGGGTGAGGCCTGAGAATTTGCATTTCTAACAAGTTCTAGGTGCTATGGACTGAATTGTGTCCCTCACAAATTTGTATGTTGAAGCCCTAACCCCCAGCATGTTGGCATTAGGACATGGGGCCTTTGGGAGGTAATTAGGATTCAGTGAGGTCATGAAGGTGGGGTCCCCATGAGGGGATTAGTGCCCTTATAAGAAGAGACATCCCTTTCACTTTCTGTGCCATGTAAGGACACAGTGAGAAGGCAGCTGTCTACAAGTCAGGAAGCAAGCCCTTATCAGAGCCCAACCATGCTGGTACCTTGATCTTGGGCTTCTAGGCTCTTGAATTGTGAGAAATAAATTTCTGTTGTTTAAGCCACCCAGTCTGTGGTACTTTATTATGGCAGCCTGACTAAGATACTAGGTGATGCCGATACTGGGCTGGGCCCACTCTGCTAAGAACTGCTGCTCTGAGAGAGCCAAGAATAGGTCCATGGAGACCAGTTAGGAGCTATTTCAGGGATCCAGTTGAACATGGACATGGTGGTACAGTTTCAATGGAAAGGAGGTTGAGAGGGAATCAGTCAGTTGATCTATAAAAAGCATATACAATCATAAAAACAAGAAAAGTCGACGTAGTTCCTGACTAAAATTTACTATAAAGTTTGCAAAGAAATTCTATAACCTTGTTTCAACATTATTCTATTCTTCTTTTAAATATTTTAAAGTCCCAAATAAAAAGGTTCAGATAAATCGGTAAAACTGAGAACTGAACGTTTTCTCTGACTTACGTAATGTGTGGGCATCTTTTTAAAATTCTTATATCAGCATAGGATGTCCCTCCCTTTTTGTCCCTTTCTAAAGCACCTAATTAGGCATCCATCCATGAATAAAAATGCCTTGTGGGAGTTGTGGGATCCAGCACTATACACCAAGGGACCCAAAAGGAGTCTGTGCACCTGTGCATCTGGTAATACACAGACCTCAGTAAGGGCCATGGGACCAGGGGAGCCAGCAATCCTGCCCCAAACCCTCTTGCCTGTGGCCAGGGAAGACCTGGAGAGTGCTGACTTGGGAAAATACCCAAAGATGAGAGAGAATTTGTTGAAGTCCAGCCTTCCCAAGAGGAGATTCCAGCATTCTGTTAGAAAAAAATTATATGAGTTTGTACACAGTGGAGAGGGTAAGAGGAACTTTGCCAGAGCTGCTTCTCCCTCCAGGACAACACAGTGAGGGGCTGAGCTATCCCTCCGGGACCTCTCCCACGGGGAAAGGGGAGTAGTGAGTGAGTGCCCAGCTACCCCCAGCTGTGAGGAACACAGCTGGAGAAACCCATTTCTCTCCAGAAGCGCCCAGTGCACAGAGGCAGGACCTCCACGGTGGGTGGGAGGGAGGAGATCAGGAAAGGGGCAGATGAAAACATCAAAGGCCATTTAAGGGATGCAACTGCTGCTGACGGAGCTCAGGACTCCAGCAGGAAGCTCGCCCACAAGCCACTGGGAGCACCTCCCCTGAGGATCTCTCCACCAGCCACAGGCACCCCCAAGGCCCCAAGACTAAACACACACCTCCCCTCACTCTGTTGCTGGCTTGGCTCTGAGTGCGGTGGCGAGAGAGTCTGGTAAAAGCAGTGCTATCAGAAAAACGGACCAGGATCTGCGGGCAAGGGAGAAGCCACAAACTTGAGCTATAGCGCCACCTTCTGGAAAACAAGAGAGGTTTCAGCAGCCAGCCAGGTGAGTTTTAAGAACCAGAGAAGACAGAAAAGCTTAAGAATCCTGCCACAAAAGAAAGCAAGATGTGTGGAGCAGGTAGATCCATATCAAGGCAGACAGAAAACCCCAGATGTAATAGCCCCAATGAAAAATACACCCCATCTGAAGGCAACTAGTAAAGCTTTGAGGAGAAGTCGGCTACTTCAAGTGCAAAAGCAGCAATGCAAAGCTATAAGGAACACGATGAATCAAGGAAACGTTGCACCAAAAAATAACAATAATCCTCCAATAACCAAGCTCAAAGGCACAAGATCTTGTGATCTAGCTGCTAAAGAATTAAAAATAGCTGTTCTGACAAAGTAAATGAGCTACAAGAAACAGAAAGACAATTCAATGATGTCAGGAAAAAAATACATGAACAAAGTGAGAAATTTAACTAAGAGATATAAATCATAAAAAAAGAACCAAACAGAAATTCTGGAGCTGAAGAGTTCAATGAGTGAAATGAAAAATGCAATAGAGTAGATCAAAAGGAAGACAGAATAAGTTACCTAGAGAACAGGAACTTTGAAATAACCCAGAGAGGAACAAAGAAGGGTGAATGAAAAAGAGCAAAGAAATCCTACATGATCTATGGGACTCAATGAAAACATACAAATATCAGAATAATCAGGTTTCCAGAAGGAGAAGAGAGGGAGAAGGAAGCAGAAAGTTTATTTCAAGAAATAATTGCTGAGAACTTCCCCACCCTGAGGAGAAACATGAACATCCAAGTTCAGGAAGCTAATAAATCACCCCTTATCGCAATGCAAAATGACCTTCTCTAAGACATATTATAATTAACCTATCAAAAATCAAAGATAAAGAGACCATGGCTAGCATCAAGAAGACAGGACACAAGGTGAGCATGTGGAGGAAAGGGAACCCTTGTACACTGTTGGTGGGAATGTAAATAGGTTCAGCCAAATAGAAAAGGAAAAGGAGGCGCCTCAAAAATTAAAAATAGAACTATCATATGACCCAGCAATCTCACTTCTAGGTATATATCCAAAGAAAATGGAAACAGGATCTCAAAAATATATCTGTACTCCCATGTTGATTGCAGCACTATTCACAATAGCCAACGTCTGGAAATAACCTAAGTGTATGTCAACAGATGAGTGGATAAAGATGTGGTACATACATGAAATGGAACACCATTCAGCTTTAAAAAGAAGGAAATCCTGCCATTTGCAACAACAAGGGTGGATCTTGAGGGCATTATGCTAAGTGAAATAAGACAGAGAAAGACAAATACTGCATGGTATCGCTTATATACGGAATCTATGAGAAAAGCCAAACTCATAGAAACAGAATAGAATGGTGGCTGCCAGGCACTGGGGGGTGGGGGAATTAGGAAGAAGTTATTAAAAGGGTACAAATTTTCAGTTATAAGATGAATAAGGTCTGAATTTCTTAACATCATCAAATATCCATCATTATTCAAATATCACTTATTGTCTCATCTTTTAAAATGCTTAGTTTGAACTCAAATCCTCCAACCAAGATCCTTTTACTGCAATAGCTTAATATATCTCTCATGTCTCTTTTAATCTAAGATGTCTGCTCCCAACTTCTCTCTTTTTTTCCATGGATTTTATTTATTGAAAACTGTCTTGTTTTTCCTATACACCTCCCCATATTCTGGATTTTGATTATTGCATCCTTGTGAAAGACTTTAGCTCATTCCTTTGTATGCTTTGTTCTGATATATATTTTCCTATAATTTTATTTAGAACCTTTGTATATACAGTCTTATGTTCCAGGGTTGACACTCTTAAACATGATATATCTGAGTTTTTTAGACCAGTCATGATTATTTTAATAATGCTATTTTGGTTTTATTTTCATCATCTTATTTTTTGTTTTCTATTAGTTCCACTTTTTCTCTTTGGTCTTTCTTGCTCTTTTTTGAATTGATAGTAATTTTTTAAAAATTCCTCCAATTAAAAATATCTGTAGGTTTATGTGATATGTAACAGCTCCTTGCCCCAGAATTGTCTACCCCAGAAACCTGTGCATTTCCAATTTAGCATTTATCACAAGCATTTCTAGCTTACTTAAAAATAACAATAAACATTTATTGAGTGAAAAAAAGATGAATAGGGTCTGATGATCTAATGTATAACGTGGTGACTATAGTTGATAACACTGTGTTGTATAATTGAAATTTGCTGAGACAATAGAACTTAAATGTTCTCTCTCTCACACACACACACACATACACACAAAGTGTAAATATGTGAAATGATGGATATGTTAACTAACTCAATGAGCAGACTCCTTTCACAATGTATACGTATGTCAAACTGTCATGTTGTACAGTTTAAATATCTTATAACTGTGCTTGTCAATTATACCTCAATAAATCTGAAAAAATAATAAATAAAAATGTCTATTGAGAAAAAAGATAAGAGCAACTGAAACTTAAGTTTCATCATAAATCTACCTCTGTGAACATGACTTCGTGGCTCTGGACCATCTGGTTTCTTTATACTTCTCTGGCTTCATCCTTAGCTCTGCTCTTGAAGTGTCCACACACTGGCTTCCTCCAATGAATTTCAGGGTCTCTCACCGCAGGACCTTGGCTTATACTATTCTTCTGCCCAGAAAGTTCTGTGTCTCACTATTCTTGGAACTGTTCCTTTCCTCCTTGTTTCTAACAGACACATGAGTTGCTGCTTCCTCTCCCTCTTGGATACATTGATGTGGGAATATTACAGAGGGTGAAAAATGGTCACTGCCCCTCACTCATTCTTCTATAAAATAATTTTCTCTTAACTTGTATTTATTTTATACAAAGTAAAACTTATTATAAATACATATTCCTCAGACCAAATAAAAGAGAAGTTCAGTTTCTTAAAAGTATAAAATCATGAAGCTGGAAAGTACCTAATCAAAGCTCTTACTAAACCTCCTGGCGTTGATCAAAAATAGCCACAAATTCTTTGTAACAACTCTCAACAAGAAGTGGAGTTTGTTTTCCCACATCTTGAATCTGTGTTGGCCCCCTGACCTGCTTTGACTAATAGAATGTGTTGGAATTAACACTGCAGATGTTCTAAGAATAGGTCCTAAAATGCTGCTGTCTCGTGAACAAGTCCAAGTTAGCCTCCTGGAGGATGACGGATGTGTGGAGAGGGGTCTCAGCCGTCATCGCTGGCAGCCGGCAGCCAAATGAAGCTGAACACATGAGTGAGCCCAGCTGA
Source organism: Balaenoptera acutorostrata (assembly GCF_949987535.1). Classification (NCBI taxonomy): domain Eukaryota; kingdom Metazoa; phylum Chordata; class Mammalia; order Artiodactyla; family Balaenopteridae; genus Balaenoptera; species Balaenoptera acutorostrata. The sequence goes on along the minus strand of NC_080070.1, from coordinate 19,275,588 downwards.
ACCACGTGGAGCAGAGACAGGATTACTGACGGATTTCAGCCCAAGTTGCCAACCCACAAAATCATGAGCAAATAAATGGTTGTTGTTATAAAGAGCTCATATTTTACGAAGAAACAGCTGATACACCTTCCTAATCCCAGTTATCCAATAAAGATCTCCCTTCTCACTGGCTCATAGTTTAAGTGGTTCTAGAAGAAATATCAGGAGGGATCACACACCTTTCTGTATTCTGTGAGTCACAAAGAATTTACTAATTCAATAATTCTTGCATTGCCATATCATCATTATGTGCTGGGACAGTAAGATGCCCCTACGTGGATTCACGAGATTTTACTAAAACCCAGTGGCCACAGTTATGAGACATGCGTATGTTACCTGATATTGAAGTAGACAATTTAACAAACATTAATGGAGTCTGAAGATTTTCCGTTCATAGGTGCAAATATCATGCCAATTGACTCCAACGAGCTATGTCATAATCCACAGTCTAGAGGTTAATGTTCACTTCAAGAGTCAATCAAAGCCAACTCACAAACAAGTGAGAACACAAAGACAGAAGACCTCCCTACCCGCAGGCTGAAATCTATGCTGTGCCATGCCATGAGTCTCTGTCATGTCCTCTGTATTGCTGACGACCCAACTAGTCACAGCTGACTTAGATCAGGATTTGGCCATCTCGCAACTAAGCCTGGAATTGCAACCTTCAGCACTGATGGCACTGCTATTCCTCTCTCCTCTTCTAGACTCCATTTCACAGAGGAAACAATCACAAGGCAAGAAGAGTCCCTTTCTCCCCTTCTTCCTTCCTTCCCTCCCTTCCTTCCTCCCTCCCTTTCTCTCTCTCTCTCTCCTCTAGCTGAGATCCTTTTACACAGAAGTCCACCTTTCCAACTTCCAGTTGTACTGACTTTGTTGCAATACCATGAACAAATAGAAACTTCTATTGCACATGTGATCTAGGGCTCTGAAACTTAATTCAGGTCTGTTAGCAAAAACCTGACTGAACAGAAATGGGCCCTTTAGATCTTGTTTCTCCCCTGTTTTCATCAGTGAAATAGCATCCCCCAGACAGCAATAAAGAGGCCATGTAGTTAGAAGTCCCATGGACTTGTCAGCAGGATGGAGTCAAAAAGGAATGCTGGGGCTGAGGGGAAAGGCCTCTTATTGTGGGAGCAAGCACACACTTTTCAGAGAAAATCACAGCGGGTGTTTTGATACCTTGGACAGGTGCGCTGGGTGTGTAAAAAGTAAACGCAAGGTTTCAGGAAAAAAAAATATCATAAGAATAAAACCGAGCATACTGTTTCCATATGACCCAGCAATTTTGCTCCTTGGTATTTACCCAAATGAGCTGAAAACTTATGTCCACACAAAAACCTGCACATGAATGTTTACAGCAGCTTTACTCAGAATTGCCAAAACTTGGAAGCAACCAAGATGTCCTTCAATAGGTGAATGGGTAAGCAAACTGTGATATACCCATACGATGGATACTGGCGAAGAAAGAAATGAGCTATCAAGCCATGAAAAGACATGGAGGAAACTTAAATGAGTATTTCTAAGTGAAAGTAGCCAACCTGAAAAGGCTGCACACTGTATGATTCCTACTATATGACATTCTGGAAGAGGTAAAAATATGGAGATAGTAAAGAGATCAGTGATTGTCAGGGGTTGAAGGGGAAAGGGGTAGGGATGAATGGGCAGAGCACAGAGGAATTTTAGGGCAGTGAAAATACTTTGTATGGTATTTTAATGATGGATATGTGTTGTTATATATTTGTCAAAACCCACAGTACGTACAACGTAAAGAGTGAAACTTAATATAAACTATGGACTTTAGTTAATAATAATGTATGGATAATTTCTGTAAACCTAAAACTTCCCCCCAAAATGAACCCTATTAATGAAAAAAAAAAATGTCATAAGAAAAGGAAGAGGCTGTCCCGTCTTGGAACGGGCTACGTGCAGGGCCCACATACCCATGAGGCCCAGCAGGCACAGGGTCTAGGGCCCATGATGTTTCTTAGGGACCCACAAAGATGTTTTAATTTTAATTTCTTTAAAACTCAGGAAGAAAACATGAATATAATAATACATATATTGGGCTGGGTTTTTCTGTAACATCTTCCCTTAAGATATTATAGAAAAACCCGAACGAACTTTTCGGCCAGCTCAATATAATCATATATCCAGGCTTTATACCACCTCAGTCATAAAATATACTTTAAAATATATGATGGGAGAAGGGGCTTATAAAGGCACAAGTGTCCAGGGCCCACAAATGTTATACTAAGGTCCTTGCTGTGTGGGCGTGAAACATAATACCCAGTGAATTTGGGTGTGGGCCTGCTCCATGGCTGGGACTCAGCTGGAAATGAGCTAAGAGCTTCATACAGAGCCGGGATGTTAAGAAAAGAAGGGGCCTGGGGTTGTTCTTGAAGAAGCCTGGGCAAACAGCCTACTGGAAAAAAAGTAAAAAGCAAATTAGGAACTGCATGAGTGGGAGTAGAATGGGGCTGGTTGGGGGCAGAGGGTGGGAAGCTAGAGTATTTTCTGTGTAGGATAAGAAGCTGGGCTCAGAGGAACTAAGGTATTAAGTACCAATTACACAGGAACGTCCAGGTGGGAGCTGGATTCCTGGAAGCAGAGACCAGCTGAGACAGAAGAGTCCTGTTCTCAGGGTGTGGGGATGCCAGAGGGAAAGACTCCTCTCTGGCTGGGTCGAGACTGAACAGGCCTGGAAAGCACTCCTGGTGGTTGTTTGTGTTTCACACACACACACACACACACACACACACACAAACAGGAAATCATTCCCGGCAGAAAACCTGTGTGTGTTCTTCGTCCATCACAGATAAGAATGCTACAGCCTTGACTTAGATCCATCTCATGCCTCTCATTTTATGTGAGTAAATGAAGCATATTTTATCAGCCCCAGAGATAAGCAATCCAACCAAAGAGTACTTTCATGAGTTACAAAAGCTTATAAACGTCTTTATCTCCATTCTTGTAGCAAACTTTCAAAATTAACAATGCCTGAGAGGAGTAGGTCTTACCCATAAATCCTCATTGAAGGCAATTAAAACCATCATTCCATTTAGTTGTTGCATTTTCATCGGTTTCAAAAGATCTTGGGTCGAGAAATACTACTGGGTCTGATCTGACTTCTTTGCAACATGATATAATACAGTGGTTCTCCAACTTAGATGTGTGTAAGAATCACTTGGGGGGGGTTGTTAAAAAGGTAGATTCCCGGGGCTTCCCTGGTGGCGCAGTGGTTGAGAATCTGCCTGCCAATGCAGGGGACACGGGTTCGAGCCCTGGTCTGGGAAGATCCCACATGTCGCGGAGCGGCTGGGCCCGTGAGCCACAGTTGCTGAGCTTGCGCGTCTGGAGCCTGTGCTCCGCAGCGGGAGGGGCCGTGATGGTGAGAGGCCCGCGCACCGTGATGAAGGGTGGCCCCCGCTTGCCACAACTAGAGAAAGCCCTCGCACAGAAAAGAAGACCCAACACCGCCATAAATAAATAAATAGAATCTGATTAAAAAAAAAAAAAAAAAAAAAAAAGGTAGATTCCCAAGGACCACCTCCCCCCTCCCCATTTTGGTTCAGTGGATGCAGGAATCTTCATTTTTAACAAGAATTTGAGTTGGTTTAGGTGCCAGTGACTGGTAGATCGTATTTTAAGAAATACAGTAAGTCCCCAACATACTAACAAGTTCCATTCAGAGAGCGCGTTCATAAGTCCAATTTGTTCGTAAGTCTAAGTTAGCCTAGGCACCCAACTAATACAATCGGCTATACAGTACTGTACTGTAATAGGTTTATAATACTTTTCACCCAAATAATACATAAAAACAAACACAAAAAATAAAGAAAACATTGTTAATCTTACAGTACAGTACCTTGAGTAGTACAGTAGTACAGTATAACAGCTGGCATACAGGGGCTGGCATCGAGTGAAGAGGCAAGAAGAGTTACTGACTGGAGGAGGGAGAGGAGGTGGGAGATGGCAGAGCTGAAGGATCGTCAGCAATAGGAGACGGAGGGCAAGCTGCAATTTCATTCATGCTTGATGTTGATGGCACAGGTTCTGGTTCCTTGCTGGATTCAATTCTATCTACCCTCTTGAAAAAATGATCCAGTGATGTCTGGGTAGTAGCTCTTTTTTTCTCGCCACGGACAACACGGTAGCACTGGATTGCATTCTAAACAGCTGCTGCAACCTTAGTGTACTGTCTACGTTCGGGTGCTGTGCCTCAAAAACTAACAGTGCCTCCTCAAATAAAGAAAGTCCCCTTGCCATTTCCTGCATTGTGAATCTCTTCGGTTCTTCAGTTACTTCTTCTTTCTCTTGTCTCTCTTCATCCTTTCTCTGGGCCTCCAGTTCCATCACGTCTTCATTAATAAGCTCCACGTTTGCATCTTTGAAAGTTCACAACTTGAAGGTTCGTATGTAAGGAACTTACTGTATCTTCATGGTGCTCAAGGTATAATCTCTAGTGGAGAGAAGGGTTTCTCCACCTTTAGGGCACCTTAGGATCCCCCAGAGAGCTTTTTACAATGCTGGTGTTTTACCCTCAGACTAGCAATTCCACTCCCATGTAAATATCCACCAGAAATATTCACCAAAAGACACATACAAGACTGTTTAAAGCTTCACTACTTCATAATATCCCCAAACTGGAAAAATCCTAATGCTTATCAATCGTGGAACAAGATGTCATAGAGTGGAATACTACACAACAATAGGAATAAACAAACTACAACTTCATCCAGCAACATGGATGAATCTTACAAGCATACTTTTCGGTGAAAGCGGCCAGACACACAAGAATGTACAACGTACGGTTCCATTAAAACATGTAAGTAAAGTTCAAAACGAGGCACAACTGCTCTATGGTGTTAGAAGTCCGGAGAATGGCTGTCCTTGAGGGTCTGGGGAGGTGGCGTGAGGGGGCTTCTGTGTCCGTAATGTTCAGTTGCTTGCTATGGGTGTGGTTACGTGGGAGTGTTCACTGTGTGAAATTCATCAGCCTATGCCCAGGTTCTGAGCACTGGTCTTGAAGGGTATGTTAAACTTCAACCAAATATCTATTAATACTTAAGGCTAAAAAAAAAAAAAAAAAAAGTCAGTGTCTGGGCTCTACCCGAGTCCAGTTAAATCTGAATGTCTTGTGTGAGTGCGGGCGCATGTAGGTGGGAGGTCATAGGCGTCTGCAGTTATAAGTTTCCAGGTGATGCTATTGTACAGCTAAGGTCAAGAAACACTGCTCTAGAAAAAGCCTAATCTGGGTCTATAGCAAAGATCTTTTACTTATTAATTGTGTGACTTTTAAGGTGAAAAACTGTCCCCTCAGATAAACTGACTGACCTGAATAGTTTACCTAACCTCTCTGAGCCCCCTCCTCTATCATAGGAGGTTGATAATCATGTCTACTCAGTAAAGTTACTTTGGATGTTAAATGGGAAAATTGCACAAAAGCACTCGGCATCATGCTGACCGCATCCCTCCTTTCCTTCTCTCCTTCTCCAGGGTGGTTCCTCTTCTATCTGATTTCTCCCTTGCCTGACAGACTTTCTCAGGGGATCCTCTACCATTTGGGCTGTCTTCCTCCTTGAGAAGAAAGGGTGTCTTTACCTGGATAAAGATGGAGTTTGCAGGCATAACGTGGTGAATGCACGGGGTGGAGCACCGTGTGGACTAAATGTGCATAACACAACACTGTTTACATAAACTCCAAACACAGGCACACTCCACACCAATAAGCGTTATGAAAGCATTGACCAAATATGTTAGCATGATGGCCTGAGCATGAGCAATAGAAATAAAACAGGATAAATATGTAAATCCAACAGACAAAAGAGGGCTTTGTATGAAACAATGATGTTCATATTCCATGGAGTCAGTTCATGCACCTGACCCCACAGAAACACATGAATGAGAAAACATACACTGATATTTAGAACTGTGTATTTTTTATGGAAACAAAGACAAAAGCTCAGGAATCCAATACAGTTGATTTCCTCCTACACTATTGGGACCCCCATACCTGAGGACCCCTTCTCATGAGAACATGGTTTTCTGGGAAGCAGAAATGAAGCTTGAGAGCCTTCTCCTGTTCTGGCAATCTTTTCCCCAAATATGTTTTCTCTTATGCTCTAGATGACTCATTTTTCCTTAATTACAAAGTTGAATACGTGCTTGATCAGTTTGGACATCTGGGTTGCTGGTCATGGATCATTGTAAGTCATCAACCCACACAAACTATGAGAAAATAGATGTTTGTTGCTTTAAACCATTAGGTTTGGGGATAATTTATCATGCAGCAGCAGATAACTAATACAGCAGAGAATACCCTTCTCATGCTCGTGGACACATCCTGTTGACCATCATCTGCCATCCGCCAGGCACCACCACTCCGTCGAATGAGTGTGTAAAACCTGCAGGCGTTGGCACCATTTCTGGGCATGTCAGCCACCTCCACTAGTTATCGTGTCCCCAAGAATCCCCAGTGGCATCCCCCACCAGATGCTACAGTCTCTCTCCTTCTTTGGTGTTTGTTTATAGGGGTAGCAATAAGTGGAATACAGGGGTTGGGGCGTGAGGGTAGCAGAATAGCACAAGAGTTAGTCGTGGAGCCTCTGGACTCTGAAGGCCTGTTTGCATCTTGGCTTTTCCAGTTGACCTTGTACCTCTGTAATTCTCAGTTTTCTCCTTGGTATAAAATGGGATTAATAATCATATCTACCTTATAGCACGGTGACAATTGAATTGGAGAATGTGTATGGCACTTAGCACAGCACCTAACTATAAACAAACAAATAAATGGCTCTAGAGCCCAATAATCTGTATTCAAATCCCAGCTCCACCATTTACCTTGAACAAATTACTTAACATCTCGATGTGTCAGTTCCTCATCTATGAAATGGGGATAATAAACGTATCTACCCCATGAGGCTACTGGAAGAGTAAATGAGCAAATGAGCAAATACATGTAATATTATGTAGCACAGGCCTGTTAACAGTAATAACAATAATACAAACCATAATCAGAATCACCTCTCTCCTCACCTGACAATGAAGGCTTTTTTTTTGTTTGTTTTAAGCTAGGTAAGACTTGTGCCTGGGTCATTCTTCCTGTGAGATAAATTCTGAAGCAGATATTCCTCAGTTCATCACGGAACTAAAACTTACTTTTTTTTTATAAATGAGTTTGAAATTAATTTCTGATGGCATGAACTAAAAAATGGGCTGCAAGCAACTGCTTCTGGCTGATTATATCCACTTCTGAAAATTTTCTGTGTTACACCTCCAGCTTACACTGCCTTTCGCCTTTAAGTCAAAGTCTTTACTTTGATTTCCTTGTATTTCAGGATTAAAATCTACTACATTTAGGATTCCTTCTCCGTAGGTATCAGCAGGGTTTAGGGGAGACTTGCAAAATCCCACAGAGTGGGAAGGGTACCTGGTGTGGATCACCATCTATACATTGGCTTCCCGTGAGATGTGACTCATACACCTGGTGCTTAGGGGTGATCATCCATCCCTTTGTGCAGTCATCCAAGATGTCCTTATGCTCATCAAATCCCTAGCCATACAGCCCACTCTATAACCTCCATCCAGCTCCCCTGAATATAATGTGCAGGATGAACTTGTACACGTCACAGCTTTCACAGTCTCAGCCTTGAGATGTTCAGGGGCTCACGCTCCTTCTGAAACCTTACCCTGTAACTAACACACTCAAGGCCTATATGGTAGAAACAAAATAATTAACAGAGACCCCCAAGCTTGTCTTGCAGAGTACCAGGGAAACCAGGTATGGAAGCACTAACAGCCCCTTCCACTGAGCATCACACAGGCACATTGAGGGACTAGAATGATTGATCATGAAATTTGGACATCATATGCCGAAAATCTACCAAGCGTAACATATGGAACTCTCCCGATATTGCACATGCCACTCATGAAGCGACATGAAGGACAGTCACACCTGCACAGAGGACTCCTGAAACCTCCTCTTACTTTCCACCCCCTCCCTGTCTTGCTCCCTACTTCCACGATAAATACCCCACTCAAAAGCTCATCGGGGAGACAGAGCTGAGCTATGCCTCCTGTCTCCTCACTTGGCTGCCCTGCAATAAAGCTTTTCTCTTTCTGCAAAAGACCTTTGCCTCTTTTGGTCTTGCTGTTACACAGGGCAACAGCCCCACTTGCTCGGTTACACTTCCTTTCAGCCAACTTTGCCAGTGGACATCAGTAACCCGGCTGGCTCTCCCAGCACTGGGCTGGGGCTCATGGGACACCCTGAGACTACCTCAGGCCCACTCACCTGGACACCTCCTGTGGGCGTGGCAATCCACGAGAAACAGGGAACCAGGTTTTGGGAACCAGGAGAGTCCATCCTAGACTTGGTGTCTTCTCCACAGCCTCACGCCGGGAAACGAGGCACATTTCTCCTCTGCTTTGGGACGTCCCAACTCAACAGGGTATCCACAGATGCCTGAAGATATTAACAATAATCACCTCTACATGTGGGACTATGGATGGGTTTTATTTTCTTACTTAATCTATTCTGCATTCTCTACTGATTTTTCTTTTTATATTTTACAAAGAACATAATATTAAAAAATGAAAGTTGTCAATAATTACTGAAACATCACAAACAGTAGGGTGTGTTATTCTATAAATGGTAATGCAAAAAAAAAAAAACAAAACCTCAATTTTGAACCACATTTCACATGATAAACTAAAACAAATTTCCTTTGACCACATAATCCTGCTTCTGGAGAGCAAGCCTAAAATTAATCAAAATGTGTCCAATGCTTTACTCACAATGCTATTCCTTGAAATATTATTTATAATAGAAACAAACTAGAAATAAACTAAATGTCTAAGAATAGGGGGAATGATTGAGTACATTATAAGCATAAAACAGAATTTTTTACAACAACTAAAAATGTTTGATGTAAAAACAATTTTAAGAAGAGTATTTATGAACGTATAGAAAAGTTTATTTTGTGGTCCTAAATTTAAAACTATATGTGTAACTGAGCACGACCCTATGGGGCCTTCTTGGAACTGACCTCCCCCCATGTCCTCTGCCTGCCCCTTGTCAGTAGAAGAACTTTAGCCAAAGAATAAATTTAATCAGAGAAGTGAGAAGATGCAGAAAGGAAAATAGTCAAGCAAGAAACAATAATAATAGTTTAACCATTTAACAAAGTCAAGGACCTTTAGTTCCTCCTCAAGGGCTATAGATAACGTTCTGAGCCAGGTCCTTCAAGCTCTTTTCCAGATACTGAAACCCCCATCAAGTGTAAGAAGTTAATTGTATGCCGCCCACAAGCACGGAGACCCTAGACCAGCTGGAACCAATAAGGTTGATGATGTTGACTCCCGATTTCCTCACCACCAACCTATCAGAAGAATGTCCATGAGCTGATCACACACCCCACAAGCCTCTCCTCAGCACGTAGCCCCTTCCTCTTTTCCCTGTATATATATGCACAGAAACAGCACTCTTGTAATGGTATCATGAGTGGTGAGAATATGGGTGATTAATATTTCCTTACTTATAATCTACATTTTCTAGTTTTACTATAATGAGCATATATCATTTTGTTATCACAAAGCTTTTTTTCTTTAAGGAAGTGACAAGAATCACTAAATAAATATACGAAGAGTATTAGCATCCTGTCCAGGTGGTTAACAGATAAACATATTCTTATACTTCTGTAATTTCCATGCTCTGAGGCGAAAAAATTTACAACTGTTGAGCAGTTAGATAGGAACGAATTAAAATACATGCACCTTTTTTATTTTCCATTTATTAAACTAGCAAAAGAAAATAAAAATGGATAAAATCTCTAAGTGTCACTCTCATAAAATAATCCATGCATTTTGAATCAGGGAGAACTGGACACAAGGTTGCAATATTTGAAGTTCATTCACATGAATCAGTATTACAAAAGGCTGAAAGGACTTTCCTGTTCCTTCCAGGGTTGGAAGTGTCTGCCCACACCCAGCCTCTAGCTCCTCCCTCTGCAGCCAGAGTCAGCACCATTAAGCGGGGCAGAAGACAATTAATCTGCTCGCTCACGACTATTTTGCACTTACCATGGCAACCTTTGCGGAGCTCAGTACTAAGGCCAAGATGCCCATCTTGGGCCTGGGCACCTGGAAGGAATGTATGCAAGGATTTGGACACCTACTTCCCTCGAGGGGGCTTTGGGCATTTTCTCCTGTCAGTAGGGAAAGCTCAGAGGCAAGGGTTTGGAGAGGTAAATGTTGGGCCCTGGAGGCAGGACCGAGGTTGCTTTGCTTTCTCAGGGCTGATTCAGGCTGCAAAGCTCCAGGACTGGCTTTTTCCAGCAGTGGTGAGAGCTTTGCTAGCAAGTATCAAGTTTTAAGCAGTTTGGGGACTAAAAAACACACTTGCTTTCCTGGGCACTTTCTCTCCTAGCAGCCTTTCCCTCTCAACTCCCCCTGGCTCTGGGACACTTAGAGGGCCCTGGGTTGGCTGCTGTGGCCTGGGGGGTTGGGAGGAGGGGCTGGGAGGGCTCAGGAGGCTCTGGCACTTCACGCTGCCTAGGGTGGAACCTGCCCGGGCAGCATCAGCACTCCCGGGGAGAGTGCTGAGAATCAGAAGCTGAGGCCCCACCCCAGGCTACTGAGTTGGAACCTGTTCTTTAACAATCTCCAGAGCATAGTAGAGTCTGAGAAGGCTGCGGCCACAGGGAGGTCGGTCCCAGAGAGAGGGGCGCCTGGGCTGGGAGTCGGGGAGCTCGGGTTCCCCAGGTGTTGCTAGAGTGAGCTGGCAAAACCCAGAAAGGCACTCCCAGTGCTCAGGGAAGCAGATTCCCGAGCCTCTCTTAGGATAAGTTTAAAGTGTCTTCCCATCGTTTTCTAACTGCCTTCGCTCTCACTTCCGTCCGTGACGGCGCCATCCTAACTAGTTCCAGTTCTCTACGTACCTGCTTCTCTCTTGTCCCTCTGTTGAGTCTTTCTCCTCTGACTCTGTCCTTCTCTGCACCTGGTTTTCTCATCTCCTCTCTTGGGTTTGCAGGTAGGCTCCCTCCTAGTCCCGGGACTGGGTCATTCTCAGGAAGCTCTCTCGGATAATCTGGGCGAGCAGATTAATTCCAGCTTGATTCATCCCAGCTTCTCTTGCTTGAACAGGGCTGCTTTTCTCCAAATCAGAGCTTTGACTTTGACACAGATGTGACAAATAATTGCTTCTAGATCTCCAGTGAATCTGCTCACCTCGTATAAATTTACCCAAAAAGGGGACTTCCCTGGTGACGCAGTGGTTAAGAATCCGCCTGCCAATGCAGGGGACACGGGTTTGAGCCCTGGTCCAGGAAGATCCCACATGCCACAGAGTAACTAAGCCTGTGTGCCACAACTACTGAGCCTGCGCTCTAGAGCCCGTACTCCGCAACAGAAATCACCGCAGTGAGAAGCCCACGCACCGCAATCAGGAGTAGCTTCAGCAGGCGGCAACTAGAGAAAGCTGGCGCACAATGAGGAAGACCCAACGCAGCCAAAAATAGATAAATAGATAAATTTATTTTAAAAACCCCACTAATCTGAAAAAAAATAAAGCTAGATGAATTGGGAGATTGGGATTGACATATATACACTAATATGTATAAAATGGATAACTAATAAGAACCTGCTGTATAAAAAAATAAATAAAATTCAAAAATTCGGAAAAAAAAAGAATATAGCACTCAAAGCAGTATTGTATAAAGATATAATCAATGTGATGCCAAGTATTTGATACCAAGTATTTATCAAAGATACTATGTACTTTTTGGTCTTTATTTTTGTACAATAATTACTTTTGAAAAGACAACTTAAAAGTTGGATTACTAAGTTCAACTATGCTTCATCAATGTTTCTTCTTCTAGCCCTACAAAGCAATACTGGATCTACTCTAATAACTGATTTTTCATTGGAATAAATAAATAAATAAATAAATAAAAAAGTTTACTCAAAAAATTATTTTCAGAATTTCAGAATTAGATGTAAGGATTATGAAGGGAAACATTTTCAAGGTGTAGGGATGATGTAATTTTTAAGGCTTATGTGTTTACCAGTGAAGGTAAAGTAGGGTGTAGTGATTGGGAGGTTCATCCAGGGATGTTTCTTTCTTTTATTTTTATTTATTTATTTGGCTGCTTTGGGTCTTAGTTGGGGCATGCAGGTTGCGGTGCGCGGGCTCTTGGTTCCGGAGCGCGGGCTCTAGAGTGCTCCGGCTTACTTGCCCCACAGCATGTGGGATCTTATTTCCCCAACCAGGGATGGAACCCACATCCCCTGCATTGGTAGGTGGATTCTTAACCACTGGACCACCAGGGAAGTCCCCAGGGATGCTTCTGAATGTGTTTATTATTTCATGATGATAGAAGAGGTTTGAAAAAGATTTTGTGAAAGATCAGTATTAAGTGCTTTTTTTTCACTGTTTGGCTTTGCTAGATTAGACAGAATGTGGTATTTTTAATGCCCTTCCTCCCTCCCTTCCTTCCCTCCCTCCTTTCTCTTTCTTTCTTCCTTTCTCTTTCTCTTTCTCCCTTTCTCTTTCTTTTCTTTCTTCCTTTCTCCCTTTCTTCCTCTTTCTTTCTTCCTCTTTCTTCCTTCCTTTCTTCCTTTCTCTCTTTCTTCCTTTCTCTCTCTCTTTCCTTTTTTTTTTTAAATTATTTGCTTTATTTATTTATTTATTTATTTATTTATTCATGGCTGTGTTGGGTCCTCGTTTCTGCGCTAGGGCTTTCTCTAGTTGCGGCAAGCGGGGGGCCACCCCTCATCACGGTGCGCGGGCCTCTCACTATCGCGGCCTCTCCTGTTGCGGAGCACAGGCTCCAGACGCGCAGGCTCAGTAATTGTGGCTCACGGGCCCAGTCGCTCTGTGGCACGTGGGATCCTCCCAGACCAGGGCTCGAACCCCCGTGCCCCGCATTGGCAGGCAGATTCTCAACCACTGCGCCACCAGGGAAGCCCTCTCTTTCTTTCTTTCTTTCTTTTTCTTTCTGTCTTTCTTGCCTTGCGGGGGTGGGGGGGAGGAATAAACCCCATTCTTACAAGGTTTTCTATTTCTCCTTTTTCTGAAACAACAGTTATATAATGCCTTGCATCCATTGACTCTTAGGTGTGTGCTCAGTGCTGTGCTGCAAACTTGACATTCATTGTGGCCCTTAACACAATGACCTCATGAGGCCGGTGCTATTGTTATTATTCCCATTTTGTAGACTAGGTTTAGAGAAGTTAAGTAATCTGCTCAGGCCACACACCTAGTATGCGATGAGCCTGGATTTATGCAGTAATGACCATTTTCTCTCTCTGAAGATTCCTTTGAGTTACTTCAAAATCCAGTCTTCAGCCTGGTCATTAAAAAGAGTTTGCAGTCTCTTCCACACACCTGGAGACACTTCCTGGCTGGAGGGTGAACCTGGATTAGAAGGGAGTGGGCTTGAGCTAGGATACGACATGAGGCTGTAATCATAAAGTTAATTCACTTTCCTTCCTTCTCTTTTGAAAAGTTTTCCAAAGCACGTTTTCTTCCCAGGTGTCCCCTGGAAAAGGAGACCCCAGGGAAACCTTGGTTTGGAGAAGCTGGGCTGTATAGGAGAGCCTGTTGAAGGTGGTCTGGGGATAAGAGTCTATGATGGTCTTTTCTTTTTCCTTCTGGTCTACCCCAGGCAAAGTCAGAGAGGCTGTGAAGGTGGCCACTGACGTAGGATATCGCCACTTGGACTGTGCTTATGCCTACGAGAACGAGCATGAGGTGGGGCAAGCCATCCAAGAGAAGATCCGAGAGAAAGTTGTGAAGCAGGAGGTGGGAGGACTGCACTTCAAGGCAGGCGGAAGTATTGGATTTGGTCAGCACCCAGAACTCTGCCAGCCTTTGCTCTAAGTACTCTGGTCATTTCCCCCAGCCATCTTCATTTCCCCTGCTGCCTTTATAACATCCCTGGATACAAACATCCACACTCTAGCCCAGTATTGGTGTGCAGAGACGCTGCTGCTACCCTACCCATCTCGACTGGGTTTTCCCTCTGTGGGGATGGCTCCACTGAGCCATGGCAGTGCCCTTAGCGTCCCCGTTCCCCATCAGTGGGCTCCATCTGCCCCGTGGCAGTTAAAAGCTAAGGCTGCAGTCAGAAATGGATCCTGAAGCTCCACCTTTCAGCACTGCGGTCTCAGTGGTTGTGGCCCAGACGTTCTCAGCCAGCAGGTATTTTGGAAAATGGTGGGAGCGTTTTTTATTGTCATATATGAATTTCATTTTAGTTCGGTCTAGTAAAAGGCAAGTTACAAAATGTTATTTAAAAGGTGGGGGGATTGAGTGAGAGAGGGTTGAGAATCACTGAATCTGTATTATATCCAACTTGCTAAAAGGCACTAGTTACAGGCACTTGGAAAGTGCATGTATCTATAGGGGGACAAATAGACTCCACTGTATGCAGTGGTTGAGTCTGGATAAACTCCTTACAGAGTCATCACTTGGAGCCCGTGGGCTTGGACACATGGGAGAGCAGAGAGAGGACCACCTGCTCCCAAAGGCTTAAGAACTTAAAAGCTGGTTGCAATTCCTGACTTCAGAAAGCCTACAGCTGAGGAAGAGAAAGGTACATGTAAACAAACACTGAATCCATGCCCAAATATGCTATGCAATGTAAAAGATACATAGAACACCAGGAGAGTTGAAAAGATAACTTGCCCTCGACACTTAAGAGAGGTCATTGACTTCCTGAGCAACCTGGTGACCTTGGATCCCTGGATCGTGCATCTTAACCAACTGTGCTGTAAACAGCGTGCCCCCGGGTTAGATCAGGGTGAAGGTCAAAAAGCAGGGAGAGCGAGTATGATATGGCCCCTTCTTTGTCCAGTGCTGACACCTCAATGCTGTGCTCTCTGCAGTTGTGGCCCACCTTCTTGGAGAAGCATCTAGTGAGGGAAGCCTGTCAGAAGACCCTCAAGGATTTGAAACTGGACTATCTGGACCTCTATCTTATTCACTGGCCATGGGGATTATAGGCTGAAGCTACTCCCTGTCCCAATCTCTAGTTCCCAAGCAGGTGCTGGAAAATAGCACCTTTGCCAGGGCTGGGGGCCAGGGAGCTGGGGGCTGGAGACCAGGGGGAGCCGAAGCAGGAGGTCTTGCACTTCAGGACTTCATGGGAAGGCTGTCAGGATGAGACAGTGGAGCAGAAATGCACTGGCCTGAAAGGGAGACCGAGTCCATGTACTGCTGTGGAGGTGACCACGTGCCTTGGTTTTCTCTGTTATGTCTGAGAGAACTATGATTTCTGGCAGCCCAGGCAAACCGTAACTGCCACGTCACCTTGGTCCTGATTCCATGCTGAGAGTTCCCCTCCCAGGGCAGCTCTTACATAATAATTTTTCAGGACTCAACCTTCTCATTAACCAAAGCACTGGGAATGCCATTTTGGAGAAGAGCCCAAGTATGGTCGTGCCCAAGTATGGTAGCCAGGCCTCAGTGAAGAAACAGAGCTCATTGCCTGGGGCTCTGCACCTGCCTGTGCCCGAGAGGCTGAGGGACATGAATTCCCAGCTCTCTCACCTGGGTTTGCATGTGTTGATTAGCTAAGTAACCTAGTATAGGTTATGTAACTCCTCCAAGCCTCAGTTTCTCCTGCCTCTTAAAAAAAAATCTTCTAATAGATACTAATAATATATATCTTTTAGGATATGGTAATTTAAATATTAAGGTAGCTGACACATATGGAGTGCAGGAAGTCATAGCTTATTTAATTACTGGCATCATCCTCATTTTCAAATGAGGACATTGAGACGTAGAGATTGGTGACTTTTTCAGGTCATGTATGGTGTGAGACAGAGCAGTGTCTCTGTCTCAAAAACACAGCCACTGAAACCCTTAACATGGTGCTCAGCACACAGTAAATATACACATTCACATCAGGGGAGAGAAGTGTCCTGCTTCTCAGAACAAATAATGATCTATTCCACCTAATTCGTACTCAAAACTGAATTAAGGAATGGAAGTCTTTCTCTGATCATTTCTTTCTGAAACCGTTGTTATCTCTTGCCAATGCTAGGAGAGAACAAAGTGAATGAGCAAACTGCAGATGAATAGTGACAAAAACTCCAAGAGCTCATTGTGTCGTTTTGCCAGCTTTCAGTTTGGGGGCACATGTAATTATGAGTTTGTGTTGTGTTTTACAGGTTAAACCTGTATTAAGCCTAACCTCTCTGGAAATCTTAGAATTGTTATAATTAAATGAAATATAACTTTTCTGTGGGTTGTTTGTTCAAAGGTATTTATTTGTAAGCACAGCATTCTTGTGGCTTTGAATTTTAACAAGTAACAGTAAGAAAATTTAGGTAGCAAAATTGACTTGATGATGGAGGGAAAGGGTTATGAGGCACAGAAGCCATCATTTCATGATGGCAAGGTGAGCAATCCTGTAAATGTATTTGAAGGGAATTGTCTTTGGCAAGTAAATCATTAAATATGCCTTCTAGCAGCAGAAAGGCTGTTAAAAAGAAGTATGGAGAAAACTCCCTGGATTTCTATGTGTGAATTTTTAAGACTGTTATGAAGCTCTCTAGGTTGTATGTAAAAGGAAAACAAAAAAGGAAACATAAACTACCAGCCGGATCAAGAGCCATATGATAAAGATCTTCAGAATTACCATTTGATTTCCTCGACAAGAATTTATCATTTGCAGTTAGGTTCTGTAAGTCAAAATTAGCAATAATAAAAGAGCAGGGACTTCCCTGGCAGTCCAGTGGTTAAGATTCCGTGCTTCCACTGCAGGGAGCAAGGGTTCAATCCCTGGTCGGGGAACTAAAGATCCCGTGTGCCGTGTGGTGTGACCAAAAAATTAAAAAAAAAAAAAAAAAAGCAATGATTTATGTAATTAAGAGCCATACTAAATAATAACCTATTGGCAATATCATATCTCATGAGCAAGAGACTATACATGGAAGTAAATCAAATAGTCTTGGGAAAATCTTATGAAGACATCTATTTGTCATACATTCTGCTATCTTGAGCATATAATTAAATATAAATCCATGGCAAATGTGACAGAACATCACTGCTGTAAAAGGCATGAGCTGTTTGAGCCCACATACTCAAAAGTGGGTTCAAACTACAAGTTGAAAAATGCTGTTTTTTCTTATTTTTACATATTCATTTTTACCTTAATGTCCACACAAGTCATTATCCAAGTACATAGTCTTAAATACTTGTTTGATATATTCACTAAAATAAATATATTAAGCCTGGATCTTCAAGAAAATATATTACTTTCTTTTTGCTAGTGACAAAATTGTAGCCATAAAAAGAAATGCAAATTCTGGTGCTTAACTATATTTAAAAAAAAGGCAACATATTTATTTTCCTACCACAAACAACCTCCTGTAAGAGAAATATTTCACGATGATGACTTAATGAATGATATAATGGTTTATGTGCATTATATGGACTCAACTCAATGAATGTTTTATTCCTGAGAATGAAAATTGTGGCAAAACCTACAACATAGCCTAAGGTTTCAGTAGACTCAGATTTTGCACTAAATTTGACGAGAAGGCTCTGTCATATATATTACCCTGGTAAAACATGACCTCTGAAATATCTTAGGAATTATTCTTTGTGGAATATGTAGACTAACACACCTCTAGTGTTGGTTCCACAAGAGTTTTTGCCCTCATTCGTAACAATAGTATTCATTGTGGCAACTATGTCATTGTTCTCTGTAAAAAGTACCCTGATTTTCACAGTGCTGTATCCTTAGAATGGATTTGAGAATGACTGCTAAATGAAAGATTTTGAGGGTGTGAAAAGATTTTGATGACCAAGGTCAGAGGATCTAAGATGAAAAGGCAGGACTGAAGCAACTGATGTTTATGTGGACCCACAACCAGTTCAATAGAAACCTTCTTGAACACCCTGAAGCAGACGGGAGAAAAAAAGTGTAATGATGTCAAGATGTATCATACACCCACCTATACCTTCTCTATGGTACACAGAAACTGTTACATTGTGTCATTGCCCAACTCAGTTGTTTCGGGGACCTTGTGATCTCATCAATTGTAAACATTTTGGCCCAGTTCGAAGACCAACATCATCTACCCCTAGTGGCCCTCTATGCATTAAAATCACCTGGGGAGTTTTAAAGATCCCAACACTGAGGCCACATCCTACACCAGTTTGGTAAGAAACTCTGGGGGTAGGATCTGGGCATCAGTATATATATATATTTTTTTTTTTAGTCTTTTTTTTTTTTTTTTAACTTTGGGTTTGTCTGTCTGTTTGTTTGTTTATTTATTTATTTATTTATTTATGGCTGTATTGGGTCTTCGTTTCTGTGCGAGGGCTTTCTCTAGTTGCGGCAAGTGGGGGCCACTCTTCATCGCGGTGCGCAGGCCTCTCACTATCGCGGCCTCTCTTGTTGCGGAGCACAGGCTCCAGACGCGCAGGCTCAGTAATTGTGGCTCACGGGCCTAGTTGCTCCGCGGCATGTGGGATCTTCCCAGACCAGGGCTCGAACACGTGTCCTCTGCATTAGCAGGCAGATTCTCAACCACTGCGCCACCAGGGAAGCCCAGGCATCAGTATATTTTAAAGCTGTCAGGTGATTCCAAATTGCAGCCACATTTGAGAACCACTAGCTGAAGTGTCCCCTGAACACCTCATGCTTATTCCCACCTCAAAGCCTTTCCTCCTGCTTTCCTCTCTATCCATGGGCTGAATGGAAAATTCCTCTTCACGCTTTGGTTAATCCTTACGACGGTGGATCCTGTACCAGGTACTCCTGTCCCAGAGAGGACTAAGCCAAGCCAGAATCCCTGGGGTCCCTCTAGCACTGCCCAAAGGTGTCCCTTTCTATGACAGGCCATGGAGGAACTGGTGGACGAGGGGCTGGTGAAAAACATTGGGATCTCCAACTTCAACCACTTCCAGATCGAAAGGCTCTTGAACAAACCTAGACTGACATACAAACCAGTGCTTACCAGGTAAATTCTGTTTAGTAAAGGGTAAGGGTCCTGCGCTATTACTTCTTAAACATTTGGAGGCAAGTTCAATGCTTTGCACCGAGTCTCATTTGAAGGTCAGTCATCAGGTACTTTGTTGGTCATGTGAGACAGCTCTTGGGGTCTGGTTTAGCCAGGCTAGCAGTGGGCAGTGTTTGGCTTTTGCTTGACAGTCTTTTTTTGTGTGTAGAACTCCCTGTGAGCAGCTCAAAAAGCAGGTAGACTTTCCTAGTGATGAGGAAATGCTTTTACAGACTGAGTGTCACCCATTCCTCAGGCAGGAGAAACTGATCCAGTACTGCCAGTCCAAGGGCATCACTGTCATGGCTTACAGCCCTCTGGGCTCTCCAGATAGACCTGGGTGAGGCATCTGATCTTCCTCTTGACATTCTTTAAGAAAAGCCATCAGATGGCTAGTGGGAAGCTGTCGCAAAGCACAGGGAGATCAGCTCGGTGCTTTGTGATGACCTAGAGGGGTGGGATAGGGAGGGTGGGAGGGATGCTCAAGAGGGAGGGGATATGGGGATATATGTGTACATATAGCTGATTCACTTTGTTGTACAGCAGAAACTAACACAACACTATACTCCAATAAAGAGTATAAAATTATACTCCAATTATACTCCAAAAAATTATACTCCAATAAAGATATATATTTTTTAAAAAGCCATCAGAAAGAAAAATGCGTGTAATGCAATGTGCCTGGCATACTCAAACAGTGGGGAAAATATGGTAACTTTAAAAAAAACAGCAACATGCCTGACCCTCTGGAATTACTCCGGTTCAGCCACCCAGCACTGGATCAACCTTTGCAAAAATACTGACGCTTCAAAGCCAATGGGTAAGACATGAAGCTTTCAAATCCTGCTGCCTTGTCTCCCACATGGAGAAGACTGATGATCAACCTTGGGACCATCGCTGGAGTAATATTCATCTACATATGGTAGCCATGGTGATTATTCACACCAGCCATCTTTCTCCCTCTAGGGCCAAGGGTCCTTAATCTAGGACTCTTCCCTACTGGAGGATCCCAAGATTAAGGAGATTGCTGCAAAGCACAAAAAATCCACAGCCCAGGTACAAGGTACATAGTTTCTTTTCCGTCCAGCAGATCAGTCTTGTGTTTTATTCCTTGTGTTGTCTTCATTTAACTCCTTGAAGGTGAAAAAAACAGGACAGGAAGCCCATTAAGGCCCTTCCTTGAAAGCCTGTTTGTTTGGAACTCCAGGAAATCCCATGGTTATCACTGAAACAAGGATGGCATCTAACGGCTTCTGTTGAGTCCTGTTGTCCAGGAAGAAGAGCATGGCTACGCAGCCAAAAGATTTGGGTTCAGATCCCAGCTCCACTACTTATCAGCCTCATGACCCCAAACACTGTCCCAAGTCACTTTCCTTATTTTTAAAAAAGGAAGATTATGCAGTTGTTGTGAGGATTAAGGGAGATAGCTGGCAGAGGACTGGCAAGCGTCTGGTAGTTATAAAGCGCTCAGTCAACACTAGCTGCTGTACTAAAGATACAGTGAGTGGCAGAGATGTTTTATTTTTCTGAAAATGCAGAGGGAGCAGTCCTTGTAGATAAGGGGAAACACCACGTCCCCTTCTGCACGGGTTCTGATCCGGTTCCATATCAGTAGGAACGTGGTCGTAATTCCCAAGTCTGTGATGCCAGCACGCATCGCTGAGAACTTTCAGGTAAGATTCCAGCTGGTTGGTCCTGGTTTTCTCAGTGAAGGAGGGGACGGGAGAGATTCCCTCACCAGGCCTCTCATGCTGTCCCTGTGTTTTCCGTGGGCTTTTCCCCCTTCCCAGCGCCTTGCCATCTCTCAGGCCAGGGAGCTGACCTCAGAGCTGAGATGAACGACCAAGGATGGGCTGGGGGAGCAGCCGGTGAGGTCCTGTCAGATCTGAGCACAGCTGTATCTCTGATCTGATCACGGGGACTCTGCCATCTTGAGGATATGAAGATTTAAAAGAGTAAGTCAGATCTGGTAAATGCCAGCCAGATGGTGCCAAACTCCAACTGGGACCTGGAGGGATTTGACTTTCTCAATAAGACCCCATAATGCCCAAACTCTCAGGCCTGCTTTAGTCATTCATTAACTTGCAATAATTGCATTTTACATGACTAGAATTTTGTACCCTACTTATTGCATTATGGTGAGATTTTGCTATACGTTATAGAGTTAAAAGGGGTACAGATTAGAGAGAGGCTCCTGTAGAAAATAATTTCCAGTAAAATTTGAAAGGACCCTCATCAGTGAACATTGTTAGAAATAAGCATTTTTTCTTTGCTTTAATATTGAGTGCACATGAGTATAAGAGTGAAACATAAAACTGAACGTAAAAACCATGCAAAAATAATAGGCTGTAAAGAATCTTGGAAAAAACCATTTGCCATGAATGTGACAGAAAACAGATGAGTAATTTTCTTACAATCAAAAAAGCTTATTCAAATCAGTAAGAAAAATCTAAGATGTCAAAAGAAAAGTTGGTGAATGAAAATTGGCCAATAAACAACATGAAAAGTTATTCATACTAGTAACCAAAAATGCAAATTATAACAAGCTATCTATACTATCAAATCAATAAAGCTTAAAATAAAAGAAAAATCTATCTAGCAAAATAAATATGTAAGCAGGTTTTTTTTTCTATGTGGTAACCAGTGAATTTCATGTTTGTTATTCTCTTACATAATTTTCATATTTTCTAAAATAGGAAATTCATGTTTACAATCAGAGATGTAAACATTAAACATTTTTTAAGCATTAAAAAAAAATAACAAGGATCCAACTCAATCAGTTATTTCACACACCTATGGGGAAAGTCAAATCAAAGAAACATTTTTACTTGAAGTTATTTTCATTCAGTTGGTCTTTCAACTTTAGTAAACAAACACCCTGAGTGTATTACACGGTGGAATTTGATTACATTGTATTTAAAATTCTATCCAGTTTGTTTTTTTCTCATTTGTTGTCAGTAGGGTAAATGTTTTCCCAGCAACTCCAGGGAAGTGCTGCGTTTGACCACTTTTGTTGGTTCAAAATGGTCAGGCCCCACGTCAGTTAGGGAGAGATGGAAAGACCAAGGAGAAGACTGACCATTGTTTAAAAGTTACGCACGATAGGTGGTTTGAGGTTACCACTGTGTTTGTGGCCTAGGGCCTTTGCCCTGGTTATTCTCAATGCCTGGGATGCTTTATCTACCCTCAGATAGTGTGAGTGATTCTCTGCCTCATAGTCTTCAGGTCTTCCGCTCATTTATCATCTTCTCAGGAAGCCCTTCTTTCCCCACCCTATTTAAAATTAATCCATCTTCTCTGGTGCTCCCTCTTTCTCCTCTCTGTTTTCCTTAGCATTTATTTACCTAACATATTATGTATTTTATTTATTTGTTGTTTGCTTGCTTGCTTGTTCTGTTTCTACCTAATAAAATGTAAGCTCTATGAGAGCAGGAATTTTTGTCTGTTTATTTTTATTTTATTTTTATTCTGATGTTTCAGATGACAAAACTGAAACCAGGTCTCTTAATTGTTACAACCCATGGTGCCTACCTACCTACCTACGCTGAAGTGATTCTATGAAGGACTCTACAACTAATCATAAATTGTATTAATTACTGTTATAGATTAAATGTTTGTTATGGAATTCATATGTTGAAATTCTAACTCCTAATGTGATGGTATTAGGAGATATGATTTTTGGGAGGGGATTAGGTCATGAGGGTAGAACCCTCATGAATGGGATTAGTGCCCTTATAAGAAGACACAGGAGATCTCCCTCTCTCTCTCTCTCTCTCTCTGCTCTCTGCCATATGAAGATACAATGAGAAGATGGCCATCTGCAAATCAGGAAGTGCCAGATCTGCTGGCACCTTGATCTTGGACTTTGCAGCCTCCAGAACTATGAGAAATACATTCCTGTTGTTTAAGCCGCCTCTAGCCCATGGTAACTTATTATAGCAGCCCAAGCTGTCTAAAACAGTTACTAAGGGGAAAGAGTTAGTTTACAGCAGAGAAAGGTGGCAGATACCTCTGGTATTAGTTTTCTACTGCTGTGTAACAAATCATCACAAATGGCTTGAAACAACATCCACTTACGATCTCACAGCTCTGTCAGATCCAACTGGGTTCTGTGCTCAGGGTCTCCCAAGACTGAAATCAAGGTGTTGGCCAGGCTGGAATTTCATCAGGAGGCTTTGGGGAAGAATTTTCCTTCCAACTCATTCAGGTTGTTGGCAGAGTTCTGTTCCTTGTAGCTGTAGGACTGAGGTCCCCATTTCCCTGTGGCTGTCAGCTGGGGGCTGCGCTCAGATCCTGGAGGCCAATCACAGTTATTTGCCATGGGTTTTCTCCAACTCAACAAGGTAGACCTCCCTGGAGTTGAATCCCTGTCACACTTTGCATTTCTCTGACTTCCCCTTTTGCTACCAGCCAGAGAAAACTCTGCTTTTTAAGGGCTGATGTGATTAGACTAGGCCCACCCAGATAATCTTCCTTTTGCCATATAACTAAGCAAAATCATGGCAGCAACACCATGGGCCAAGGTCATAGGGCCATCCTAAAATTCTGCCTACCACCCCACCTTAATCAAGTGATCAGTTTAACATTATCAGTAATAGGACAAATTGAAATTATGTATCACCTGCTAGGATGCAATGAGAAGAAGCTAGCATCACATCTCTGATATCCCTGCCAAAGTTGTATAACTTGAATATAAACATGAGGAAACATCAAACAATCCCATCAGGAGAGCTGTTCGACAAAATCAGTGGTTATGTATCAAAATGGCAAAGCTGAAGCTCAAAGGGATGGAAAAATAGAGTATTCCTTTCTACAGCATATTAAGAATGTAATTAATGTTTTTCAAAGTACACAGAAATGCCAAGGGTTTTGTCAAGGTCCCAGGCCACTCCTTTATACAGCAATAAGCAGGGTTTTAAATAGTTTTTTTAAATTTTAAAAGGAATTAATATTTACTGATTTTTTTTTTACATATTTCTTCTAGAATTCAGCATGCAATAAATACATAGGACTACTTTTTAGTTTCTGTTTTAAAAAAAAAATCACCCTGTTTTTTTTTTTTATTGTCTTGGTGACCTTAGTCTCTAGACATGACCAGAAACAAGGTCATGAGGTTCCACTTTTTGAGCAGCCCCACTGCCTTCTATGTGTATTGTTTCTCTGCACTTTGCACTACCATGTCCAAATATCAATACAATCTTATCAATTGTTACATGGTTGGCCAAGTTCCCCACACCATGACTTTGCATCCTCCTCACCCTGTCTTTGCATCTGGGGCTTTGGCCTTCTGATCCAAGGCTGTCGCTCTCTCTCCCAGCAAGCCAAGGGCAGTGGAGTCAGAGGCGGCAGGCCTCTGAAAATCAAATTATCCACAAGCCCCAGCTCATTCTTTCTTTTCACAACCTCTTTTTCCTGATGTTAGTTATTGTAATAAAGCAACACACACATCACCCAAATATATTCTTCACAGTAAATCAAATACCAAGTATTTTCTTGTAAGTCCAGAAACAGGTTAGTAGATTGAAGTTAGAACCTGCAACTCTTCCGAAAGTATTAATAATTGTACATGTGCCAAAATAAAGCTCCCTCTCTTCTGCCTGCCTCTCAGATGATGTAGCTCTTCCTGGACCCCACACTTCCCACTTCCTGGCAAAAATTTGAAACCAGCTAGTCCTAAGGGCCCTTGAACTCCTGAACTAATTCCTTAATTTCTGCTTGAGATTTCAGAGGAAAAAGAATGATCTCAGGAAAATACATCCCTCTACTTCTTTCTTCTCTGATTTCAGAACTTCAAATGTGCAGCTTCTTTCAGATTTGCTTGGTTTATTTCTAAACCAACAGGTGATATTCAAAAGCAGAAAATAACTGCTGTAACTGTTGTGTGCTAATGTTCCATAACTTATTTCATTTCTACCTATAAGCTGGAAGCCAAGCACCCAGACAAGGATTTAAATATTTGCTTCATCCTAACTATCAACCGTGTAACATCATCCACTATGAATCTGTAAACTGAAAGAAAACCGCACAATGTGAGTGTTGTGAGTTAAGTTATATTCATGTTCTTACTGAGGACTATAGCCCAGGAGACTATGGCCTCTTGGTAGCTCTGAGAAAGTACTCCGAAGAGGTAGGAGGGAAGGCTAGTTCATATATGATTTTTTTTTGTGGAGGGGGCTGGGGAATATGTGCAGTCAAGTACGCATTTTGGTAAAAGATTGCTGCTAGTCATAAAGAACAGGTAACTCAAGTCAATGATTTTAGTGCTTTACTATATATGGGAAAATGCAAGAAGCTGGATTCATTAAAGTTCTTCCTGAGATATACATCTAACTATCTAATGGGCCTGCTCGTCAGAAGCACAGAGCATCCTGTTAACCATCTTCATTTCCTCTGTCTGGAGCACAGAGTTCTTCACCCTGTTATCGCCTTAGTCTCTTCTGTCTGAAGTAAGGGATGCACTGTTGGTCAGCCACTGCAGTGGGTTAATATTCGTAGAATTGGATGGTGAGCGAAACACTCTTTGCTCTTCTTCTGCTTGCAAATCTACCAGTGGATAAGTGGCACATTCACAGCTGCATCCTCTACAAGCTCTGCTGAACAAATAGGTTTGTCTCTCTGGAGTTATGCCCTGCTTCTGTGTATGAGGTAGGCCGGAGCCAGCAGCTGAGGGAGCCCCAAGGCTAAAGTGCAGCTGTGCATTTTGGGCTGCGGCAGAAATGATAGGGCTGATGTAAGAGATTCACCCGGCACCAGCCAGGCTAGACTCACAGGCTATCAATGCTGGTGGGGCCTTAGAGGCACTGAAGGTCTTCCAGGTCTTCAAACATCACAGTCTGGCTAATGCCCAGCCTTCTCTAGTGGCCGGGAATTCACTTCTGCCAACTAGCATTCAGAAAAATCTTGTGTTGAGAGAGGTCTTTCTTATGCTGAGGTAAAATGTGCCTTCCTATATCTTCCACCTATAGATCTCAAGTCTGTATGCTGTGACCACACAGCATCCTGATCCTTGTGTAATAAGGAAGAACAAATCTGACTCCATATTGGATCTGTTTCTTTTATTTTAACCTTTGTATTCTATTGCTTTTGCTACAAGTTAATCACTAAAGGGATGTTGCCTATAGCCTAAAATATACATAATGGCCTATCTCTGGGAACCGTGCCTCCCATGCAATGAGCATTAAGCTAAAATACCTTTGTTTAGCTCATGGGAAACATCCTGACCAGGCCCACCTGTGAATGGCTGCAGGAAAGAAGAAATTAACATAACCCCTCTGGAGTCTGGCCAGAACCAGGAAATATTTGCAACAACTTATTGCCTTTTTTTACTTTATCTCTTCATCTCCCCCTCTTTGTTCTAGAAAAGAAACTAGCATCCAAACCTGGGCAAGACAGTTCTTTGGGACACTAGTCCACCATCTTCTCAGTCTACTGGCTTTCCGAATAAAGTCGCTATTTCCTTGCTCCAGCAATTTGTCTCTCAATTTATTGGCCTGTCATGCAGTCAGCAGTACGAGTTTGGACTTGGTAATGCTGTGAAAGCCCTACAAATATTTGATATAGCTGTTATAGTCCTATGTTATACCCAGTTGTTTTGGGTAAATATCACCAATTAATTGATACAGATGAATGGATAAAGAAGATTGACAGATGAATGGATAAAGAAGATGTGGTACATATATACAATGGAATATTACTCAGCCATAAAAAGGAATGAAATTGGGTCATTTGTAGAGATGTGGATGGATCTAGAGACTGTCATACAGAGTGAAGTAAGTCAGAAAGAGAAAAACAAATATCCTATATTAACGCATATATGTGGAACCTAGAAAAATGGTACAGATGAACTGGTTTGCAGGGCAGAAATTGAGACACAGATGTAGAGAACAAACGTATGGACACCAAGGGGGGAAAGTGGTGGTGGGGTGGTGATAGTGGGATGAACTAGGAGATTAGGATTGACATATATACACTAATATGTATAAAATAGATAACTAATAAGAACCTGCTGTATAAAAAAATAAATAAAATAAAATTCAAAAATTCAAAAAATAAAAAATAAATTAAACTAATGAATTCATTTTAATAATTTAATTTATTAATACATTTATTATCTCATAAATTAATTTTTAATATTAAATCAAAAGAGTAAATTAATTAATTAAATTCAATTAATACAGTTTAAAATGGATGTGTCTTTAATTTAGTACTGATAGCTTTAAGAGACAAGAAGGATCAAGCTGAACCTTCGAGGATGCCAGCCAGCGCATTGGTGAGGTCATTGTGAAGCCAAGGTCTAGTCTACAGTGTTGCAAATTTAAAAGTTCATCTTTGTTAGTTTACTCAGGAGTGATCTGAGTTGGGATAATCCATAATAATCTAGTTCATAACAAACAGATAAATGGGGCAGGATTCTAAGTGACTGCTCTGAGAGAGGTACCCATCATGCAGTCTAGAACATACATGTATCTGCTAGTCACACACTATCTTTTCATTAGATAGAAAGCCTTTGAAAACTACTTGAATATCGGGAGCAATTATAATAACTTTATAGTTATTAAGATTATAAAAAACTTTAGCCTGAGGCACTTACCTCTTGACTGAGCACCCAGCTGAGCATACTGGCCTATGCCTGTGGGCCAGTGAGTGGATTCTCTTTCCATAGTGCTGAAGGGGGAGTCTGACAAATTCTGGATGAATGATTCTTCTTGTCAAATATTCTTTATCTGCCACAAATGTGCTTTATCATCACATGTCTGTACTTGGCAGTACGTAGTAGTTAGGAGTCTTGGCTCAAGTCAGTTAAGTATTTACTAATTGAATGACTGAATAAATGAATCAGAAATCATTGCACAGGAAGAACAAGGTCAATTAAAATTGGACAGAATAGATTTTATGTTAGTTTGTGAATTTTTCAATGAAAAGTTTGAAAGCACTGTCTTTGCAGATGAGATTTGTAAGAGCTGCCACCCCAGTACTAAGTTAGGAAACACTCCAGCCATCAACATTTGTAACTGTTCTGGACTAAATATTTGTGTCCCCCAAATTCATATGCCGAGACCCTAATCCCCAATGTGATGGTATTTGTAGATGAGGCCATAGGAGTTAGATTAGATAATGAAGGTGAAGCCCTCATGATGGGATTGGTGGCCTTATAAGAAGAGGAGAGAGAGAGACCTCTTTCTCGCTCTGTACGCACCCAAGGAAAAACCACATAAGAACATAAGGAGAAGGTGGCTGTCTACAAACCAGGAAGAAGATGTTCACCAGGAACCGAACTGGCTGGCACCTTGACCTTGGACTTCCTGGCCTCCAGAACTGTGAGGATAAATGTCTATTGATTAAGCCACCAGGCTGTGTTATTTTGTCAGCCCGAGCTGACTAAGACAGTAACATATCATTCAGAGTAGTAAGTTGATTCTGAGATGAGATGTAGGCTATCTGTTTTCTTACTTTGCCTTGAAAAGGATGAAATTTCTGATGTCTTTCCCATTCAGCTCAAGAAATGTACCATGGAGGACTCTGTAGGTCTTGTGCTCTGTCTACAGCGGAGAGGGCCTGCAGAGGAGGACTGGATGGATGGTCCCAGTCTTCTAGACAAAGGAGGATGTGAGGTCATCTGCTGTGGTCGAGGAGCTGAAATGCAGAAAGGGACTTCAGGGAGTGGAGAAGGCTTAGAATTGCTTCTATGAGCAATGCCCCAAGGAATTAACTAAGGATGAAAAGAGGAAACTTCAGCAGCCTTGAGGGTACCACTGAGGTTACATATTATGGATTTAGAGTTGATCCAATGTGTAGACTTTTGTAATTTTCTGCAGGAGCACCTGGCCGCCTGGAAGGAGAGAGACAAGAGGGTCGATTCCATCTAGCACTGGGGATTGGCAAGGCAGTTAAGAGCAAAGGATTCCAGGAGGCTTGTTGACATTAAGTAACTAACCCTTAACTAGAAAGAGCTTCAGAGCAGTTGGGCAAGGGATGTTTCAAAGCAGGAGGAGACTACCCACGTGTATAGGTATGAAATGGTTACAGACAATGAAACTGGGAGAACCCTGCCATCTCCCCCATTGCTTGGGTCTAGCCACTTCTCTGGTTTATACTTAAATGAGGATCAAGATCTTCTTGTCCCCTGCTGGCTGATCTCCCTGTATGCTCTATCCTTTGTTTAATTCCACTTCCCCTTCAAACTTGAGGCTCCCATTATAAATAACAATTACCATACCTGACTTGGTGCCCAAGTTGGTGGACAATTTAGTTGAGACTCTGCTGCCACCTGGTGGTCCTTGGTCACTTCAGATGTCCACGGTATCCAAGCTAGGAAGAGGCAAGTGAAACCAAGACAGAGCTGAATACTCATACCTGAATACTCGGGTATGAGCATTCAAGGGGTCTGGAGTCCATGATGAGGGTAAAGAAAAAATTAGTAGGTATGAGAAAGACAGAAAAATAAGAGTTTGTGGCCTAACAGAATTTCAGAGTTTAAAATCTTGATGACAGAGGAGTATTAAGTATCAATACCAAAGGAGTAGCCGTGGTTGTGTGCTTCTAAAAATGTCCTGAAGACAATAAAGTTGAAGGTCAAAGAACCCAGGGCCAGGTTGTTGCAAGCACCATTCACATTCTCCACTTGGAGATGAACGTCCCTGTGTTAGAGTCCATGTTTCAATAATATTTTTCATCTCCCACACTTCCCAACACATTGTCTACAAAATGTTGGTTGAATTGGTTTGAATGCTGAAAAATCACTAATGGTGATTGCAGGGGGTGGAGTGGAGATGACGACTGGGATCTGGCTGAGCTAGTTTCAAATACTTGGCTTTCTCAAGTTAAGTAGCTGCTTTCAACCTTTCAGTGACTGCTCCAACACATGGCCATTGGGAAAGTCTCCCCTTACGTGGTACTTTACAGTTTCATGTATATTCTCCTAGGGCGAGAAAGCATCCATCCACGATGTTGCTACGCGCTCATTGCCTGAAATGGGCAAACCACACTCAGAATTGCCCTTCTTACCTTCCCTGCCATTTATTTTCCACTGTGAACTTTCTGTAAGGAAGATTTTCATCCAGGAGTTCTTAACATAGTGGTCATGGATCCCAGGCTTTGGGGAGGCCCTGAAATCAAATGCAAAATTCTATGCTTGTGAATACTTGTTTACTTTCTCTCATTAAAAAAAAGTAATAATTCTTAAAGGAATGTGTGGCCTATGAAAGAAGAGCCCTGGCTTTAGGCAATTTGACTTCCTTTGATCTCAGGCAAGTTTCTGTACCCTTCAAACTCCATCACCTCTTTCCTCCTTTCTGAGTTTGTAAAAGTTTTTGGAAGTTAATTACTCTACTTTCCCATACTTCTCCTGGGAAGTTTGGAATTCCTGTACCTACGCTTCCTGGGTAGCTCTGCTCTTGACCACACTGTTCTCAGTCAGTTGGGTCGTTGGCCGAACCAGAAGGATTCCCTTCTCTATTCCCTGAAGGGTAGAGGATTTCTAGAGAATTTTAATTCCTTACGTAGTGGATTCTACATTTCTGCTGAGAGCTCGCCCCAAATCATCTGCTTGACTCATTCTTGCTGACCCTCTGATTTAATTTCCCTGTGGCTCATTAGCTCAATAGCCAAAGTTTGCAGTGGCTCTCCAGACTCCTAGTTGCCTGAAGGGTGATTGATACCGTGAACACTTTGATGACTACTCTGGTTGCCTCTTGATTCTTGAGACATCTTTACAGGCCAACCTATCTATCAGATGACTTCTCTCTGTCAGATATGATCATGGATATTGTTTATTTTTTCTAACTTTTTATCATGGAAAGTTTCAAATATATACAAAATTATAGAAAATAGTATATTGAATGTAATGTACAGATCACTGAACTTTAGTTATCATTTTATGGCCAATATGATTTCATCTGTACCCCCTTGCTTTCCATTCCTCACCCTGATTATTTTAAAGCAAACCCGAGGGACTTCCCTGGTGGTCCAGTAGTAAAGAATCCACCTTCCAATGCAGGGGATGCGGGTTTGATCCCTGGTCGAGGAACTAAGATCCCACATGCCGCGGGGCAACTAAGCCCGCGCGCCACAACTACTGAGCTCGTGCGCCTCAATGAGAGAGCTCGTGTGCTGCAAACTACAGACCCCATGCACTCTGGAGCCCACGTGCCACAACTAGAGAGAGAAAACCCACATGCCACAACTAGAGAGAAGCCTGTGCGCCACAACGAAGATCCCGTGTACTCCAACTAAGACCTGATGCAGCCAAAAAAATAAAGAAAATAAATTTTAAATATAAATAAACATAAAAAATAGACTGTAAAGCAAATCTGAAACATCATATCCTCTCATCTGGAAATATATCAGTATATATCTCTAAAAGATAAGAATTCTTAATACCACTTCCCACCTAAAAATTAGCAAAAAATTCCCAGAGTCATTCAGGGTTAAATAGTGGATGAGGGTAGTTTTTCTTGTTCAGAAAAATTTCAAGCTGAAAAAAAAAAACCAGAATTAAACTTTACCATTGCTAAGCTATCAAACTGCTGTTTAGTTGAGCAAGTCAGGATATTCAGTTTCTATTGCTGACAAAAATTAATAGAACTGAAGTTGTGTAAGTCCACAAGAGTGAATAAAGTTAATTTTTTTTTACAGTATTGGTTCAATAACTCATATTAGATTCAAATATTGCCTTTGAAGTATCTCTGATGAATCACACAAAGAATAATCACAATCTTTAATATCCTTCTTTTCCACAAGCTTTGTAAATTTGTCCAACTAAGCCTTTTCCTGCTCCACACCAATTTTTATCACCAGGAGTTGTATACATCTTAGCAGGTTGTACTAAATTCGAAATTTTCTCAACTTCTTTGAAAATATTCTTGCTTGTAGCTCAACACAGACTATTCATAGAAGCCAGTTCTTCAGTCACTTCGAACTTGGCATTGACACGTCCAAGTATACAACAGCTGACCAGCATCAGTACCATCTTGTCAATTCATGAAGATACAAGGAAGAATACTCAGAACCATTAACATTTTTTTTTTTAAAACTAACTATTGATGTTGCTACCAAGGTCCTCAACTCCGAACAACTGTTCATATCAAAAGGCTGATCATCTTAAACAGGTTTATTTTCTCCGGACACATTTATTCAGCTTCTATGATCAAACACAATTTAATTAACTTGCCATTGGTAAATGGCTTTCCTTGCTTGCTAACAAGTGAGCCACTCAGAAACTCACTTTGTTTGCAGCCTCATTTACATTTTTAATTCTTGTGAAGAAATTCTGCTATAATGAGGTATGCCATTTTAAATTTCCTAATTTTTCCGACTGTTGCTTTCCTGTGAGTTTGGGATATTGTGATGAGTGCTTAACCTGGAAATGTTGACATATCTTGTGTTATTTTAGCACAGTTATAGTGTCATTGCCTAATAAATATAATTCAATAACAAACAAACCACCCTCTACCAGTGATTTAAAAGTGCAACATTTGAAGTCCACTTTTCTTGTTTAGACATGAAGGATATGTCCTGGTAACATAAAATAGAACAAAATAAAATAAAATAAAATGGTATAACAAAATGTTTAGCATTTGTAACACTGTTTTGAGTGAGTTATGACTCATTGAGTGATAAGCATGAAGTGATGAGAGTTCCACATATGGTCTCTGTTGCAACTTTTCAACACTGCTGTTGAAACTCAAATGTATCCATAGATAATACATAAGTGAATGAATGTGACTGTGTTACAACAGAACTTCATTTACATATACTAACCCTTAATTTCAAATATTTTTCACATCACAAAATATTCTTCTTCTGATTTTTAAAAACAATTTAAAAATGTAAAACCGTTCTTAGCTTGTGGACCATACCAAATAGACAGATTTGGCCCACAGGCCATAGTTTGCCAACCACTGGTCTAGACCATTTTACCTCTAAAAGTTCCACAGATCTTTCAGGTTCCTGAATCTTTGTAGGGTTTATTTCCTATCGCCTGAGGTGCACATTTCTTAATTAGGTATTCAAAGCTCTTGCCACTTTCTGTTACCGGGTCCAACTGGCATGGTGTCATCAATACAGTGGACCAGTGACCAGAATGTCCAGGCAATCAAGGTCCATCATTATCATCCATGATCTATATACTTTAAGTGATGATCAAACTGGTGAACTGAATGGGGTACTATGGAGAGCATCACTCCTGCATCCTTTAAGTGGTTGAGGGTGACATGAATCACTGCAGGATGTCCTTTCAATTTACTATCTTTTAGATCAGGAGAGGACTTTTAGGGGTTTCCACTTAGCCTTTCCTGCCATAAAGATTCACTCCACAGAGAACCAATGTGAGGGTTCTTCCAGTTGCTAAATATTCCACAGCCCCCGACTTGGGGTAGGACTCCATTTATCAATTGTCCTCTAATCATCCCCACTCTAATAAGGAGGCTGATGCTATTTTGGGTTGCTTGGTATTCGTGTTGACTTATCCGCAGCCTTCAAAATACCTGAATATTCACTTTCCCCAGTGTGTAGTTAATCTGGTAAATGTCTGCAGGCCCTTTTGAGGAAGGATTGTTCATAGCTATGATAACTACTTGCTATGGTGTTTCAGGGACTTTCTTCAAGGGGACATGGCTCTTCAATCAATGGATTCTGAGTCTGAAAATTGCCTCAACTCTTGAAACTAGACAAGAGACCATGATTTTCCATTGTGGTGCTGACTGACTCAAGATCTTTCTTGGATATATAAATCAAGCAGTTGCCTGCCTTTATAGTTTGTTCCTAGGATACCATGGTTTGTTAGTCTTTGGCACAGATTCCTGTGGTTCAAGGCCCCTTGGTCGTCACTCTGACCTTGTTATCCATTAGGATAATCACACCAACCTGTCTTCCTTTAGACTTATTGTAGCAATTAACACAGCAAATTAATTCCACCAATCCTACCTTCGCTCTGACAATTATATGCTCTCAACTTGCTTCTTCTACTCCAGAATTCTATCATCCCCCTTGACATCAGGGAGCCCAGTTTTCCCAGCAGTATTTCCTACTTGGCCTACAACCATGGCCTACAGAGGACAGAAAACACTGAGTTTGTTAAGGTTCTAGTGTCTCCCTCATGAAGCATCACTTCTTACTTTAGTGAAAAGAGAGTTCACTCACCTTCCTGAGAAACATAGTCATCTGGTGATTCTTTGGTGTTGCACAAATAAGTCAGTTCTAACAGGCCTGCCTTTCTGAGCCTTTGATCCCTTCCTCTGACGAGGAATTTCCATCATCTCCACCTCATTTACTGTAGGCATCATTTTTTCCCAAACTTTGAGGAGATATTCCAGGAGTTTATTAGGAGTGGCTCCAGGTGCCCTTGCCAGGACAAGCTGGGGGAGGAGAAAGCAGAGAGCAAGGAGAGTGAAAGAACAGACCACATAGCTTTTCCCACTGGTAAATCCTCAAACCCAAAATCAGTTCTAAGCTGAGGGAGGGGAAACACTTTGAAATGGATGACAATTTGAAGTTTCTGGCTGGAGAGTACCTTTTAATACCTGAAAAATCAGACTATTTAATACCCAACAGTGAATAGAAAGTGAACGGGGAGCCATTGGATCTGCCCATGGTATCTCTGAGGAAGAGGGAAGGGAGAGCCAACAGTGTTTTTGAAGGCAAAGGTAAAAGAAAAATAGAGTGGATCCCTCATTGTACATTATCAATTAATGGTTCAAACAACCAGTTGCAAAAGTGTTGAAGTGCAAAATTGTGTTGCTACCTTCTAGTTCTTTGAGTTGGTTTTTCCATTTAGGAAATGGGCTACAATGAGCCATTATGCAAGTGAAACCACTAAGCATTCTGTTTTTATAAACACAGGGAACAAAATATATTAAATCTGCATACCACAATATGTGAACCGGTCTTAGAAGTTGCGAAGTAGTGACATAAGGGCCATACAAAGGTCTTAGACATGAGGTCTGGAGCTCAATGAAGGGAAAACCTCAACCATGATATGGGGGGTGCTGGTCAAAGAAGCTTTCATGAAGCAGATGATATTTAAAAGGACTTGAAATTCTGAGTATGATTTTGAAAGATATGTAAAAAGAAGTCTTTCCAAGTCGAACGACAGGAAAAGGCACAGTAGTGTGTTACTAGGGATGAGAAATTCAATTTAGATGAAACAAGGACTGTAATGGCAAACATTACATTACATCCACGTAGGGATGTCATGGAAAACTATGCCTGAAAAAAACATATTTGACTTGTACCTGGAGAGTCCTGGACAGCAGGGAGCAGGATTTATATTTCACATGGAGGCACAGGAGTGATTGATTGAAATTCAAATACTTGCCCTAGTATTTTTCAAAGAATTTCCTGAATATGATTTTCAAGTTGTTTTTAAACCGAGTCTCAAGACAGAGCAAGTGGGAGTAAGAATCTGCTAAGGAGCCAGTGGGCAGGTAATTGCTGAAGCAGAGCAGTGAAGGGGGGGTGATGGGGGGTGAGTGGCTGTACCATGCCGCTCAGATAGGAAAGACCTGGCAAACAGAGAGAGCCCTAAAGATCGGTCTCTGTCCACCAGCCAGCAACAGCTGAGGTGGAAGGAGGCGGGCGCCTCTTACTCAGGCACTGCTTCTGGATTTGGCATCCTCCAGTAAATCCCTCTTTCCTTGAAGTCCACCTCTGGCCCTGCCCCAGTCTGCTCCTGGTCTGAGTACAGAAAGTGAATGGTACACCACTGTGTCAGATCCTGGGAGCAAAGGGCCTTCTTCTGAAGTTGACTGCTTAACGTTCACGTTGAATACTGGAGCCCAGTATCAAAAGACTATGCTTACATTAGCAAGCATATACTTGATCTTCAAATGGAAGAGAGTTATTAGGATGCTGCTAAGGTGTTGAAAACATATCGATAATTGTCTTAGAGAGTTGGTGCAGGGAAGTAATGTGACAGCACGTGTAAAGTGGTTATCACTTCCTGGCACAGAGTAGACACTCAATATTAAGTTCCCTTTCTATCATTTTTCTATAGAAGGGAGTGGCATAGAGTAAGTAATTGATCTCTTACACACTCCCTCCTTGAACCTCCCTGCCCAGCGCAGATATACCCCTCACTATATTCGCCATTTCTGCGGACACGCAGGTGGATGGTTTGAGCCTGTACCTTCCCTTCCCCTTCTTCTGGACCCCTGTGGCTTGATGCTGTTCCTCTATGATGCAATGCCTGAAGCAGTACTCAGTTCCCCAGGTATGGGCTGATTAGTGAAGGAGAAACAAAAAGGTTTCTTCATCTTGGCCTAGATACTACAATTCCGTTTTTCCAAGCTAAGATTTCTTTAGGGTTTTGTTTTGCTATGTTTTGTTAAGAAGCCACAACTTGCCATTGACTCATATTCAGCTTCCAGCCAACGGAAACCCCTGAGCCTTTTTTTTTTCCATGTGATACTGTTAAACCATCTCTCCCCCACCCAGATCTTGGACAGCTGTTTATTGTTCTAGATCTGAGTAAAGGACTTCTCATGTCTGTTAAATTCCATCTTGTTAGATTAATTTTCTCCATTCTAGCCTATCACAATATAAAAATTCTTGTTACGTAAGTGAAAAATTAAATGCAGTGCATTGGCATACAGACGTCAGACTAAGGCCCAAAACATCAAATCACGGAAACCCCTCTAGCAGCAGAGTATAGCAACAACAAAACACCATAGAAAAGACATACGCTGTATTTTTCTTAACAAAAATGACCCACGAGCCATATAACTCACCAGTGTTAGTCTCTGTTAACTTCCCAACATGCTAGACTCAAAACTTTTTTTCAGGAGAATATATTAAATCTCCAGAACATATTTCTTATTACAGTCCAGTATTTATATATTTTTATTTATTTACTTTTTTTTGAATGAAAGATTTTTAAAATTCTATAGTGCTTCATAATTTTCTTTTTTAAAAGTATTTATTTATTTATTTGGCTGCGTCGGGTCTTGTTACAGCACACGGGATCTTTAGCTGTGGCATGTGGGATCTAATTCCTGATCAGGGATCGAACCCGGGCTCCCAGCGTTGCGAGTGTGGAGTCCCAGCCAGTGGACCACCAGGGAAGTCCCTATAGTGTTTCATAATTTTCAAAAGCTTCACACAGATGATTTCATGTAATCCCATAATAACCCTTTTTTCTCCTACCCTATATTGTCCCTCCCCGTACCCTCTCCCCATCTTACATTAACACACATATACTTTCCTCTTCCAAATCATTTTAATACCTTAATTAGTACTAAATAATTAAATTAATAATTTAATACTTTTTACTACTTTTCTTCTTACTAGAAAAAAAGCCATTAAAAAAAATGGGGTAACTTTTAAGTTCCTGAGCATTTTATACTTGACTTTTTTAGATTGAGGTAAAATTCACATAACATAAAATTCACCATTTTTAATTCAGTGGCATTTAGTACATTCACGATGCTGTGCAATCATCACCTCTATCTAGTTCCAGAACATTTTCCTCACCCCAGAAGGAAACTCCATACTATTAAGCAGTTTCTCCCCATCCCCCCTCCTCCCAGGCTTGGGCAATCACCAGTCTGTTCTGTCTCTGTGGATGCACCTGTCCTGGATATTTCATATAAATGGAATCATACAATGTGTGACATTTTGTGCCTGGCTTCTTTTACTTAGCATAATGTTTTTGTTACAATTCATGTTGTAACGTGTATCAATTTCATTATTTTTATGGCTGAATATTATTCCATTATATGAATATGCCACAATTTGTTTATCCACAATTTATCATTCACTGATGGAAACTAGATTGTCCCGCCTTTCAGCTCTTGTAAATAG
Source organism: Balaenoptera acutorostrata (assembly GCF_949987535.1). Classification (NCBI taxonomy): domain Eukaryota; kingdom Metazoa; phylum Chordata; class Mammalia; order Artiodactyla; family Balaenopteridae; genus Balaenoptera; species Balaenoptera acutorostrata. Next base: position 19,237,740 of record NC_080070.1, on the reverse strand, counting down.
TGTTGCTATGAACATGCATGCACATGTATTTGAGTACATGTTTTCAATTCTTTTGGGTATGTACCTAGCAGTGGAATTGCTGGTTCATATGGTAATTCTATGTTTAGTTTTTTGAGGAGCCACCAAACTGTTTTCCACAGTGGCTGCACCATTTTAAATTCCCACCAGCATTGTAAGAGGGTTCCAATTTCTCCACATCCTTGCCAACACTAATTATTTTACATTTTAAAATTATAGCCATCCTAGTGGGTGTGAAGTCGTATCTCACTGCAGTTTTGATGTGCATTTCCCTAATGACTAATGATACTGAGCATCTTTTCATTTGCTTGTTGTCCATTTGTATATCTTTTTTATAAATTTATTTATTTATTTATTTTTGGCTGCGTTGGGTCCTCATTGCTGCACGTGGGCTTTCTCTAGTTGTGGGGAGCAGGGGCTACTCTTTGTTCTGGTGCGCGGGCTTCTCATTGTGGTGGCTTCTCTTGTTGCGGAGCACAGGCTCTAGGCGCATGGGCTTCAGTAGTTGTGGCACGTGGGCTCAGTAGTTGTGGCTCATGGGCTCTAGAGCACAGGTTCAGTAGTCGTGGTGCATGGGTTTAGTTGCACTGCGGCATGTGGGATCTTCCCGGACCAGGGCTTGAACCTGTGTCCCCTGCATTGGCAGGTGGATTCTTAACCACTGTGTCACCAGGGAAGCCCCACTTGTATACCTTTTTGGAGAAATGTCTATTCAAGTCCTTTGCCTGTTTTTAAATTGGGTTGTTGAGTTGTAAAAGTTCTTTGTATATTCTGGATACTAGACCCTTATTATTTATATGATTAGCAAATAAATCATCCCATTCTCTTTACTGTTTTTTCACTTTCTCAATAATGTCCTTTGATGCACAAAGTTTTTAAAATTTGATGAGATCCAATTTATCTATGTTTTCTTTTATTTCTTATGCTTTTGGTGTCATACCCCAAATCTGTAGCCAAATCTAAGGTCATGAAGACTTATACCCATGTTTTCTTCTAACAGTTTTATGGATTTAACTCTTGTACTTAGATTGTTGATCTATTTTATATTTTTGTACATGGTGTGAGGTAGAGGTCCAACTTCAATCTTTTTGCATGTGGATATCAAATTGCTCCAGTACCATTTGTTGAAGAGATTTTTATTCTTTCCCCACTGAATGATCTTGGTACCTCTGTCTAAAATTAATTGGCCATAGATGTATGGGTTTTAGTAAGGACCCTCAATTCTATTCCATTGGCCTGTCTATATTTATAACAATAACACAGCTTTGATTACTGTAGCTTTGTAATAAGTCTTGAAATTGGGAAATGTGAGTCCTCCAACTCTATTCTTCTCTTTCAGTACTACTTTGGCTATTTGGGACCCTTTAAATTCCATATAAATTTAAGAAGTGGATTTTCTATTTTTGCAAAAATGGTCATTAAAATTTTGATACAGATTGCATTGAATCTGTAGAATGCTTTGGGTAATTTTGCCATCTTAACAATATTAAGTCATTTATCAATGAACACAGAACATGTCTTTTCATTTATTTAGGTATTCTTTAATTTTTTCAACAATGTTTTGTAGTTTTTAGTAGGCAAGTCTTTAACTTCTCTGGTTAAATTTGTTCCTAGGTACTTCATTCTTTGGATGCTACAGTAAATGAAACTGTTTTCTTAATTTTCTTTACAAATTGTTCATTGCTGGTGTATAGAAACATGACTAATTTTTTAGTGTTGATCTTGTACCTTGCCACTTTGCTTCATCTGTTAGATCTGGTAGTTTTTTTGTGGATCCTTTGGGGTTTTCTATGTATTGGATCCTGTTACTAGCCAAGAGTTACTGTACAAACCCTTGCTGTTTTTCTAAAACCAAACCAACACCTATGTAAATAGTCCTTTTTATTGAACTCTCCTCAAATTACAAATTTCCTTTGGGGACTGAAACTGATACAAGGTGTCAATCAGGATTCAATGGATAAAATAGAAATGGTTCTGAGTATTTTAAAAGAGAGAAATTTAATGGAAAGAATTGGTTACATGGATATTGGAAGACCTGAGAGGCCAAATAAGTAAGAGTAAAGGAACCCAGAAATCAGCAACAGATGGAAGCCACTACCATCCCTATGATGGAGGGACAAAAAATACTGTGCTATCAGATTCCGGAGGCTAGAGTGTCCTGGAAGAAGCTAGAAGCTAGTTCAAAGGGAACTGGAGCCATAGGAGAGACTCGTTGCTGCCTGGAGATGCAGCCTGAGACAGGAGAAAATATCCCTCCCTCCCTTTTCCCTCCTCCAACTCTCCAAGCTTGTGAGTTGATTGAATCTGACCAGAAGCCAGCTAACATAGGAGTCTGAGAAACGCAGCATGCAGGAGAAAGCAGAGTTGAGCAAGGGCGTGACCAGAGAACATGCACCTCATACCACACAAAGAAGACCCTTCTAAATAAGGTGATATTTCAGTAGAGACTTTAAAGAAGTAAAGAAGCAAACCATGCAAATATTTGGAATAAAAATGTTCCAGGTTGCAGGAGAAAAAGTGCAAAGGCCCTAGGAAGAGCATGTTTAGGGGCACAGGCAACGAATGATCCTACAACAGAAACAGCACGGGAGTGGTAGGAGATGAGATCAGAGGGAAAGACAGGCAGCAGACCATATAGGGCTTTATATGCCATACGATGGGCTTTGGCTTTTGCTCTGAGATGAAGTCATTGGCAAGTTTTGAGCAGAGGAGTGACATGATCTGACTATGGTTTAAGAGGATCCTTGTGGCTGCTGTGAGGAAAAGAAACTTTAATGGGGCGAGAGACCAAGAGAAAAAACGGTTTAGAAATTATCTCAATAATCGAGGCAAGGTACCTTGGGTGAGGGCCAAAAGGTAGAGGAGAGGTTAAGATTTGCATCTATGTTGCAGATGGAGCCTACAGACGTCGTTGTTGGGTTATACGTGCATGTGAAAGAAGGACTGGCATCAAACTGACCTCAGCTTGAGGAGTGCAGGTTTGGAGGGGAAACCAGGAGCTCACTTAGGGACATATGAAGTGTGACACGGCTATTAGACACCCACACACAGCTGTGCGGGAAGGCCATTGAACAGTGATTCTGGAAGCTGGGAGATGTTTGGACCGGAGATGTAAGTGCGGTGGTCACGGGCATATAAACAGTACTTGTCTTAGTTTGGGCTCCCCTAGAAGCAGACCTTGACAAGAATTTGAGCGCAAGTAGTTTGTGAGGAGAGTTCAAGAATTACCAGTAGAGAAGAGAAGTGAGACAGGAAAAGGAAGAGAATCAATAAAATGTGCATTACAAAAGAAGTTACCTCCGTCGGCAACTGAAATTTGTCCCATTGTGGAATTCTGGGAGAGAGTGTAGAACAGGCTTCCAAGGAATGTAATACGGCCGGGGCAGGCTCAGGGCTGTTAGCGAGCGATGTTAGCAGTCCCGCTCAGCCATTGGTCGGCATCGCAGGGGGGCCCCTCCCCCAAACGAGCGACCGTTAGGGAGCAACTGTTACCAAGCGACCGTTAGCAAGCGACCGTTAGCAGTCCCGCTCAGCCATTGGTTGGCATCTCCGTGGGCCCCGCCCCACTTCCTCTGTATAAAAGGAGCCCGAATTCGGACTGAGAGAAGACGGTATTTTTGAGACACTAGTCTGCCATCTTCTTGGTCTGCTGGCTTTCTGACTAAAGTCGTTATTCCTTGCCCCAACAACTCGTCTCCCAATTTATTGGCCTGTTGTGCAGCGAGCAGAGCGAGCTTGGGCTCCGTGACAGGTATCCTAACTGAGGGATTGGAAAGCGAGGTTAATTATCCACCAAACTACCGTCCATCTTCGGTTGAGGGCTGCTCTGGGGGCATTAACTTTCCAGCACTTCCAGCTTCCTCACAGGACAGCCCCTCGCCCCGGGGGCCATTAACCCCTCCCCTAACCCAGGGAGGCTCAGAAGAAAGGTTGCCAGCAAGCAGCCTTCTGTGTGTACTGGCGAGTCTTGAAGGGATACAGGTGGGGCGGCCACAGCATGAAACGATCTAGCATCACCCCAAAAGCGAGTGAGGTTAGAGAGAAAAGCTGTCCAAAGCTCTATAGCATGCCAACATTTAGAGGTCAAGGAAATGAGAAGAAACCAGCAAAGGAGACTGAGGAGAGGCTGGTGAAAAAAGAGAGTGGAGTCCTGGAAGGCAAGTTTAAAAAGTGCTCCTAGCAGGAGGAAGAGAGTGACTGTGTCACGTGCTGCAGAAGGGCCAACTAAGGTGAGGACTGAGGACTGATGGTTGGATTTAGCAATTTGCAGACCATGGTGACCTTGGCAGGATCAATTTTGGAGGTGTGCTTCAGGATAGGGAGTGAGTACCAAAGAGAAGAGAAATCGGCGACAGCCTGTACAGACAACTTTTTCAAACAGTTTTGTTGTGGAGAAACTGAACAGTGGCTGGAGGGAGATGTGGGGCTCAAAGAGAGGGGTGTGTGTGTGTGTGAGAGAGAGAGAGAGTCTGCGTGTGTGTGTGTGTGTGTGTGTGTGTGTGTGTAAAATGGGAAATGTTGCAGCACATCTGCATGTTGATGGGACTGATCCAGTCAAGAGGGAAAAACTGATGAGGCAGGAAAAAGAGGGAAAACTACAGAAGTGATATCCTTAGTAAATGAGAGGGAATGGGATCAGTGCACAACTGGAGGGGGCTTCCTTAGGAACACATGTTCATCGAGGGTAAAAGAGAGAAGGCAGAAGCTATGGCCACAGAGAGTGGGGGAGTGTGTAGAGATTCTCTTCTGAATTGCAATATTTTTCACAGAAGCAACGAAGTCAGCTGGTATTTGAGAATTGAGGAGGAAGAGTTGTTGGAGGATTGAGGAGAGAGAAGAAGGTATGGGATAGTCATTCAGGATTGGGAATAGATGAGAGAAATGGAGAGAGATGGCCAAGTAGCACCAAAGGCCCACTTGAGCTTAGCGATCATAATTTAAAGTGAGAGCAGTCAGCAAGGTTGGGTCTTTCTCCAGCCATGTTCAGCTGTTGCATGCAGGCATGGAATAGGGGAAATTAGATTTGACCAAGGTTGAGCAGGCTTTATTTATGACCCCCAACCTGTGATTTTGCTCCAGGAAATTATATAGTAATTAGCTAAGAAATAAAACTTTCTTGGCAAAGTCATCCTGAATTCCAAGATTCTTGGGAATATGCTATAAGCAAAGAAAGAAAAGTGATTTGTGGGAAAGTAAGGTAGAAGTAGCTTTACTCAATCCATTTTGAAAGTGTTGCTCTACAAAAACTCATCTGGGATTTTGCAGGAAGCAATTGGCTAACCCTTCTACCCTCAATAAATGTTGTGAACTAGCCTTCCTCGCTGAGCCTCTTGGCTCTGGTGGACCCTGCAGCTGCCTACTAGCTAAGGGATCAGAAGCCAACATTCCATTTAACTGTTAGTGTTGTAAATAATCTGTTCCCATTCACAAGAGGATGAACATATGACAACCACAGAGATTGTAAAAAGCAAAAAAGGTGTGTTTGAAGTAGCCCCACCTTTCTCTAGTAAAAATTTTTACTCTGGTCCTTTTGCAGGTTGAGCTCACATCTTTGATGAGCCTCTGGTCAAAGATTCTAGTAAGAAAACTCTGGATAATCTGGACCTTTGTTTTACTCCTCGCCAATGGGAGTTACGGTACTGTGTCTTTCCATCCCAGTATCCAGTTTCTGGACAAGGTCTAACAGCCCAGCTATAAGTGCTCAGAAGCCACCAGATGTGGGCAATGAAAGGGGGGACATAGTGAGTTGAATACTGTTCCCCCAAAAGGTATGTCCAAGTTCTAATTCCTGGAACCTGTGAATATGACCTTGCTTGAAAATAGGATCTTTGCAGATGTAATTAAGAATCTTGGGATGAGATCATCCAGGATTTAGGATGGGCCCCAAATCTAATGACTAGTATCCATATAAAGAGAGGGGAGAGGGAGCTTTAAGACACACAGAGACACAGGGATGGAGGCATTTTGAAGATGGAGGCAGAGGCTGGAGTGCTGCATCTATAAGGGCCAAGGATTGCTGGTAATTACCAGAAGCTAGGGGAAAGGCATGGAACAGATTCTCCCTCAGTGTCTTCAGAAGGAACCAATCCTGCTGACACCTTGATTTCAGACTTCTGGCCTCCTGAACTGTGAGAGAATAAATTTCTGTTGTTTTAAGCCACGCCTGTGGTAACTTGTTATGGTAGCCCTAGGAAAACAATACAGGGAGTGAACTCATAGTAAAGTGAAGAATACATGGTCAGGAAAACCACAAGGAAGCATTCCTGGGACCATGGAAGGAGGCTGGGACCACCTGAAGTTCTTAAAACCTTGTGGCATTTCCATTAGATTCCTTCTAGAAGAGTATGGCTCCTCCTCCAGAAATCATGTTTCCGGATAGTCTGGAAAACCTGCAGTTATTTTGAGTCCACTGTCCCATTTCCATGAAAGTGTTTGCAAATATTTTGCTCCCCAGGAAGTCCTACCCTTATGATTTAATCAGCCTGATTCTGCAGTCCTGAAATTTCTGCTTGCAGCAGGGCTGAGCTGGGAAGACCATCCTTGAGGAGGGCAGCCTCCCAGACACTTGTCTCTCCCTGGAGTCCTGACTTGTGTCATCTGGAATGAAAAGAAATAACAGCCAGCACTGCACTTTGATGTACTGGTGCTTTTATTCATTCTCTTCTCTGCCTTAAGTGCTCCTACTCCACTTAGGGAGACCCTACTCACCCTTTGAGACTTGCCCAAATGCCTTCTGCTCTGTGAAGGCCACCCTGGAACCACGGAATTGTTTTCTTCAACATTCCCACAGAACTTGTGCACTTCTGTTGAAGGACTTATTAAATTTTATTATAGCTTATTATGTATTTGTCTTACCTGAAACACTCCAGAGGAAGTATTATTCATGTCTGAATCACCAGCACTTAGTCTAGAAGCTAGCTCAATAGATGTTTTTGGTATAAACTAAAGAAAGCAATATCTTAGAAAACATACAGTAACCAAACTCAAGAGTTTCTTGAAAACATACAACTGCTCTTATTTAACGTCATCTATTTTGGATTTCAAGCCATTGGAATTTGGCAAGGAACAAAGTAACATAGAAATTAGTGTGTCCTCTATGAGTAAAGAGTTCAGTAAGTGTTTGCTGATTTGCTGTTATGATCAGAGGAGAACTTCTCTCCAGGAGATGAAAAGGGCAATGTCACCCCCAGCACTGCAAGCTTCTTGAACATGAGGGAGGGAGAGTCTTCCTATTTTGGATTAAAATTTAGCAAAGTCTTTCCAGAATTAGCCACCGAAGAAGCACTCTGAGCCATCTTTCCTTTATCTGGTCACTGAAGAAAGCTAAAATGTTTACCACAGATGGTATTCAAAGTGATGTTATCACTCTATGGTCTATCCAAATGCCTCCTCCCATCATATTTGGTTTGGAGTTTTACCTGGAGTTTTATATATTTGAAAATATTCAGAATGAATCCTCAGTTGCAAAAGAAAAATGGGCTGTGCTCTAAACTTATATGTATATATGCTCCATAGAAAAGATGAAAACATCCAAGTGAACAGAAGCTGAGGGCATAAATAAAAGAGGAAGGTTTGGATAGGTAAGTATGTGTGTTCCCATGGGAACATACAGCTGCTGCCAACAAAAACCATGGGAAAAGGCTACAGACTCTTCCTATGATTCAGGCTAAAAACAAGTCTGTAAAGAAGTTAAAATACATGTGAATCATTTCCTTTTTCATCCACCACAATCATTACTATCAAGTCAAAAGCTGTCCTAGCATCATACGGAAAACCAGCCTGTTGTGACAACTGGAGATGTTTGCACTAAATAATCTCCCCACCAAGAAATCCAACAGCTTCTAATATCCACCACATAACATCGAAATGGCCTTCATCTATTAAGACCCTCACGATCTGGCAGTACAATCTCTAACCCACTTAATTCATGACTGCTTCTCCATTTTGATCAAGATGGTCTCCTCACTACCCCCTACAGACTACCCCATGTATCATGTTTATTCATAACTCCAAACTTTACTCATACTGTCTCCCAGTGCATTTTCCTTTTTCTTTATTCAAACCAACTTATTCAAGTCCAGTCCCAGTATCATCTGAACTACATGGTTTGTCATGACTGCAAACTATATTGCTATCTCTCTACTCTGAATTTCTATACTGTCCCTCGACAGCTAGAATCCCAAGCTAATGTTTCTTTTGAAATTAACTTATCATTTATAAACACTCATTGGCTTCACACACTGTGCTGGGAGCATAACGGAGATTTCTTGCAGATCTTCTAGCTGTTTTCTTTGCTGGGCTCAGCATTTTAAACAATTCTTTCCTTCCCGAAGATGACCAAGATAACTAAGGACTTTTTGCTCCTTTTCAATACTATGCAAGGGAAGCACTTTTTCCCCTCTCCTTGGGCTAAGAAAGATTAGTGGATACTAAACTGGTGAGAGCTGTTAGAATCTTCAACTTTAACCCCTTCCAAATTGAATAAACCTCAGTTAAAGTACAAATTAGTCACTAATTAAGGAAAGCCTGTGTAGATAAGAAAGTATTCATTTTGGATCCTTTGACCTCTTTTTGGCTATCCAGATTGTGGAATCACAAACAGGGATATTCAGTGGGATGTGCTGATTCTCAGCCCAGGATTCAGAATGAGAGTAATTCTTTTGGGATCTGAACCTTGCAAGAAAAAAAAAAATGGACAAGGCTAGATTCAGGTCTCAAGTCTGGCAATCCCAGTTTAGTCATGAACAGATAATGGAACCTCCATAACAATAACATTTGCTTAATATTTGAAACCTCCAAATGCCTCTATTTCTAGGGTAATATCATCTCTGTAATAAGAAACTTTGTAGATGCCAAGAAACTTTGTAGATGCCAAGAAATTTAGCCTATTTTAAAAAGTCACTCTAGTTCACCCGTGATGAATGAGAGGAAAACTGAAACCAAAATTCTCCTCCCTTTAACTGAACAAACTGTAGCCTGCCTTTGAGTGACTTTCCTGTAGTTTACCTGCTGTGGTAGATTATTGTCAAAAATATTTACACCTTCTCCCTTTCACCCCTTGACTCTGGGCTTGGCCATGTGACTTGCTTTGGCAGATGTGACATAAACAGGGGCTTGAAATGTGCTTGAGTGGTTGGGCTTGCCTCTTGTACCTCTGTCTTCACCATGAGAAGAGCATGTCTTAATTAGTCATCCATCTAAGGAGGGTGAAGAGCCACTGCCCAGCTGACCTGCAGCTTTGTGAGATTAAACGATTATTATTCTAAGGTACTGAGCTTTGGGGTGGTTTGTTACACAGAATTTGGGGGGCCATAGCTAACTGATATATATACCAATAGCTAAATAAATGACCAGATTTTCCCCAATTCTGTTTCAGTTCCCAGAAAATACCATTCTTGACCCTAAAAGATGCAAGTATATTTTTCTATGAGCTTCTAGATCAAATGGCACAGTGTGCTGCAGACAAACACGTCTATTTTTCTTTTTTTTTTCTAAATTTCTGACATCGTTTCCCTCTGAGCATTGGGAGTGCTCAGAGGGAAATGTGATGTCCCTATTTGCACAGGTACTTACTTGATTCCAGGCTCAGAGAAATGATTGCGATCCCTAAATCTGTCACTGTGTCATGGACTGCTGAAAACTTGAAGGTCGGAGGCTATGTTAGCCAGGGGCTCAGCAAGAAATAGAGAGCATACCCAACTTTACTGTGTAGAGGCTTTTCAATAAAGGAACTATTTATAGAGATATAGGCAGAGTTAGAGGAGCCAGCGAGGGATGTTGAGACTCCCCCAGAGACTAGGGACAGAGGGGGCTGTTGTAATCCCCGGCTTGAACAGCAGGGGGAGTCAACCCTATTTCCAGAGCCTGGTTGACAGCTGGAGTCAAGAGGGGACTGCCCAACCACAGCTGTAGTTCTGGTGATGAGGCCACTGATAGAACGACACTGAGGCAGTGAGTGAGTGGGAGGGAATAAACACCCTGGCATCTCTCTCCTCCTACAATCTGGTCTACTGTTGGTGCCTCCCACTGGTCAGAGGATGACACAGTTCACATAGGCCAGCCTCCCAGTACAAAGAACAGAGCAGAGGAGAACAGAGAATGGATCTGGGGAGGCTCAAACAATAACCAGAATAGATGTTTATTAACGCCTGCCCCAGTTTCCTCTGGAAAGAAGACATGGGTGGGGAAGGGAGGACAAGAAAGGTGTTATGTTTACAAGGATACTGGTTACAGAAAGCGTACAAAGTCTTTCATTGTGAATTGATGAGCAAAGAGATGGAGAATTAGAAAATCTGGGACTGGACCAGTAGGTATCTTTGCACTGCACTATGTTGACTCAAGGATTTCTGTGAAAGTATTATGACACAAACCTGTGGCACTAGGAGTTTTTTTCTTCTTCTTCTTCATATAAACCATAGAGTATATGTAATTCAATTAAACATGAAATTAGAATAAGGTTCAGTCCTTATCAGGTAGCAATTACACTGTTAAAAAAAATAGTGAAATTAATATTAAATTACCTGGAAGACAAATATTCGAAGCGGGCTACGGAACTAAGCTTCAGGCCTGAATCTCTGGATTCGGGATTGGGATTGAAGAAGAAATATTTTAATGGCTGGGGAGTAAAATTTATCTTGGTGCTAGAAGATTTCTAGCATCTTGGGCTATGGGACCCTGATGTTGTTTCAATTTTGTGATACTCTTACGATTCTTGACCTATAAAAATATTAAGTGGAGCTGTTTACCAAACTTAACTCATGGCACATCCATAAACCTAAACTTGCCAGAATATTTTAGTTGTCGTTGTGTTCATGTTTTTGAAGGAAGAGAGCGTGGAGGGCAAAGAATGCTGAGGACTCCTGGTCCACACATACATACATGCCTATACATGCACCAGCGTTAGCCATCTCTCTTCCTTCAGCAAAGTTATCCTCGCTTTCCATTTTTGTTTCCAAAAATGGGCAAAGGTGAGTAAAACCAAAACATCAATACGTTAAGAATGTCTTTTATTATACACAGAAGTATCTTAATATGCTGAGAAATAATATACATTATACGAATTTGCTTTGAGAAAGCAAGTAGCTAACTATCCATCTGAACTCAAATATGTGGGACAGACTTCCTTGGTTTGGGGATTATTCCTTAAACTCGATCTTTACCTGAAAAGAATTCTCTAACAATAATACTGAAGGGATAACACCAGGTAAACTCGAAGCGAATTCTAGGTCTTTAGGATTGCTGGATGTGAAGTGAAGCATTTAAACTGTTAGAAGATTTATTAACAGTATGTTCATTATTTATTTATTTATTTGGCTGTGTTGGGTCTTCGTTGCTGCGCGTGGGCTTTCTCTAGTTGCGGCGAGTGGGGGCTACTCTTTCATTGCGGTGCGTGGGCTTCTCATTGCAGTGGCTTCTCTTGCTGCAGAGCACGGGCTCTAGGGCATGCGGGCTTCAGTAGTTATGGCTCGCGGGCTCTAGAGCGCAGGCTCAGTAGTTGTGGCGCACGGGCTTAGTTGCTCCGTGGCATTTGGAATCTTCCCGGACCAGGGCTCGAACCCGTGTCTCCTGAATTGGCAGGCAGATTCTTAATCACTGCGTCACCAGGGAAGTCCCAATATGTTCATTCTAATATTATTTTATTAGTTTGCTTGATATTAAACTAGCCTAGAATAGGTTTCTTCAGAACAGACCCTGAGACTAGGATTGAGGCTAGTTTATTTGGAAGATGATCTCCAGAAGCATTGGTAGGGGAGGAGGCAGTGAGCCAGGGAAGGGAAGGTAGCCAGAGGAGGATGCATTCACAAGTATGTTACTACCATGGGGAACTGGGGCTCATTTCTATTGTGCAACCCTGGGAGGTGGTGGAGAGCACACCTGAGAATTGTCCCACCTCAAGGATGAGAAAGATGGAGAATTTAGCTACTAACTCCCATCTGTCATGGGAGCAGTTCCCAAGGATGTTAACTCCCTGGCACTTCCAGTCAGCCTGGCACCCAGCATGCTCGTGTGGTCAGAGAAGCTCTCAGGCTAAGGGATGCAGGTACTGGCAATAGAAAGCTATCAGTGTACAGGAATCAGTATCCTGTACAGTACAGGAATACTGAGTGCCAAGGGGATGTGAGTGGTGCCAAAAGTATCTACTTCAGAGGCATAACTGATTATAAACACACTATTTAAGCTTCCTGTTAATGGGAGGAAACCAAAAGGCCAGAGCAACCAAGGGTGGCAAGATAAGGAAAGCATAAACTGTAATCTTTGTGATAGCAGCCCTACTTTCTTCCCACACAGATCCTTGCATGCCTCTCCTCAACCCCCAGGCAGTCACTGAAGGTCAGGCTAAGAGAGGCTTGAGAAAATTTCTGCTTGTCTTCATAGAAGACATTGGAAACAGGTCAGAGGAGGAGCTTTACAGAGCACAGCCAGCAATACAATGCAGTGCCTTTCTCGTCAATGGGAACTTCGTGCCTATATTCCAAGAAAATAATATTTCTTTCTCATGCTGTAAATTTTTTATACATCTTTATTGGAGTATAATTGCTCTACAATGTTGTGTTAGTTTTTGCTGTACAACAAAGTGAATCAGCTATATGCATACATATGTTCCCATATCCCCTCCCTCTTGAGCCTCCCTCCCACCCTCCCTATCCCAAAGGATATATTGGGATATATATCCCACCCCTCTAGGTCATCACAAAGCACCAAGCTGGAGGAATCAGGCTCCTTGACTTCAGACTACACTACAAAGCTACAGAAATCAAGACAGTATGGTACTGGCACAAAAACAGAAACACAGATCAATGGAACAGCATAGAAAGCCCAGAGATAGACCCACGCACATACGGTCACCTTATTTTTGATAAAGGAGGCAAGAATATACAATGGAGAAAAGACAGCCTCTTCAATAAGTGGTGCTGGGAAAACTGGACAGCTACATGTAAAAGAATGAAATTGGAACACTCCCTAACACCATACACAAAAATAAACTCAAAATGGATTAAAGACCTAAATGTAAGGCCAGACACTATAAAACTCTTAGAGGAAAACATAGGCAGAACACTCTATGACATAAATCACAGCAAAATCCTTTTTGACCCACCTCTTAGAGAAATGGAAATAAAAACAAAAATAAACAAATGGGACCTAATGAAACTTAAAAGATTTTGCACAGCAAAAGAAAACATAAACAAGACGAAAAGACAACCCTCAGAATGGGAGAAAATATTTGCAAATGAAGCAACTAACAAAGGATTAATCTCCAAATTTACAAGCAGCTCATGCAACTCAATATCAAAAAAACAAACAACCCAATCCAAAACTGGGCAGAAGACCTAAATAGACATTTCTCCAAAGAAGATACAGATTGCCAACAAACACATGAAAGAATGCTCAACATCACTAATCATTAGAGAAATGCAAATCAAAACTACAATGAGGTATCACCTCACACCAGTCAGAATGGCCATCATCAAAAAATCTACAAACAGTAAATGCTGGAGAGGGTGTGGAGAAAAGGGAACCCTCTTGCACTGTTGGTGGGAATGTAAATTGATACAGCCACTATGGAGAACAGTAGGGAGGTTCCTTAAAAAACTAAAAATAGAACTAGCATATGATCCAGCAATCCCACTACTGGGCATATACCCTGAGAAAACCATTATTCAAAAAGAGTCATGTACCACAATGTTCACTGCACCTCTATTTACAATAGCCAGAACATGGAAGCAACCTAAGTGTCCATCGACAGATGAATGGATAAAGAAGATGTGGCCCATATATACAATGGAATATTACTCAGCCATAAAAAGAAACGAAATTGAGTTATTTGTAGTGAGGTGGATGGACCTAGAGTCTGTCATACACGGTGAAGTAAGTCAGAAAGATAAAAACAAATACCATACGCTAATGCATATATATGGACTCTAAAAAAAAAAAATGGTTCTGAAGAACCTAGGGGCAGGACAGGAATAAAGACGCAGATGTAGAGAATGGACTTGAGGACACAGGGATGGGTAAGGGTAAGCTGGGACGAAATGAGAGAGTAGCATTGACATATACACACTACCAAATGTAAAATAGATAGCTAGTGGGAAGCAGCCACATAGCACAGGGAGATCATCTCAGTGCTTTGTGACCACCTAGAGGGGTGGGATAGGGAGGGTGGGAGGGAGACGCAAGAGGGAGGAGATATGGGGATATATGTATATGTATAGCTGATTCACTTTGTTATAAAGCAGAAACTAACACACCATTGTAAAGCAATTATACTCCAATAAAGATGTGAAAAAAATATGCTTAATATATCATCACTTCTCATCATTTTCTGTTTTAAAACAGATTACTGCCAATGCCATGGGTGGTTCATAGAGTTTACATTAAATTTCCTTAATCTCAATGCAATGCATTTGTGTGTATATGTGTAAGTGTGTGAAGTCAGGGGTTTCTGTAGACTTAGAGTGAATTACAGATTTCTTTTTTAGGAAAAAATTTACAGATAAGGGAGCTGAAACCAGGAGAAATGAAGTGACTTGTCCAAGGTAACAAGGTGTAAGACCACCACTCAGACCTTCTGATTGCCTCAAATTGAAGTAGACTATTTGGCAATGTGCATGGATATGAAATGCTTTCCATTAGCTACATCCATACTGAATAACTCAAGATAACTTTATCTTGGCAATTCACTGAATACTATACAAATACACAACTGTTCAAAAGGTTCCCAGTGCACTAGTAGAAATATTTTGTCCCATGGAGATTCCAATACTGGAACAGGGTGATATCTTCAAAAGATTTTGAAAAATACTGCCAATTCACCACTTGCAGATGCTTGTGGATACAGTTATTAGAGTCAATACTGAACTGCTCAAGACCCTTTCTTCTCTTTATTTTCTCTTCTTACCCATATCTTTACTTGGGTGTCACCACATGCTCTTTACACTAGTTTTTTCAAGTGGTGGGTTATAATCCGTTTAGTGGGTCATGAAATCAACTTAAGTGGGACACAATCAGCATTTTAAAAAATGAAATTAATTAGATTAGAAAATATCAGCATATAACACAGCAAGCATTATTTTATGAAATTTTTGTTTCAGTCATATATGTATGTGTGTGCACTGGGTGGCAATTTTCTAACTGGATTACAGTCAAAAGCACTTGAAAGTCAATGGCTCTCACAGGGTCTCATAAGGACTTTAAAATGCTTTAACTGATTACCCCTTTCTCAACTCACATGTTGTGTTGGGTACTATTTTTATCTCATTTTTAGAGTAACACAAATCATTTATCACAATATACAATGTCTGGATTTACCCACGTTTGCTAATTACATCTGTGAACTTTTTTTTACTACAGTGAAACTCATATAAAATTCACAGTTTTAACCATTTTACAGTGTACAATTCAGTGGCATTTAGTACATTCACAATGATGTGCAACCATCATCACTATCTGGTTCCAGAACATTTTCACTACCCCAAAAGGAAAATCCATGCCAGTTAAGCAGTTACTCTCCATTCCTTCCTCTCCCCAGCCTCTGGCAACCAGTAACCTGCTGTCTCTATGGATTTGCCTACTCTGGACATTTCAAATGCAATCATACAATATGTGACCTTTTGTGTCTGCCTTCTTTCACTTAGCATGTGTTTGAGATTCATCCATATTGCAGCAAGCATCAGTACTTAATTCCTTTTTTGTGAATAATGTTTTATTGTATGGATATACCAGATCTATTTATCCATCATCCATTGATGGACATTTGCGTTGTTTTTACCTTTTGGCTATTGTGAATAATGTTGTTATGAACATTTGTGTCCAATTATCTGTTTGAATAGCTGTCTTCAGTTTTGGGGGTTACATACCTAGGAATGGAATTGCTGGGTCATATGGTAATTCTTCGTTTAACTTTTTGAAGAACTACCATTTTTCCACAGTGGCTGCACCATTTAAAATTTCCACCAGCAATGTACAAGGGTTCCAATGTATCCACATCCTCACCAATACTTGTTTTTTTTTTTAATTTTTATTGGAGTCTAGTTGATTTACAATGTTGTGTTAGTTTCAGGTGTACAACAAAGTGAATCAGTTATATATATCCACCCTTTTAAAGATTCTTTTCCCATATAGGTCATTACAGAGTATTAAGTAGAGTTTCCTGTACTATACAGTAGGTCCTTATTAATTATCTATTTTATATATAGTAGTGTGTATATGTCAATCCCAATCTCCCAATTTATCCCTCCCTGCTTTCCCCCTGATAACCATAAGTTTGTTTTCTGTATCTGTGATGTTTATTTATTCATTTACTTTTGGCTGCTTTGGGTCTTCATTGCTGCACGCGGGCTTCTTCTAGTTGCAGCTAGCAGGGGCTACTCTGTGGTGCACGGGCTTCTAATCACGGTGGCTTCTCTTGTTGCAGAGCATGGACTCTAGGTGTGCAGACTTCAGCAGTTGCAGCACATGGGCTCAGTAGTTGCGGCGCACTGGCTCACTAGTTGCAGCACGCGGGCTCGAGGGCTCAGTAGCTGTGGTGCACGGGCTTAGTTGCTCCGCGGCATGTAGGATCTTCCTGGACCAGGGATCAAACCTGTGTCTCCTGCATTGGCAGGTGGATTCTTAACCACTGCGCCACCAGGGGAGTCCCTGTGATATTTATTTTTATTTAAAAAATAATCATAGCCATTCTACTGGGCATGAAGTGGTATCTCATTGCAGTTTTGATTTGCATTTCCCTAATGACTAATGATGCCGAATATCTTTTCATGTGCTTGTTGGCCATTTGCACATCCTCTTTAGAAAAATATCTATTCAACTCATTTGCTCACTTTTTGATTGTCTTTTTGTTGTTGAGTTGTACAAGTTCTTTATAAATTCTGGATACTAGACACATCATTTATATAATTTGCAAATAATAGCTCCCACTCTGTGGTTGTCTTTTCACTTTCTTGATAATGTCCTTTGATGCACAAAATTTTTTAATTTTGATGAAGTCCAGTATATTTTCTCTTTTGTTGCTTGTGCGCTTGGTGTCATATCTAAGAAACCACTGCCAACTCCAAGATTATGAAGATTTACCCCTATGTTTTCTTCCAAAGGTGTTATGGTTTTAACTCTCACATTTAGGTCTTTGATCCATTTTGAGTTAATTTTTGTATGTGGTGTAAGATAAGGGTCCAACTTCATTCTTTTGCATGTGGGTATCCTGAACTTGATTTTAGAATCATTTTTCTTCTTTCTAAAGTGCATTCTTTTAAAAGTTCCTTTAGGGAAGGTTTCTTGGAGGTAAATTCAATCTATGTCAGTCTGACTATGTCTTTGTTTCCCTTGTCCTTGAAAAAAAGTTTTGCTAAACCTACAAATCTAGGTTGATGGTTATTTTCTCTTCAGAACTTTGAAGCTATCATTCTACTGTGTTGTGGATTCCATAGCTGCTATTGAGAACCTGATATCTACTTGTTGTCCTTTGTAAATTATCTACCTTTTTCTTCTGCCTGCTTTTAAGATCTTCTCTGTCTTTCATATTCTTTGGTTTTACTAAAATATATCTGGGTATGACTTTCTTTTTATGCATCTATTCTGTCTTGGACTCTTATCTGTGGATTCATGTCCTTTCATCAGTTTTGGGAAATTCTCAGCCTTTGTGTCTTCAAATATTGCCTTTTTTTTTCTATTTTCTCCTTCTGGAACTCCAATTAGATGTGTTGTATTTTCTCATTATATCTTCCATGTAGCTGACCTCTCTTTCAAATTTACTGCCTTGTCTTTATGCATTATAGTCTGAGCATTTCCTTCAGATTTAATTCTCTCTTCACCTGCATATATTCTGCTGTTTACTTCATCCACTGAGCTATTAATTTCAATAATTATATTTTATTTATAAAGGTTCTAATTTATTTTTTTGAAATCTGCCTTTTTTTGAATTTTATTTAATTTATTTTTTTATACAGCAGGTTCTTATTAGTTATCCATTTTATACATGTTAGTGTATGTGTGTCAATCCCAATCTCTCAATTCAACCCACCACCATCCCCCCTGCCCCCCGCAACTTTCCCCCGTTGGTGTCCATACGTTTGTTCTCTACATCTGTGTCTCTATTTCTCCACTTTGCAGAAATCCCAAGGCTTAATTTTCTAATCCCAGTGCTGGTATTGACATTTTTCCCTCAAGGCAATCCTAGCCTTTTCATTTGTTTAAACTGCTCATCATTCCAAATTTAGTTGTTTTCATTTTCCATTTTTGGCACATGCGGATACCACTTATTTCTTGTATGTCAGTGATGTATTAAAACTATTCTTGAGGGCTTCCCTGGTGGCGCAGTGGTTGAGAATCTGCCTGCCAATGCGGGGGACACGGGTTCGAGCCCTGGTCTGGGAAGATCCCACATGCCGCAGAGCGGCTAGGCCCGTGAGCCACAACTACTGAGCCTGCGCGTCTGGAGCCTGTGCTCCGCAACAAGAGAGGCCGCAATAGTGAGAGGCCCACGCACCGCGATGAAGAGTGGCCCCTGCTCGCCGCAACTGGAGAAAGCCCTCGCACAGAAACGAAGACCCAACACACCCAAAAACAAACAAACAAACAAATAAATAAATAAATAAATAAAGGAGTTCCTTAAAAAAAAAAAAAAAAACTATGCTTGAAACTTATCCAGGTTCTAGTCATCTAGTAGTGGGAGAGTCATTCTGTCTAGTCCATCATAATCTCAGCTGTGAAAAGCATTAGAAAAATTTTAATCCATATCAGTTGAAGGTTGTAACTTGGGAAGAAAAAAGAAGTGAGAAACAAATAATAAGCCATGTAGATGTGCTGAATAACAGGATTTGGTTTCTTGGACCATGATTGTATCACGTGTCTTTTTCTGGGGGCTAGAAAGAGAGATAGCAGAACAGATGGAGAAAAGTTAGTTATAAATGGGGCTAAAATGGCTTGAACCAAATTCACCCTAAAGAGCAAAAAAGAAAAATGTCATCTTATAACTGACTACTTAAAATAAGTCACATTTTCATGAAATGATATGCTTCTTGAGAATAAAGACTATATTTCTCCCATACTACGCAGGGCCCCAACATAGGATAAGTACTTATGTACTCTGTGGGATCCAAGACTGCTATATTAAAAAGATCTTTAAAGGTTATGTAGTTTAACATCTTAAATTTACAGACAAATAACTTGGATAACAGTTTTAAGCAATTTATCCTGAGGTCACACAGCTAGTATAGCAGATCGTGGGGGTAGACCCCAAATCTCCTGACTCCAGGCCATGCTTGTGTATTATACCACACTGTATCATTGAATTGAGTCAATATGAATTGTTCAAGTGTGTGGCACTGCATACCAAAAAGAAGGGGGAAAATCCTCTCTTTGAACTAGTTGTTTTTCTTCTTTTCCTTTTACAGAACTCATGACTTCATACATAACCTTGTTTGCTGAAAGAAGCACATATTTTCTATGAATATAAATACTCTATTGTATATTTTTAAAAAATAGTTTGCACCGTAAGGCCAAATTTTTTAAAAAATTTTTTGGTAATAGTTCAACTCCTAATCTCAGTGGTTAAGGATACTGCCCAGGAGTAAGCAAGAAATAGAACTTCAGTTAGAGATCAGGAAAGAGCTGATTTGTGCATAAGAATCAAGGTGTCTCAGACAGAGACATAAATAGCAAAGAGGTGAAGAGGGAAAGAAAGAGCTGTACATGTGTGAGGCAGTCAGGCTGGGACCTAAAATTCTAAAAGATGGATATGCTTAGCTGATTTGGGGGAAGTTTTGAAGAGTTGAAGACTCAGTGTACACTGTCTTTGTCTATTTTCTACCTCCCTTCATGGTGAGACTGAGTAGAACTGAACTGTAGTTTCCTTAGCGATTCTTTAGTAAAAGGCTGCCACATGGTCGAGGGTTTGCTTTTAGCACTATGAACTCTCATTTGACCATTAGGTGCTCAGTTGTTTTACACAATACTAGGAATCCAAGAGAACGTGTACAGGGCATCTTAATTTCCTTCCCCAGTAACACAAATGAGTTATGGAGGCAGGGTGGGGAGGATGTATAGGATAGATGCAGCTGCGCTGAGTTGAGCAAGGACCCATGAAGGACAGGTGTATGTATATATAGGTGAGGAGAGCTAGAGATGTAAGTAACATAATGACAACTCTGGATGTCCAAGAATAGACATAAGACTGTCCCACAGCTCACAGCCAGGATTTGTAACAGATCATCTAGAAAGAAACTACCCCTGTTTTACTACTTAAATAGTCCCATTGGGCCACTGATGGATATAGCAGGGAATGATAAAAGATGGGGCAGATACACACAGAGAGAGTGTGGTTAGAGTGGATATGGGGGGGACTAGTCAAGAGGTAACTGCAGCCAAAGTGAAATGATACCAACTTGAATAACAAAAGGGTTATAAGTACAGTCAAAAAGATATCTGAATGTTCTAAGAGAACGCTACATAAAATGTTGGTGCCGTAAACTTGAAAGAAATGGATGATTACACAGGAAACACAAATTACACAAATTGACTTAAGAAGAAAAAGAAAACCTCAGTAGACTGGGTTGCACCAGGGGTGAGAGGTGGGATTGAAGGGGTAAAAAGTATGTAAAAATGTCTACCCTCTAAAAAGTTCCAAGCTAGAATGATTAATCAAAAGAATGCTATCAAACACTCAGGGGACTTCCCTGGTGGTCCAGTGGCTAAGACTATGCACTCCCAATGCAGGGGGCCCTGGTTCTATCCCTGGTCGGGGAACTAGATCCCACATGCCTTAACTAAAAGATCCCACATGCCGCAACTAAGACCCGACACAGCCAAATAAATAAATTAATTTTTTTTTTTAAAAAGAAAAAACATTCAGAGTGCAAGTAATATCTGTGATATTCACATTATTCCAAAGCATCAGAAAAGAAGGCATTTTCCCAATTCATCTTACAAGGTTAGAATAACCTCGGGACCAAAATCTTGCCAAGAATCATTCAAAACTGTAGAACAACCTCTTAAAAAATATAAACTAAAAATTATAAATAAAATATATAACAACTGATTCTAATGGCATATTTGTAAACCACAGTGCGCCCAAATATGCTTTACTTCAGAAATTAAAAGACAGTTAAATACTAGAATATCTATAAAGTGATCAACCAATGAATTTTATTAATAGAATAGAAGATTAAAAAAAGCAGAAGGTCAGGAACCAGTCATTATAGCAGAAATCAGAGGCTGAAGAAGCAGCCAGGGGGTCCAGTCAAAACAGGTGAAGAGGGTTATTCCAAGCAAACAGCAGGGACAGTGAGAAAACTAAAGTATACAGGTTGAGTCTGTAAATTAGACATTTGGTGATCTTTCCTGTTGTTTTTTCTTTTTCCCTTAGGGGTCCTTCAACTACAACAGGAAGATCCTTCCTAGCACAAATAATTCAAGCTGTTTAGTATTCCCCATGAGGCTCCCATTGGTGTGCTACCAGTACAGCTGGAATTTTAAAAAAATTAGTAATATCTAATAAAATCACAGATTTCTTTGTGAAGTTGGCTGGTGATGAGAAGTCATATTAGCCCAGAGATTATACCCGTGAGATGTTAAGATCTCTAAGGAGAACTCAGTTTATCAACAGACATTTGGGTTAGATGTCGAGAGTGGGCTTTGGCTACAGGTGGCCCTGAGGAGGCAATCTGCCCTCGTCACTCACTTGGTGACCTTGGGTCATTTACTTCAACTCTCGGAGTCTATATTCCCATCTGTAAAATGGAGATAATGTGACATATCTCTCAGGGTTGTTATGAGAATTAAATGAGATAATGAAAATGAAGAAGTTAGAACAAAGTCTGGCCCATAGTAAGGCATAGTAGCCCTTATCTTATATTGATTATTATTGTATTTGTTGAAAATGAGGCCAATCGCCAACCCCTTCATCACACGTGCTTTCTCCTCTGACCACCGGAGAGCACATCAACATTGCCCTTCCCAAGTGAGAAATGCCCTTAAGTTCTGCAGCCTGAGACCTCAGAAATGCTCGGGTTAAGCCACTCTTCGTGAATTTTGTCAGAAGAGCAAACCAACCTTCTTGAAAGGCATAAGAAAAATATCTGTTTTCCTCCTGATATGTTAGTTCAGCAAGGAGTGGGCAGGATATAAGTTAGTGATTGAATATAAAATTATATATAAATATCGAGATACACTAGGTTTCTGGCATTAGGAAGCAAGGTAATTTGAGGTATTAACTCTTTTTCTTTTATATTTTAGAATACGTTATTACTTCTTTGAAGTACTATTCTATACATATTTCATTTTTTCCTCAAAATAACACTGTGAAGTACACAGGACAAAGTACATTTTACCTATTTAACTGGTGTGAAAATTGAGGCTCTGGAAAGTTTAGTGACTCATTCAAAGCCAAAGAGATATTTGGTGTCAGAATCTGAACTACCACCCAGATCTTAAGACATCATGTACAGGAATGCTCTTTTGTTTCTTTCTTTCCCTCCCTCTGTCCTTCCCTTTTTATTTCCTTCCCTCCCTTCTTTTCTTCTTTTCTCTTCTTTCCCTTCCCCCAGCTCCTCCCCCTCTTTCTTCATTATGCAATATTTCACATATACATATGTCTGATCTAAATAAAATGAATGCCCATTAACCCACCATTCAGCTTAAAAAATATGATACTACCAATACTTCTGAAGCCCCATGCATTCCACCCCCTACTGTAATCACTATCCTGGATTTTGTAGTTATCATTACCTTTTCTTTCCAGTTTTATCATCTTATCACTTATGCATCCCTACAAATATCTATATTGCTTTATTCTGCATATTGATGAACTTTCTGTAAATGGAATCATACTGTCTGTATTCTTTTTGGCTAATATGCATCTGAGATTCATTCCTGTTGATGTGTATAGCTGTAGCTCATTTTCACTGCTTTAGAATATTCCATTGTATGAATATACTGCACTTTATTCATCTGTTCTCCTCCTGATGGGCGTTTGGATTGTTTTCAGTTATGTGTTATTCTAAACAAAACTGCATACAACTCCAGTTGCACATGTGCAAGAGTTCTTCCAGTGAAACTACTGACTCATGGAATGTTCCTACCTACGCTTTAGTGGCTAATGCCAAATTGTTTTCCAAACTGATTGTACCAATTCCCATAAGCGTATGAATTCCAATTAGTCCCCATTTTCATCAACCTGGAATTGTGAGAAATCTTAGCCCATTTCACACCTTGTGCTCAGATCTTGGATTCTAAACACCACTCTCTAATAAAAGGAACCAGAGTTCCTTGGGGAAATAGTTGATTCCAGGGCCAAGGCAGGTAATATATAAGATGAGCCTTGAACATCTTTTGCCAGAAAGTAAGAACATGCTCCAAAAACAAAACAAAACACAGGGGCAAAGTAACTCCTAAGTGCCAGAGCTGGAACAATTTGAGCAGCAAAACATATAATTATAGTATTAGATTATAATCCATAAATAAATGAGTCCACACTGATAAAAATAATAAATGAAATAAATAAATGGTAGAGATGGGACAACTCTTCCTTATGGTAGAACTTGAATTAATAAATGTAAAAGAAAAGAGAAAAATATAAAATCACCATGAAATACCACAATAATAACTGTTGTAGACAAATTGCATCAATAGATGATAAAATTAGTGGGTAAAAGTTTGAGGAGAAACAAAGTTTCATGACTTCAAAAGATCTCCCCCAACATACTTATTAATTACAAAGGGAAAGATGTAATTTTATGGTGGAGAAACTTGGCAGAAACCACGTTAACCAAGTGATCAGGGTTAATACCACCAATAATAAAACACATCAAAATCATGAACCCTGTGATACGATGCAGTGAAGAGAACACAATATTTCATGGTATTCTCACCTAAACTGCAGAACCTGAGTTGAATCATGAAAAAACATTAGGCAAACTCAAACTGAGAGACATTTGGCAAAATCATCTACACTCTTCAAGAATATCAAGGTCATGAAGGACAAGGAAAGACTGAGGAGCTATTGCAGACCTCAGGGCACCAAGGATAACTAACAACTAAACGCAATGTGAGATCCTAGATAAGATCTTGGAATAGAAAAGGGACATTAGTGGGAGATTAGTGGCAAAATTTGTATAAGGTCTTCAGTTTAGCTAGTAGTACTGTACCAATGTTAATTTCCTGATTCTGACGACTGTAGTATGCTTATGTCAGATGTTAACATTAGGGGAAGCTGGGTGAAGGATATATGAAACTCTGTACTATTCCGGCAACTTTTCTATCAGTCTAAATTTAGTTCAACATAAATTTTTCACCAGTCCAAGGTTGTAAAATTGGTAACTAAGTATGGAAAGAAATAGGTGTCATAAAGGTAGGAAGTAGAATATCAGCTGTATGCCTGATAAAGTTGTTGGATAATGTAGCTCAAGTATGAGGCAACAATAAGCTTCTTAATACCATCCCCAGACGTAGACAGACTGACTATCCATCCAGACAGGCAGCACTAGACCCTGAGGTCTATCGGGCAAGGGCAGTGGCGTTACAGATAAGATCATTCATGCACTTTCTCTCTGAAACAAGCCAATTGCAGGAATCCGTGTTTCTGTTTCTAAAGCCAGTGTTCTTAAGAAAAAAACAACAGTTTGAGATATAATTTATATACCATAAAATTTACCCATTTTTAGCATATAATCCAAATGAGTTTCAACGAGTTTAATACAATTGTGCAACTATCACCACAATCCAGTTTTGGATTCTGGCTGGAAGTCTACTCATTTCTTAACATTGCTCAGACTTTACCTCTTCCATTATGTATCTATAATTCTCACATCCCTGCCAACTCTTCTCACCCCCAGCCCCTCCCCACACACACTTAAGAACTCCCCCTCCCCCATCCAAACAAAACACCCTGTGAGTCCTCAATGATTGCACTTGCACATGTATTTGTTGGACCGTGATTCATAGTTCATGAGTTGGTTTCTCTCTTACTGGGCCATGCTCCTTGAGGACAAAGATCATGTTTCATTTATCTTAATAACTCTTGCTCCTGGCAGAGCTTATGGTAGGCATTAATAATATTGTTAATTCTCTTCCTTCAAAATTTCAAAATTAGGAAGTTTAAGAACTTCTTAATACAATTTCTTAAACATTAGGCAACATTCAATGAATAATTGGTTACTTTTCGGATTGATTTGCTGGTTGGGACCAGACCTGTGCATTTCTGAAGGTTTTACTTATTTTCTCCTTCTTCCTTTTCCTTTTTTTGTTCTTCTTTCTCACCCATTTTAGAGAAGGTAGAGAAGCAACAAAGCATAAAGAAATATATGTGTTAAGGCAAAGAGGAATATATATATATATATATATATATATATATATATATATATATATATATATATATATATAAAGCAACAGTTACCAGTTTTGGATAAAAAATGAAATATTTACCATAATATTTTGTTAAAAGTTGGTCTGTTATTAATATTTTGCCTAATATAACTGACTTTGAATCTGAGAACATAGGTTCTTTCCTAATGGTCCTAAAAATAATTTTCAACAGTAGGGAAGTTTTAGCAAGCTATAGATGCCTGGCCTTTATATAATTGCTTAAAGTTTCGAAGGTGAAGAAATGTAGGTCATTTGGCATTGCAGTTCTCTGCTTCAGCTGTCACTGAATAATCATGGATCACAACAACCGGAGTTTCAGCCCATCATCTCTCCAAGAACCATCAAGTGTTAGAGCCTCTGCCATTACTCGTAAGTCTAATAATAGTCTACAGAACACCACGTGTGAGAATAGCCTTTCTTGCTAATTTTTATATCCTGTGGCTACCGACAGGAGACTTACCTGTTCCTCTTATCTGACCTCACAGAGAGATGATGGCAGAGACTAGTTAGGAGACTCAACTGGCATAAAGAGACCGACACTCCAGTGGCCGTAAGTCACTGATGGTTACCAAACTGGTAACAAATTCTGTATTCTCATTATTCTTTACTTGAAAACTCACTAATAAGTGAAGGCAGTCAAACTATTTTCTAAATTTATTTAATAAGGATTCTGTAAGGATTTAAATGGGGAATATAAAGAACTTTGTCTAACTCAAGCTGGAGTAACAGTGTATAGGTAAAGTAGCTTCTACTAGGTACAAGTAGCTAGAAATGACAGATCTCAAAGCTACCATAGAACATTCTGGTAAAAAAATTCTGGGACCTCAGGTAGCCTCCAAAATGTTTATTATACATGGAAAAGATATTTTATAGGACACGGCTTAGTTTAGAAGCTGAAAATGATTTCATCTGTAAACAGATTATCTTTTGTCCGCTGTTGTGATTTTTTTAATACTATTTTAGATTTCTTTAATTTATTTTTCCTTGTGTATTTTTTAAACCCTTTAGGCTTCATGTTATCTCAGCTCACTAGCATTTGTGGCCTGGCACCTGTTTTGACTACGTAATCATACGTCTTTCCCTACACAGTGCAGCCCCTGAAGCCTTATCTGCTAGGACCAGCCTTTCGCTGCCCTAGGAGGGCCTCCCAGTTGCTTGCTGTATCTGTTTTTCTCCAGAAGAAAACAAGAGAAAATTAACAAGGTTGATTTTACTCTCTACATAAGAAATTATATTGGGCCCTTAATCTATTGTTGAGACTACTATTAAAGTTAAAATTTACTGAGCTCTTTCCATGTGGTAACTTATTTAAACAATATAGCTTTATGAGGTAGATAACCTTACCATGGCCCATTATACAACAGAAAAAATAAGGCAAGGGTGTTAAAAAAAAAAATTTGCCCAAGATCATATGGTTAGTACTGGACTGGAACCCAGGTGGACTGGCCCCAAAGCCCACACTCTTATCCCCTGCGTTACTGAATTTCCTTTGAACCTCCAAATCATGTTTCCCCCTGCTGGACAACAACTAATCCCCAGGAACACACTTACCTTAGAGATTCAGCCCGGGAATTAGGAAAATTGGGTTCTTATTCTGCGCTTTAACTACCTCGAAAGGAAGAGCATTCTAGGTAGGGAAAATGCTTGTGCCAAGGTCTAATGGCCATAGGGAAGAGGAAAGAAGGCCAGTCCCAGGGGCAGTGGGAAGCTATTGCAGTGTTTCAAGCTGGGGGAAGGAGGGGATTAGCTGTACCATGATCACAAAGATCACACTGCCTGGCTAAAAGAGAGCACAGGTGGATTCAGGAAGATTTGTTAGGAAGCTACTGAGAAAATCCATGCAGGAGGTGATGGTAGTTTGGGCTAGGGTGCTGGTATAGTATGGGGGGTGGGGCAGGGAAGATGGAAAAAAGGTATCTTCTTGGGACTTCCCTGGTGGTCCAGTGGTTAAGAATCTGCCTTCCAGTGTAGGGGACACGGGTTCGATCCCTGGTTGGGGGACTAAGATCCCATATGCCCGGGACAACTAACTACTGAGACTTCACGCTCTGGAGCCCCCGTGCCACAACTAGAGAGAAGCCCGCGTGCTGCAACAAAGATCCCATGTGCTGCAACTAAGACCCAGCACAGCCAAATAAATAAATAAATAAATACTAAAAAAAAAAAGAGAGAGAGAAAAGATATCTTCTTGATTGAAACTGATTCTGATTAGATTATATTGAGAGCCTTGAACAAAACATTCCAGAAATTACACTTCCAAATATGTGTTACTGCCTTCAAAGTGTCATATTGGTAGGTTATACACCCATTTTAATGATGCTGCATGGCTCTAAACAATTTTGTAAAGCCTCTTTTAGAACTTCCTTTAGAACCAGGTTATAACCAAACCAGAAAAAAAGATTTATTGCTCTATATATAGTCATACTTTATAAATCCCAAAAGCTAAGGAACTATGTGTAACATTGTTAACTTTATGCAGCTATCCTTTTATGAGTTTGACCTTCCAACGCATATAGTGAGGACACTTTGGTAAGAAAACTAGCAAATGTGGGGGGAGGGGGAACAAAAGCTACGTTGTCTGATTCTTCATCAAAGAATGAGGATATATTCTTTTGGCAAAGAGGGAGCCAACTTGGGAAATCCACAGGCAGAAGAAATCCTTGGACAGTCAGGAGGGAATTTTTTTTTTAAGGGAGCAGATAACCAATAAACCTTAGGAGACTGACAACAAATTTCTCACAGAAAAAAAAAAAGAAGAATGAAGTTATAGCCATCGGTTTTTAGAAGAAGTAGGAAGCATGGTGGGGAGAGTTCAAATTTCAGAACCAAGTCAAACTCGGACTCTCTAATTAGCTGTGCAGGTTTGTACAGATCGTCTCTGTGTCTTAGTTTCTTCATCTGTAAATTGGAGACACATATGCCAGGAGTTTTGTGAGGTTTTATTAATTGAGCCCTGATTTCCAACCCCTTCCTCAATTTCTTTCACCTCAATACCTTTTCTTCAGGTTGAAGAGCAGGAAACTGTGGGGAGCAGGGGTGAAGGGGCTACCCTACAGGAGCTTTCAGGCTTCCCTGGCTTCAGCTTTCTTAGCTCTGCAATTCCAGGGCACAGAGAAAAGAATGCCTGGCGGCTTTATCAGCCTCTCTGCGGAGAAGGCCAGCAGCCAGTACCTTTGGTTCAACAGACATTCCCAGAGCACCCTGTCATTTAAGGAAAGCAGCAGCCCATTTACGTCCCTGAATCTTTGAAAGAAACTGAAACAACCTCAACGCCCAAGAGTAGGAAACTGGTTGAACTGTGAGACATAATACCCAAAGGCACAGTCACCTGATGGAATTGTAATCGAAGAAGAATATTAAATGACATGAGGAGATGTTCATAATGAATTAAGTAAATATTGCCATGAACCAGTATATATACTATGGATTCCCGTCTTTTTAAAATAATTGATTTATAGGGAAAAAATAGAAGGAAATAAAAATTAACAATAAATTCTAAGTGGTAGGAATGTGGGTGTTTAAAATTTTTTCTTTTCTAAGCCTTATGCAATAAACATAATATTTTTAATATAAAGTATAATACATACATCTGACATAGCATTTGAAAAACAACTCCACAGGGAGAAATTATGACAACTTCGTTCACCCCATGATGCTCCACGTTGTACAGTAGGGAAATTTCATATAGTTCAGACTTCCCAATACCAGAGGCTCCCAGCCCCACAGTGCATCTGTACTCTCTTTGGCATTCACATCTTGACAGTCACCTCTCTGGGTGGCAGCAAGATAACTAAGGAAATTTCTGTCCTATAGCCTCTGCAGGAGGCCAGGTCTCCATGTGAGTAGAGAGCAGGGAAAGGGGAGGAAAGCACAAAGCCCAGACTTTCCTGAGTTCTTAAAACAAGAGTACATGTAAGTAGTTAAAACACTTTACATTTATCATTACTGTAGCTGTTAAGAATAACTACCATTTACTGAACACTTTCCTTGTGTACATTCGCATTATCTCATTTAATTTTCACAATGGCCACTTAGGTATTATCCCTATTTCACAGATAAAGACACAGGCTGAGGTCAGACAACGTGCCTAAGTTCCCAGTGCAAGGAAGTAGCAGACGTAAGGTGCTTCAGAGATTGCAAAACTATTTCAAAATGGCCTCAGTTATTCTTTGCACTACTCTGTGAGATGAGCATTCTGTTTTAACTTGTAAAATGAAGGGACAGATGGCTTCAAAGTCTCTTCTAAGGTTCTACATGGCTGATCCCAAAGGGCATTTCCAGTTTTTGGTTTCAGTAGAGGGGTCGTGTACTGAATAGGTCAATGGTGGGAGCCAAACACTTTGGGCCTGTTACACTAGATTACGGGGAGCAGATTTTAATCTGACCCTGAAAGAAGGTAGCGTATGGTGGGAGACAAGATACTAGCAGCAAACAACCAGATCATGATGATAAGATTGTTAAGGAGACAATCTGTAAAGGGAATATAGGATCAACTACTTTCTGGAGTTTGCTGGAGGGAAGGAGAGAGCCAAGGCAGAATAGCCTAGGTCTCTGGATGATGTTTTGATGCATGGTGGACCAGCTCAACCCTACCTGCAAAGGCCCTGTGTAAATGGCTGTGAAATTTAGGCCCAGTATGTAGGCTTTGATAAAATTGTATTTTATTCAGGTCCTGAATAAGACAATCTGCTACTAATCCTTAAAGTACTATATGTGTTAATATTGACTTTTTGATACACTCACATAACAGAAAGAAAGACAACATGGCTATAATAATTTACTGCATTTTCATTTCTTATTTGGATGAAAGTGGGACTACACCAAAAGCTGTTTGAAGTAGTGAACTGGGACCCTGAGTTATTTTCATACTATCTATACTGTTTGCTACATCAGAAGTAAATTTTCATGACCGGTCTTAATGGAAATAAATTTTCCATAAAATTACTAATAAATTACTATTAAATTAGTAATCTTGATTTAAAAAAATATTGCTTTTGTGTGTGTGTGCTAGGGGGGAGCAAGAGGCAGCAGGAGAGGAAGCATTTTCCCCAGAATTATGAATTAGCAACCTTGGATCCTTGCCCAGGCTCTGCCCCCAACCAGCTAAGTAATTCTGAATAAATTTCTTAAATTTCAGATTCCTCACCGGTACAAGGAGATTCTAAAAGGCAGGTGATGTTTGATGTTGTTAATGTTCCATGTGACAAACCAGCATTCCACAGGTATACATAACAGTAAAACAAAATCCAGTGAGCCCTTAAGTCCAGATAAGTATCGCTAAATGCTGTAAGACTGACACTTGTCTTTATCCTGTCTTTATCCTCCAGAGTATGCATGGTGGGCACTCTAAGTAGGAAGCTTTGATGTTACACTAGCAGAAAAGGTTTCCCCTCACTTTGTCCTCACCTGGTACAGAGAAAAGGAAGAGGAAGTGGGTAAGAGTATAGGATTTGGAAGCTGCATTCTTGGGAGTCAAGCCCAGAAGCCGCGTCCTCCAGTTGCTCTGACCTGACCTCTAGTTAATCCCGTACAAGTTTAATTTGACTATCCCTAGATGGTACCTATCACCTGCTGGGATCTGTCAGGCCTTGGATTTGTGCTCTCCCAGAAGTAAGGATCTGTTCTTTGACACCCTAGGAGGAATTGTTATGCTCTAAGAAGGATAAAGGAGATACAAAACTAACTACCAATGCTTACATCTTAACGAATTCAATACATAATGTGTCACAGGGTTTAAAACGTGGAAATTAGCTTTTCAAATTTATGTTTAATTATTCTGAGGACCTGCTTGGCCATCACGTATCTACTGGACTTGTTATGAGGATGAAATAGGAAAAACTCAAAAGAGGATACTAAACACTAGGTAGGACAGCTTTTAGAAATCAAGAAGCAGAATTTCCCACCCATGTGGTCAGGCAAACAAACCAATCCTTACTATTTTCACGCCCACCCAAAGGTTCTGACACTTTATGCTTCAAAGGCTTGTGTGGTAGTTCAATCCTACTTGAAGAAGCTTACAAGGCCCTGTGCCAAGCTTCGAGTATTTTCATAGATTTCTCTTGTTCAGTAACTGTGGCCCCCCAATTTATCATTCTCATATCACTCCATCCTCTCTTCGTCTGTCCTGTAAGCTTTTAGTGCCTTCCATGTTCACTGTTCTTCCCCCAACCAAAATAATGTCAGGGGATTGCCTAGGGGGAAATCCCTATAAAAGTATCAACACTAGGAGAGAGTGAGGACGAGTTACTGCCCATAAATCGGGCACTTTAAAGGCTTTTGCTTTAATCACCGTTTAGGACTTAAAACCAAGAGGAAAGCAGGAGCTTTCCTCCGCGAGGAGTGCCCACCTTCATCCGCAGACTGCAGTTTCCCAAGAGTAAAGGAAGGTATCACCTCATCAATTCCAAGATCCCGTCGACCCTTCTCTACGTTGGCAGGTATTTCCTTCACGACGCCAAACACTTTCTAGCACCTCGACCGCTTAAGAGCTCCTGAAGTTTTCCAATTGCCGTGGCGACGTTCACGGCTTTGTTTTTCTACTTCCCTAGGCAGAAGCCCACCCGCTAGCGTCAAAGCTAGCTCCTCACTGGCCCAGAAGTGTGCTCGTCTCCTCAACGAGCCATTCAGAGCCTTACTTTCTACGCCGGGGATTTGAAAAACGGAAAAGCCCTCGACCTGTTCCTGGGAGTAGGGTGGGGCTGTGAATGAGTGACAGCTTGACCCTCCAACAGTCAGAGCCATAGGGCCTGCCCCTTCTGGCTCCGGGGCTAGAAAAGAGAGTCGATGCCGGCAGCAGTGATGAGTCTTGGGAGGTACTGGCTGCTCGGCGGTTCCGAGGAGCGGCTGCTGCTGGTGGTCTTTCTGCAGGTGAGTGGTTTTGTTTTGGAATATTGCTGTTGCGAACGTTTCCATTTCTCAATGATGTGGTGGTTTATTTTGGCGTGCGGGAGGGCCAGTTCCTTTCCTCCCCGGGTTCAGTCTTTGATGGGAGTCTGGCACTCGCGCGTCGACCCCTCAAGCTCCGACCTTCACTTATCCCCCAGGTCCCGCTCAGCTGTCCCTTTGTCAGAATAAGCCTCTCTGGTCTGACAGCCGAAAGGAGAATTCCGCTTGGTGGAGGTACCTTGACGGCAAGAATAAACAGGGGTTGAAGGGAGTGATGAACTCAACTCCCCTGGACGTCTGAGGCACGGGGTGACAGAGCCCCGTCAATAGTAGGGTTCCTACTGGAAGGGAGCTCGGTGTGTTTTCAGGGCTGTGCCACTATATTGAGGGCCATGGCAGACCTGGCCCTAAAAGTCTCAGTAGATAGAAAAAACTTGAACGTCATGAAAGGAGAAAGGTGAATATCTGCAATGGTTTCATGGAGAGTTCTAGTCTGGAGCTAAATCACAGGTTCTTCGAACCACTACAAATGAAAAAGTAAGTATTTCTCCTTTCGAAGGGATGGGGGCCGTATTACTGGAGAAGAACAATAGAAATGTGTAATGGAAGTGAAGTTCACAGTTACGTTTTAAGGATAATTGGTTGTTAGTTAACTTATTGTAACTCTCATTCCCCTACCACCTCCCTTCCAAATTATGGAGGCTTTATAGCTTGTGAGTGGTACCAGAATGTTAACTGACTGAATGCACACTTTTGGGGAAAAAAATCAAATGCTATCTTTCACCAGTAGCTACTAGGGTTTTCTATAATGAAAGCAGAACACATGCCATTTTGTCTTTTATTTTAAAACTGTCTTCCCTGAAGCCAGGGGACTAGGTTTGATCCATCTTTGTGTTCCTGTAGCACCTCGCACACCACAGATGCTACTCAATTGTGGTGGGGTTGAGAGAAGCATAATTCAAACAAATGGTGTCGTGGAAGAAGCTCTGAGTTGGCAGTCAAGACACCTGGGTTTTAGTCTTGAAGCTATTTGTGTGATCTTAAATCATTTCAGTTCTCTGGCTCTTAATTTTCTCATCTTTAAAAAGTGGAAGTCGCATTGGATTATTTCCAAGGTCCATGCCTGCGTTCAAAGTCTGTTTTAAACTAAAGATCCTTAGACGTTTTCCACCACAAGTACATCAGCAAAATCTCATTGCAGTAAATTCCTAACCAGTCTGTTAGCAAATAAAAGTTCCCAGCTACAAGGGTAGTACCTGTTCTTTTGTGTCCATATTTAAACCAAACCAAGTGGATCATTGTAGAAAATTTGGCCGCTGTCCAGAATGAACATTGTACAGAAGTATAATGTGGCAGAAAATGTCATCCTTTATTCCATCACTCAGAGGCAAGCACTGTTGGTGTCCGGGTAGATCTTTCAGTCTCTCTTCCTCCTTTGCCTTCTATGGTTGGTTGAAATTAAGTGGCACATTTCATTTTAAGTAATGACATCTAAATTCAGCTGTGCCTTCATCTTTGTGTGTCTGGTGCCTAGAGCACAGAGGACACGCCAGTGTCTGAACTGTTAGGTCACTTGAACATCCTTGGAATGAAATCTGGTGTGAAGGGATATTTATATGGGGAAATAGGACTAAAAGTATCACTTAATAACAAAACTCTTTAACTGAAACTTGGCCACAAATATGGATAAAATATAGTTTATAAAATGTAAAATAAATGTTAGCCACTTCCCTGAAGCATTTGGATTGTAGAATATTGCTTAGTATTTGGTATGCTTCTAGGACTGTATCTTACTGTCAACGCCTCTTTCCTGAAACACACACACAACATTTGATTGCATTCCTACCGCCACTGTCTAATTTAACCTTTTCTCCTTACCGCCACCCTCATTTTGCTTTATTCCCAGCTTTTGCTTCTGCTCATAACATCAGCAAGGCAGGATCACTCTCAAGGGCCTGAGGTCTGTGTCAGTCTTCATGTGTTAGTCAAAGTCTGCTCCATTCAACCCAGAATACCTCACACTCTTTGGTAGACCGCTTCACCATAATCTCATTTAGTCTTCATAGCCCCTTGAGAATAGTAATTAGATAGGCAGGAGGTGTCGTGAGTGGGTGTTGTGCACATCGGTGATGCCACGCAGGCTGGAACAGGCCACATGCCCCAAGCACACACATATGTTATTACACATGTGTGTCCCTTTCCTGTGAAGAGGGGTCTACCTGCTATGGTTTGTTACCTTTGTAACAAGTGGTTAATAGGTATAAAGTTGGAGAATGACAGGGTAATAGTGTCTGGAAAACACCTGTAAGTAATAGCATTTGCTCCTGGTAAAGAGTTGTTCTTATAATGCAAATACAAATGGAAACGTTACCATAAAGCTTTAGGAAAAGTAATAGATGATGGAACAATAGGTACTTTTGGATATAGTCATGTTTGAACTTTTCGTATTGAGCTGGGCTTGGGGAAAGGCATATTTTAAGACCCTAAGGAACTGAGCTCCAGATTTCATTTCCCTTAAGAACTGTTCCTTTTTAATCTATCAGAAACACGGTTAACCTTTTTCCTATCCTCAAATCTAGCCAGCCTATCTTTATAGAGTTAGATCCCTAATGCAGTGGAGGTTAAGAGTTGTTCAAAGGTATGTAGTGAGGATTTGGACCAGGGAAAACATCCAAGTGGTCTAGGGTAGGATTTGAGTTTTTTTTTTTTATTTTTTTATTTTTTTTATTTTTGGCTGTGTTGGGTCTTCGTTTCTGTGCGAGGGCTTTCTCCAGTTGTGGCGAGTGGGGGCCACTCTTCATCACGGTGCGCAGGCCTCTCACTGTCGCGGCCTCTCCCCTTGCGGAGCACAGGCTCCAGACGCGCAGGCTCAGTAGTTGTGGCACACGGGCTTAGTTGCTCCGCGGCATGTGGGATCTTCCCAGACCAGGGCTCGAACCCGTGTCCCCTGCACTGGCAGGCAGACTCTTAACCACTGTGCCACCAGGGAAGCCCGGATTTGAATATTTAATATTTAAGGGTAAGCTTTGGCTCAAAGCAACTCTGGCTCTGCATGCCTTATTTTATATTACTTCAACATTATATCATTGATCACGTTTCTTACTCAATTTTGGAAACAGAAAACAAACTAAGTGTTTAGACTGGACTTTATCCTATAATTTTCCCCACCTGTTCATGAGTTGCCATACTGGAGTATTAGACATTATTACTTTTCAAACACGTGAGGGAAGGAGGAAGCACTGTCCCAGGAGCATTGGTTTGGGAGAGAGGACGAGACTCAGTTATGGTGGGTGAGGGAGAGGTACGTGAAATTATATGGTTTAATGAGGAGCAGGTGTAGGAGGCAGCAGCAAGATTATTAGCTACATTTGTTGATACTGCCTAGAGATTCTGGAAGTATTGTAGAAGTAACCTCAGTAAATGCAATGGGCTGATGTGTACCAGTCTCCTACCTACCTACCCACCCTCTCCATCCCTACCTTGCCAAAAGGATGCTAATCTTGAAACATAACTCGATTTTACGGTGACATTTATGGAAAGGATATTTTTTACCCTGTAGCCAATTTAGGTGGGGAAAAATGCATATATGTATATATATTTCAAAAGGTCTTTGAAAATATGAGTCACCTGCAAATTGTGTTTTCTTCGAATCGCCTGTTTGTTTCTCTTTTGCCAAGGCAATTCCATAGCACCCATTCCTGAGCAGGTATACATTCACCTGAAGTGTGAAGCATTTATAAAGATGTCTAATAAAAGTAATGCATGTCAAAATGACAGATTATATTTTTGAAGTTGGTTAACAAGATGAATAATTTTTTCCCTCTTGTTCTATCTTGAACCCATTATTAAATAATTCGATGAAGCAAAATAAACTACTCAGACTGATTTAAATGTGCTCAGTACTGTCTTCTGTGAGGGATAAAAACAGTTATGAATGGGATTCCATTATTCAAGGCACTTGCAGTTCTGGTCAAGACTGAAAGCAGGTGATTTAATAATGTTGGGATTATCCCATGACAGGATGCTTAAAGGTTCAAAATGCTGATGGGATTAGTAGATCTGAGTAATCCCAGCTAGGCCAGGGTTTGGCAAACTAAGGCCTTCTGGCCCACTACGTGTTTTTGTACAGCCCGCAAACTATGAATGGTTTTTAATGGTTGAAATAAATCAAAGTATAACAATATTTCACATGCATGAAAATTATATGAGATTCTAATTTCTTTGTCCATATGTAAAAGACAAAAAAATTCCAGTATGTTTATTGGAACACAGCCTTATTTGTTCATACGTGCATTGTTTATGGCTGCTTTCAGCAGAATTGAGTAATTGTAACAGACCACATAGCCCACAAAACCTAAAAAATTTACTCTTTGGCCTTTTACAGAAAAAGTTGTCCCCACCTGAGCTAAGCTGGAGTGTTTTTCACATCATCGCCTTTACCCCTTTTCAACAGCCATTATGCTTGTCCAGGTCTTCGTTAAATGTTACCAGAATGGTTGCAAAAGCCTCACAAGTATTCAAATCCCTGGTTTTCCCATCTCTCTTACTTGTAGGTGCTGCCTGATCCTCCTAAAATACACATTATTAACCCTTTAATGATGTCCCAGTACTTACAGAAGAACCTGCGTTCTTTGGCACAAGGCCCTTTTTGGGGCCACTATTCAGTCTTATCTTTTTAGACTAGTCTCCTCCTACTTCCTTGTTATACCCTATACTTAGTTTAAGGTGATCATACAGTTTTCCAGATGGGACCTTCAAGTGTGAAAGGGGCCCTATAATAAGTATGTTGGGGAAACAGGCCTAAAGCAAGACTGTTCTAGGCAAACCAGTTTGAATGGCTCACCATTTCTCCATAAACACCCATTCCCTTGCCCTCTACTCACTGTTCCCTTAGGCTGGAATTCCTTTTCTTTTTTCTATAAATCTGAATCTTAATCATCCTGGAATTCCTTTTCTTTTTTCTATAAATCTGAATCTTAAACATCTTTTCAAATCCAGCTTAAATAGTGCCATGTCCATGAAGCATTATTCAAGAAAAAAAATCTCTCCTTTCCCATCTCCCTTATACATGAACTGGTTTCTCATGTTGTGGTTTACTTTCTGCTTTAGTGATACACACATGTATCCTTTCCCCCATTAGTCGCTTGGAGACATCATTCATGTTGGATTCTATATTCCTCACAGGCCTAGCATTATGCCATGTTCAAATGGAGTTTGTAACAGTTTGAAGAATGAGTTAATTGACCAGACATGGTAGACTGATGAGTATTTGGGAATGTCAATGTATAAATCATCCATTTTAACGTAATTTAAGTAGTGAGAAAAGTTGGGTTTCCAAGGACTGAGGACAGAGCCTTGGGTGACAGTATGGCGGTGGAGCGGAGTGGTTCAAGGCATATGTATAGGCTTTGGGGTCCAGCCTGCCTGAGATTGAAATCCAGTTCTGCCAGTACAATCTTTGTCATCTTGGGCAAGTTAACCTCACCTCTTAGGTTTCTGCATCTGTAAAACTGGAGTAATCATAGTAACTTCTCCGCAGAATGGTGGTTGAGGATTTAAATAGTCCCAAGCACACAGTGAGCACTCTGAGAAAGGTAGCGGCTATGGTGTCATATGCTGTCTTCATTGTCATAGTACTGTTGCTGGCGGGCAGAAAATACAGATTCAGTAGGAAAGAGAAAAAAATATCGTATATTAACGCATATATGTGGAATCTAGAAAAATGGTACAGATGAACTGGTTTGCAAGGCAGAAATAGAGACACAGATGTAGAGAACAAACGTATGGACACCAAGTGGGGAAAGTGGTGGGGCTGGGCGGGGGGGTGGTGGTGTTGGTGGGATGAACTGGGAGATTGGGATTGACATATATACACTAATATGTATAAAATAGACAACTAATAAGAGCCTGCTGGGGCTTCCCTGATGGTGCAGTGGTTGGGAATCCACCTGTCAATGCAGGAGACATGGGTTTGAGCCCTGGTCTGGGAAGATCCCACATGCCGCGGAGCAACCTAGGCCCGTGCACCACAACTACTGAGCCTGCGCCCTGGAGCCCGTGAGCCACAACTACTGAGGCCCGTGCGCCTAGAGCCCATGTTCCACAACAGGCGAAGCCATCGCAATGAGAAGCCGGTGCACCACAACAAAGAGTAGCCCCCGCTCGCCCCAACTAGAGAAAAGCCCGTGTGCAGCAACGAAGACCCAATGCAGCCAAAAATAAATAAATAAATAAATTAATTAATTATTTTTTAAAAAACCCGGCTGTATAAAAAATAAATAAATTAAATTAAATTGGAAAAAAAAAAAGAAAATATAGATTCAACACCAGGACGTAACAATAGAAGAGCTGGGAGAAATGCAGCACCAAAATCTTAGAAGATTTTTTCTTCCCTTGATAGAAGTAGTCAGCTTCAGAGGGGTCAAAGCAGTGTGAGTCCTGCGTGAAGATGGTCTTCACTTAGTAAGAAGTAACTAATCAGCAGTCTTTTGAGAGAGCATTTCAGTAGAGTGGGCAAGGTATCAGTTAGGTGTCAGAGGACTAAAAAAGTAATGGCCAGAAGGAAGGGAAAAACAGCCAAGAGGAAGCGGCAGGAAGATGAGATGCAGAGTCATGTAAAAGATATGTTTGTTTAGTAAATTTTTTTCTTTGAGCCACACCATACTTTAAAAAGGAAGGAACCCTGGGGTATGGTAATTTAGTGACCCGTGTGGCCCTTTGGGAGTATGAAGTAAATCATTGACTAAAATTAGTGCTTAATTCAAGTGCCAGTAACCCTTGCCAACGGATAAATGAGGACCTTTAAGAACCAACTCCAGCGTGGTGAGCTTTACCAAAAGCAACACAAAAAAAAAACAAAGCTTGATTTTTAAAAAGGATAGTTTTTAATTCTTAGCATGGCACCTTATTATAAGTTGGGGGTGACTATTGCCTGACTTGACCTTGTGATTTGAGGTTCTTCTCAAGAGCAGTCATACGCCGAGCCCTCCTTTATACTCACCTTGTTTGTGCGCATTTCATGAAATGTCTGCCTGGGTTGGGGAGACAAGCTGTGATTGGAGATGCTCCTGTGAAGGGAAGCCTAGTGAGCCTAGATGCTCACACCCAGACTCACAGATCTTCTGTGGTGAGGTAGAAAGAGGGCAGGTGTCAGGCACAGACCTGGATCGCAGCTCCAATTCCATTTAGTGGCTGTGTGTTTTTGGACAAGTCAATCAGTGTCTCTCTTTTCTCTGTGGAGATTATTATGGCCGTTCATGAACATACTAAACTGTAACAAAAGAAAAATATAATGGATGATTATTCTTGGCTCTGCCTTTGCCATCAAATACATTGGAATTCTTGAGTTAAAGCCTCCTAACGTCTCGGGCCTGACTGTTTTTGCTTTGGTAGTTACCCCTAAAAATGTCAGGCCTTAGCCTTATTGGCACAAGCTAATCCTTTTTGCCTAACTTTGATTCAGTCAGCACACCTACTAAGTACCTAGTATGTGTCAGGTGTCATGCTGGGTTCTAGAGATGGGGCAGTGAATCAGACCAACCTTGTTGCAGCTTACAGTCTAACAGGGCACACAGACGTGGAACAAGTGATCTGTCACAAGTGACCCATCACAACGGCACCCAGTGTCCTCAAGCAGGGGGCTGTGGAGGCACCTCACCGCTTCCCGGTGGGTGGGAAAGAAGCGCAGAGAAGTCTGCAGAGGCTCTAAAAGCATTGTCCTCAGACCAGCAGCCTCAGCATCACCTGGAAGCTTGCTAGAAATACAGCTTCTCAGGCCCACCCCAGACCTCCTCATTCAGGCTCTGGAAGTGGGGCCCAGCAGCCTGTTTGAACCAGTTC
Organism: Balaenoptera acutorostrata; assembly: GCF_949987535.1. Taxonomy (NCBI): domain Eukaryota; kingdom Metazoa; phylum Chordata; class Mammalia; order Artiodactyla; family Balaenopteridae; genus Balaenoptera; species Balaenoptera acutorostrata. Next base: position 19,197,648 of record NC_080070.1, on the reverse strand, counting down.
TCTTGGCGATTCTGATGCACATTAAAGTTTGAGGACGACTAGCCTAGAGGAAATAACATTTAAGCTAAGCGCTAAAGCTACACCAGTCAATACAGTAGCCACTGGTCATGTGTGGCTGTGGAGCCCTTGAAAGGTGGTTAGTCCAAATTGAGATGTGCTTTAAGTATAAAATACACATCAGGTTTCAAAGACTTACTAAGAAAAAAAGAAAGTAAAATACCTCATTGAGAATTTTGTATGGATCATATGTTAGAATGATAACCTTTTGAACCTAAAGGGTTAAATAAAATGTATTATTAGAATTTCACCTATTTTTGCTGCTTAGTACGGCTTTTAGAAAATTTAAAATTACCAATTTAAAAAAGCCAATTATATGTGGCTTGCATTACATTTTGATTGGACACAGCTGATCGAAAGGATAACTAGCAGGTCCCCAAAGCAGGGAGGGACTGAAGCGGCGGTGGAGGGGAGCGGGTGTTGGGTGAGGGTTCTGTGTAGGAGACAGTGTGTGCAGAGGTCCTGAGGCCAGAAAGAACATGGCATGTTCAAGGAAATAAAAGAAAACCAAAGCCTTGCAAGTCACATTAAGGATTTTGAGCTTTGTCCTAAGATCAACAGGAAGTAATTTGAGGGTTTTAAATAGGGTACTCAGTTTTCAGGAAGTTTGTAGCTAATACATGAGGGCAAGAGAGCTACAGCTGACTATTGCAAGGCTCAGAATCAAAGCTCCCCCCACCTGCCCAAAAGATGGTGGGGATGGAGGCATTTGGACAGGAAGTACTATTGAGAGGTCAGGAGCGGGACCCTGCTCGTCAGCAGCCCCTGCCCCAGGATACGAGGCACCAACACCCCTGCTGAAGAGAGAAGCAGACACCTGGGAATAGTTTGGTGTTCAGTTCATTTTCAGCTTGGTTAAAGTTGAGAGCTACAGGAAACATTCCAGAAGAGTCCAAAGTTGAGTAGGAGTTTGATTACAGAGCTGGGACTCTGCAGGGCACTGGCGAAGTTTTGGTGAAGAGAGGGTCAGGGACAAGGAAGCCTGGCACATGTGGGGATTAGAGGGTCTGTCCTTTGAAAGAGTGCGCTGGACAACCACAGGGGTAGGCTGGGGTTAGAGCCTGGAGGCTTGGGGTCTGACCAGCTCCAGGGGGCAGGACAGTGGGGCTGGGGGGGGGGGTGGTTCTCATTCACCTGTGGCCTGGAGGAGGTTTCTCTTTAAGTCACAGTCATACACTAGCAGACTCAATCTACCGTCAGAAATGTCTTGTTTAGCTCACATTTTTAAAATGTATTCAAATTAGTTGCTAGTATTTGTATCGGATATCACATAAAATTCACATTTCCAGTTCTTTTGAGAATTGGAAGATTGAGGACCCCAGTTCCTCAGTCTCACAGAGAAATGGGCTGGAGCTACATAGCAGCTACTCCCTTCATTTTTCATTTGAGCTCTTCTAAGAGCTGAAATGATCACATTAAAAAAAAAGACATTTACCCTAAAAACAAAACAGAATCCACAGGTTCTCTCTGGTCTGAGTCTTGCGTTCTCTCCAGTCTTTGTTTTCAGCAGCCCCAGCTTCTCCTTGTTCTCCAGAAAAGTTCTAGAATGGTACCCTTAGCTCAGCGAGACCAGATTATACAAATGCTTTGTCCAGGCACACGAGTTGCGTCCATCAGAGAAGCGCGTGTGTTCCCTGCAGTTCAGCACTTTTCCTACCACCTTGCAGCCCCGCAGCACTGCTCCTCACAGATCTGCCTGAAACTTTAAATGAAACTGACTACAGTGTTGTGTTTGTTGACACTTGACATACCGGCTCCCACAATGATTAAATCGTAAAGAATGCAAACTGTAAACCTCAACAGCTCCTTTGTGAATATTCAGTAGTTAATTAAATGGCAAAGATCAGTTGATAGCAAGGAGGAGAGAGGGAAGGGACTTTCTGTTGACCTGAGGTAGATGCTCCAGTTTGGTACCTTATCCTGTATTCGTCCTCTGTACACCGGAGTAAGGCGCAGGTGTGTATTTGTAGAGTCCTTGTGGCTGTAGCACTGTTTCTCTGCTCCAATATATATATTTTGAGGGGAAGAAACAGAAATTGTTTTATTTTTTAAAGTAAGCAAATAGAGCAGATTAAAATACTGCAGAGCTTGGTGATAGTTGCCTCAGTGTTCATGATATTATTGCTACATTTTTTTTGGTTCCCTCCATATAGTTTGTAATCAAAAGATGATGGAGAAGTGCCTCTGCCTATAATATTTGTCCATCACACCTTCTTCATTTGAAGGGAAAGTAGCTTCATCAGCCTAAGGAGCTTCTTGTTTGACAAGACACAGTAAGGGCTGAGGTAGAGAACAATTGATAGCTTCTCTTTTCTCCATCCCCCTCCTCAACCACCACCAAAAACAAAACAGTAAATGTTGCGTGGGCGTGGATCCAGTTTTTGATGGGCCTGAAACTTCTAGTACTTAGTGGATTGGGGTGGGCCCTTTAAAAAAAAAAAGCAATACAAAAGTGTCTTTCTTGGGCTTCCCTGGTGGCGCAGTGGTTGAGAATCTGCCTGCCAATGCAGGGGACACGGGTTCGAGCCCTGGTCTGGGAAGATCCCACATGCCGCGGAGCAACTAGGCCCGTGAGCCACAATTACTGAGCCTGCGCCTCTGGAGCTTGTGCTCCGCAGCGAGAGAGGCCGCGATAGTGAGAAGCCCGCGCACCGCGATGAAGAGTGGCCCCGCTTGCCGCAACTGGAGAAAGCCCTCGCACAGAAACAAAGACCCAACACAGCCATAAATAAATAAATAAATAAATAAATTTAAAATAAATGTGATTTGAATAAAATATAAAATCTGGTTTTAAAAAAAAAAAAAAAAAAAAAGTGTCTTTCTTTTGCTGATTACACACACACACACACACACACACACACACACACACACACACACATTCTCATCCATGTGAATTCATTATTTGGTCTCTCCCAGTGCCTTAGAAGGAGTTTGTTCAAGTGAGGGGCCCTAAAGCTTGAGCTTCATTAGTTTCATGATTATTCCTCTTCCAGGCACTGGTAATCACCTAGCCAAACACTGCCCAGTTGTCTTTCATCCCATTCTCTGTTCTTCTGCCACCCGATGCCCATCTGGGCTGAGAATAGAGACATTGCTTTCCCTCTGGAAAGTCTTAGCTCTGCAAGGTACCTTCACTGAGTCCTTAGCCCAGGTTCTTCCAGTGACCTGATGCTTCCCCACTCCACATGCACTAAATAAAGCATCAAATTTTATTGATGCCTGATGAGAAAGGGAAGTCATAAACCTAGCCATTGTAGCCTTTCAACCACTTGCAAATCACCTCAATCTGCTTCCTCCCTTGGGTCCTCTGTTGGCCCTCCACTGAAATTGGAAGCTTTGTTTTAAAGACATTTTCCCCCTTGAGAATCTCTAGGAATTACTAAAGAAAGGAAGAAATTAGATCTAGATTCCAATTAACTTTGTCATTGATTGTTATATAACTGTGGGTGAATCACAGTTTAAGTGGGACAGAAAATCTCCAGTTAATAGAAGTTGCCAAGAATGGCAGAAGACCAGGCCCTGAAGTTCATATAATCTCTACTCTCCAGTGTGGAAAATGCTGGGCTGGTGGTGGAAAGTGCTGGGCAAGTAAACTGAGCAGCGTTTGTCAGTGTAGATCTGTCCACTGCAAGGAGAGCGAGGCAGGCTGATGCAGCCAGCCCGAAGATTCTCCAGGGGACAGAGTGGGCCCAGCAGATCTTTGGGCCGGCAGCTTCACATAGGAAGTTCAGAAACACTTTAGGGTTGCCTGTTCCACTTTAGAGTCTTCGCCTGCTGAGATGTGGCTGGCATGTGTAGGACAGCTGAAGGGTTGGGAGAAGGAGAGGGAGGCCTCCTTATCAGTGTGCTTCCTCTCACTCCTACAGACCTGCTCCCGGTAATCTGTTTCTACAGGCAGCATCTCTCAGCTGCTTAACTTGATAGCTTGTTTTGCATCCGATTTATTCCTGCCAAAAACTCTATCTTGAGGCAGGTGAAAGATTATTTAGGTGAGTACCATATTGGGTGATAATGTTGATTTAAATCATTTTAATGTTTAAATGTTGAACCTTAGATTTTCTTGTATGTGGTGTAGCCTGTGGCATTGAAGAACTAGTTGCCACCAATCAATGATTTACATACCAGATGAATGTGGTGGTTTATTGAATTAACATGTTTAATGACTTCAATAATAAGATGAGAATGGTAAATTATTTCTCCACCAGAGGGAAAACAAAATGAGAAGGGTGCCTTCAATCTCGAGTCAGCTTCTCAGACCTGGGAGTTCCCAACTACAAGTCATCCTTTTAGACACCTACAACTCATTCTATTAAATCCTGTCTTCTGTAAGCAGAAACTGCCTTTTTATCTGGTGGAAATGTAGCATGCCAATAGAATGAAGTGTTCTGTTGTTTTATGCCATACAATTAACTTACTACCCAGCCATCAGAAAATTTGTCAACTAACTAGGTTCCCTGTAATTAATTATCTGTGGACTCTGCCTGTATGTGACATACATAGTATGTATGAGTTGCCGGATGTCTGATGTCAAAACTGTTCAAGGAACCATTCCAGTGTGTTTTAGAAACTGGCTGTTGAAAAGTTGTGCTTCCACCCCCAGGTAGTTAGTTGAATGAAGAATATAACTTATACTTTTTGTTTCTTCTCTTTCTAGATGTATTGCCGTCACTGAACACTGGCCCATTGGAAAGCACTAGAGAAGCTCAGCCATCAGTATGTCCAAGTACAAACTGATTATGTTAAGACATGGAGAGGGTGCTTGGAATAAAGAGAACCGTTTTTGTAGCTGGGTGGATCAGAAACTTAACAGTGAAGGAATGGAAGAAGCTCGGAACTGTGGGAAGCAACTCAAAGCGCTAAACTTTGAGTTTGATCTTGTGTTCACATCCGTCCTGAACCGATCCATCCACACAGCCTGGCTGATCCTGGAAGAGCTGGGGCAGGAGTGGGTTCCCGTGGAAAGCTCCTGGCGTCTCAATGAGCGTCACTATGGAGCCTTGATCGGTCTCAACAGGGAGCAAATGGCTTTGAATCACGGCGAGGAGCAAGTGAGGCTGTGGAGAAGGAGCTACAGTGTGACCCCACCGCCCATAGAGGAGTCCCATCCTTACTACCACGAGATCTACAACGACCGGAGATATAAAGTGTGCGACATTCCTTTGGATCAGCTGCCACGATCCGAGAGCTTAAAGGATGTTCTGGAGAGACTCCTTCCTTATTGGAATGAAAGGATTGCTCCTGAAGTATTAAGTGGTAAAACCATTCTGATATCTGCTCATGGAAATAGCAGCCGGGCACTCCTGAAACATCTGGAAGGTACCATCTTTATGCTACTACTTACTGAAGGTTGCTACTGGGCCTTAATCTAGAAAGGAACTGGTTTCTAAGCTAATAATGCACAGTTTCCGTAATAGACTTTCCTTCCCTATTACCTTTTGTCCTTTCAGTCTTTTCAGGAACCTTTTGTTCTGTCAGTCAAAAAATCCTGGGCCTTTTACATTCGTGTTATCTGAAGCAGTGATTCTCTAACGTCAGCAAGCATCAGAATCACCTGGAGGGAGGGAGCGCTGGGACCACCACTGGTTTCTGGCCGCACCCTTGTAGTTTCTCAGTCTGTAGGCCTGGGGTGTGGCCCAGTAATTTGCATTTCTAAGGAATTTTCAGGTGCTGCTGATACTGATGCTGGGGCTTCTCCAAGTGCTTGAGAACCACTGATCTAAAAGATTCTGTGGCTTTTGTTGTAACAAGGTAAGAGGAGGCTAGGGAGGGAAGAAATTTTTGTAGAAATGGTATGCAAGGTAAATTTTTTTTTCTTTTGAGTCTTTCAAGATAAGTAAAATCATATAGACTTCAGTTTTGCTCCCGTTCTTCCAACTTTAAACAATCATTGCTGTGTTTTCAGGCCTAGGTTTCCTGAATAATTGTTTTGTTCCAGTCTTCTCTTTCCAGACCAGGCTTAGTCATCGACTGGGAGAAAGTTCAGGAGAAGGAAAATAAAAGGATGGCTTATTGGAGATAATTAGTAGCCTTAATTTTATTTTAACTCCTTGATGTTATGTTCTAGAAAGCACTGTGTTGTTACCTTCCTCTTAAGTGACATGAACTAAATGAACTCCTCTGAGGACTTGAGCTCACCAGTTTTGGGCACCAGTGATTGCACAGTGACACCTTCAGGGGGTTTCTCCCTCCACTTTCTCCCTTCACTAAATAATCGCGGACGGTTGTGCATTTTGAGTGATCTGCTCTGTCTGGTGCTTTCCTGTCTATCGTCACTGTCAGCAGTCAGCTCACTGGCATTAGAATGCATTTCTCCAACATTCCCTCTTCATCCTGCTTTACTGTTCTATACGAGGCTGTGAAAAATGAAAAAGTTGACCTTGCACATGAAATAAGTGAAAATAGGTTATTGTTAACAAAATGAACTGCTCTTTATAAGATTTTAATGTAAACCTTTTAGCATGTGTTTTTTCCCCCCTAATTTTTATAACATGGCCAAGAGCCAAGTCATTACTCACATACCTGACCTCCATTCATTGTGCAGAGATCTAAAATCTAACAGGCTTTATTGGCTATTTAAAACATCATTGGCCAGACATGGCACTTGATCTGTTTGTGTATGTGTATATATCTTATTTACTCAACTATATAAAGGGTATTATTCTTCCTTGTTCAGAATAGTCATGTATTTGATTAAATATCTATATATAACTTCATCATTACGGGATTTATTATAGTACTTTATTGTTTGAAGAAGAGTTGAAGCTCCTCTTAGGACAACAACAAACTGAAATTCAGAATTTCAAAGTTTCTGCCAGAAGATGTATTCTCTCTCTCCATGCCAATTCCTTTTTTCCAGAGATGGGACTTAGATCTCTTTGTGGCCAGATTCCCTTCCCTTAAGAAAAGGCCATCATCTCCTTCAGGATCCTCTTTTCTTCCCCATCTCAGCTAGGAAATCCTCCTTTTAAAGACAGTTTCCTGCTGGTTAGCACCATTTACCCATCTTCAGGTTTAGAGCACTAAGGTTATTCTGCAGCCCCGACCATAGCATATTCTAGATACCCCCTTCCATTAGTGTGTTGGTAACTTAACCATTTGTTACTGTTATTTTTGAAAGAAATAGGAAGGTTTAACAAATGGTGGTGAAGAAGACTGCCACCATTGTAGGGATGCAGGGAAGATTACCTGTCGAGGGCAAGGTAACACATAGAAAAGCTGACTGTCTATATTTGAGGGAGGTTTTGAAACCATTAATAGTTTATTGAAAAACAACCAAATGGTATAGCTGCTTGGGAAAACAATCTGGCAGCTTCTTGATGGTGACACATAGAGGTACCATATGAGCCAGCAGGTCCACTCCTAGGTACATACCTGTATTCATTTCCTAGTGCTACTGTAACAAAGTACCCAAAACTGGGTGGCTTAGAAAAACAGATAATAATTGTCTCACAGTTCTGGGAGCTGGAAGTCCTAAATCAAAGTATTGGCAGGGTCCTGCTCTCTCTAATGACTCTAGGAGAGAATCCTTTCTTGCCTCTTGTAGTTTCTGGTGTTTGCTAGAAATGTTTTTTTTTTTTTGGCCGCACTGTGCAGCATGTGGGATCTTAGTTCCCTGACTGGCGATCGAACCTGTGCCCCCTGCAGTAGAACCACTGGACCGTGCTTAACCACTGGACTGCGAGGGAAGTCCAGAAATCTGTAATGTTCCTTGGTTTGTAGATGCATCAGTGCAACCCTCCATCTTCACTTGGTGTTCTCCCTGTGTGTCTCTTCTTCTTGTCCAAATTTTCCCATTTATAAGGACACCAATAATATTGGACTAGGGCCTACCCCAATGACCTTTTAACTTGATGACCTCTCTAAAGACCTATTTCCAAGAAAGGTCACGTTCTGAGGTACTGGAGGTTAACTTCAGTATATCTTTTTGGGGGGAATGCAGTTCAACTCATAACAATACCTAAGAGAAGTGAAAACATATGTCCACACAAAAACTTGTACACAAACCTTCAAAGCGGTATTACTCATAATAGCCACAATGTGGAAGCAACCCAAATGCCCATCAACAAGTGATTAGATAAGTTAAATGCGGTATGTCCATACAATTAAATATTATTCTGCATTTAAAAAAAATGAAGTACTGACACATGCTATAACATGGATGAATCTTGAAATCATGATTACGTGAAAGAAGCCAGGACTTCTCTGGTAGCGCAGTGGTTAAGAATCTGCCTGCCAATGCAGGGGACACGGGTTCGCTCCCTGGTCAGGGAAGATCCCACATGCTGTGGAGCACTTAAGCCTGTGCGCCACAACTGCTGAGCCTGCGCTCTAGAGCCCACGAGCCACAACTACTGAAGCCCGCACACCTAGAGCCCATGCTCCACAACAAGAGAAGCCACCACAATGAGAAGCCCGCACACTGTAACGAAGAGTAGCCCCCGCTCGCCGCAACTAGAGAAAGCCCCGCGCACAGCAACGAGGACGCAATGCAACCAAAAATAAATAAATAAGTAAATAAATTTATTAAATAAAGAAAAAAAAAAGTCTGCCCTGTTTAAAAAGAAGAAAGAAAGAAAGAAGCCAGTCACAAAGGATCACGTATTGTAGGATTATATTTGTATAAAATCTCCAGAATAGGCACATCTATATAGACAGAAAATAGATGATTTGTTTCCTAGGACTGGTGTGGAGGGGAAGAGGGTGGATTGAAGAGTGACTGCTAATATGTGCAGGGTTTCTCATTGGGGTGGCGAAAATGTTCTAAAGTTGATTGTGGTGATGGTTGTACAACTCTGAATATGCTAAAAGCCATTGTATACATTAAGTGGGTGAATTGTATGGTATGTGAATTATCTCATTAAAGCTGCAAAATAATTTAACCAATGAGATTTAAAGATGAAAGGATTTGACATTGGCCTAGAAAGCAATAATTTAGGGCAAATACGTGGAAGTGACAGATAACAAAGGAGATATGCATGGATGTGGAGTATAGAATAAAGAAAAGAATTAAAACACAGCTTTGACCACTGGGGCAGAAATGTATTTACAGGGATTACTGAGAAATAAGCAGGCATTTGTCCTCAGGCTTCATTTAACTTTTCTTCTGAAGGTCTTTTTTTTTTTTTTTTTAATTTGGATGTACAGAACTAAATTAACTTTCAGAGATTAATGAAATAGAAGCAACCTTAAATTATAACTCCTATCCCTATCACTATAAATAGGCTATATAGAAAATGTTTTTATTTGGGGGATAATTGATTTAAAACAGTGGTGTTCATACTGGAAGAGGTAAATTGTATGAAGAGTAGGAAGTATGTGTAGAGAAAGGTGTGAGGCTGGCAGATGCCTGAAGGAGAGGAGAAGGGAAGTGAATGGGAGGGAGACAGGGAATAGAAATGGTAGGGCTGGTGGCCAGGGAGGATGGCAGACATTCAGGAAAAAAAAATTGGCAGAAAAGCCAGAATATACCACTAGGCACAAGCCAGTAGCTGGGGAAGCAAATGAAGTGGAGTGAGGATTGCGGTTTGTCCATAGGAAGACATAAGAGTGGTTTGTAGTCTCAGCTCAGCCATCCTGGGGAGGAGAACAACTTTGTTCCCTTTTGGCCTATAGTACCCCCTGGTGGTACTGTTGTTAAGATTCATCAAATTCTTTGATGTTGCTAAGATTCCCTGTAGTAACTTCCATGCCTCACATGGAAGAATTACTTCATGTGCCTGAAATGGACTGGACTAGATTTTAGGATCACATCATACATTAGTTGTCATCTTTTGTTTTAGGGGTCCTCTAAAGGCCAATCTCCACTAATAGAATTCTCTTGCAGTGTGTACTGAAAAATAAGATCCAACTATTCTATGTCACAGCTCTAAGAATTAAGCATAAGTCACTTTCCCAAAGATCAGAAGAAATAGTGTATGTTATTTCTCCCATCATTTCTGTTAATTTAGTGAGATTTCAGCCCTTTTAAAATTTATTGTAGATGTATATGCTCACTGTAATAAGAATACTAACATCTGTCCTCTTCTCTTGCATGTCTAACTTTTTCTTTTTTTAATGTTTATTTTTTTTTTTTCTTATTAGTCATCCATTTTACACACATCAGTATATACATGTCAATCCCAATCTCCCAATTCAGCACACCACCACCGCCACCCCCCACCGCTTTCCCCCCTTGGTGTCCGTACGTTTGTTCTCTACATCTGTGTCTCTATTTCTGCCCTGCAAACCGGTTCATCTGTACCATTTTTCTAGGTTCCACATATATGTGTTAATATACAATATTTGTTTCTCTCCTTCTGACTTACTTCACTCTGTATGACAGTCTCTAGATCCATCCACGGCTCAACAAATGATCCAATTTCGTTCCTTTTAATGGCTGAGTAATATTCCATTGTATATATGTACCACATCTTCTTTATCCATTCGTCTATCGATGGGCATTTAGGTTGCTTCCATGACCTGGCTATTGTAAATAGTGCTGCAGTGAACATTAGGGTGCATGTGTCTTTTTGATTTATAGTTTTCTCTGGGTATATGCCCAGTAGTGGGATTACTGGGTCATATGGTAATTCTATTTTTAGTTCTTTAAGGAACCTCCATACTGTTCTCCATAGTGGCTGTATCAATTTACATTCCCACCAACAGTACAGGAGGGTACCTTTTCTCCACACCCTCTCCAGCATTTGTTGTTTGTAGATTTTCTGATGACACCCATTCTAACTGGTGTGAGATGATATCTCATTGTAGTTTTGATTTGCATTTCTCTAATAATTAGTGATGTTGAGCATCTTTTCATGTGCTTCTTGGCCATCTGTATGTCTTCTTTGGAGAAATATCTATTTAGGTCTTCTGCCCATTTTTGGATTGGGTTGTTTGTTTTTTTAATATTGAGCTGCATGAGCTGTTTATAGATTTTGGAGATTAATCCTTTGTCCGTTGATTCATTTGCAAATATTTTTTCCCATTCTGAGGGTTGTCTTTTCGTCTTGTTTATGGTTTCCTTAGCTGTGCAAAAGCTTTGAAATTTCATTAGGTCCCTTTTGTTTATTTTTGTTTTTATTTCCATTACTCTAGGAGGTGGATCGAAAAATCTCTTGCTGTGATTTATGTCAAAGAGTGTTCTTCCTATGTTTTCCTCTAAGAGTTTTATAGTGTCCGGTCTTACATTTAGGTCTCTAATCCATTTTGAGTTTATTTTTGTGTGTGGTGTTAAGGAGTGTTCTAATTTCATTCTTTTATATGTAGCTGTCCAGTTTTCCCAGCACCACTTACTGAAGAGACTGTCTTTTCTCCATTGTATATCCTTGCCTCCTTTGTCATAGATTAGTTGACCATAGGTGTGTGGGTTTATCTCTGGGCTTTCTATCCTGTTCCATTGACCTATATTTCTGTTTTTGTGCCAGTACCATATTGTCTTGATGACTGTAGCTTTGTAGTATAGTCTGAAGTCAGGGAGTCTGATTCCTCCAGCTCCGTTTTTTTCACTCAAGACTGCTTTGGCTATTCGGGGTCTTTTGAGTCCCCATACAAATTTTAAGACTTTTTGTTCTAGTTCTGTAAAAAATGCCATTGGTAATTTGATAGTGATTGCATTGAATCTGTAGATTGCTTTGGGTACTATAGTCATTTTCACAATATTGATTCTTCCAATCCAAGAACATGGTATATCTCTCCATCTGTTGGTATCATCTTTAATTTCTTTCATCAGTGTCTTATAGTTTTCGGCATACAGGTCTTTTGTCTCCCTAGGTAGGTTTATTCCTAGGTATTTTATTCTTTTTGTTGCAGTGGTAAATGGGAGTGTTTCCTTAATTTCTCTTTCAGATTTTTCATCATTAGTGTATAGGAATGCAAGAGATTTCTGTGCATTAATTTTGTATCCTGCAACTTTACCAAATTCACTGATGAGCTCTAGTAGTTTTCTGGTGGCATCTTTAGGATTCTCTATGTATAGTATCTTGTCATCTGCAAAGAGTGACAGTTTTATTTCTTCTTTTCCAATTTGTATTCCTTTCATTTCTTTTTCTTCTCTGATTGCCGTGGCTAGGACTTCCAAAACTATGTTGAATAATAGTGGTGAGAGTGGACATCCTTCTCTTGTTCCTGATCTTAGAGGAAATGCTTTGATGTTTGCTGTGGGTTTGTCGTATATGGCCTTTATTATGTTGAAGTAGGTTCCCTCTATGCCCACTTTCTGGAGAATTTTTATCATAAATGGGTGTTGAATTTTGTCAAAAGCTTTCTCTGCATCTATTGAGATGATCATATGGTTTTTATTCTTCAATTTGTTAATGTGGTGTATCACATTGATTGATTTGCATATATTGAAGAATCCTTGCATCTCTGGGATAAATCCCACTTGATCACGGTGTACGATCCTTTTATTGTGTTGTTGGATTCTGTTTGCTAGTATTTTGTTGAGGATTTTTGCATCTATATTCATCAGTGATATTGGTCTGTAATTTTCTTTTTTTGTAATATCTTTATCTGGTTTTGGTATCAGGGTGATGGTGGCCTCTTAGAATGAGTTTGGGAGTGTTCCTTCCTCTGCAATTTTTTGGAAGAGTTTGAGAAGGATGGGTGTTAGCTCTTCTCTAAATGTTTGATAGAATTCACTTGTGAAGCCATCTGGCCCTGGACTTTTGTTTGTTGGAAGATTTTTAATCACAGTTTCAGTTTCATTACTTGTTATTGGTCTGTTCATGTTTTCTATTTCTTCCTGGTTCAGTCTTGGAAGGTTATACCTTTCTAAGAATTTGTCCATTTCTTCCAGGTTGTCCATTTTATTGGCATAGAGTTGCTAGTAGTAGTCTCCTAGGATGCTTTGTATTTTTGCAGTGTCTGTTGTAACTTCTCCTTTTTTATTTCTAATTTTATTGATTTGAGTCCTCTCCCTCTTTTTCTTGATGAGTCTGGCTAATGGTTTATCAATTTTGTTTATCTTCTCAAAGAACCAGCTTTTAGTTTTATTGGTCTTTGCTATTGTTTTCTTTGTTCTATTTCATTTATTTCTGTTCTGATCTTTATGATTTCTTTCCTTCTGCTAACTTTGGGTTTTGTTTGTTCTTCTTTCTCTAGTTCCTTTAGGTGTAAGGTTAGATTGTTTATTTGAGATTTTTCTTGTTTCTTGAGGTAGGCTTGTATAGCTATAAACTGCCCTCTTAGAACTGCTTTTGCTGCATCCCATAGGTTTTGGATCGTCATGTTTTCATTGTCATTTGTCTCTAGGTATTTTTTGATTTCCTCTTTGATTTCTTCAGTGATCTCTTGGTTATTTAGTGATGTATTGTTTAGCCTCCATGTGTTTGTGTATTTTCCGTTTTTTTTTCCCTGTAATTGATTTCTAATCTCATAGCATTGTGGTCAGAAAAGATGCTTGATATGATTTCAGTTTTCTTAAATTTACTGGGGCTTGATTTGTGACCCAAGATGTGATCTATCCTGACGAATGTTCGGTGCACACTTGAGAAGAAAGTGTAATCTGCTGTTTTTGGATGGAATGTCCTATAAATATCAATTAAATCTATCTGGCCTATTGTGTCATTTAAAGCGTCTGTTTCCTTATTTATTTTCATTTTGGATGATCTGTCCATTGGTGTAAGTGAGGTGTTAAAGTCCCCCACTATTATTGTGTTACTGTTGATTTCCTCTTTTATAGCTGTTAGCAGTTTCCTTATGTATTGAGATGCTCCTATATTGGGTGCATACATATTTATAATTGTTATATCTTCTTCTTGGATTGATCCCTTGATCATTATATAGTGTCCTTCCTTGTCTCTTGTAACATTCTTTATTTTAAAGTCTATTTTATCTGATATGAGTATTGCTACTCCAGCTTTCTTTTGATTTCCATTTGCATGGAATATCTTTTTCCATCCCCTCACTTTCAGTCTGTATGTGTCCCTAGGTCTGAAGTGGGTCTCTTGTAGACAGCATATATATGGGTCTTGTTTTTGCATCCATTCAGCAAGCCTGTGTCTTTTGGTTGGAGCATTTAATCCATTCACGTTTAAGGTAATTATCAATATGTATGTTCCTATGAGCATTTTCTTAATTGTTTTGAGTTTGTTTTTGTAGATCGTTTTCTTCTCTTGTGTTTCCCACTTAGAGAAGTTCCTTTAGCATTTGTTGTAGAGCTGGTTTGGTGGTGCCAAATTCTCTTAGCTTTTGCTTGTCTGTAAAGCTTTTGATTTCTCCATCGAATCTGAATGAGATCCTTGCAGGGTAGAGTAATCTTGGTTGTAGGTTCTTCCCTTTCATTACTTTAAGTATATCATGCCACTCCCTTCTGGCTTGTTGAGTTTCTGCTGAGAAATCAGCTGTTAACCTTATGGGAGTTCCCTTGTATGTTATTTGTCGTTTTTCCCTTGCTGCTTTCAATAATTTTTCTTTGTCTTTAATTTTTGCCAATTTGATTACTGTGTGTCTCGGCGTGTTTCTCCTTGGGTTTATCATGTATGGGACTCTCTGCACTTCCTCGACTTAGGTTGCTATTTCCTTTCCCACGTTAGGGAAGTTTTTGACTATAATCTCTTCAAATATTTTCTCGGGTCCTTTCTCTCTCTCTTCTCCTTCTGGGACCCATATAATGCGAATGTTGTTGCGTTTAATGTTTTCCCAGAGGTCTCTTAGGCTGTCTTCATTTCTTTTCATTCTTTTTTCTTTATTCTGTTCCACAGCAGTGAATTCCACTGTTCTGTCTTCCAGGTCACTTATCCGTTCTTCTGCCTCAGTTATTCTGCTGTTGATTCCTTCTAGTGTATTTTTCATTTCAGTTATTGTATTGTTCACCTCTGTTTGTTTGTTCTTTAATTCTTCTAGATCCTTGTTAAACATTTCTTTCATCTTCTCAATCTTTGCCTCCATTCTTTTTCCGAGGTTCTGGATCATCCTCACTATCATTATTCTGAATTCTTTTTCTGGAAGGTTGCTTATCTCCATTTCATTTAGTTGTTTCTCTGGGGTTTTATATTGTTCCTTCATCTGGAACATAGCCCTCTGCCTTTTCGTCTTGTCTATCTCTCTGTGAATGTGGTTTATGTTCCACAGGCTGGAAGATTTTAGTTCTTCTTGCTTCTGCTCGCATGTCTAACTTTCAAGAGTTCATGTATGAAGGCTTCCTGTGGTACTTGACAAATTCTCAACCTAAAAGAAAACATCCTGTTGAATTTGGATACTGACTTTCCAAGACTCCAAATATTAAGTGAATCTCCCTTACTTTAAGGGGAAAATATAGATTTTTGTTTTATAGGAAAGATTACTGGCTAATTTATTTGTGTGTATGTGTTTATTGTGTTAAAAAAGTCATAAAGTGTAACATCTTAATTGCCAATTTATTTTTACAGTGAATTTATATGACTACACACCCCCCTATTTTCTGGTTAATACCTGTTATCCCACTGCAATTATTAACAGCATCTCCTTTCACTTTCAAAAGTGCCCAGCTTGGAGGATTATATGGTCATGTTATAAGGAAGTTAGCTTTCATCTGTATTAAGAATGAATCTTTGAAATGGGTGTGACCAGATTGCATATTCCCTATAAATATGAAAGTTGCTAAATTCTTTGCATTGATCACAAAAGTAAAAATGCATGTGGTTGTAGACTGATCTGATTCCTAGTCATGTTTTCTAGATATGTTTATGTAAGATTCTCCCATATAAACAGGATCTTTCAAGGAAGTGGGCAATTTTTCCCCATATTGTCCTTAAAATGCTTGACAGCCTTCAAGCATCTTATCTTCTGCTGGGGAGGAGTGTGGTAACTGATAGCATCAATGACAGCATACTGTCCTATCATAAAAATACTTTATGGTAACTTTGAAGTAGGAAGAATGATGACCCAGTCACATAGCTAATTAAGAAATTGGTCTACCCTGAAGTCTCCAAGTGCCTTAAGATCTTTGAGTATAGTAGAGTTATTCATTTACTCTAGATTGTATGTACCTCAACAGTGGAGAGTATTGTTAGTTCCTTAGATGTTATTTTGTTTTTCAAATATTTGGTGCTATGATTTTACCCTATAGTCAGTCAAGTCCTGCCTGACACTTCTTCCATTTGTGGGAAAGAAGACAGATGCTGTTGAAGGAAAATGAAACCCAGACAGACCTCAGATGGCTTAGCCATGATCACGATAAGTAGCTGGAGTCATGAACTCCGCCTAAACCCAGTTCACTGAGTCTCCACACACAATTACCGCCTGGGCTGTTTTGTTTTAAATTTTTTCTAGAAAGTAGCCCTTCCGTTGATCTATTCTGTTTGGAACAGTATGTTGTGAGAAACTGAGTCAAGAGTATCTTTGGCAAGTAAACCATAAAAAGGTAATTTCATGCAACTAATTGAGTCTTACATTATTATTGCTGTTACCCTAACACTGTGGTCTGTGAATGACACTCCCTAGTATAGCTATACCAGGTGGCCCTTTTTTGAGTGCACACTGTGTGCTAAACGCAGTTCTAGGCATTTTACATATGTATCGTGTTTCTTGTAGGAACTAGAACAAGTCTCTGAACTCACTGGAAAGCTATGGTTCAGTGTTTTTACTTTGTTCAATACTTTGCTTTACTCTGCTATTTAATGTAGCTAAGTCATGTTTTTTAAATTTCATTTGAGCAATTGTTGACTGTTTGCATTTTATTTTGTTTGTTTGTTTTGTTTTTTAGATTCCACATATAAGTGAGATCGTATGGTATTTGTCTTTCTCTGATTTCACTTAGCATAATACCCTCTAGATCCATCCATGTTGTCACAAATGGCAAGCTTTCTTTTTTTTAATGGCTGAGTAATATTTTATTGTATATATACACCACATCTTCTTTATCCATTCATCAATGAACACTTAGGTTGCTTCCATATCTTGGCTATTATAAATAATGCTGCAATGAACATTGGTGTATGTGTATCTTTTTGAAAAAAAAAATTTTTTCTTGACTGCGCCATATGGTTTGTGGGACCTTAGTTCCCTGACCAGGGACTGAACCCACGCCCTCGACAGTGGACGTGCAGAGTCCTAACCAGTGGACCACCAGAGAATTCCATGTATCTTTTTGAATTCGTGTTTTTGTTTTCTTTGGATAAATATCCAGAAGTGAAATTGCTAGATAATATGGTAGTTCTATTTTTAATTTTTTGAAGAACCTCCATACTGCTTTCTATAATGGCTGCACCAATTTACAATCCTACCAGCATTGCACAGGGTTCCCTTTTCTGCACATTCTTGCCAACAGTTGTTATTTGTTGTCTTTTTGATGATAGCCGTTCTGACAGGTGTGAGGTGATATATCATTGTGGTTTTAATTTGCATTTCCCTGATGATTAGTACTGTTGAGCATCTTTTTATGTGTCTGTTGGCCATCTGCATTTCCTCTTTGGAAAATATCTATTCAGGTCCTCTGCACATTTTTTAATCAGGTTGTTTGGTTTTTTGATGTTGAGGTATATTAGTTCCTTGTATATTTTGGATATGAACCCCTTATCGGACATATCGTTTGCAAATATCTTCTCCCGTTCAGAATACTGCCTTTTGGTTTGTTGATAGCTTCCTTGTCTGTGCCAAAGCTTTTTAGTTTGGTGTAGTCCCATGGAATGCTTTACTTTTAACTTGATAGTAGTTCTTAATCCCTTCAGAAGAAAGAAGACTTAAAACAGACATATGAAATATTATATAGTGAGAAAATTCCTGCTTAAAGGACTGCTTTACTGATTTGTGGCAGCAGAAATAATTGCCTAACAAGTCCGGATTACAGCAGGGCCCACCTCTCACCAAGCACCACCACAAACACTCCTAACCCAGGCTTAGTGTCTAACAACACCCTGTTCCTTAGTGCTCCAGACAGGCGTGTGTTTCTTTCTCTGCGGTTGGCGTAGTCACTTCCTGTTTGTTTCCTGCCGGCCCACACTGAAGGAGAAGCCAGGTACTGAACTGAAGCACTGGATGTAGTCTGCATCTTGCCAGCAGGAGTGGATTGTTTAGTCTGGGTTCAAGAAAGGAATAGGCAGTTTCAAGTTTGGAGTAAGAGTGGCATGCAAGACAGACTTGACCCCTGAAGAACTGTGTGCAGCTGCACATATAACAAGGCAAAGAAGTGATGAGGTAAAATTAGAGATTCAAGGAGGAAAGGTCAGCTGGGACTTGCTGTGGGGATGGGGACTGACCAGTCAGTCACCTTTGGCATTTTGTAGTGGGATATTTTCTGAAGTAGCAGTCAGGCCTCTCTTCTGTGAAGCAAATGCTGATCTAGTGGTGTGGCTAAGCTTTCTCTTATTATAAGTATAATTGATTTATAGAAACCTTCATTTTTAAAAGTTGTAGGCCACTTAACTATAAAATTAGATGTAGAATGGATTCTTCTCTCGGCCTTATTCTAAATTAGAGGCCGTTATACTGTCATCATGTTACATGATTCAAATAACCCATTTCCAATTGTTCCCCAGCCAATCTTTTTTTTTTTTTTTGATGGGTTGACTATTATTTATTTATTTATTTATTTATTTATTTTTTTAAACATCTTTATTGAAGTATAATTGCTTTACAATGGTGTGTTAGTTTCTGCTTTATAACAAGGTAAATCAGTTATACATATACATATGTTCCCATATCTCTTCCCTCTTGCATCTCCCTCCCTCCCACCCTCCCCATCCCACCCCTCTAGGTGGTCACAAAGCACCGAGCTGATCTCCCTGTGCTATGCGGCTGCTTCCCACTAGCTATCTATTTTACATTTGGTAGTGTATATATGTCCATGACACTCTCTCACCCTGTCACATCTCACCCCACCCCCTCCCCATATCCTCAAGTCCATTCTCTAGTAGGTCTGTGTCTTTATTCCCGTCTTGCCACTAGGTTCTTCATGGCCTTTTTTTTTTTTTTCCTTAGATTCCGTATATATGTGTTAGCATACTGTATTTGTTTTTCTCTTTCTGACTTACTTCACTCTGTATGACAGACTCTAACTCCATCTACCTCATTACAAATACCTCCATTTCATTTCTTTTTATGGCTGAGTAATATTCCATTGTATATATGTGCCACATCTTCTTTATCCATTCATCTGTCGATGGACATTTAGGTTGCTTCCATGTCCTGGCTATTGTAAATAGAGCTGCAGTGAACATTTTGGTACATGACTCTTTTTGAACTATGGTTTTCTCAGGGTATATGCCCAGTAGTGGGATTGCTGGGTCGTATGGTAGTTCTATTTGTAGTTTTTTAAGGAACCTCCATACTGTTCTCCATAGTGGCTGTATCAATTTACATTCCCACCAACAGTGCAAGAGTGTTCCCTTTCCTCCACACCCTCTCCAGCATTTATTGTTTCTAGATTTTTTGATGATGGCCATTCTGACCTGTGTGAGATGATATCTCATTGTAGTTTTGATTTGCATTTCTCTAATGATTAATGATGTTGAGCATTCTTTCATGTGTCTATTGGCAATCTGTATATCTTCTTTGGAGAAATGTCTGTTTAGGTCTTCTGCCCATTTTTGGATTGGGTTGTTTGTTTCTTTGTTATTGAGCTGCATGAGCTGCTTGTAAATCTTGGAGATTAATCCTTTGTCAGTTGCTTCATTTGCAAATATTTTCTCCCATTCTGAGGGTTGTCTTTTCATCTTGTTTATGGTTTCCTTTGCTGTGCAAAAGCTTTTAAGTTTCATTAGGTCCCATTTGTTTATTTGTGTTCTTATTTCCATTTCTCTGGGAGCTGGGTCAAAAAGAATCTTGCTGTGATGTATGTCATAGAGTGTTCTGCCTATGTTTTCCTCTAAGAGTTTTATAGTGTCTGGCCTTACACTTAGGTCTTTAATCCATTTTGAGTTTATTTTTGTGCATGGTGTCAGGGAGTGTTCTAATTTCATACTTTTACATGTATCTGTCCAATTTTCCCAGCACCACTTATTGAAGAGGCTGTCTTTTCTCCACTGTATATGCTTGCCTCCTTTATCAAAGGTAAGGTGACCCTATGTGCGTGGGTTTATCTCTGGGCTTTCTATCCTGTTCCATTGATCTATATTTCTGTTTTTGTGCCAGTACCAAACTGTCTTGATTACTGTAGCTTTGTAATATAGTCTGAAGTCAGGGAGCCTGATTCCCCCAGCTCCATTTTTCGTTCTCAAGATTGCTTTGGCTATTCGGGGTCTTTTGTGTTTCCATACAAATTGTGAAATTTTTTGTTCTAGTTCTGTGAAAAATGCCAGTGGTAGTTTGATAGGGATTGCATTGAATCTGTAGATTGCTTTGGGTAGTAGAGTCATTTTCACAATGTTGATTCTTCCAATCCAGGAACATGGTATATCTCTCCATCTATTTGTATCATCTTTAATTTCTTTCATCAGTGTCTTATAATTTTCTGCATACAGGTCTTTTGTCTCCTTAGGTAGGTTTATTCCTAAATATTTTATTCTTTTTGTTGCAGTGGTAAACAGGAGTGTTTTCTTAATTTCACTTTCAGATTTTTCGTCATTAGTGTATAGAAATGCAAGAGATTTCTGTGCATTAATTTTGTATCCTGCTACTTTACCAAATTCATTGATTAGCTCTAGTAGTTTTCTGGTAGCATCTTTAGGATTCTCTATGTATAGTATCATGTCATCTGCAAACAGTGATAGCTTTACTTCTTCTTTTCCGATTTGGATTCCTTTTATTTCTTTGTCTTCTCTGATTGCTGTCCAGCCAATCTTTAAGTTGTACATGGATAGCATTCAAACCTAAAAGAATTATAATTAAAAATAGGTAAGCCGTATATGGAATTCAGAATCTCTTCTGTCAGCTCTTACTTTGGCAATAGAAGAATACAGTACTCTTATCACAGATCACCCACCAGTGGGATTTGGATCATGACTAACTCAATTGGGAAAGGGAAGCGGGGCATGGGTGGAACCTCACAGCTGAATGATTTGATCGGAGCTGTTTTCCTCTCTCTCTGTCATCCTCAAAAATAAGCATTATGGAATTGGGGTTTCCTCTTGTCCTGTAACAGATCTGTCTCCCTGAACATCTTTCCTCCTGTTTCCTGATATTCAAAGATTTTGAGCACACAGTTTGGAGAAAACCAAAGAAAATATATATAGAAGACAAATTTAATTTGACTGTTTTTCTTAATAAGGTAATAAAGGAAACACAATCTTTAACCAAGGCTTCAACAGTAAAGGACTAGATTTAATTTGAAAGCTCAGAGAGTTCAGATTCATTCATTTCATCTATATGCCAAGGGTCCATTAAATCAGGTACTGTACTATTCTTGGTACAGGGATACAGCACCTAGAATTGGACATACAAAGTCCTTACTTTTGAGGAGCATACATCTCCCTTTTGATTTCCTTCTGAAACGTAGCCGGTACTGTACCTCCGAGAAAGTCCTCAGAGTGCTTTCACATATAGGCTTTAGGCATTAGAGTTTCTAGTTAACATTTTATTCCTAATAGCCTTTATTTGTATGTAAGAAGCGGATTCATATAATACATATAGTTGTAATATTGGATCATAAAGCTAAATCATTTCTGGATCCTAGCAGCAACACATGATAGAATTCCTTACAGTAGAACAAACATTTACTAAAGTCTTGCAGCATATAAGGCACTGTTCTGAAAGCATGGGTGACACAAGGATGTATAAAACATGGTCCCTTATAATCCCGGTGGGAGAAGTGAGCATTTGCTCAGCCACTTCTAACAGAAGGCGAGTGGGAGTGCTGTATATATGTTCAGTGATCTTAATTACTGTCTGTGGTTCCTGTTCCTGCTACAGTGACCCAGGGGAGTCATCGAAGGTACAGATTTGACTTTCTGAAGTTAGTCCTGTATGCAGAAAATGAAGTTGTTTGAATTTCTTCCTGTTTTGGCTTTGAGCTACTCCTTTGACTTACCACCAAACTTTCATTATTTCTTACTTAAAATATCCCAATCATTTAAATGGATAGCAGTTAACTCCCAGACGCTCCTACATGAAGATTCAAGAATTAAAGACAATGGTTGGGGGTTGGTGAAGGGGCAGTGATAGAGATGGGTTGATGCAGGATTAGATGTTTCCCTTCAGAACGTTCTTGGATGCTGTATAAAACAATCTAAGCCGTTATTAGAGGATGTGATATCTGGCCATGCGTTTTAACTTTCATACGATGTTCCAGTTAATGAATTTGTAATACGATATTACATAATATAGTATTGATTCAGTTTGGTTTAATCCAATGCAGATGCATTTTTCTAGCCTTAGGAGTTCTGCTTGCTTAACTCTCTTAGGACAAAGAATGTGGCTTATGCCAAAACTGAGTAATGAGTAATGGCTTCATTGTGGTTTTTCCTCATTTGCTATTTTAAAAAGCCAGTCACTTAAGTCTCATTGACTGATTATTAACCAGTCTAAGTATTTTAAATATTTGGAAGTAATTAGTCTGCTGTGTGAATGGCTTGAGTAGTCATTAAAGTGGAATGTCAACTTTATTTATTGGAAACATTTCTATTTTTGTTGAGCCTTCCTTTCTTTATAGGTGAAACATTATAGTTCTCGTGGCCTTTGTTAGTTGGCTCTTCCATTTGGTCCCACACAAAAGTGGGTTTTTATCTAAGCCATAGGCATGAGCTTGAGAGCGATGCTCTTAAAGAAAGGGCTTGTTAGATCTGGTTAGATCTGAGGCCATGGTCAGATGAGTTCCATGTGTGCCCCTCGCCCCCTGCCAAAGACCCAGAACTTTTTTCTGAGGTCACAGACTGCAAACCCTCAACCTGGCCCATCATGATTCCAGTGTGTTAGCTATTTCAAGGGGATCAGACAAATCTGTTGATCCCTTTACTAGTCTTGAAAACATGAGAACACTTGGTGCTGGTGTCCAGTTAGCACCCAGCCCTTCACAAGGGCAGAGCATGAACACATTCTCCTCTCTCCTTAGGCTGCGGTGGAAATAGCCATAGACAAGTCAGATGACCAGAGTTGAGGTCCTGGAATTTGGGAATTTAAAAAAAAGGTCTAATTTTACTACCTTAACAGTCTGGTGACTCGAAGAGTTTTATTTAACGTCTCTGGATCTGTTTAGTAGTTTTTTAAACAGCTTTCTTGAGGTATAATTCACATGACACACAGTTCACCCATTTAAAGTGTACAGTTCAGTGGCTTTTCACAGAGCTGTATTTTCACAGAGTTGTATATTCACAGAGTTACCCATCTATCACCACAGTCAATTTCAGAACATTTTCATTACCCTCAAAAGAAACTCCATACCTAGCTATCACTGCCCAGTCCTCCTGTTCCCTCTGGCCCTAAGCAACCCCAGATCTATTTATGTCACTATAGATTTGCCTATTCTGGACATTTCATATAAATGGACTCATACAATATGTACTCTGTGACTGGCTTCTTTCACTTAGCATAATGTTTTCAAGGGCTGTCAATGTTTAGCATGCATCAGCACTTCTTTCCTTTTTATTGCCAAATAATATTCCATTGCATGGATCTACCACATTTAATTTACCCATTCATCAGTTGATGGACATTAGACTGTTTCCGTCTTCTGTCTATTATGAATAATGCTGCTGTGAGGGTTCGTGTACAGGTTTTTGTGTGGACATGTGTTTTCATTTCTCTTGGGTATATATACCTAGGAGTGAAATTGCAGGGTCCCATGGTAATTCTGTGCTTACCTGTTTGAGGAATTGCCAGACTGTTATCCAAAGATTCCACAGGATTTTATACTCTTAATTTTACAGTGTTTTAGGATTTCAGTTTCTCTATATCCTTAGCAGTCACCTGGCTCTAAACCACGTGCTGTTGCATTCCGCTCTAGCTATCTCCAGGGGATGCGTGTGGCAGCTACTATGCGTCCAGCTGACAGATCTGACCTGAGAGAGCCTGAGGGCTTTTAGAATCCAAGGCAGTCATCTCCCAGCTAAACAGCTGGCTGTCTGGTCTGAATTTATCTGTTCTTGCCAGCTTTAGTTTGGGATGGTAATCTTGTGTAGGGTTGCAGTGTGGGGATGGGGGCTTGGCAGGGCAAAGTAGTGTTTTAGTAGCCTACCCTTTAAGTCTTCTACCTAGAAGAGAATTCGTAGTAGAGAAAGAAGAAACACTTGTTGGGCTATACTTTCTCGTGTATGTTCTCTTTCAAGTCCATTCCTCCTGCCCCACACGGTTTGTAATAGTGGTAGAGAAGAGTGTGTGTTTCTTTTTTTAATTAGACAGAGGCAGTGGAGGCCCAGAGAGGTTACTCGCCTAAAGTTATATATTATGCTAGTTAGTATTTGGAAGGGGACTAGCAGAGGAGGAGATGGGATGTGTACTTAGAATAGACCGACTTCCAAGTTGTGATCCTCTCCATTGTTTCATAGCTGTTTGAGTATACAGTTTGTGCCTAAGAGTTCTTAGGCAGCTCTTCTGGACCTAGAAATGAAATTCTAATAAAGAACCACCCCAGCGGTTGAGATCCAGTGCTATGATTCTGTGACTGGTGCTCATAGTTATGACCAAAGTTAAAATGACAAAGTGCATTGATAACTAACTGCTACTAACTTATTCTGCCATTCTCACCTTCCAAGATGGACCCTTGCACTCCCCTCAGAACTTGCTCTACCATGGGTCGTTTCTATTAATAAAGAATAGAAGCATATGGTTAGAATTTAGAAGTCTATATAATAAAGGTATGTTTTTAAAGTAGATAATTTGAATACTTTCAGTCACCTTTTAATTAGCTTAACTCCATCTCTTTAGGTCTCCTCTCTTCTCTTTGCCCATTTTGAACTCAGAGAAACTTGAAAGATATTGTGCACTAGTTACAGACACCTGGATTTAAATCTAGGCTTTGCTGTTTTACTGCCTGTGTGACCTTGAGTTGTTTGCTTAACCTCTCTGTGTCAGAAATTGTTACATGGAAAAATAATGGTGCATATCTTCCTAGGATTGCAACGGTGATTAAGTAAGTTAATACACATAAAGTGCTTAGAAGAGTACCTGGCATGCGGAATGTACTCAGTACATGTTAGCTGTTTATTGTTTTTTAAAAACACTCATAATAATAGAAACCTTATCATGACCACTGCTGCTACCACCCTTGCTACAACTCCAGCTCTTCTGGTCAAAATTGAACAACCTATGATTCAGGTTATCTATTTATTAAAAAAAAATTTTGTGGGAGCGCACTGTACGGCATGTGGGATCTTAGCTCCCCAACCAGGGATTGAACCTGGGCCCTTGGCAGTGAGAGCGCGGAGTCCTAACCACTGGACCACCAGGGAATTCCCTGATTCAGGCTATTTAAAAAAGAACTGAGCGGGGCTTCCCTGGTGGCACAGTGATTGAGAGTCTGCCTGCCAATGCAGGGGACACAGGTTCGAGCCCTGGTCTGGGAGGATCCCACATGCCGCGGAGCAACTGGGACCGTGAGCCACAATTACTGAGCCTGCGCGTCTGGAGCCGGTGCTCTGCAACAAGAGAGGCTGTGATAATGAGATGCCTGCGCACCGCAAAGCCCTCGCACAGAAATGAAGACCCAACACAGCCATAAATAAATAAATAAACCCAAGGTTTAAAAAAAAAAAAAAAAAAAAAAAGAACTGAGGGAATTGCCTGGTGGTCCAGTGGTTAGGACTCCACGCTTTCACTGCCTCGGACGTGGGTTCAATCCCTGGTCAGGGAACTAAGATCCCGCAGGACGCGCAGCACGCCGAAAATAAATAAGTAAGTAAGTAAATAAATAAATAAATAAAAATTTTTAAAAATAAAATAAAAAAAGAATTGAAGGTGATTTGTCCATTACACATACCTTGCTGTCCGAGCAATTGGGCTGTTAAGGGACAGCAGGGGAACAAGACCTGTTTACAAGGCATGTCGATCAACCTTCTTTTTTTTTTTATTTATTTATTTATTTATTTATTTATTTATTTTTGGCTGTGCTGGGTCTTCGGTTCGTGCGAGGGCTTTCTCTAGTTGCGGCAAGTGGGGGCCACTCTTCATCGCGGTGCGGGGACCGCTCTTCATCGCGGTGCGCGGGCCTTTCACTATCGCGGCCCCTCCCGTTGCGGGGCACAGGCTCCAGACGCGCAGGCTCAGCAGCTGTGGCTCACGGGCCCAGCTGCTCCGTGGCATGTGGGATCTTCCCAGACCAGGGCTCGAACCCGTGTCTCCTGCATTAGCAGGCAGATTCTCAACCACTGCGCCACCAGGGAAGCCCGATCAACCTTCTTTTGATTCCTCTTGATTGTGTTTCCTGAGCACCTAGGGGAGGGTTCCTCCTTGACTGGGTCTAGCCCAGGGCATCCCATGCTCACTCAGTGTTGGAAAACCAGCCACTTTCTAATCAATTGAACTAGATTTTGAGGTTAATTTTAGCCAG
This sequence comes from Balaenoptera acutorostrata, assembly GCF_949987535.1. Classification (NCBI taxonomy): domain Eukaryota; kingdom Metazoa; phylum Chordata; class Mammalia; order Artiodactyla; family Balaenopteridae; genus Balaenoptera; species Balaenoptera acutorostrata. Next base: position 19,171,280 of record NC_080070.1, on the reverse strand, counting down.
CCTGGGGACAACATATAAAAGGAAAAAAACCGGAAAACCCCCCTAGTTCACGTTCAGATTTTTCAAGATTGATTTCTGTGGAGAACCAGTAACACGCATGTGAGCATGGAGAGAATAATTTTCATTCCTTTAAGATTTAGATAGGAAACAACCAGGAACAATTTGCCCCAAAAGGTATTTACTGTCCCAAGATTTAATGTAATTTGAATTTCTGTCTTAGCTTTTTTTTTAAAAAAAAAAACTTCTGAGGGACTTCCTTGGTGGCGCAGTGTATAAGACTCTGCGCTCCCAATGCAGGGGGCCTAGGGTTTGATCCCTGGTCAGGGAGCTAGATCCCACATGCTGCAACTAAGAGTTCGCATGCCGCAACTAAGGAGCCCACCTGCCGCAACTAAGACCTGGCACAACCAAATAAATAAGTAAGTAAATAAATAAAACTTCTGGGACGCCCTTGGCTTCCAGCAACTATAGCTGGAATCCCTCACAGTACCTGGAGTGGTTCCAAACATGCAGTTAATATGGGACTAAGTGAATGTGTAGTTAAATAAGTAAACACAGCTTCCTCCTGGGTTGTCTTTAACGCCTTGCTCCTCCCTCTCTTAATCTCCAGGTATCTCAGATGAAGACATTATCAACATTACTCTTCCTACTGGAGTCCCCATTCTCCTGGAACTGGACGAGAACCTGCATGCCGTTGGACCTCACCAGTTCCTGGGCAACCAAGAGGCTATCCAAGCAGCCATTAAGAAAGTAGAGGATCAAGGAAAAGTGAAACGCGCTGACAAATAAAATCTTTCCCACGTGCTAGCTAGGGATAGCTGCAGAAGGAGTGGTATGCGGTGTGTTGTGGGTGCTGATCTCGCTTTTTTTTTTTTTTCTCTCCCCCGCTGATTTTTCCTGATTTTCCCAGATCTAGGCTGTGGGGTAGAGTTTGTATAAGTAACTAGGTAACTTATGTTGGCCCAGATAAAGGCTTTAGGATGCCTGAGTGCTAATGTCATAAGCCTTATGCGTTAGCCCCTGCTGGCCCCGTTTGAATTAGTCACTAAGTTAGTCACCAGTGGGGCTTAATCAATGTCATAAGTTTCCGAGATGGGGGAGCAACAAGTGGAGGTCAAGTTCAAGGTATTCCTCATTCAATAAATCAGTATAGAGTGACCACTGACAGGCACTACTTACTCCAATAAGTAGTTCACATTTATATTTACTGAGACTTTCTAGGATGATAATAAAGGGCATTAGATAACACACTATACTTAAGTATTTATTACTAGTCTTTTCCTCTAGGGAAAGGGATGCTTTGATAGGTTAAGACTAGAGGCCCATTAAATGGGAGAGTCACGGATGGATTCCTCCAGGACAGCCAACAACAAACACCAAGGCCCTTTGCCTCATGACATTTGGTGGAATTCCTCTCTGGCTGCTAGAATTAGCAGCATATAGACAGCTATAGCTGTTCGTGTTCTCTTTTTGTTTTATTTTTGCTTTTTAAACTTTAATTTTGGGGTCTTTAAAATTAATTTAAAAATAAGTTCTGTGACTGAAAATGGTACCATCCCAAGAATTTCCATATGATTCATAAATATTAAGTATAGGCTGCTGAATTATTCTCTGCTCTTATCTTCCTATAACACAAAGAGTTGTACTTATTTCAACACATAGACATGCCTAATTCTCTAAAAATTGAAGGTCGGGTCAGGGGAAGGTAGAATATAGTGGGTGTAATTTTATTCACTTGAACAAGGGAAATGGTATATTCGCACTTGTCACATACATTTGTTCTTTATCTGCTGAGGGCAAAACATTATGGTACGTAGTCTATAGTATTCAGGGTAGGCCACAGACAGAATTGACTGCTTATCAATCTTAATGATATAGAATGTTTTTAGATGCTGGAGATAGGTAAGTGATCATTTCTTTAAGCTACTGCCTTATTTCAGAGCAAGTGACATATATTTCAGTGATAAAGTCATGTAAACAATTTACAACTATAAAAGCTGTTACAGATATCACCAGTTTTTCATGGTTTTCCATTGGTGGATTGGTTTATTTGTATCCATTTTATAGTAAAACTGTCATTAGAAGGAAACTAATTCTAAAACCCTTGCTACTGCTTGGTCTCTACTGATCCTTAAATCAAGACTTAGAGCATCAGCTGATGAAGATGGCTGAAAAGAAGAAATGAACCTGGTTTGCTCACAGCTGGCTGCATCTGTGACGCATAAGGACATGGAATGTGGATGCTTGACGTTCCTGACCAGCTACTGGCTTTTCTGCCATAGTCCTTCTTTTCACAGTTCTGTTGCCTAACCAAATAACACTGTTTATAATTCAGAGATCAAGAATACAACTACCAGATCTTCCTAGAATTCCAAACCTATGGCTAAGCTTCAACTCAGACCATTTTTGAACAGCTTCATCTCTGGAATTGGCGTCTGAATTTTCCAGCCCAAGAAGTGACCATGTCTTAACACAGCTCAAGAGCCTAGAGCTGGATTCTTCCCTTGTCCTGCATCTAGATATCCACCTCCAGTGGACACCTGGCAGCATGATGTGCTCCTGCACACAGAGCTGTGCTCACACCCAGTCACTTTGGAATCTTACAGACTTCCTAAGAGAGGGATCATTTTTGCTGACACTTTCTGGTACAATTTGGTTTTTGAGATCTTGGCCGAAATAAATGAAGAGATATTTATGAAAACTTGATGTAAAATTATTTTTAACGACTCCAGCACTTCAACCTTGAGACCACCTAGTGAATCTGTTTTCTTTGCATGGCTTACAAGGGATCCAGAATTTTTGAAGTAGGTATCTTGAAATCTGCCTAACCTCCATCCTCATCTTGGCATCCTTCTGTACCACGTCAAGCTAGGACCAAAAAATGGGGATTTTTTTTAATTTAAAAAATGATAGACAGCTTATCCAGAAATTTGGTCCTTGGAGAGGGCAGCCCATCCTGCTGCCAGGTTGGGCTTGCCCTGGAGCCAGTTAGACATGTGTCTTTTGCCCAGGCTGTAATGATTGTTTCATGCAGGTCCAGTGTGGTGAGATAAAGAGCCATAGCAAGATGCTACTCCTAGAGTTTTAATTTTTAAATATCTCAGATGAGTAGTGTATCCCAGTACACTCAGACTTTGTTTTTCTGAAAGAACAGAAATTCTGCCTCAGAAAATGGAAGTTCTTGCATCATCCAGTACTAATTTGAGCACTGAATTAACAAAGCATCTTCGGTTAGAGTACATAATGTCGTGTATGTTTCCTTGGTAAGATGTACGAGGCAAATTTCTTAACATGATCTGGCTATTTCCAAGCTCAGCCAGATTCTTTTGCTCCAAGTTTGCAGACTATTTCTCATCTTGGGTCATGACCACTTTTATTAAAATGCAGTCCCTCCATGTGCACATTAATGGCAGTGGTTATTTGTCTTCTGGCCTGGGAAGCCTCCCCAGGCTCTATAGGTTTGTTGTGAAAATGCTTTCTTTTGGTTAGTGTGTGAGCTGGTTAAAGCCAATCCCCATCGGACAGCAGTTGGCCAACTTGGTGGCCAGAAGCAGAAATCCTCCTGATCATGATGACAGTCTCAGGAAAGAGAAGTCAGAGGTCATGTACATTTCCCCCCATTCCTACTATGTAGTTATAGTTTTTCATTCTTCTAGCTGCTTTGTGTTTATGACAAAATGAGGTAGGGGAACCAGCTTTACTAGACAGAAGATTCATCATCCCCAGCGTCAGTTTTAATTATTTTTATGCTTTTACATAAAGTGGCAAGCCTCTTTTCAAAGTTCAGCTTTCCTCTTACCTGGAAAGTCTTTCATATGTTCAAATTGCCTCAACATTGCAGACCCTGACCGTTTCTCCTGTTTTTGTCTTCTGCATGGTTGGATTTTGCAAGTTTGGGGCTCACTTATGTAACACTATTCGTTGTATCAAATCATCCCTGGGCTCTCAGAAGATCTGGCTGTGGCAGATGCCATGTTATGCTATAGCCTGATGGTTTCCACATCGGTCTGTGAGGGGACTTTGATCCCAAGGGGAATGTGAAACATCCATACTATAAGAATATTTTAATCATACAATCTCCCTCTAGTGACAAAGCTATTTGGCAAAATGATAGGCAGAATTTAAGTCAATCTTTTTCCACAATTGGTGAAGTTTTATTTATTGGAGGATAATCTAGCTATGTAGACTAGCCTTTAAGACACGGAACTTAAGTCCAAAAAAAATGAAAGTTCCTTAGACAATTTTTTAAAGATAAGCTAGATTGTCATCAGTACTTCCTGTTTTCACATAATAGAGCCACATCTTATTTGCCGTTTATTTGAGTTGGGGCTAGCCATTTAAGCTTATGCTTACTCTGACAGGAATATATTTTTAAAAATCTTTTTATTATAAAAAATTTTAAACATCCACAAGAGCTGAGAGTATAAATAACACAAAGAACACTCACCAATCAGCCACTACCACCTCATTAACCAGTATGTGTATCTTCTCACACTGTCCACTGGATTGCTTTGAAACAAATGCCAAACATCAAACAGGATAAATTTTGAAAAGGAAAACACCTCAAATAGTCTTCAACCAATTAAAGCAGAAGCCACAGTAATCTGTTCTAAATTTGTCCTCTTTGGTCCTCTCAAGAAACAGCCATTGCTAAGTTGTCCAATTCGAGTCCTATATATAGGTGCATTATCTCTTGTTGCTGTTTAAAGAGCTGTTAGTCTGCTCTGTGTGACTTCTGCGGGATAATTTGGGATGATATGGTACCGCTGATGTTAAATTCAAGTGTTTAAAGATGAAAATGTTCCGGAGAGTGTTTTTAGGATGTAATTCTGAATCTCATAGATTTAAAAAATTGAGCAAATTTGTTGATGTTATTGTAAATTAGGTTATTCACAATGGGAGAAGGGAGATAGAAAGTGGAGGAAGATAAAGAAGACCCCCCCGTGTTACTAGTTTTGAGCTGGAGATACCTGTAGGAATGTGTGTGCATTTTCCTCTCTCTTTCTTCCCAACGCCACCCCACCTTTCCCCCAACCCCCAACCCCAGCTCTGGCTCTGTGCTCTGAAAGGGCCTAGAAGCCATGACCTAGTAATAATGAGCACATGTAGTTCCTTTGATCTTGTTTTCTAAATACTGTTCCACAGACCCAGGCATGTTTGGGAAAATCGTTGATTCCAGGTTGGAGGCAGATAAAGTATAAGGTGAGCTTAGAACATCTTGAGTCAGAAAAGAAAAAAATGCCCAAAGACTGGTGGGACACAGAAATTGGCTTCAAATGCCAAATCTGGGACCGTTTGAGATGAAAGAAAAGAATAACAATAATGGGTTATAGAACATTTGTCTCAGTCTGTTCAGGCTGTTGTGACAAAACAACCACAGACTGGGTGGCTTAAGTAACAAACATTTCTCACAGTTCTGGAGGCTGGGAAGTCCAAGATCCAGGCACTGGCAGATTTAGCGTTTGATAAGGACCCTCTTTCTGGTGCTCAGAAAGACTCCTTCTTGCTGTGTCCTCACGTGGTAGAGAGGGAGGGGGCTCTGGTCACTTCCTCTTATAAGGACACTGTTCTCATCATGAAGGATCCACCCTCACGACCTCATCTAAATCTGCGCACCTGCCAAAGACCCCACCTCCAAATACCATCACACCGGGGATTAGGGTTTTAAGATTTGAACCTTAATTCGATATTTTAATTAAAAGTTATAGAGGATATTTTGGGGGCCTGAAAAATTTAAGGGTGAGGTGTCATTATGTCTGCAGCTCACATTAAAATGTTTGAGCCAACACAATTGCTCCTATATATTTCAAGAGATGCAGAAAGCAAATATAGTAAATGTTATAATTGATGAGGAAAGAGTTAATAATGTACTATTCTTCCAGCTTTTCTGTAGGTTTGACATTTTCCAAGATAAACCCTCCCCCCAAATAAATAAATATTGACAAAGAAGCAACTAAAACAACCTTGTATTAAGTACAGTCACTAAAACATGTTTCGCTATATGCAGTGACTGGATAAAGGTGCCTGGTTTCTATACATTTTATTCTTGAAATCTCAGTTTTTGTTAGTAAAGGAAAAACTTCTTTAGTCTGTATTGTCAAGAAACAAGTTGTACACTCATTTTTTTCTACTAGGTCTAGTGCTACAGTTATGTATCAGACAATTAGCTTCTCTGCTAATACAAGTCAAAAATAGGATTATGATTGCCATCACCTTGTAGCTGAACAAATAGAATTTCTCCTGATACAAAACCTTCTACTTTAATCTTTTAGTACCTTAGGATGGCATACCTTCTTAATGCCACCGTTTGGCTCCTAAACTCTACTTAATCTCTGGGCCTCCGTTTCCTTCGATTTTAGCTCCCTGCAGCGGCCACCTCCCATGTCCCCTGTGTCACTCAGCTCAGTGCCATCGCCCAGCTTGAATCCATGTGACCTCAAAGCAGCCATGATTTCTACTGCTGCTCCATGCTTCCTTCTGTTAAGACTGCTGAGGGTCAATAGCCTGTAGTGAATGCTTCTCATTGCCCAAAGCAGAAGTCAAATAGGTTCTCTTGGCACTAAAGATTGGCCTTTTATTTATGTTGTGGTTGACCACTTAAGCCTGAAGTCTATTCTTACTTTAAAAACAACGTTCACGAAAACGATCGTGTTTTCATGAAGGAAACTCTACCTTTTCAAGACAGCTTCATTTAATTCTCTGCAAAGCCAAGTTCTTAAAAACTTCAGCATAGACCAGAAAGTGACATAAGCTTGTCTCCAAACAGCCAGTGCCCCACTTCCAGTCTGCAAAAGACATATGCCATTTGATAGCAACTGCAGCTGAAGGAGCTATTTTTTTTTTCTTTTTATAAATTTATTTATTTTTGGCTATGTTGGGTCTTCGTTGCTGTGCGCAGGCTTTCTCTAGCTGCGGCGAGCGGGGCTACACTTCGTTGCAGTATGAGGCTTCTCATTGCGGTGGCTTCTCTTGTTGCAGAGCACGGGCTCTAGGCATGCAGGCTTCAGTAGTTGTGGGTCACGGGCTCTAGAGCGCAGGCTCAGTAGTTGTGGCGCACGGGCTTAGTTGCTCCGCAGCATGCGGGATCTTCCCGGACCAGGGCTCGAACCCGTGTCCCCTGCATTGGCAGGCGGATTCTTAACCACTGCGCCACCAGGGAAGTCCAGAAGGAGCTATTTTGCTGCAGAGAGTTTACTCAAGAACTTCTTATGAATTCACTCTAGCCACACACATACTGAAAAGGGCACATCCACCAACCACACTGTCCTGCATCCACTTGAGAGGAAACTTCATTTGATGTAATGCTGACCTAGGTGGGGAATAAGACGCAGCTGGAGTTTGTATCAGTCAAATTAATTGCATAAAAATCTACTCTTTTAGTGAGAAGACTCTTTGGAGTAGTTAAACCTGGACCTTGGAGCAGAGAGGGCCAAGACCATCACATAGTTACACACCCATGATTGAGACCAAATCCATTCTGACACTTATTCTATAGAACATTCACTAGAGTTCTCCTGGCAGCCACTAGCCATCGGTATAGTAAAATAGTAGTCAGTATTTTTGTTTCTGAAGCACCCCAGGATTCTGAATTGGATTGCAGGGAGCATTATTTGTAGCTGGAATTCCAGGTACTCTCCTAAGAGTCTTGGTGTTTTATCTTTATTTTTAATCTTTATTTCTGCACCTAGACACTGGGGGTCAGTATTTATTCATAAATGCCTCTGGGTTTGACTGCAAACCTAGCTCTGGCTATTTACAAAAGGTCATGTCTAAAGAGTCCTGGAATTGATTGTGGGATTTCCTTCTCTGATTATGTAACTACAGAGCGCAGCCTAGGTAAACATAAAGTGTAAATATAAACATCGTGGATCCCCATGGGATTGTAACCTGGGAAAGATGCAGACAGTTTTCAATCTAAAATACAAACTAATACCAAGTCCTTGTTGGTTTCTGGAGACTTGTCTGGCAACGTTGTTCCTACGGATGCACTCAGATGTTTGGCAGGATTTGGCCATCATCCTTGACCTTCCTTCTTCTGATTACTTATTGAGTCCTGCTGGTTCTCTCTCCTCATACCTTTCAAATTCATCTCCTCTCTGCCCCCATTGCTCAGGCCTTGAGTCACATCCTCATCTTTTCTCTCCTTAAACATTTCAACAGTCTTCTAGATGATCTTCCTGCCTCTGCTTTTACTCTTCTCCAATCCTCTCCAAGATTTGTCAGGGTGACTTTTCACAAGGTCTACCACACAGAACTTCACGCAGACTTTCAGAGACACGAGCATTTTTTAAGGCTCTGCTTTTGCATTCACCTCCCCTCCATTGCCTGCCCCACTTTGCCTTCTTTTTATTTCCTGTCTAACATCTGCTTATCCCTCATAGCTCTTAGCCTCCCATGGATGCCTGTGATTTACCTGTGCTGGATCTCACCTGTTCCTTTGTCTCTTCACTGGCAGAAGAATTGAATGAATTCAAGTTCTCTGCCTCATGAAGCTGGGTGCCAGACAAGGTCATGCAAACTTACTCTTCAGAATCCCCCAGGGACTTCCCTGGTGGTCCAGTGGTTAAGAATATGCCTTCCAATGCAGGGGATGTGGGTTTGATCCCTGGTAGAGGAACTAATATCCCACATGCCACGGGGCAACTAAGCCTGCGTGCCGCAACTACTGAGGCTGTGCGCTCTGGAGCCCATGCACTACAACTAGAGAGAAGCCTGCCGGCGCGCTCTGGAGCCCGCACGCCACAGTGAAGATCCTGTGCGCCGCAACTAAGACCCAACACAGCTAAATAAATAAAATAAATAAATAAATACTTTAAAAAAGTTTTTAAAAAGAATCCCCCAAATTTATCTCCCTTGAGCATTAAACTGTCCATTTTTTTGTAGATTTATTTTAAAATATTTCTTGTCTAGAGATATTTGATCTTAATCTGTACTGTGCTTTGTGGCTGTCTTCCCACTGTGTGAATCAATGGAAGCAAAGCTGGAAACCCTGCTGCTGGTGGATAGAAAGGCAAGTGAGGCTGAGTAGTCCTTCATCTCAGAGCATTTCTCCATAGGCAACTGCTATAATGGTGTGGAAACAGGTTATTTAATGAGTTGTGTTCTTGCCTTTTATTCAAATTATAGAGTTAAATGTAGCAATATAAATATTTTGAAAATAACTAGAGAAAACTCCTTAATCCTACAATCCTGAGAACTATTTCATTTTTTTCTTTCTTATGTGCATTTTCACATAGATATATTCTTAATTTAGATTTGATTTTGTATGCTTTTCTTCATCATAAGCATTTCTCCATGCTTCATGGGCTTCAAACAATCTTATTATATGGATAAATACCATTCCATTATTTGGATAGAATTTAAATGTCCCAAAGGGAAACAATGAGATGCTTGCAATGTTCTGCTATAATAACTAATTCTGTTCATATAACTTCTCTCCAGGCCCTTCCTGAATGTTTACGAGGCCCAATACTATTTGTCCAAATATTTTAAAATATCAATCAAGCTAACATTTTATGTACCTTTACAAATATATCTTCATAACAAAAATAAACCTTGAATCAGGTGTGTATGTGTGTGTGTGTACACATGCATGCATGTGTGGGTGCTGAGGCAGAAAAAGGTGTTTAAGAAACAGATAACAGATAATATCAGGATAGCTCGAGAATGGTTATGAGCAATGAAGCATCATGATATGGGATTGGAGCAGTAGACAGAAGCCAGACTGGGCCATGGTGGGGTGTATGGAAGATATAGAAGTTCTTCTAAACAGAAGAGTGGTCCAGTGGCCCAAGCCCTCACTGCCACTGAAGAGCTTCAGCTACATGAACACACTCTCTCCCCAAGGCAACATTTACATTCCACTGTTGAGAAATATGATCCCTATAAGAATCATAAATCCTATATTATTTAAAGAGAGATTAAGGCTCCCAAATGTATGAATCATTGACAGAACTGAAGGGAGAAATGGACAGAAACATAATAATAGTAGGAGACTTTAATCCCTCCTTTCAGCTATGGATAGAACAACCAGACAGAAGATCAATAAGGAAACAGAGGGCTTGAACAACACAGTTAGACCAATTAGACTTAACAGACACATACAGAACACTCCACCCCAAACAGCAGAATACGTTCTCAAGTGCATATGGAACATTCTCCATGATAGACCACATGTTAATCCACAAAACAAGTCTAAACAAATTTAAGAAGTTGAAATCATATAAAATATCTTCTTTGACCATATGGAATGGAACTAGAAATCAATAGCAGGAAGAAAACAGTAAAATCCACTAAAACGTGGAAATAAATAATTGACTCAAACAACCAGCAAGTCAAAGAAGAAATCACAAGGGAATTTAGAAGCTATCTGGAGATAAAATGAAAACACAACATACCAAAATGTACGGAATACAGTGAAAGCAGTAATAAGAAAGTTTTAGTGGCAAATGCTTTCATTAAAAAGAAGAAATCTCAAATCAACAACCTAATTTTACATCTCAAGGAACTAGAAAAGAACAAACTAAACCAAAAGTTAGTAGAAAGAAGGGAATAAAAAAGATTAGAGCAGAGATAAATTGAGAATAGAAAACAATAGAAAAAATCAAGAGCTTTTTGAAAAATTTTTATTGGAGTATAGTTGATTTAAAATGTTGTGCTAGTTTCTGCCATATAGCAAAGTGAATCAGTTATACATACACATATATCCACTCTTTTTATGATTCTTTTCCCATATAGGTCACTAAAGAGTATTGAGAAGAGTTTCCTGTGCTATATAGTAAGTCCTTATTAGTTATCTACTTTATATATAGTAGAGTGTATATGTCAATCCCAATCTCCCAATTTATCCCTACCCCACTTCCCCCACAGTAACCATAAGTTTGTTTTCTACATCTGTGACTCTATTTCTGTTTTGTAAATAAGTTCATTTGTACCATTTTTAGATTCCACGTATAAGCGATATCATATGATATTTGTCTTTCTCTGTCTGACTTACTTCACTCAGTATGACAATCTCTAGGTCCATCCATGTTGATGCAAATGACATTATTTCGTTCGTTTTTTATGGCTGAGTAATATCCCATTATATATATGTACCACATCTTCTTTATCCATTCCTCTGTCGATGGACATTTAGGTTGCTTCCATCGCTATTGTAAATAGTGCTGCAATGAATATTAAGGTGCATGTATCTTTTCAAATTATGGTTTTCTCCGGATATATAAGAGCTGTTTTTTTTTTTGAAAAGACCAACAAAATTGAAAAACCCTTAGGCAGAATAACTAACAAAAAAATGAGACTCGAATAGCTAAAATTGGAAATGAAATGGGGGACATTGCAACTCAGAATGTCTCAGAAATAAAAAGGATTATAACAGAGTACTATGAACAGTTATTTGCCAACAAATTGAATAACCTGGAAGAAAAAGATACATTCCTAGAAACATACAACTTACCAACACAGAATCATAAGAAATTTAAAAATCTGAAGAGATGTATAACTAGTAAGGAGATTAAATCAATAATCAAAAGCCTCCCAACAAAGGAAAGTCCAGGACCAGATGCCTTCAGTGGAGAACTCTACCAGACATTTAAAGAAGAATTAATACCAATTCTTCTTAAACTCTTCCAAAGAATTTCAAATGAGGGAACACTCCAAATTCATTCTATGAGGGCAGCATTACTCTGATATCAAAAAAGAAATAAAAGCCACCCAAATTGGAAAGGAAGAAGTAAAATTATCTCTGGTCACAGATGACATGATTTTATATGTGGAAAACCCTAAAGATTCCACACACAAAAATGGTTAAAATTAAGAAATTATTTCAACAAAGTTGCAGGATACAAAATCAACACATAAAAATCACTTGTGGGGGCTTCCCTGGTGGCGCAGTGGTTGGGAGTCTGCCTGCCAATGCAGGGGACGCGGGTTCGAGCCCTGGTCTGGGAGGATCCCGCATGCCGCGGAGCGACTGGGCCCGTGAGCCACAATTACTGAGCCTGCGCGTCTGGAGCCTGTTCTCCGCAACAGGAGAGGCCGCGATGGTGAGAGGCCCGCGCACCGCGATGAAGAGTGGCCCCGCTTGCCGCAACTAGAGAGAGCCCTCGCACAGAAACGAAGACCCAGCACAGCCATAAATAAATAAATAAATAAATAAATAAAACCTTTAAAAAAAAAAAAAATCACTTGTGTTTCTATACACTAATGGTGACCAATCTGAAAAGGAAATTAAGAAAACAATCTCTGTTTACTATAACATCAAAAACAATAAAATGCTTGGGAATAAATGTAGCTAAGGAGAAGAAAGACTTGTGTACTGAATACTACAAAATATTGTTAAAAGAAATCAAAGAAGATACAAATAAATGGAAAGTTATCAGTGCTCATGGATGGGAAGACTTAATGTTGTTAAAATGTTCATACTACCAAAAGAGATCTATAGGTTCAGTGCAATCTCTATTAAAATCCCAATGGCATTCTTTGCAGAAGTAGGAAAAAAAATCTTAAAGCTGAATCTCATAGGACCCTCAATAGCTAAAACAATCTTGAAAAAGAAGAGCAAATTTCGAGGCCTCGCACTTCCTGATTTCAAAACATACTACAAAGCAATAGTAATCAAGACCACTGGGACTGGCAAAGAGACAGATGTTGAGACCAATGGAACAGAATAGAGAGTCCAGAAATAAGCCTTTGCACATATGGCCAAATGATTTTTGATAATGGTGCCAAGACTACACAGTGGGGAAAAGACAGTCTCTTCTCAAATGGCACTGGGAAAACTAGGTATCCACATGCAAAAGAATGAAGTTGGACACTTACACCATTTATAAAAATTCACTCAAAAATGGATTAAATACCTAACCATAAGACATAAAACTATAAAGCTGGCCAAAGAATAAGGTTGTCCAATGAAGCTATTTTCATCCTTTTACAAACAAATATGGTGCCACATAAGTTCATCGGGACACTGAGTGGAGCTAGTGAGCTTAGATTTTTCAAACAAAATTGAAGTGTTTGCTTTTCTAAATGGGAGAAAATGGAGTTTGCTTTCCTTCTTTTCTCAAACCATCTTCGATTTTTGGGGAGTCCAGAGCTGGTGTATGAACGCCTAATTGGATTATATGAATGCATACCTAGGAGTAGGTAAACTAAACATTTTATTTGCAAAAAAATAAAGCATTGTGCCTTCTTCAGCATAGGGTATTTAAAGCCATAGAACCCCAGCCTTAGAAAACTATCAGTGTCAGGATCCTTAGTTAGTTAGAAACAGTAGAAACCACTCTAGCTAGTCTAAACAAAAAAGGAATTTATTAAAAGAGATCAGATGCCTCACAGACTCTTTGGGAAGGCCAGAGAGTTAAGCTTGGAAGGCTACTCAGCTGAGAATAATACACGAAGCACAGTGTGGGACGGCTCCAGCAAGGACTCCAATGCCCCTGCCACTTGGATTCAAATACTGCAGCTCCCACCAATGATGTTGGAACAGTATAGAGATTCCTTAAAAAATTAAAAATAAAATTACCATCATTTCTGCTGTTGTAGTGTGAGAGCAGCCATATACTATATGAAAATGAATGGGTGTGGCAGTGTTCCAGTAAAACTTTATTTACAATAAAAGACAGTGGGCCTGATTTGATTCACAAACCAGAGTTTGCCAATCTCCACTCTAGAGCAACGTCATTGGTGGTCTTATTAGGGTGTGAATGTTCATAGATATTAACACCATTTTTAAAAAGTGAGAAACTTGCATGTCTTCACTGAGTGCTAGAAATTCTGCTGCTGTTATCCCAATTGGCAATGGTCTGGTAGATGGCAAAAATGGCCATACATTCTTCTCCTCCCTTATGCATCCATCCATGCTTCCTTACTATGGAACTTTGAATGCCCTCCCACCTAATTCTGGGCTCAGCCAATGGGATGTCAGGAAATGTGACATAAGCAGAGACTTGAAAAACATGTGCACAATGGAGCTTGTCTTCTCTTAAAACCCTGAGGCTGCCCATGAAGAAGTCCAGACTGACCTCCTGGATGATGAGATACACATGGCCTAGTCACTCCTGTTACCCAGACTTACAGCTTGACAAACAGCAGCCATGTGATTGAGCCCATCCACTAGCCAATTTGCCAGCTCAGCGTGAACACATGAGTGAGCCCAGCAATGATCAACTAAGCTGGCCCAGCCTACACAGTCCAGCCAATCCACAAAGTCATAAGCTAAATAAATGGTTATTATTTTAAGCCACTGTGTTTTAGGGTATCAGCAGCAAAAGCTATGCGCTATACTTTTTTTTCACTTACCTTATCTCACTTTACTCTGCTCACAATAACCCAGTAAGGCAGGAGAAGCAGGTATGTAGTCCCCATATTGCAAGGGGGAGGAAATTGAGCTCCACAGAAGCTTAATGACCTGCCAAATATCAAACTGGTAATAAATAAAAATCTGGGTCTAGAATGGAGGTTACTTTGACCCCCTAGTCAAAATGTACTTATTGACTATATTGTTTGGGGCAAAGCAAAAGAGAAATTATGGCTTCAGCTCAGCCAATAGTTCTGCTAATATAGTCTTATCTCTTCCAATTACCATCTAAATTCTTAAAATTCAAAGGATGGTCCCTCTGTCAAAATCTGTTCTATCATTTACAAGCAATTATCAAAGTATCCAGACTTGGGTAGAGATACTTTCAGGTGATTGTAGGGAATAAGCAGACAAACATCTCCTATGAAAAGCATAATTTGGAGGAAATCAGTATCTCAATCTCTACAAGTCTCTGCTATGGTTTCTCACTTGCTGTTAACTCTTACAGATGTCAGTGTAGGTAAACATGCTCAGCACATTATAAGCAAAGATCCTAGGATGGAATCTTGGCTCAGTGCTAATACGAAGGCAAGTTCTTGGTCCTCAAGAAGCCTACTCTCTGTTAAGGAGCTTAACTCAAGTTTGTCATTAGCTATGGTTCTAGGAGGAATATGCATAATGTCATGAAGCAGGAACAATAAAATGCTGTTGGTGCTCATTTGCAGGTTCACAAAATGTTCATGAGGGTGATATCATTGACACTGAGCTTTAAGGATCACAACAGAAGGACGGGAAGCCAGAGGAGTGAATAAATTTCACAGGACTTGGAGACTGATTAGAAGGGATCTGAGTAAATGGGAAGACCCAGACAGACTAAGGCAGGTTTTAAACAGGAATGACCAGAATAACCTTAATTAATAAGGAACGGATTCATAAGTGCACCAATCTAGGATTTGCTAATGATAAGAAATCAATGAAATAGGTGTTAGTTTACAGTCTAAAGAAGAAGCGAAGGACTGGTTTAGGGAAACAGACAATCAGTTATTTTGAATACATTGGGCTTAAGGTATCAATAGATTATCTACATAGGCATGTCCTGTGACCAGTTAAAAACATAGCCCTGGACCACAAGAGAGAAGCCAAGGGGCTCAGCTTGGCTCAGCTGTGGTTCCTACGTTGTGGAGTTTTGTGAGAGTTAGGTAGGATAACATATCTAAATGTCTAGCATAGTGCTTAGCTGCAGAAGAAAGTTTAAATTATCATTCAGTCCCTAGAATAAACAGCTTCCTTACCTGACTTCCCTCTTCTCCCTTGATGATGGGGGAGCCTAACTTTGGGTGTCTCCTTGGATCTGCCAAGACCATCTGAAAAGCCTTTACTAAGCACCCACCACCAAGAATGGTTTGTGAACTTCACAACTAAGAGTGCTTGTGAAGGTCTTGGCAAACGTTTCCTGTGAAGGGCTAGCTGGTAAATGCGGCCATCCTTGTGGGTCGTACGAACTCCATCAAAACTACTCAATTCTGCTGTCGTAGTGTAAGAGCAGCCATGGACTATTTGAAAATGAAAGGATGTGGCCGTGTTCCAATAACTTCTTTTTACAAAAACAGGCAGTGGGCCAGATTTGGTTCACTGGTCAGAGCTGGCCAATCCCCACTTTGGAGCAATGTCTTTGGTGGCCTTATTAGGATGTGAATGTCCATAGATATTAATACCGTTTTTTAAAGATGAGAGACTTGCATATTTAGTGCACTCTAGTTTGAGGGGACTATCCCACACTCAGGCCCTGTTATTTAATCATTGCACCAGGAGGGAACACCTTATTAGACCACTTTTGAGTGCGTGGACTGTCTTGTTGAAGAGCAAGCATCATCTCCTCCCACTAGCACCGTGCCTAGCACATGACACGAGTGGCAGAGGCCACTAGATACCCACCTAAGACACATTCTTTCCTTGTATAATAAAACACTGCAGGTGGGGTCATAGCCAGCCAGCCAGAAACTACTTTTCCCAGCCTCCCTTGCAGCTCAAGTGGCCGTGTTTCTAAGTTCTCACTAATGGAGTGTGAGCTAAAATGAAGAGTTCAGCTTCCCACCCTCACATCCTTAAAAGGAAATTGCTGCCCTGGACTTACTTTCTCTCCTCCCTTCCTTCAAGCTGGCACAAAAACATCCAGAGTCCTGGCTCTGACCATGTAAATGAGGACAGTGCTAGAGACCAGGGCTTCTCAAACCAAAGTGCATAAGCATCATCTGGATAGCTACCCACCAGCAAAAGAATGAAGTTAGACCTTTACCTAATACTATGTATAAAAATTAATTCAAAATGGATCAAAGACCTAAGCATAAGACCTAAAACTATGAAACTCTTAGAAGAAAGCTTCATGACATTGAATTTGGCAATGATTTCTTCACATGACACTAAAGGCACAGTCAACAAAAGAAAAAATAGACAAATTAGACTTCATGAAAATTAAAAATTTTTGTGTATCAAAACACAGTATCAGCAGAGTAAAAAGACAACCCATAAAGTGTGAAATAGTATTTACAAATCACCTATCTGATACGGGATTAATATCCAGAATATATAGAGAACTCCTAAAACTCAACATAAAAAAACAACTCAATTCAAAAATAGACAAAGGACTTGAACAGACATTTCTCCAAAGATATACAAATGGCCAATAAGCCCATGAAAAGATTCTCAACATCACTAATCATTAGGGAAATGCAAATCAAAGCTACTATGATATGTCACCTCACCCCCTTTAGGATGGCTACCATCAAAAACAAAAACAAAACAGAAAACTACAAGTGTTAATGAGGATGTAGGGAAACTGGAACTCTTGTACACTGTTGATGGGAATTTTACATTCAGCAGCTGTAGAAAATGTTTAGGGATACAGCAGCTGTGGAAAACAGTATGGTGGTTTCTAAAAATTAAAAATAGGATTACAATTTGATTCAGCAATTCTACTTCTAAGTATATATCCCAAATAACTGAAAGTAAGCTCTTGAGATATTTGTACACTCATGTTCACAGAAGAATTATTTAAAATAGCTAAAACATGGAAGCAACCCAAGTGTTCAGAAGAATGGATAAGCAAAATATGATATATACATACAATGCAGTATTCAGCCTTAAAGAAGAAGGAAATTTTGACATATGCTACAACATGGATAAACTTTGAAGATATTATGCTAAGTGACATAAGCTAATCACAAAAAGACAAGTGCTGTATGATTCCACTTATGTAAGATATTTAGAGTAGTCAATATCATAGAGACAGAAAGTAGAATGGTGCTTGCCAGGGGCTGGGGAAATGGGAAGTTATTGTTTAATGAGTACAGTTTCAATTTGGCAAGATAAAAGGAATTCTGGAGGTGGCTGATTGTAATGGTAGTACGACATTATGAATGTATTTAATACCACTGAGCTATACACTTAAAAATGGCTAGAATCGTAAATTTACCACAATTAAAAAAAAAATTAAAAAAAAAAGAATTACCTAGAGAGTTTGGTAAAATACAGATTCCTGGGCCCAGCCACCAGAAATACTGGTTCAACAGCTCTGAATTGGGGCCTAAGAACTGAACTTTCTAACAAGCTCTCAGGTGATGCTGACGTTGCCCATCCCTGGACCATACTTTTTTTTTTTTATAAATTTATTTATTTTTTATTTACTTTTATTTTTGGCTGCGTTGGATCTTTGTTGCCGAGTGAGGGCTTTCTCTAGTTGCGGCGAGCAACAATACTCTTTGTTGCAGTGTGCAGGCTTCTCATTGCGGTGGCTTGTCTTGTTGTGGAGCACGGGCTCTAGGCACACGCGCACAGGTAGCTGTGTCACGCAGGCTCAGTAGTTGTGGCTCACGGGCTCTAGAGCGCAGGCTCAGTAGTTGCGGCGCATGGGCTTAGTTGCTCCGCGGCATGTGGGATCTTCCCGGACCAGGGCTTGAACCCATGTGCCCTGCATTGGCAAGCAGATTCTTAACCACTGTGCCACCAGGGTAGCCCTGGGCCATACTTTGAATAGCGCTGCGCTAGGGGAAAAGAAGTTAACAATAGTTAAGGAATTTGGGTCACTAAATGATCTTATGTAACAGGGCCGAGAGACAGAGAGAGAGAGAGAGAGAGAGAGAGAGAGAGAGAGAGAGAGAGAGAGAAAGAGAAACTTTCTTAAGCCAGTGTCAGTGTAGTGTATGCCTCTCTGTCATAATAGCTTAGCTTCTTTCCTCATTCAGTTGGTACCCAATTGTTTGTTGGATGATTGAATAAGTGAACCATTGTGTTTATGGGAGCAAAACATACAGATTGGTCTGGAGTGCTTGGTTCTTCTGGGTGTACTTTCCTCTATTCCTATGTGTTAGTCCGAGGCGGATCCTAGTTACTGAGAGGACTAAAGTCAATAGCTGGGCTGTGGGCAAGGGCAGCGGTGCTGCTCTGCACGGAGAAACTCCTGCTGCTCCCCAGCGCCAGCGCTCAGCTCCAAGAGCTGCTGATACTGCTGCACACGCGGGTCCTCTGTGCAGGGCCGGACGGCTCCAGCTCCCCTGCACCTCCAGCCGCAGTTCACTTTTCACCAACCATTCCCATATAGAGTTAAAGGATGAATTGTCTCGCAGGGAATGCTGGGCGCACAGGCTTGCTGAGAGAGCTGGATTCCAAGTTCAGGAGACGAAGAGACGGATGAGCAACGTTAGACCAGGGAGGTGCTGCCTTGGTGGGAAAGAATGCTGGTCGTGACCACTTCCTTCTCTTTATTCTGCATTGAAGTTAAATGCTGGCCTTGCCTAAATCTCACGCTGAGACCTGGACCTCAGTAACTCCAAAACACACACCCTTTTCAGAAATTTGTAATTTCATCATTTCTTGACCAAATGACTCCGACCACAGAAAGGCACACATTTTCCATTGGAATTTATTCTGCTGCTCCCTTTTGGTGGGTATATTCTTTCCTGCTTGCTTTTAAAACCCCATTCATTATATGAAGTATAGGTTTTTTGAAACTGATTTTAAAGTAAACTGGTTATTAAATATCCATATCTTGTCTTTCTGTCTTTCTCACTCCACTTTATGGATTTGAGAACCAAGGCACAGAACAGTCTATGGCTTAGAAAAGCTAAGTTCACTTTTTATTTGGCCCATAGACCATGATCTGAGCTTTGAAGTCTAAAGATCTAGGATTACCCACCCTCAGTATAGCCAGACCCTGATGCAAAAAGCCAGGAACCTCATTCCGCAAGCATGGGCAATCCAAGACTTCCAGTTTCTGGTTGCAATTGAAGGCCAGTAAATTCAGAGAACAGGATGGAACTGTTTCTTGTACAGGCAAACAATTTGTAATCATTAAGAAGCATGAAGCTAATGAAAAGCAATTAATCCAATGGCAAGCATTGCCATAAATTTTATTCCCAAAGCAAACACATGATACAGGCATGATTCTTGATTTTAGATAAAGAAAAAAAAGGTAGAGCTATTATTAAATACAAAGTAAAACAGCATGACAAAAATGCCAGAAGATAGAAAGAATGCAAGCAGGAGCCCTGGGGCTGAGGGAGGGGAAAGCTCAGTAAAGGCGGGTTGTGTGGGGAAGACGAGGGGAAAGAGGGCATTGCTGTGGGGCTGTACCAAGGGGAGTCAGTCTCCAGGCTGGTGATACTGAGCAGCAAGGGACAGAGCCTGTCCTCCCCCAGGAGGCCTGAGCCGGGGCCGCTGTGGGCTCCCGAGGAGCCACTCAGCCTCCCCACCCCACCGTCCCCTTCCACAGGGAGTCACGTGGGGCCCTCCCCTTATGGAGCAAGAAATAAAGAATGACTCCTCGTTTCCTGGAACAGGGGAGTTGTCAGAGGCAGTGGAAGGTTCAGATTTTTGGTGGAGTTGGACAAGGGGCGGGGGAATAGGGCACCCCAGCTACCTATGTCTCTCTCCCCACCAGGCAGAATTCTGGCAAATATGCATGTGAGGGCTTTTGAGGTAGACTGTGGTTGAAAAAATCAACCAGAGATGCTTCAAGTTCTACCCAGATCCAGAGGACTAGGTAGGGATTTCTGCCTTTGAAAGATCAAAATAGCATTTGCTCTTCTAAGTCACCTTAAGGGTACCTTGAATGAGTACCTAATATGATCACAAGATCTTCCCAACCACTAAGAAAAAGTATCTTTCCTTTTTCCATCACACATGCCTGAAATTCCTTTAATAAGGGACCAAAAATCTTTATGAAATCATTAGAGATAAAATTTTTAAAGCAAATACCACTAAGGAACAGAGCATACTGAAGACACCCATTCATAAGGAAAAAGTAGTCAGTAAACTGAACCACAGGTAAAATTATCGGTGGTAGATTTCCCTCTGCTTTGACAGAGGAAAAGGGTGCTAAAGCAGAGGAAAGCATTATGTTGAAGAAAGACCTGGAAAACAAAGTTACTGACTAGCTATTTACACTAAGCCTTGGCCTTGTTTATCTTCAGTTGGGGTGGAGGAGAGAAAACAGTACACTTTCAAGCTGGGTGTGAAGATATCTTTGTCTCGGGCTGTTGGCAATAGATAGTCTTGTGTACGCTTTATGGAGATTTTGGTGCTTTCTTTCCTAATGCTTTTTAAAAAGCAGTATTTGAGCATTCTGCAGACTGCTTGAGATATCTTATGTATGAGACAGTTGGTGGTACAGCATGGAGAGATGCAAAGGACCCCAAGATTTGGGTTTGACTCCAGGCTCTGCCACTAACTAGCTGAATGACCTGTGGTCACTTGCTTCATCTCTGAAACTTAATTGCCTTGGGCAGTGCTCTAGATTATGGTTTCCTTCTTTCTA
This sequence comes from Balaenoptera acutorostrata, assembly GCF_949987535.1. Taxonomy (NCBI): domain Eukaryota; kingdom Metazoa; phylum Chordata; class Mammalia; order Artiodactyla; family Balaenopteridae; genus Balaenoptera; species Balaenoptera acutorostrata. Next base: position 19,150,173 of record NC_080070.1, on the reverse strand, counting down.
AACCAGGACACTGTGAAAGCAGAGCTGTCCCATTGGAAGTGGAGCCAGGGCCCCAGAACTCTCCCTGCTCACTCCCCCCCTTCCTCGCCTGGCCTGTGCGGCACCTCATCCGAACTTTGGGACAGTTTGAACTGCACTGGCCTAGATGATGGATAAAGTCTCCTTGAGTTCATCAAAAAGTAGCTTTTCCTGGAAGAACATCGCAGACAGGCTTTGAGAATCTGGCAGTCCTGTTTTAGAGCAAGGCACGTACTCCATGAACCTTGTTCTGCTCAGGGATTGTGCATGGGAGCCAGAGGATCTCTATCTCTGTCTCTTTCTCTGTCTCTATCTTTCTCTGTCTCTATCTATCTCTATCTCTGTCTCTTTCTCTGTCTCTATCTTTCTCTGTCTCTATCTATCTCTATCTCTGTCTTTGTATTTATATCTCAGGGCCCCAATGTCCTATTTGTTGGCAATAAGCATTTATTGAACACTTACCCTTTGGGAAAGCAAATTATTAAGCACTGGAGAGAAAAAGAAGTCACATAAAAAATGAGAAGCAATGAAACTGGTTTCTTATGACTCCATAAAAATCAGCGGCACGTCACATACAGGAGAGAAGACCTGCAGATCCTTAGATGTTGGAGTTCAGTGAGAAAAAATTGTATTTGAGCAAAACTATTCCAGCAAAAAGATGTAAAGGGGATCAGAGCAGGGAAAACTCAAACAGGGAGACTCACTACCCAAGGACTGGGTGTGATGAGGACCTGGGTAGGGAATGACAGCTCTCCCCTCTGAGAGCAGCTCCAGGCAATGGGAGAAACTTGGTCTGGGGACAGAAAACATGGAGACCTAGAGACTGGCACTAGGTTTGCTCTCAACTTGTCAACAAGAGGCTCTAGGCTGAGAGTCTTTGAGGCCCAGCCTGACCCATAAGGTCTAAGATGCTCTCCTTCAGCAGCCTTTGTGACCCAGAGGGGCCATAAGTCATGAGGCTTGCTTTCCTGTATTCCCTGCATACATTTTAACTGGTCCCCAGATCTTTCTAGACATTTTCCATGTTGATGGTTGAGTCATTAGAGCAGTCCCCGATGGCTGAATGTACTACCTAGAAAAATTGTGCAATAGCAACTAGCACTTGGGTGGAAGTTATTCTGTGCAGGCTCTGCTTAACTGCTTTATACACATTAGTGAATGGAGAAGGTACTGTCATCATTCTCATTTTATGGATAAGGAAACCCAGGCACAGAGTGGTTAAGCAAGTTGCTTAAGGTCACACAGCTGTAAGCGGTAGAGCTGGACTTCAAACCTAGATGGTTTGGCTCTGGAGCCCATGTGTTAAACCACCACGCTTCACTCTCTGTCATAAAACAAATAATAATAGCAGTGGCACAGTAATACCATATATGGGAACTTCTGGTCATTCTGAGCAAGGAGAGTTTTGAGCCCTTAGGAGAGGGGCGATTAAACAAGGAGGCAGGTGGTGGGGGGTTGTCAGAGTATCTTAGGGTACTAAGGGGCCGTGGAGGATGTTACAGCTACTGTATACATGTATGGCTGCCACTGTATCTATTTCTCTCTAAAAATTAACAGCAACAAAGAAACAGGATCATTTGCAACTTTAAAAAGAAGCTAGCAGCTATAGGAATCTGGAAATAATATCCCCTTAACTCAAAGGACTGATGCATTGGTTTAAAAGGGGTTGACTTTAAAGCTGGTATGTGAGTTTACTGGGGCCATTGGCAGGGATGTTAACAATTTATGGAATGCATTTTTGGAAAGGATTAGGGGAAAAACATGTTGTGTCTTACAAACCCAGAGTTAGGAATACAGCTCTAAGGGGTGAGCCTTAAATATCAAGCTTTCAGTATGCATAGTTTTTAAGGGAATCGGTTTGCCTTCCCTCTTCTCTTTCTTTTCTTTTTCAGATCTTACCCAAAGGATCAAATTCAGGCCATACCGGATGTGCCCAAATCATTTCCATCTGACGCCCAGGACAGCCCAGGAGGCCTGGCCTTGAGGAGCAACCCCCAGTGAGCACTATTTGTGAAGGGACCAAGATAGAACCACGTCAGTCGTTTCTGGTCAGGCAGGTCCCGGGCCCCGCCAGCATTGGCTCACTGCTATTCCTCTGTCAGCTGAGTTTTAGAAATAGGCTGCTGTTTACATTCTGGCCATGGACTGAAATAAGAAAAAAGAAGCTTTTCATTTCTATTCTAATTCCCTCCCTCCTTCTCCCTCCCCATTGTACAAATGACATGCTTCCCACCAAGTAGAGGTGATTTATAACAGATGGGTAAACTGAGGCACAGAGCAGTTGACTGATGTGTCCTGGCTCTGCTTGACTGTTGTATAACAAAGAAAGGCACACAGATTTCTCTGTCCAGAGCAAAATGCCTGGTCGCTAAGAGAGTGTTCAATCAAAAGGAAAACACCAGGCTTTTAAAAGAATCCCTTTGTTGCTATTTCTGGGAATGGTGCTTGGAGCCCACCTGCCTGGCCCCAGATTTTCACAGCTCGCTGAAACACAGAGAGCCTTTTAGTTCTGTTTTCACCTCCACAGTGACCAACATTATCAGACAAAATACACCTGGCAGGAAGGATTTCCAGCTGCTCTTGAAGGCAGCAGTGATTGCATCAAGGGCGGAGGTTGGGCACGCTAGTATTTACCATTGAGGCAGTGTCCAAACTGAATGAGACGGAAGACGGGACTGGCAGCCCGCAGCAATGGGCAGGGTGTGCACAGAACCTCTGCTTCTGCTGGAAGAGAATCTGATGGGAGAGGCTTGTTTTACTGCAGACAGTGGTCCTACCCCAGGAAGGACCCTTAGACAACCCTACATCCAGCCCTCTAAGTTGTTTTTCTTTTTAAAGACTGTACTTTTTTTAGAGCAGTTTTAGTTTCACAAAAAAATTGAAAGGAAGGTACAGAGCTTTTCCATATATACGCCCCTACCCCTACACATGTATAACTTCCCCCAAGATCAGCATCACTCACCAGAGTGGTACACTTGTTACCAAGGATGAACCTACAATGACACCTCATAATCATCCAGAGTCCATAGTTTACCTCAGGGTTCATTCTTGGTGTTGTATATTCTGTGGATTTGGACAAACATATAATGATATACATCCATCAGTATAATACCATACAGAGTATTTTTATTGCCCTAAAAATCCTCTAGACTCTGCCTTCTCATCTCTCCTGCCCCTCCCTGACCCCTGGCAACCACTGATCTTTTTACTATCTCCATAGTTTTGTCTTTTCCAGAATTTCATAGAGTTGGAATCATACTGTATGTAGCTTTCTCAGATTGGCTTTTTTTCACTTAGTAATATGCATTTAAGTTTTCTCCATGTCCTCTCACGGCTTGATGGCTCATTTCTTTTTAGTGTCAAATAATATTAAATCGTCTGGATGTGTCACAGTTTATTTATCCATTTACCTACTAAAGGACATCTTTGTTGCTTCCAAGCTTTGGCAGTTATGAACAAAGCTGCTATAAACATCTAGGTGCGGGTTTTCGTGTGGACGTAAGTTTTCAGCTATTTTAAGTAAATACCAAGGAGTGCAACTGCTGGATCATAAGGTAAGAGTATATTTAGTTTTGTAAGAAACCACTAAACTGTCTTGCAAAGTGGCTGTACCCCACTGGTGCATTCCCACCAGCAATGTATGATAGTTCCTGTATATGATGTGGAGCATATTTTCACATGCTTATTTTCCACCTATGTGTCTTTGGTTAGGTGTCTGTTAAGATCTTTGGCCCATTTTTAAATTGTTTCCTTGTTGATTTTTAAGAGTTCTATGTATTTTTGGATAACAGTCCTTTATCAGATGTGTCCTTTGTGAATATTTTCTCCCAATCTGTGGCTTGCCTTCTAAGTCTCTTGACACTGGATCCCCCAGAGCAGAACTTTTTAATTTTAATGAAGTCCAGCTTATCAATTATTTCTTTCATGAATTGTGCCTTTGATATTGTGTCTAAAAAGATATCACCATGCCCAAGATCATATAGGTTTTCTCCCATGTTATTTTCCAGGAGTTTTATAGTTTTGTGTTTTAAATTTAGATCTATGATCCATTTTGAATTAATTTTTGTGAAGGGATATAAAGTATGTGTCTGGATGCATTTATTTTGCATGCAGATGTCCAATTGTTCCAGAACCATTTGTTGAAGAGACTACCTTTGCTCCATTGTATTGCCTTTGCTTCTCTGTCAATGATCAGTTGACTATATTTAAAGGGGTATATTTCTGGGCTTTCTATTCTATTCCATTGATCTATCTGTCTATTCTTCCACCAATACCACACTATCTTGATTATTGTAGCTTTAAGGTGTCTTAAAGTCAGGTAGCATGAGTCCTACAACTTTGCTCTTCTATTCAATATTGTGTTGGCTATTCTGGATCATTTGCCTCTCCATGTAAACTTCAAAATTAGTTTGTTGATATCCGTAAAATAATTGCTGGAATTTTGACTGGGAGTGCATTGAATCTGTAGATCAAGTTGGGAAGAACTGACATCTTGACAATATTGAGTCTCCCTATCCATGAACATGGAGTCCATTTCCTTCATTTTTTAGGATGTTTGAAAAGGACTGGTGAGAGAGGACATCTTTGCGTTGTACCTGATTTTAGTGGGAAAGCTTCAAGTTTCTCACCATTAAGTATAATGTTAGCTCTAAGAGTTTTGCAGATAGTTTTTAGCAAGTTAAGAAAGTTCCACTCTATTCCCAGTTTACTGAGAGGTGTTTTTTTTGAAGTGTATACAAAAATGTTTAATGACTATATACAAAAACATGCAAATATAAATGATGAACTGGATAAAACATTTATCATACATAAGACAGTCCAAGAATTAAAATACTCACTAACAAGATAGCTAAAGGAGGATTTTTTGGAGATTTTTTTTCATTGAAGTATAGTTGATTTACAATATCATATATAAGTTTCAGGTGTACAACATAGTGATTCACAATTTTAAAAGATTATACTCCATTTATAGTTATTATAAAAGATTGGCTATATTCTGTGTGCTCTACAGTTACTGAGAGTTTTTGTCATGTGTGAGTGTTAGGTTTTGCTAAATTCTTTTTCTGCATCTGTTGATATGATCACATGATTTTTCTTTTTTAGTTTGTTGATGTGATGGATTTTTTTTTAATATAAAATTCTAAATGCATGAAAAATGTTATTTTAAAGAATAAGATGTTTTCATCATCTAAATTACTTGTTCTTGCTACTTAAATCAAGACTTTACAGAGAGACCTCTGTATTTTGTATCACACAGAGCAATCTGCTCAGTACTGGTCACATTTCACTTTCTAGAAATCAAATAAGTCACATCAGTAAGGATTTATGAGCACCATTTGTGTGCAAAACACAGTGCCTGACATCAAGAAGAATGCCAAGTAGCATATCCCTACAGTAGTGTTTACAATTTCTACTTTGAAATCATTTTAGAAGTTCCAAAGGAGTTGCAAAGTTAGTGCATAAGGTTGCTGTGCTTCACCCTGCTTTCCCCAAAGATAACAGTATACATAACCTTAATAAATTATCAAAACTGGGAAACAACCCTCTAGCCTTACAGATGAAAATATGGAAGCCTGGGAAGGCTGGGTGACTTGCCCAGAGGCACACAGTGTGTGAGCAACTCTGGGGTCTCCCACAGGCACACCCCTCACCCCACTGGGGCAGGCAAAGAGTGACTGGCAATGTCGAGGTTTGTCTGAGTCCAGCTTCGGGCGCTGATGAGCTGGATGACTTTGGACAAGTTTCTTAAACTCCCTAAGCATCAGTTTTCTCATCTGTAAAATGGAGATAATAATAGTACCTACCTTGAGGGGTTATTCTGGAGACAGAGAAAGTGTATGCAAAATGTTTGATACAATGTCTGACATATAACAAAAATCCAGTTTTATTGGAGGCTTCCTCTGTTCCTGGCACTGTTCCAGGTGCTTTGCATGTTAAAGTATTTGATCCTTATAACAAATCTAGAACACATCATCATCAGTTTACAAATGAGGAAAGTGAGGCACAAAGCTGTCACAGACCTAGTGAGGGACAGAGTTGGGACTCAAAGTTAGGCAGTTTGGGTTGAGGGGTGTTGCTTCAACATCCCACAGTCAAGACTTAAGGAGCAGAACCACCGCAGTTGCTGTTCTAGCACCTTGCCTCTCAGCTGGACCCACTGGCTGGCTGGACCAGCTTCTCTAAGCCATCTTACTTGTTCCACCTGCATGTGAACTTGAAGGCAGGCACTTATCATTTGGCCACCATAAGCCTAGTGGTTAATAAGCTACTGGGCTGACTTCACTAAGCTCTGGGGTCTTGAAGGAGCTCAGCAATCATCCAGTCTGAGCATTCCTACCTTTCCATCACCAGAAACTCCTTTCATTATCTCCCCACTTTTCTCCACCTCTTGGGTCCCCTTTGTCTGAAGAGATTTTGCTATCAAAATCTTATATTTGTTAATTAGTTGAGCTGTGTTTCCATTTTTTTTTTTTTTAATTTTACACTTTATTTATTTATTTATTTTTGGCTGTGTTGGGTCTTTGTTTCTGTGCGTGGGCTTTCTCTAGTTGCGGTGAGCGGGGGCCACTCTTCATCGTGGTGCGCAGGCCTCTCACTATCACGGCGTCTCTTGTTGCGGAGCACAGGCTCCAGACGCGCAGGCTCAGTAGTTGTGGCTCACGGGCCTAGTTGCTCCGCGGCATGTGGGATCTTCCCAGACCAGGGCTCGAACCCGTGTCCCCTGCATTGGCAGGCAGATTCTCAACCACTGCGCCACCAGGGAAGCCCTATGCTTCCATTTTTAAAAAATTAATCAAAGCTATATACAATTAACAAATAGAGATATTGAGCAGCAAAGGATAACCAATGTCATCACACTGGTTTAAGAGAATTCTAGCCAAAAGCAAACAAAATTTGACATTTTAATGAGCCTATGCAGTCTTAGCAGGCAGGGGTAGGACTTCAATGTGACTTCTAAAAATGCTGAAAATAGCTTGAGGACTCCTAAGGGTTTAGGAATCCCAGGGAATTAATCCAGTCCCAAAAGACTCTAAAGATTCCAGAAAATCCCCTACAAAATATAAATACGCTTTGTTATATGTGCTTTATGTTGGCCCAAATCCCCTTTTCCATATCTTAATCCCATTCTACCTTAAAGTTTGATATTTACATGGGAACCTCTAAAATTTAAGGATATCCAATTGCATTAAAATATTTCTATGCACATATGGTACCCAGGTGCATAATAAATGTAGAAATCATTATTTCAAAAATAGTGGCATGTTGTTTATTTTCTGGTCATTCAATCTGTCTACCTATCCACATATTTTCAGCCATTTTCCCTCTCCTATTCAGCCTTTAGCCCCATTTGCCATATTCCTTTCTTTGCTATTAAGTCTGAGGTGCAGTAAACAAGCATTATGTTAGTTAGGGTTCCCCACAGAAACAGAAGCAATAGTGTATATATATATATATAGAGAGAGAGAGAGAGAGAGAGACAGAGAGACAGAGAGACAGAGAGACAGAGAGAGACAGAGAGACAGAGACAGACAGAGACAGAGACACAGAGACAGAGAAATGGAGACAGAGAGAGGCAGAGAGTTTACTTTAAGGAATGAACTTACATGATTGTGGGGACTGGCAAGTCCAAAATTTGCAGAACAGGCTGGCAGCCTAGAAATTCCAAGAGTTTGATGTAGTGACTCAAGTCTGAAGGGAGCTTGGAGGCTGAATTCCTTCCTCTTCCAGGGACTTAAGTCTTTTCTCTTACAGCCTTCAACTGAGTGGATGAAGCCCACCCACACATGGAGAGTAATCTGTTCTACTCTAAGTTTACTGATTTAGATGTTAATCCATCTTAAAAATATCTTTACAGCAATATCTAGATTGGTTTTGATGAAACAACTGTGCACCATAGCTAGCCATGATGACACAGAAATGTAACTATCATATGTAAAAGTACTGTATTTAGCCTTGGGGCTGAAAGATGTATATAACCTTGTCCCTGAACTTAAGGAGTTGATAGTCAAGTAGAGAAGTGAAGAAGTGAAGAAATGATTTTGGCAAACATCATATTCAGGAGTGAATACAAAGCTAAGACCAAGAAGGGTAGACTTCAGGCCAGTATGAGAAGGTTATGCTTTAACAGGTACAATCTGAGCTGAATTTTAAAGGCTGAGAAGAGGCTCGCCCAGAGGAAAGGCATCCCAATGATGGAGAAGTGAAAGGATGTGGACAACTGTGAATGGCTTGATATGACGGAGGTGGGGTGTGTGGGTGTGAGGGTGGAGCCGCTGGGATGAGGATAGAAGGATGCTGAGGCACAGACTGTGAAGTGAGGGTTGTAGGGAGTTTTACAGAGGAAGCAGAAGCTCCCTGCGCACCTCTGGCTGTTTCTATCAGGGAATGGTATCAAGGCCTCCACACAGCAGGCAGTGAGGCTTCCTGAAATTATTCCAGCTGGACATTCCCTCGGAAGTGATCACTGATGATTTTCACCCAAGGAGGTGCCTCCGGCACCACTGTATGTGGTAAGGGATGGGCGGGACTCTGGAGGCTCCCCGCTCCCTTTTCGAGTTACGCACTCCAATGCTGTACATATTTCATGGGGCTTTTTGACTTCCGGTCAGTGGCTTTTTTTCATGACGGCCCCTTTTCTGGGCAGCCTTCATGCTTGCCTCAGTCCAGGAGCTGTGGGAGGCACTGGGATTTCAGAATATTCCAACCTCACTGCCTGTTTACACTTCCCCACTCTTCCTTCAGACAGTCCTCCTCTAGGTGAGACAAAATAAAAATAGTGCTGGAGAGGTTCACACCTTAATGTGATCAGAGAGCACCTTAATTGGGACCATTTGTTATCCAGCTGGTTCTGCCTGGTGAGCCAAATTCCCTGGCCAGAGTCCCAGGCTTGCGGGGTGGGCGGCAACTGCAGCTGGGTGGAGGGGTCTGAGCAGGGGCTGTGGGCATAGGTAGAATTCCCGTATAGGACATGACTTACATGCCTCAGTGAGGATCTGGGGTGGAAGGTCGAGTGAGGGATAATGTGCCCAAGACCCTTCGTGCATCTGAACATAGGTGTGAGGACCCTCTTCCCTCTGATGGGTCCTGGTGCGGTTACTATAGGAGGAGTTCTTCCGGAGGAAAAACTAAAATAAAAGCAAGACAAACACGAAATCTTCTTTCCCTCATTCTTCTCCCAAAGTTTTGGAAACAGTCGTTCCTTCCTTATGAGCTAAAGTTAGCTCTTTCACATTAACGCCGAGTGGAAAGAAATAACATCAAATGAACGGTCGACTATATCAATGAACGTTTTCAGTTCTGGATAGGGAAACTGACATTTTAGGTAAAATAATGTACATGGCAAATTGGGAAGTTCAATATTTTTTGCACAATAACTTTTACTCTCTTAAAATATCAGAAAAGTGGGACTTCCCTGGTGGTCCAGTGGTTAAGAATCAGCCTTCCAAAGCAGGGGACGCGGGTTCGATCCCTGGTCAGGGAACTAAAATCCCACAGGCTGCGGGGCAACTAAACCCACGCACTCTAGAGACCATGTGCTTCAACTAAGGAGAAGCCCGAACACTGCAAGGAAGAGCCTGTGTGCAGCAACTAAGACCCGACTCAGCCAAATAAATAAATTAAATATTTTAAAAAATTAGAAAAGCAGAACAAAGATGTCCTATGCAAAAAGGTAAGCTTTATAAATAAGCAGGGAAATAAAGGTACAGGATCAGTGAGCTGGGAAGACTTGAGAGATCATCCAGCCCCCAGAGGAAGATCTCTGTTCAGAGAGACTGTTTGCTTCACTAAGTTCACACAGCTAACAAGTAAAATTAAGGGAGAAACACATTAGTCTATTGATAGCACTTGTTCCTCTACATAATGTTGCCATCTAGATTTTTGACCATTGCTTATCCATTTTGGAAGCCTACTTGACAATGTGATGGAACTTTCAGGAATCCATACAGCAAAAAATAGAGCCAATTTCACTCCATTTTTCGTTGGCTCGTTTTGGTGGAATGTATACACAATTCACCACCAGACACCATTGCATAGTCTGAAAGGAGTAAGGAGTGAAAGAGATTTTATGCTCAATCTCTCAGTAGAGGAAAGCACTGTGACATGCATCCCCAAGGGTCTGATTGAATTTTGGGGGGTTTTAGGTGTGTTAGTGGGATTTGTGGCATGAAAAGAGATAAACGAGGAGTTAAAAGGAATTGCTGCTTTCTGGAGATCAAGAATGCCCTGAAGTCGGACATAACTACACTGAACTCTGGTCTACTCTTCTTATAAGGTAGGTGCCATCAATTGGTTACTTTTGTGAGGAAGGTACGTGTTCTATCTAAAAGAGAGACATAATTAGTTTGTTCAACTAAATGACTCTTGCTACAGACTGAATGTTTGTGTCTCCTGCCCCCAAATTCATATGTTAAATGCTAATGCCCAATATGATGGTATTTAGAGGTAGGGCTTTGGGATGATAAGGTCATGAGGGTGGAGCCCTCGTGAATGGGATTAGTGCCCTAGAAAAAGAGGCCCTAGAAAGATCCTTACTCCTTTTGCCATGTGAGAACGCAGCAAAAAATTGTCCATCTATGAACCATGAAGAAGGCTCTCACCAGACACCAGATCTGCTGGCATGTTGATCTTGGACTTCTAAGAACTAAAAGAAATAAATTTCTGTTGTTTATTAGCTGCCCAGTATATGGCTTTTTTTTTTTTAACAGCAGCCTGAATGGACTCAGACAACTCTTTGTGAAGAGATGTTGTAACAAGTCAACAAAGAAATATGAAAACAGCTGGGCTATGCAAAAAACTTGCATATTTACCATGATATTTGTTGAAGTGGAATTTTACCTGGCCATAGCATAATGAAAGCACAGAAGTTCTTACCTTTGCAGCAAATAATTTGTTGGGTTTTATACAGTCTTAGGCTTTGACACAGATCTTCATAACCCTTCTGTCATGAAACCAGGATGGAACCCATCTCCCTACCCCAGGGATATGGGAGATATGGATATGGGAGAAGAGATGAAACTGACTAATTATTGGTGATGACGAGGCTGTAGGTCAAAGGTAGGGACAGGGGGATACTTTTAAGATTTTGAACACTTTCTGTTTTGTCAAAGACACCCTGAGGCACCCCAGACAACCCAAGCAAGAAGCAAAATGAGGGATCCTTTGCCTCCAGTCAGATATCTATACAGGTCAGGGGAGCAGCCTCACAAGAGTCAGAGAGATAGGCTGTCTTCCTGCCCAGTCACCACGAGATGACAGAGTCAGAGGGTCACTCAGATCTGTTTGTTGAATACTTGAGCCCCCTAAACTCCAGAATGACTTCTTGAAGAGGAAGAGAGCAGGAGGATTCTATAGAGGGCAGCCTTATGAAGACTCTGGGGGTCCCCAGCTGGCTCTGGCCCTGTACACAGCCACTCAGCAGTATTATTCAGTACCGGTCACTGGCAGAATACTGAGGGAGTTAGAAGAGCTGTGAAGGTTCTCCCCATTCCTAAGGGTATGTATTGACACAGAACCAGTCAATAGAAATGCAAGTGACCAAGACATTTACCCTCAACCTCAGCTGCCCAGAGACAACACAAACACCCCTGCCAACTCTTTGGTGAGACACGCATCCAATCATAGAACTGGAAGCAGCTCAGCAATCACCTTGAACAAATCCTCTTTCCAATTTACAGATGAAGGAATAGTGCCCAGAGAAGAGAAGTTCTGTACCAACAGAATTAGGAAGAGGCAGAGTTGGGAGTTGGAATAGAATCCCAGGCTTCTGGAGTCAACCAGGGCTCCCTGTCCTGTCCATGCTACCTGCCTCTTCTTGTGAGTCATGGGAAAGAATGAAGTGACAGAGGCCAAATAACCCTACAATCTGGGTTTTAATCTCCTCTCTGATGTAATTAGTGTTTCCGAATAGTCAAGACAGTGTTCAGCTTTGCCTATTTTTCTACCCACAAACTGACAGAAGAACAAAATCACAAGCATAGCATAAGGATAGCCTTGCCCCTAAACTTTACATGTGTCTTCCCAACATAGTTATGCCAGGCTGTCTTCCACTCTTAGCTCAGCTTTCTCACTAAATCTATGCACCATGGAGCGTGGAGGTTAAAGCAGAAGTGCTGGAGCCAGACTGCCTGGGTTTGAACCCCACCATTTCCCCTGTTGGCTCTGTGACCTTGGGTAAGTCCCTTAACCTCTCTCTCCTTTAGTTTACTTTCTGGGAAAATAAGGAGGTAGGATCAGGTCCTTTCAAAGGTGCTGCTTAGCTCTGATGTGACTGTGATTTTATTTACTAAAATATGTGAGAAATGACCAATATGCCAGTTGGAGGAGGGGATGGGTCAGGAGAGCAAGCATTGGGAGAGAAAGATGGACCAAAGAGCCTTTTCACTCCACTGAAAAACAGCTGCTCTTGTTTCTCTTTGCCTTGCGTGGGGGTGTCCCCAACAACAGAGGAAGAGGAACACAGGAACTTTGAATTGTTGTTATATAGGAGGACCGTGTGGTCATGTACTTGAACAGGAAGCAGAGTTACAACAAATAACAGTGAATCAGTGACTGGCTAAGAGTTCGATGAAGACTGGATATTTGACCCCAGGCTGGGGAACAATGAAGTCTAAAACCTTGGGATGTATCAGCTGGGGTGGATTAAGTAATTGCCAGAGTAACCCCGGTAACTAGTCTGGAAGCCATCCGCAGGGGCTTGGAACTGATGAATCAGATTTGCTGGAAATGGGGCCAAGGAATATGCATTTTAACCAGCACCTCAGATTGACTTTTTAGGTTTAAATTAATTTTTTTTTAATTAAAGACAAAGAAAAATTATTGAAAGCAGCAAGGGAAAAATGAAAATTACATACAGGGGAACTCCCATAAGGTTAACAGCTGATTTTTCAGCAGAAACTCTACAAGCCAGAAGGGAGTGGCATGATATACTTAAAGTGATGAAAGGGAAGAACCTACAACCAAGATTACTCTACCCTGCAAGGATCTCATTCAGATTCGATGGAGAAATCAAAAGCTTTACAGACAAGCAAAAGCTAAGAGAATTTGGCACCACCAAACCAGCTCTACAACAAATGCTAAAGGAACTTCTCTAAGTGGGAAACACAAGAGAAGAAAACGACCTACAAAAACAAACCCAAAACAATTAAGAAAATGCTCATAGGAACATACATATCGATAATTACCTTAAACGTGAATGGATTAAATGCTCCAACCAAAAGACACAAGCTTGCTGAATGGATGCAAAAACAAGACCCATATATATGCTGTCTACAAGAGGCCCACTTCAGACCTAAGGACACATACAGACTGAAAGTGAGGGGATGGAAAAAGATATTCCATGCAAATGGAAATCAAAAGAAAGCTGGAGTAGCAATATTCATATCAGATAAAATAGACTTTAAAATAAAGAGTGTTACAAGAGACAAGGATGGACACTACATAATGATCAAGGGATCAATCCAAGAAGAAGATATAATAATTATAAATATATATGCACCCAATATAGGAGCATCTCAATACATAAGGCAACTGCTAACAGCTATAAAAGAGGAAATCAACAGTAACACAATAATAGTGGGGGACTTTAACACCTCACACCAATGAACAGATCATCCAAACAGAAAATAAATAAGGAAACAGAAGCTTTAAATGACACAATAGGCCAGATAGATTTAATTGATATGTATAGGACATTCCATCCAAAAACAGCAGATTACACTTTCTTCTCAAGTGTGCATGGAACATTCTCCAGGATAGATCACATCTTGGATCACAAATCAAGCCTCAATAAATGTAAGAAAATTGAAATCATATCAAGCATCTTTTCTGACCACAATGCTATGAGATTAGAAATCAATTATAGGGAAAAAAATGTAGAAAACACAAACACATGGAGGCTGAATAATACGTTACTAAATAACCAAGAGATCACTGAAGAAATCAAAGAGGAAATCAAAAAATACCTAGAGACAAATGACAATGAAAACACGACGATCCAAAACCTATGGGATGCAGCAAAAGCAGTTCTAAGAGGGAATTTTATAGCTATACAAGCCTACCTCAAGAAACAAGAAAAATCTCAAATAAACAATCTAACCTCACACCTAAAGGAACTAGAGAAAGAAGAACAAACAAAACCCAAAGTTAGCAGAAGGAAAGAAATCATAAGATCAGAGCAGAAATAAATGAAATAGAAACAAAGAAAACAAGAGCAAAGATCAATAAAACTAAAAGCTGGTTCTTTGAGAAGATAAACAAAATTGATAAACCATTAGCCACGCTCATCAAGGAAAAGAGGGAGAGGACTCAAATCAATAAAATTAGAAATGAAAAAGGAGAAATTACAACAGACACTGCAGAAATACAAAGCATCCTAAGAGACTATTACAAGCAACTCTATGCCGATAAAATGGACAACCTGGAAGAAATGGACAAATTCTTAGAAAGATATAACCTTCCAAGACTGAACCAGGAAGAAATAGAAAACACGAACAGACCAATCACAAGGAATGAAATTGAAACTGTGATTAAAAATATTCCAACAAACAAAAGTCCAGGGCCAGATGGCTTCACAGGTGAATTCTATCAAACATTCAGAGAAGAGCTAACACCCATCCTTCTCAAACTCTTCCAAAAAATTGCAGAGGAAGGAACACTCCCAAACTCATTCTATGAGGCCACCATCACCCTGATACCAAAACCAGACAAAGATACTACAAAAAAAGAAAATTACAGACCAATATCACTGATGAATATAGATGCAAAAATCCTCAACAAAATACTAGCAAACAGAATCCAGCAATACATTAAAAGGATCATACACCACGATCAAGTGGGATTTATCCCAGAGATGCAAGGATTCTTCAATATATTCAAATCAATCAATGTGATACACCATATTAACAAATTGAAGAATAAAAAGCATATGATCATCTCAATAGATGCAGAGAAAGCTTTTGACAAAATTCAACACCCATTTATGATAAAAACTCTCCAGAAAGTGGGCATAGAGGGAACCTACTTCAACATAATAAAGGCCATATATGACAAACCCACAGCAAACATCATTCTCAATGGTGAAAAACTGAAAGCATTTCCTCTAAGATCAGAAACAAGAGAAGGCTGTCCACTCTCACCACTACTATTCAACATAGTTTTGGAAGTCCTAGCCACGGCAATCAGAGAAGAAAAAGAAATAAAAGGAATACAAATTGGAAAAGAAGAAATAAAACTGTCACTCTTTGCAGATGACATGATACTATACACAGAGAATCCTAAAGATGCCACCAGAAAACTACTAGAGCTAATCAATGAATTTGGTAAAGTTGCAGGATACAAAATTAATGCACAGAAATCTCTTGCATTCCTATACACTAATGATGAAAAATCTGAAAGAGAAATTAAGGAAACACTCCCATTTACCACTGCAACAAAGAGAATAAAATACCTAGGAATAAACCTACCTAGGGAGACAAAAGACCTGTATGCCAAAAACTATAAGACACTGATGAAAGAAATTAAAGATGATACCAACAGATGGAGGGATATACCATGTTCTTGGATTGGAAGAATCAATATTGTGAAAATGACCATACTACCCAAAGCAATCTACAGATTCAATGTAATCCCTATCAAATTACCAGCGGCATTTTTTATGGAACTAGAACAAAAAATCTTAAAATTTGTATGGAGATACGAATAGCCAAAGCAGTCTTGAGGGAAAAAAACGGAGCTGGAGGAATCAGACTCCCTGACTTCAGACTATACTACAAAGCTACTGTAATCAAGACAATATGGTACTGGCACAAAAACAGAAACATAGATCAATGGAACAGGATAGAAAGCCCAGAGATAAGCCCACGCACCTATGGTCAACTAATCTATGACAAAGGAGGCAAGGATATACAATGGAGAAAAGACAGTCTCTTCAATAAGTGGTGCTGGGAAAACTGGACAGCTACATGTAAAAGAATGAAATTAGAACACTCCTTAACACCATACACAAAAATAAACTCAAAATGGATTAGAGACCTAAATGTAAGACCGGACACTATAAAACTCTTAGAGGAAAACATAGGAAGAACACTCTTTGACATAAATCACAGCAAGATCTTTTTTGATCCACCTCCTAGAGTAATGAAAATAAAAACAAAAATAAACAAATGGGACCTAATGAAACTTAAAAGCTTTTGCACAGCAAAGGAAACCATAAACAAGACAAAAAGACAACCCTCAGAGTGGGAGAAAATATTTGCAAACGAATCAACGGACAAAGGATTAATCTCCAAAATATATAAACAGCTCATGCAGCTCAATATCAAAAAAAAAAAAAAAAACCCTATCCAGAAATGGGCAGAAGACCTAAATAGACATTTCTCCAAAGAAGACATACAGATGGCCAAGAGGCACATGAAAAGCTGCTCAACATCACTAATTATTAGGGAAATGCAAATCAAAACTACAATGAGGTATCACCTCACACCAGTTAGAATGGGCATCATCAGAAAATCTACAAGCAACAAATGCTGGAGAGGGTGTGGAGAAAAGGGAACCCTCTTGCACTGTTGGCGGGAATGTAATTTGAAACAGCCACTATGGAGAACAGTATGGCAATCCCTTAAAAAACTAAAAATAGAATTACCATATGATCCAACAATCCCACTACTGGGCATATACTCAGAGAAAACCATAATTCAAAAAGACACATGCACCCCAATGTTCATTGCAGCACTATTTACAATAGCCAGGTCATGGAAGCAACCTAAATGCCCATCGACAGACGAATGGATAAAGAAGTTGTGGTACATATATACGATGGAATATTACTCAGCCACATAAAGGAATAAATTGGGTCATTTGTTGAGCCGTGGATGGATCTAGAGACTGTCATACAGAGTGAAGTAAGTCAGAAAGAGAAAAACAAATATCGTATATTAACGCATGTATGTGGAACCTAGAAAAATGGTACAGATGGACCAGTTTGCAGGGCAGAAATTGAGACACAGATGTAGAGAACAAACGTATGGACACCAAGGCGGGGAAAGCCGCGGCGGGGTGGGGATGGTGGTGTGATGAATTGGGAGATTGGGATTGACATGTATACACTGATGTGTATAAAATTGATGACTAATAAGAACCTGTTGTATAAAAAAATAAATAAAATAAAATTCAAAATAAATAAAGATTTCTTTCTTTTTCTTTTTCTTTTCCTTTTCTTTTTTTGGCTGCATCGCAACACATGGGATCTTAGTTCCCCGACCAGGTATCAAACCGGTGCCCCCTGCAGTGGAATCGCGGAGTCCTAATCACTGGACCACCAGGGAATTCCCTCTAGGCTTAAATTTCAGAGCGACTGATGTGGTCCTTCACCTCACTTTTAAACAGCAATCAGCTAGTTCTTTTTTCTCTGCTTCCTTCTACACAGGGAGCTAGAAAGCAGGCGTAAGAAATACTGTGGGTAAGAAAGGGCCAGAAAATTCTCAAGTCCTCAGGCAAAGATAGATTTGATTCCCTTCTGCCTGTTGCCCCGCAAAATGTGTTAATGCTCGTGTACACATGGTTTCTGGTGTTGCCAAGATGAGGAGAAAGGCTTCCTGAGAAAGGAGACCCTTACTCTTCACAGGCCTCATGGAGCAGGTCAGAAGGGGCCTTGGATGGTCTTGTTCCAGAAGAAGCTGCTCCCTCACCACTATCACCCCAACCCCTGCTCCCACCATAGCAGAGTCCTAACCTCTCATGAAAGTAGTTTCTCTGAGGTCAAGGACTGAGAACAAACTGCAAATAAAAAACATAGGGCTTCCCTGGTGGCGCAGTGGTTGAGAGTCTGCCTGCCAATGCAGGGGACACGGGTTCGAGCCCTCGTCTGGGAGGATCCCACATGCCGCGGAGCAACTAGGCCCGTGAGCCACAATTACTGAGCCTGCGCGTCTGGAGCTTGTGCTCCGCAACAAGAGAGGCCGCGATAGTGAGAGGCCCGCACACCGCGATGAAGAGTGGCCCCCACTTGCCGCAACTAGAGAAAGCCCTCACACAGAAACGAAGACCCAACACAGCCAAAAATAAATTAATTAATTAATTAAAAAAAAAAAAAAAAGAAACTGCTAAAATGTTTAAAAAAAAAAAAAAATCAGTCTTCTTAGCAGCTGGCTCACTTGAGGCCACTCCAGAGAGAAGACAAACCACTGTATAAGGCAGGAACAGCTTGATTTGGGGCATGTATAAATTAGGAAATGTGTAGTACTAAATGGAAAAATAATAGGTAGTTTTATTTGCAGAGCTGATAGGCAAATTTGGCATTCTGTGTGCTCAGACTTTTTTTTTTAATTGGAATATAGTTGCTTTACAATGGTGCGTTAGTTTCTGCTGTACAACGGAGTGAATCAGCTATACATATACATATATCCCCTCCTTCTTGGACCTCCCTCCCCACCCCCATTCCCCTCATCTAGGTCATCATATAACACCTAGCTGAGCTCCCTGTGCTATACCTCAGGTTCCCACTAGCTATCTATTTTACAAATGGTAGTGTATTTATGTCAAACCTAATCTCCCAATTCATCCCACCCTCCCCAGACACAGACGTAGAGAACGGACACGTGGACTCAGACTTTTAAATATTTATAACCGAGAACCTACAGGAGTAATGTTCCTGCAGAGACCTTTCTGACAGAATATTGCAAACTCCAAAGTGCCCTTTGCTAAGTCTTTCTGCAAACCCATTCAACACCTTTTTAAAAATAATGGCTAAATATTCCTGGGTCACCTTAGTAACTACTGTATGGTAATACCTTGAATGCTGCCAGAGATCCAGGGGCCTGGGATACACCCAAAATACAGGGGAAACTACCCAGCAAAGAGGTCCCTTTGCTAATAAGCAAGCGGACGTGCTAAACCTACTGCAGATTAACGTGGAGGAACCGTAGAACCTCCTCCCCGATGCGTTTTGCGTGAGGTGGGCCCTGGAGACCCATTCTGGAAGTATTTCAGGGAGCATGAGAGACTCATATTTTCTTATGACTCAGGCAGCTCTTAGGGAGTCCTGACCAAACCCTAACTCCCAAGAAGAGGTTTCTTTGGGGTGTTGAGACTTTGGAACTTGTCCTTCCCAGAGTGTCCTAGAGAGGGGAGGAGCTGACCCAGAACTAGACACTCCATTATAGTGCCTCCCTAATGCCCACAGTACTCGCTAGTGGGAGTGCCTGGTCCCCACTGGCCCACACCGCATCCTGGGAAACAGTCCTAGGGGAATGTAAGCAACTTGTCTAAAGTCCCAGTAAAGCAAGTGGCAAGGCGAAGATTCAAACTCACATCTTTCAAACCCCAAGGCTGCACTGCAGCATAAGAAAAGTGCCATGGGACATTTTCAAGCAATTATGAAAGTAATATTATGCTTTTAGATATTGAGGAGTGCTTCGCCAAACTTCAGACTTAATTACAAATAGATTTATTTGTTTATAAATTAAGGCTGATAACATCCACTCACAGAGTTACGCTGAGTACTGAATGAACTAACATGTAAGTCAAGCACCCAACATTTTTTTCTGGAACATAGAAAGCTCGTAAAATGTGAGAGCTATTAGTTTTGTTTTTTTTTTTTCATAAATTTATTTATTTATTTATTTTTGGCTGTGTTGGGTCTTCGTTTCTGTGCGAGGGCTTTCTCTAGTTGTGGCAAGCGGGGGCCACTCCTCATCGCGGTGCGCGGGCCTCAAAGCTATTAGTTTTATTGCGTTTGGGGAGTGGAAACAAATGAATGGGTTAGGTGAAGTATGCACATCATTTTCTATGACCCAATACAGAGACAAATCAATGCTTTGGGGGAATTAAATGTGTTACAATTGTCTCCCTATCCGATTTGGACTTGACAAATCTTTAAACCAGCCGACCAACAAAGAAAAAAAGATTTTTTAGGGATGATTTTAAGAGATTGGATGGGGGTGTACTCAAGACTGTTTTGAATTGTGAAGCAAATACAAACAATAAAAGGGCTGCAAGAAAGAACATAATAGCCAGCCTGCCAAGACCAGAAAGAGAAAATATCCATCCTTCATTCTGCAAGAAATGAGCACCCACCACGTGGTGAGAAGTATGCAGCCCTGATGCGTGCACCTCTCAGGAGGGCATTTCTGGTGCTAGAGACTAGATTGGACGCTCCATGGGCACAGACAAATCACAGCACATTTCTTTAACGACAAGGGAAGACCATCTCAGAGGAACCAGTTTAGGAGAAGATAGTAACATAGCCCCAAAATTTTCAGCAGTAACAGCTGCTTCTACTGTCAACATTTCTTCTGAAGCAGTTGTATTTATTAGGCAAGCTTTTGTAAATACAATTTTATTGAAATTGTGACATTTGATGTTTTGAATAGAGAATGTGAGAAAGATGTGATTATTCCTACCAATCAAAATATGAAAAAAATGAGGGTTTTTTTGGGGGGGAGAGGGGTCCTCTTTACTTATGTAGCTGTTGGAGTTTGTAGAAAGGAATATCAGAAAAATGTTTGCAATTTCAAAGAGTACCTGTGGCCAACCTTTACCTAACAATGCAGATTAAAAATTAACCCCAAATGGATTAAAAATCTAAATGTAAGACCTAAAACTATAAAACTCGTAGAAGAAAACACAGGGCAAAGCTTTAGGACACTGGATTTGGCGATGATTTCTTGGATATGACACCAAAGGCACAGGCAAGAAAAGAAAAAATAAATAGACTGGGCTTTAAGAAAATTTTAAAATGTGTGCCACAGAAGACACAATCAACAGAGTAAAAAGACAACCCACAGGATGGAAGGAAATCTGTGCAAATCATATATCTGACAAGAGATTAATATCCAGAATATATGGAGAACTCATAAAACTCAACAACAAAAAAACCCAACTTGATTCAAAAATGGACAAAGGACTCGAAAAGACATTTCTCCAAAGAAGATTACAAAAGGCCAATAAGCACATGAAAGATGCTCAACATCACTAATTATCAGGGAAACACAAATCAAAACTACAAAGATATACTACCTCACACCCTTTAGGATGGCTATTATAAAAAAAAAACATGGAAAAGAACAAGTGTTAGGATGTGGAGAGACTGGAACTTCTGTGTACTGTTGGGAATGTAAAATGGTACAGCAGCGATGGAAAACAGTATGGTGGTTTTCAAAAAATTAAATATGGAACTGCCATATGATCTAGCATTCCACTTCTGGGTATAAACCCAAAATAATTGAAAGCAGTGTCTTTTAAAAAAAATTTTATTGAGGTATAGTTGATTTACAATGTCATGTTAATTTCTGCTATACAGCAAAGTGACTCAGTTCTACATACATATATATTCATTTTCATGTTCTTTTCCTTTATGGTTTATCACAGGATATTGACTATAGTTCCCTGTGCTACACATTAGGACCTTGTTGTTTATCCATACTATATATAATAGTTTGCATGAAAGCAGGGTGTTGAAGAGATATTTGCACACCTATGTTCATAGCATCATACTCTGCCTAACATCTAAAAAGTCCCTGGTACCTTCAAGGAGATGGATACTAATGGAGACCTCAGAGCAGATCTAATACACACACACACACACACACCATCAGTCTTGTTACATTATAGTGACACCTCATTTTTTGACCAAAAACTACGATTACCCAGTTTGATGGCAGGTGGGACCACTAGTTATTCATCTAATAGTCTCCTCAGAGTGAACGTACAGGGACTGTTCCATGAACAGTGTCCAAAGAGTATTTCCTCATTGACTTAGCCATTGATTGAGGATCCCCTTGAGTCACAGGACTTTGGTCTGAATAACTTATAGCTGTTTCCATAAACTCAAGCCACTTTCATTTGCCAGCTCTGTGTTCTTGGCAAATAAGTTTACAGCTCAGGGCCTTCTCCATGCCATGGAAGTAATACAAAGTTTGGGGGATGTTTTGAGGATAAATGTGATAATGTATAAATACATGGTATGATTATTTATTATCATCATTTAGATGGCTATCCATAGGCTGTGAAAGTAATTTCACACCAAGATTTCCCAGAATGTTTGGATTCATGAAAGTTAACTGGAATAAGTTTTTGTCTTCATAAAGTAGACATTTCTCATTTGTTGCATTAGTCCTAGAATGTTGATTAAAAATTCAGTTACACACTATTACAATTTGAGGGATTAATAAAAAGGGTGACGATTTGACAGAGACTTTTACAATTCCCAGCTTTTTCATTACCATTTGTGAAGCAAAGGAATGCTATTGAGACTGAAATGAGAGGGAGGTAGAGATTTTAAATGGAAAGTACCATGACGGGCATCTGAAGTTTCTTTTGGATTAGGCTCTGATTAAAGAATGGAAAATATTTTTGCAATGAAAATTCTTGTCATTAAGCCAAACACCTTTGTTGGATTAGGTTCCTCTTGGGAGAGCTGAAGCTCCCTCCTGGGCAAGGCACCTCATCTCTTTAAGGGCTGACATCCCATCTGTAACCAATAATCTCAATATGGATCTGTCTGAGCCTAGTAGTTGTAGGATTTAATTTTTTAAAATAGATTGGTGTAGGATTAAATTGCCAAGAAAGAGTTAAATATTTGTGTCTTCATATTGGCCATTCTTTAATCACAAAAGTATATATTTTGTACACTTCTACAAAATATATTTAAATGTTTAGTTACAAAGTATGTTTACATGTTTCATTGTAAAAGTATGGTATTTTGTACATTTCTACAAAATATATTTATTTGTGAAAAATTTAGAAAATGCAGAAAAGCATAAAATAGAATAAAAATCCCCCATAATCATATTTCATTTTTGAGCCTATCTTTTTAATCTTCTTTCTATGTATATACATACATATATACACATACATTTATATGTTAGATTTGTATAATATACAAAATACACACTTTTAATGAGCTCATATTTACAAACTGCTAGGAACTGGTTTTTTAATTTAGTGTCTCATGAACATTTGCCCGTGTCAATAAACATTCTCCTACTGAATGATTGTAGGTGGCTGTAGAATAACCCGTTGCAGTGGGTTTTGGTGTGGTCTGGCCTCAGGGTTCAAGGAACCCTTCGCTGGGCCAGGCTGGTTAGCACTTCCCTGACCTTCTGTGCTCTAGAGGAACATGTGTTCTGGTGAGGACATCCCATGGTGGGATGCTTGCTGGCATCCTCTGCTGGGTCCACTGTCACTCTCTGTGCTGTCCCCTGGGGTTCAACAGAAGTGGCAGCACCAGCCTCTCATGCCTGAGGACTTCGACAACCTGGAACTGCCCCTTGGAGGGTGGGAGGAGGGGAGGATGCCTTTGGTCGTGGCCATCCCACCTACTGAGGGAGGCAGCCTGGCCAGGAGTTAATACCACATGCTCTGGTGTCCGGCTGACTGGCCTTGAATCCCTGCCCCACTATGCACCAGCTGTAGGACCTCGGGTAAGGTGCCTAACCTCTCTGGGTGAGAGAAGATAATAATAACAGTGCCTACTTCATAGAGTTGTTGTGAGAATTAAATAAGAAATTCATGCAAAGCTTAGCACAGTGCCTGGCATATTATAAGAGCTCAGTAGATGTTAGCCATTATCATTGTCGCCTCAGTGTCCCTGTGAAGGTGGGGGAAGTTTGATGGGAAAACAAGAGGGGATAAGGTACAGAGATGACTCAGAAGAAGGAAGAATGTAGGAAGGATTCTGGCAATGGTGGTGGGAGGGGCAGTGTGATGGTTAATTTTATATGTCAGCTAGGTCATAGTACCCAGATATTTGGTCAAACGCCTGTCTAAATGTCACTCTGATGGGTTTTCTTTTTTTTCTTTTTTTTAAATTAATTCATTTATTTATTTTTGGCTGTGTTGGGTCTTCGTTTCTGTGCGAGGGCTTTCTCCAGTTGCGGCAAGCGGGGGCCACTCTTCATCACGGTGCACGGGCCTCTCACTATCGTGGCCTCTCTTGTTGCGGAGCACAGGCTCCAGATGCGCAGGCTCAGTAGTTGTGGCTCACGGGCCCAGCTGCTCCGCAGCATGTGGGATCTTCCCAGACCAGGGCTCGAACCCGTGTCCCCTGCATTGGCAGGCAGATTCTCAACCACTGTGCCACCAGGGAAGCCCTCTTTTTTTTTTTTTTAAAGATGTGATTAACATTTAAATCAGTAGACTTTGAGTAAAGCAGATTACCCTCCATAGTGTGGGTGGGCCTCATCCAATCAGTTGAAGGCTTAAGAGAAAAAAGACTGACCTCCTTCCAGGAAGAGGGATTTCTACCTCCAGACCGCCTTGAACTTGAACTGCAACATCAACTCTTCTCTGATCTCCAGCCTGCCAGAGATTTTGGACTTACCAGCCCTCATAATCATGTGAGCCAATTCCTAAAAATCTCTTTCCAACAAAAAATATGTATGTTTTAATATAAAAAATATATATTTAATATAATATATATTATATATATAATATATATATACCCTTGAACATCACAGGTTTAAACTGTGCAGGTCCACTTATATGTGTATATTTTTCAACAGTAAATAATATGGTATTACAAAAAACCAAGGTTGGTTGAATCCGTGGATGCAGAGCCATGGATACAGAGGAACCTCATGTATGGAGGGCTGACTATATGTTATACATGGATTTTCGACTGTGGAGAGGATCGGTGTCCCTAACCCCTGGTTTGTTCAAGGGTCAGCTATATATATATACATACATATGCAGATATATATACCCTATTGATTCTTTTTCTCTGGAGAACCATAACTAATATAGGTTGTTATCTAAAGTGTAAGGAAAAATAGAGAAAGGTAAACAGAGGTGAATGCTCAGATAAGATCAGTGGAAGAGGAAAGGGGGGGTGGTTATTTGATATATTCAGAGCAGAATCCATATCCTATTTACCTCTGCAGCCTTTACACAAGTCCTGGTATATAAGTACCAATAAAAGAAAGGAGAAAGAAGGGAAGGAAGGAGGGGAAGAGGGAGGGAGGAAGGAAGGAAGGAAGGAAGGGAGGGAGGGAGGGAGGGAGGAAGGAGAGAAGAAGGGAGCAGAGAAAGAAGTGAGGGCAGACAGGAGAGAGGGATAGAGGGAGAGAATGAAGTCCCAAGGGAAGCTTGAGGCAAGACTGCTCTAGTTGTCCTTTTCTCTTTTTAATCCTTGAAATAATGCCTGAAGTATTCCTCTTCTGCATACTTTAGAATCAAGCAACAAGCACAAATCTCTTACCATGTCCCCCCCCAAAACTTCTGCTTCATCAGACACCTCTCTCATTTATATCACTTGAAGGTCTGGCCAACAATATCCCCTTTTTAAATTAAAGTATTTAGTCTGAAATCTGTTGTGGCACAGCCATAACGCTCTGCTTTGATTATGGATTGGTTGGAGAGATGGCACAGGGAAGATGAATGCTCAGATTGCTGGGTAATTACATCCTGACCACCAGAATTCCCCCCTGTGGTTTCAATTGGATACATGCATTGCTTTCCGTCCCTGGCATGCTCTGGAGTCACCCACAAAGCAGCCACATTCCTGTCCAGGGCACAGGGGCTGTGTCCTCTGAAAAACATCCCACCAGGCACAGTACCTGGAAGATATTTTGGAATGGAAGTAGAAACAAAAGGTGATGGGTTATCATTTTATTATCTTCATTTTGTGGATCCTCGGGACTCCATTAAGAGTGGGTTTTCTCTTTTGTGGTGGTACTGCAAAGGTCTGGGGAGACTGATGCTCAGAGATCCTCCGCACCATAGCGTCAGAGTCCTTTAGTTAAGGTTTGACTTGTATCAAGACAAAAACCTACCCCTGAAAAAAGAGCACTTTAAGGTGGAATCAGGCATGTCTTAGTGTGAAGTTTTCATAATAGAGGGAGAGAAGGCATTGAAACCCAAGACACAAGAAAACACACCTGAAAATAAACTTTGTTTTTTTTCTAATTTGGCCTAGGATCATTCTCACTCACTCACTCACTCGTGCAATTTATTCAAGATTTTATCAAGAGTCTGTCACATGCAAGGCACTCAGGGATATATCACAAGGGGTACAAAATGGGAGAGGAACTTTAAGCCCACCTTTTACATTGACACATGAAGTCCTGGAGATTTCCCAAAATTACTGCCAAGCAAGTCAACACAGGGAAGTAAGTGACATTTGTGTTCATTTTCCGCTCTCCCACTTTTTAGTCCTCATTCCCTGGGCACCCTGTAGACACACCTCTTTGGCAGTTCTATTGAATGCTTGCCTAGAGTCTACACTGACTTGTTAATTTCCACTCCAATCCAAACTTACCTGACCTGGGTCCTGTTTCTTCTCACCTGGAAAATAACCACAGCACAGTTTCCTTTTAAGGGGTTTAGTTGACAGTGTGGTTGGCTCCCCAGTATCCAGTTGCCCCAGATGTGGAGAGGATGGTGAATGACAGACCGTGTATGTGACTGAGAGCAGAGGCCTCCAGGAGATGCGGTATTTCTCAGACTGTGTTCTGTGGAACATGAGTTTGGGGAGATATTTACAAGTACTCAATAAAGAATTTGTTTCTCAATTGAATGAGCATGAGAAATATGACATATGATAACCTCCCTTGGGCATTCCCAGGAAACATTAGTATAAGTAAAGGCTTGATATTCTGCAGTAAAGAAACTCATTTAATTTAGTTTAACTTAATAATAATCCCAGGTGGAAAAATTATTTTTTTCCTACGGAATGATGATCCACAGAACACTAGTTTGGAAGAGGCACACACCCAAGCTAATGAAGTGAAAAAAAGAAGTGGAGATGGAGAGATTTCAGATGACTCCAAACAGCAGAGACAAGGGAAGTCTTGAACTGCGAGGGCTTGTTTGGAGGAGAGGAAGAAGTTCCAGCCTCATGACACGGTTCTGCACAACCACAGAGATGGCGAGTCAACGTCTTCCTACATCTCCTGCACCACTTGCTCCTCCTCTGGCAGGGTCTGTCCAGCCCTTTGGGTCCCTCCTCTGCCAGACTCTGTTTGCTTCTCAGAAAAGTTCTGTGGAGAAGATCTTGCTGTATTCAGGCTTCTCCCTCTCTCAGGCCATTTCTTCCTCTGCACCTCTACATGCTGGCATCAGCTGTGGTTTCATGTTTGCCTAAGGAGGGGAGGGGGCTTCATTTTCCTGATTGTTTGGCTCCGTTCCATTCCTGCATTGTCATATGTTATCCACGGAGCAAGCCTATGCCTGCTTGCAAAGATTCCATAAATGTAGAACTCTGGCTTCTTTTTAAAATATATACACTTCAACTATTTAAAAAAGAAACTATGACAATAAATACACACTCTAATTTGACATGCACCAGATTTTAGCATATTAGGGACCACCACTATTTGTACTGCTGGGTGAGCTTGCTTTAATTCAGACCTGGAAATAGCATTTCTCTTGGTGTCTCTGTGTATATATTTGAATGCTTTATGGATAGATGTTCCTCTGAACAGAGCTTGTAGCTCTGCTCCGCTCTGTTCCTGAATTCAGGCCTGTGCATGTCCCCTTGGGTAAATTATTACAAGTGCATACCCTCCATTAACATGGGAGTGACCACGCTCCATTAAATGCTGGGCAAGGCTTGGGTGCATGTGTTTAGCACGTGTTCTCCTCATGGAGTGGAAATCAGTTGTACAATATCAAATGGACATGTAATGCATTGCATTATGATAGTATCATATTATTGTAGTTTTAATGAATTAATTTTTCTGTCTTTTCAATCTTTCTATTTACAGATATAATACATATATATGTATCTATCTCTGTGACAGAGTTTATGTTTATATTTATATTTATCCCCCCCCATTGTAAGATGAAATAATTATGTTTATAACAAGAAAAGGATCAAGCTAATCATGACAAGTCTGACCAGAATGAAGCATCTTTCCAGAAAACGAAGGCCATGTGTGGAAAAGTATCTCATAAAGTCATGCAAAGACAAGAAGAATAGTAATTATTATTTGTCACTGGGGTTCACCTTTTATGGTGCTAAGAGTTACTGCATGTACTTCATGCAGTAAAAATTTGCAAAATAGTTCTACAATGCCTGCCAAGTTACAGTGGTATTCTGAAACAGAATATAGTGAGAATAAAAAGAAGGCTATTGACATCTTACATCTTATAGTCTTGAGATTACTGTTCCTAGAAAACTGAATATGAACTAAAATTAAATCTGACAATGAAACTTCACACGCAGCATCATTCAAAGTAGATGGGCTCTGGGAGACAGGATGGAATGTTCCATCAGGGAAAACCTCGTTAAACGTTCCATTACTAACAAGGCAACTGGCTACTATAAAAATTCAACCACTACCATTGTCTGACAAGAGTATAGTGAAAAATTCAAGAATTATTACCCAATGTGCTTGGTGAATTAATTCAAAGGCTAAGATTTTCAAAATCTTCACGGATCTGGTGGACAACACTCTGCTTTGCTTGCTTTTGTGTTATAAGTTCATGCAGACAAATATGAGAAAGATTTATTACTTTTGAAAACTTTTGACATGTGCACAAAGAAGAAGAAATTTTAAGGTGTTTAGATCAGTTTTTAACAAGCCATCAAAGAAACTGGCAAAAATATAAGCTAGCTGTACAAACAGTACGAAAACAATGGCAGGGAAAAATCTCAGAAGGAACAGTTCAAAACCATTAACAGAATTCATTTCAGCGTTCACTGTGCGTTGAGCAGATGTGCACCAGCTATTGATAAGATGACAGTTTCTTTCAAAACCACATTGAATAGTGCCATACAAATTGTCAATTTTATTAAGAAACAATATTTACCTTGTATATTTCCATGTTGGATGTAAACAATATGATTAATGAGTTCTAGAATTGACTTTTTCATACCAAAGGCAGAGGCCAAATGAGATAAGACATTACTGGTGTTTGTTTGTTTGTGGCTATTTTTATTGGTAAAGAAACTCCATTACCACACTATCTCTCAAATATAACAAGGTTGGACCACTGTAGGTTTTAAAAAATAGATATAATAGATTTTATTTTATTTTAGTTTTGGCCTCGCAGCTTGTGGGATCTTAGTTCCCCGACCATGGATTGAACCCACGCCCTCGGCAGTGAAAGCACGGAGTCCTAACCACTGGACCGCCAGGGAGTTCCCAGACTGTATTTTTTTATTTTTATTTTTTAAAAAATATTTATTTATTTATTTTTGGCTGTGTTGGGTCTTCGTTTCTGTGCGAGGGCTTTCTCTAGTTGCGGCAAGCGGGAGCCACTCTTCATCGCGGTGCGCGGGCCTCTCACTATCGCGGCCTCTCTTGCTGCGGAGCACAGGCTCCAGACGCGCAGGCTCAGTAGTTGTGGTTCACGGGCCTAGTTGCTCCGCGGCATGTGGGATCCTCCCAGACCAGGGCTCGAAGCCATGTTCCCTGCATTGGCAGGCAGATTCTCAACCACTGCACCACCAGGGAAGCCCCCAGGGTTTATTTTTTTTAGAGCAGTTTTAGGTTTACAGAAAAACTGAGGAGTGAGTACAGAGTTCCCTGATACCTCTCTATTCCCCAACAGTTTCCCCTAGTATTAGCATGTTGCATGACTGTGGTAGACTTGTTGGAAGTGATGACCCAATATTGATACAGTATTGTTAATTGAAGTCTATAGTTTACAGTCGGGTTCACTCCTTGTGTTGTACATTCTATGGGTTTTGACAAGTGGGTAATATCATGTGTCTGCCATCACAGTGTCAAACCAGATAGTGTCACCACCCTGAGGACCACTGTAGTTTTAATAAGCTGAAAGAGCCCAACTGGGAAATCAGGGTAACCTTGTTACCTTGTTCACAACTGCAGAATAAAGCACCAGCAACTAAAATGAAACACATTTCGTTTCCATTCAATACACCTCATTCAACACATTTCATGCAATACGAACTAAATTTACCTGCTTTGATGCTGAGAATGAAGGAAACATAAGGGGATAGAAAGTGGTGAGGCAGAAGGAAAGGTATGATGCAGAGCATCAGACAGCACTGGAACCCAGCTCACTACTTTGCCACTCCCTGACTGCGAACCGTCTGCCTCAGCTGGCTGGGTTCCTGGTCCACAAAGCAAAGGGTTTGAAGCCATGATTGCAAAGGCCCTTCCAGCTCCAACTGAAAGAGGGCACAGATAATTATAACTAGGGTAGTATGGGTTTAGTGGATTGGAAAACATTTTCCTTGAGCCCCAGGATTTCTTGTGCTGATTGCCTTTGGAGAATTCAAGAATTAAAAAGACTAAGAAAACATAAATAGACAGATTCCTATTTAGGACTTTACCAATTTAGTCATTAAATAGAATGTTTGGGCTACAGCTAAAACAAAAAGACAATAATACTAACTCAGATTATTTCCAGATAAGAATCCATAAATGCTATTCTCTTCATCTCCCTTAAGTACATGAATAAAGTTTATTAAAGAACATTCTTCTTGGAATGGAAATAAAACTTGAAACTAACTGTATGAATGCTCAGGGAAGGTGGACCTTTTATTTGGTACCGATTTGTCTTTCTTCTTAGTTACATAGAACCCTACTTAAGTAGGTTAGTGGTGAGGAGCAGAAAATAGGGAGAGCAGTTTTGGTTATAAGTGCCTGTGGATATATTCTGAAATCCTAGGTTCTAGATTGAATACATTTTTAAAAGTCTGGCACTTGAGGAAGAATATTATATCCAAAGGATTGTGTGAATATTCACTATTAAAAATAGCTAGCATTTATTTAAGCATGTTCTAAGCATGTTACATGGATTATAACATTTTATCTGCTCATCCATCTTACGAAGAAAACACTATCATTATCTCCATTTTAGAAGCAGAAATAAAGCAGCGAAGTTAAATAACTCTCCAGGTCACTCTATGGTGGTTAAGCTGAATTTTGAGCCTGGGCAGGCTGACTCCTGAGCTTGAGTTCTTACTACTGCTATAAATTACATATTTATATCTGTTTATTTAATGGGAAAGTAAGGAAAGCTTAATATAATGATGTTATCTCAGATGGGAACTGAGATAAGTGGCCAAATAAAGATGGTCAGTAAGACTTGTTCTGTATTTAGAAATGCATGAATCCTGGCCTTAGTTGTTTTTAAATTGTAGTAAATTACTGTTCAGACTTATGTCACAATTAGTAGTCTTCCATTGTTTAATATAGATTCTGTTGTAGTGCAGATGGACCTAGAAGACTTGAACTTACATTCAAATTTCAAATATTCTGTCCATTTGTCACTAGGATTAGGCAGATGCTTGACAGTTTGCTCTTGTTTGGAGACAATTCTCCATGGGTCTCTTGCATTTCTGGATGTTCTATAAGCAGAGGCACTGACTTTCTTCTAGATGATCTTTTCAGTGATATTTATATAGTAAACAGCTTTGGAAGGTAGAGATGGCGTCACCTCCAGGAGCAAAGAGCAGGCATGATTTATGGACCTCTATTATGGGTTCAGGTTCCCTTAGCTCAGGGTTCCTCTCCTGGAAAGCAACCCACTGTGTGTGCAGGTGTCACCTGGCCTTCTTCATGTTGCCCAATGGAGATCGTGATTCAGGAATCTGGCACAAGAAAAATGCCAAAACACAACTACTGTTACTGTTGTGAATAACAAAGTCCTTTGTCTCTGACGCAGTAGTCTTGTGTCTTCTGCCAGCACTTAATCAACTGTACCAGGTTAACTTACTAGCTTATAAGAAGGGTAAAACCTCAGACTCTTCATAGTTCTTGACAACTGTACCTGGATTTTTTTACTTTCTGAAAATATCATCACCATTACCTAGATGTCATACCTAGATGAATAGCACTTGCCAAATGAATCTTTGAGTTCAGTTGAATGAATGAATCACCTTTTAGTGAGACTCTACCAGGGGTTTTCTTCCATGCTAGCGTCACAGTTCTGTTTAGTGTAGACTAGTATTCTCATTTTTCAAATGAGGAAACCTAGGTTTAGGAACATTACGTACGTTCCCAATACCCTACAGCTAGTAAATGTGAGAACTAAAGCCTTAAACTAGTCCAACATTCTTTCTGCCACTATTGCCTCTTTTAATGTTTTAGCTATAGATGTGTTAATTTTCATACCAAATTACAAAAGCTACTGGGAAAGAAAAAATGATTGTTTAAAGAGAAAATGTGAGCTTCAAACCAGAAGGAAAGGGAGAGGTGGAGAAAGAGTGAGGGTGAAAGAAAAAAAGAAAGAGGAGCGATAGAAAGGATGAAAAACTAGGTCCAAATATTTTTAGAGGGTAAATGTTGAACTGGGGTCCCTAAAACAAGGGTTGGGAGCAGGAGGAGGTTATGGGGCTGGTTAAGGGAACTTGGTGTAGATCAGTGGAAAATCTCAAACACAGTGCCCAGGTAAAGCCTGGAGGGAGCCAAAAAGTCAAGTAGCAAGAGTCCAAGAAAATGGGGCAGTCATCAGAGTCCCATAGAAAAAGTGAGAGAAGGGGATCAAGTGAGAGGTCTTGGTAGTTGGAGAGGGCAACTAGGAGTGATTGCTTGACGCCCTGGAATATTATAAAGTGGGGACAGTCTTTTGCCATTATCGTGTTTATCTCCTTTGTTTTCTTTAGACATCAGTGGTCTTTCCGGTGTGCAGAAGGGAACTGTTAAGGACCCCGATTTGGTTTGGACAGAGAGACGATAACCACCATTTACCTCGGGTGGCCCTTAGGAGAATGAACACTATAAGGTACTTGTTTAAAAGCTAAAATGTTGGGGCTCAGTCTCCAAAAAGCTCACCTGCAGTGAGTTTTTGTGTCCTTATTTTTATCTTTAGTTCAATTCAGTTGTACTTAGAGCTCCGCAGAGCCTTGAAAATAATAAAGGTTGCTGTTACTACCCCCACTCTGGGTAGTAACTAAACAGTGTGGCTTTAGCATGTAGCCTTGTAAGCATTGCCCACCATAGTTTATTTTGTTCAGGCTCACACTTTGTTCACTGATATCCTGCAAATGTTCATCAGTGATGATGGCAGCATCCTGGTGAGCCCCCCGGTTCTTTGTTTCCTGGCAGAGCATGGTTGAAATAAATTGGGACAGTTTCTCTTCTCGGGGGGCTGGGAAACAATGATGAATGGGTCCCTTGTTCTGAGGCATCATTCTGTTTCCTACAAGGGAAGAAACAGACAGCTGCTCATCTCTGTACTGTCAAGAACCACACCTTGCATTCTAGTAAGATCACTCACTGTTGTGCGGTGGAGGTGAAGGAGAGTTTCGGATTATTCATTAGGCTTGAGTCCTCATTAGTAACTTCTTTACAAAATAAACACTTGGCTCTGCAGAAACAGGGAACAAGAGCCCACTTCATCCAAAGTACAGTGATAAATGTCTCCTGTGGCCCTAGATTCCAACTCGGAACATCTGTGATCTCCCCATCTCCATGGCAACATAAAGTAAATAATAAAAATAGTCCAAATCCAGGAAAAGCACAGCGGGGAATGTCTGTCCTGAAAGAAAACAAGCGCTTAACGTGCATTCACATACCAGCAAGAGGACCCAGGCGAAACTTAAGAGTTGATCGATAGGAAAACAACAGTGAGTGGATAATGCGGAGTGTGAAAGCAAAGAGGCAAAAAAATGTCAGATTGTTTGAAGAAGTATTGTCGGCTTTCAATAGGAGGCCCGAAGGGAACATTGCTTCTTGTATTCATGGACTTGTAGAGTACGTCTTTTACATTTTGTACAAATGTGTTTTGAATTATAAGCCTGTTATGTTACACGATATTTAAAGGGAACCATAGATTATAAAAGTAATAGTATCAAGCAGGGAGCTGGGAACTGCTGATTTTGTTTTTGCCGCATAGCTTCTGAGCAAAGCTGTGGTCTGCCAAGAGACCTCGGGGCTCCTCCCAACCTGCACCGCAGCAACCCCGGGGGCTGCTCCTACTGTAGCCCCACCCACCCTGGAGGGACGCAAGATAGTGCCTTTGGGAGGCTCCAGAGCGCCCACAGTTGGCGTGAGAGCAGCAAAGCAGCCCTCTGGGAGAGAAGAATGTGCCCTCAGGGGAAACTCTGAAAGGAATAGGATATTTTTAAAGAATAGGGAATTCGACTTAATTTTCTAGTTAGCTGTAGTGCCTTTGGACCTTTCAATTCACTGAGCCTGGTTTGGCTCATCTGCAAAAAAAGAGAGGGGGACTTCATGACCTGGTGTCCCTGCCAGCCCTGGAATTCTACAATTCTATGAGTTGAGCACAAAGCATGATTTTGTTTCAGCCTCTGTGGATAAAAATGTCTGAGTTTACTGGTCTACTCTAGCAAAAACTGTGCATTGACCGTAACCAGATGGCAGTGTTGTGGGAGGGGAAGTGGGAAGGGGGAGGGGTAGACCCAGCTTGGGGGAAAGACTGAGGGGTCTAGAGCCAACCCCAGTGACTAGCTGTGTGACCTTGGGCAAGTTACTCAACCTTTCTTGGCCATTATGTGTTCGTCCCTGTCAATGGGGACGATGGTCCTCACCTTACAGCATTGCTGTAGGAATAACTGTAAGTGATCAATAAATGGTAACTATTATATATTTATGGATTTTGAGTCAGTGGTTTGAAGATTATTTTGATCATGTAAGTAGGATTTTATAGTAGTGGGGCCACTTGTCTGGTGTGGTTTATGGAAAGCAACCTCAGTACTTTGTGATGGGGGTTCCATTTGGCACTACGTATGGGTGAATCTATACTGAAGATCCACCATGGCGTTTTTCTTTGAACCCCTAACAGTAGCTTTTTACTCTGTGTGCATCTTTCTCCTAAAATTAGAGTATAGCTAAACCATTCTGGCTAATTTAGTAATCTAAAAAGGTCAGGATCTAATAAGTGGAAGTTTTTACTCTATGAGTTGTGCACAGACATCTTGCCATTTATTCACAGGTAAATGCTCAAATTAAAAGCTAACCATTTTCATGGCAGCATTATTTATAATAGCCTAGATATGGAAACAACCTAAGTGTTCATCGATGGATGAGTGCACAAAGATGTGGTGGATATATACAATGGAATACTACACTGCCTGAAAAAGGATGAGATCTCGCCATTTGCAACAACATGGATAGACCTTGAGGGTATTATATAAGTGAAATAAGTCAGACTGAGAAAGACAAATGCGGTATGATCTCACTTTTATGTGGAATCTAAAAGAAGAAAACAAACCAAAACAAACAATCAAAACAGAAACTCATAGTTACGGAAAGACAGATTGGTGGTTGCCAGAGGGGAAGAGGGTGGGGGGGGGGCAGGTGAAATGCGTGAAGGCGGTCCATTGTATGGTGATGGCTGGTTACTAGATTTTTGCTGGTAATCACTTTATAATGTATACAGGTGTCGAATTATAATGGTGTACACCTGAAATTTATATAATGTTATATACCAATTTTATCTCAATTTAAAAAAATCACCTGAAACTAACACAATATTGTAAATCAACCACACTTCAATTGAAGGGGAAAAAAAAAAAGGTAACCAGAAATCAGTAGTCAAGAAGATGGCTTTGGGGCAGATTCTCTTTATAATATTCCTTTCTTCTGGCTCAGTTTCTCTCATCTCTGTCCTTCCCATCTTTTGACCACTCTCCCTCTCTTTGCTTTCCTTCTCCTAATCTTCTGATTTTAGTGTTCCCCTCTATCCAGTTTTGTGTTGTGTAATCTTCAGTATTTTGCATTCCTTACTGCATTACCACTTCTTATTCCATCCCTGCCCTCCTTTCCTTTTTATTGTCTAAAGTTTTACTTCCATTGATCCACAGTACCTTCGGGGGGGGGGGGGGCGGGACTTTTTCAATAAGATAAGTACGAGAAGGACAGATGGACTTCATTGTGAATGTAGGAAATGGGACTTGCAGTTAACTCCTGGGACTGAATTTCCAGAGGATGGCTCATGTCAGAGAACCTAGCCGCTCTGGATGTAGAGACATCAGGCCGAGAACTAGCAACTGTCTGGGGTCGTAGTGACTCCAGGGGTGCTAGATGCTAACCAATCAAGGGAAGAAGGAGTCAGAGTGACTGCAGTTAGAAGAGTAAGGCGTTGTGTTTGATCCAAAAGACAAATCCAGCATCTGGGCTGCCTGACCCAAAAGGATGGGAAAAATCGCTAAATGAGAAAGGCCAAATTGACCTCTGTCCCAATATTACATTAAGAGTAACCCAAACAATATGGTTAAAAGAATTGATGTGTTCAAATCTTTGGCCAAACATGAGCACTCGTTGATCTCTAATATTAACTATCATCCCATCCAGCTCTGAGTATTAAGCCCCTCCCTGCCAGTTATCAGCCGACTGACCTTGGATAAATTACTTAACCTTTTCGAGTTTTGGTTCCCTCTAAAAAAGATATGACACCTATATCTTTTATTACTAACAGGGATTAAATGAGATCTCAAGTGAAGTGCATTCAGGGTACGTTGAAGTTCCTATGCAGTTTCTGTATCTTGGCCTGGGATTTTAATATTTCAGAAAAGCTTTGTTCATCTAATGGGTAGTTTAGGGTCCATTTGGTTCAGTGCCCTACCCTGGTCCCCTTGTCCTGACATTAAGTGAGTTAGAAATAAGATGGCAAACATCTCTGTAGTATGCTATGCCCCACTGTTCTCAGCACCCTTAAATTCATTCATACTTGGCATCCCCCCAAGTTCCCATTTGGCTCACTAATGACTTGAGTTGTCCAGTGCGGAAGGAAGGGTTAAAAACCAGAGTCTTAAAACCCATTTTAAATGTCATACCAGGTCTGTTAGAGCAGTGGTTGCCAGGTGGGGGGTGATTTTAACTCTCAGGGGACATTTGACAATGTCTGGAGACATGTTTGATTGTCACAACTTGAGAGGATAGGAGGGGGCAGTGTTACTGGCAGGTAATAGGTAGAGGCCAGGGATGCTGCTGAACCTTCCACAGTGCCAAGAAAAGCCTTATCCAAAATGTCAATAGTGCTGAGGTTGAAAGACCCTAGTTTAGAAGTAGCCAGTTGCACAAATCATTTTTGTAAATAGGGGGACCCTTTTTAGCTTTAGCCTCTTACTATTTATTAAGTTTGAGAAATGTCTGGATAGAGGAGGCATTCGATGGGATTGGAAAACCTTTAAAACTGAGCTGCTGTTATGAATTCAGAGAAACATGTTTGCCTTTTGGACAAAAAGATCTGTAGCCTTGTGCATGCCAAAACAATTTGCTCAGGGTTTGCTATGCAGCAGCAGGAGAATCTGTCCATAAAAGGGATGGACTTTGCTGCTCAGAGGGATTCCCTTCAAGGGTTTCCCTTGCAAGCTCAAAAAAATCACTGGGAAAGGCAAGACTGGCCAGCCTTCTGAGTTCCAGCCCCTCACCAAGGAGTGTTTATATTTCCCCGGAGGTGAGAGTGAAGAGGTTGTGGGGAAGAACAGCACTCTAGCCCTAAAAAGGGGTTGCTTGGGAACCATCTTATTTCTTAGATGTGAAGATGAACCAGCTTAACTGGGAAAGGTCTTTTTTTTTTTTTTAATTTATTAATTTATTAATTTATTTTTGGCTGTGTTGGGTCTTCGTTTCTGTGCGAGGGCTTTCTCTAGTTGCGGCGGGCGGGGGCCACTCTTCATCGCGGTGCGCGGGCCTCTCACTGTCGCGGCCTCTCTTGTTGTGGAGCACAGGCTCCAGACGCGCAGGCGCAGTAGTTGTGGCTCACGGGCCTAGTCGCTCCGTGGCACGTGGGATCTTCCCAGACCAGGGCTCGAACCCGTGTCCCCTGCATTGGCAGGCAGATTCTCAACCACTGCGCCACCAGGGAAGCTCTGGGAAAGGTCTTTTAAAGGGGAACCTGGGTTTTATTCTCGCAGGAAGCTGAGAGGAAGTCATCACCGAGGGCAGGATGCCTGGGGTTCCGGATCAGGAAGACCAGGGTATCGACCCCAGCTCCTGTAGCTGCTTACTGACCCTGTGACCTTGGACAAAGAAAGAAATTACTAAAATTACCGCACATCTACCATATGCCAGACTTAATGCTAGTCTTGCACATGCAATATGATTTCACTTTATTTTTACATAAACACTTCAAAGTAGCTTGGTTACATAGTATAGTCAATAGCTGGATAAGTCACCTAGGTTTGTTTGACTCCAAAGCCTATGATTTTTCCACTATGCCCCATTGTCTCCCCAAATTCTGAGCCTTTTTAATCTCAGTTTCCTTGCTTAAATGGACACAGTTAGACCACCTCAAAGGAGTGTTGTTAAGGTCAGCTCGAAACAACCTTGGATGCCTCTGGTCTGCAGTTGGCTGTGGCCTCCAGGGGGAGCTCAACACCCCTCCTGTCTACCCCCCCTTCTCCTCCCCCGCACCCCTCCGCCCCCAGCCGTGGTTGGTCAGCTTTAAGGACATTTATCAGCCTTTGCGCCTGTGGGGGACATCAGTGAGCTGAGATAAAGGTCCCATGCCTGTCCAGGAATCTGGCTCCTGCCGCCTCTTTCTCTCTTCTGAAGCTGCAGTCAGCTCCTTTTTTTTTTTTTTTTAAAGAGATAACATACATATTTTATTTAATTTATTTATTTATTTATTTATTTATGGCTGTGTTGGGTCTTCGTTTCTGTGCGAGGGCTTTCTCTAGTTGAGGCAAGCGGGGGCCACTCTTCATTGCGGTGCGCGGGCCTCTCGCTATCGCGGCCTCTCTTGTTGCAGACCACAGGCTCCAGACGCGCAGGCTCAGTAATTGTGGCTCACGGGCCCAGTTGCTCCGCGGCATGTGGGATCTTCCCAGACCAGGGCTCGAACCCGTGTCCCCTGCATTGGCAGGCGGATTCTCAACCACTGCGCCACCAGGGAAGCCCCAGCTCCTTTTGACTAAGGAGTCTCAGGGGTGGAGGCAGTCTACTCCCTCTCCCGACCTTTTCTCTTCCACTTCTGAGGTTGATGGGGTTAGGTGGTCCACATCTTGCTCCTCAGAGCTGGGAAGACCTGTCATCTCTTCCTCACTCCTCAGACACCCTCCTCCAGGGCCACTGGCCTGACCCGGTCACCTGTGTGGAGAGCCCAAGCCAGCTCCTGTCTAAGCCTCAAAGCAAGTCTTGCTTCTGCTGGGTGGAGCCTTCGCTCAATCCAGTGTTTTTGACCCTTGATGCAGAGATTGACAGATACACCTCCTCAGGCCTCTCTTCCATGGAACAAAAGGAGGGTTCCCTGGGTTCAGCCTGGCTCCCTGGATCCTACATTGCATATGGGATACAAACTCTGCTGAGAACATATTGCTTTATCTGGTTTCATAATCAGTACTCCTATCTCTCTCAGGGAGGTCTTCAAAAGTGGGAGATTTAGGATAATATTCCACTCTTCCTCAATTTCCTGACCACAGGATATTAACGTCACCCTTTGAGTTGGCCGTGTTCCTATATCTAACAGTTAGTGCTTGACAAATGTTACTTCTCCCTCAGACATGAACAGAGCCTGAGAGATCATACAGTTCAGGGGTTTTTAACTTAGAATCCTACTAGAATCAGTAATAAAGTGAGCATTCCCTCTCTCATTAGTCAACAGTTCTCTGAAACTTTTGACCCGTGGAATAAAGCATGAGACGGAAGAAAGATCCTTCTCTATGTCAAAGAGAGAGGCACATATATCATTACAGTATGGTTGCACTGTTGGTCAATCTGAATTCTGAAGATTTGAAATATTTCAATACTCAATTTATAAACAAAATTTTTAAAAATATGAATCTCCTTTTTCTTTCTGGAGGTAGGCGTGAGAGGAAACCTCAAGAATAGTCTAATTCCGAATCTGGTGGGCTGAGTGAGTAGCAAACCTTGGTTAGGCTGTGTGCTCCATGGTGATTTGAAATACCTGGGGAACAGCAATGCCCAACAGCTATTGACTGTGATGTGTGAACGCACTATTGTTTACATGCCCCAGAACTGTGAGTGAACTTCGTGCCTATTATTTGCTGTTGCTCTACATGACGATCCTCTTTATATCACATACCAATGCCATCCGAATGCCTATTAAGCGATAGAGATAAAGCTTAAAAAAGTGTTCTTTGGACTAAAATAGGGGTCAGGATACTTTCTCGGCAAGGGCCATATAGTATATACCTTAGCCTTTGCTGGCCACACGGTCTTGGTCACAACTACTCAACTCTGCCATTGAAGCATAAAAGCCACCGTAGACAAGTATAAATGAATGAGCATGCCTGTGTTCTAATACAATTTTATATATGGACACTGAAATGTGAATTTCATATAATTTTCACATGTCAAAAAAAATCTTTTGATTTTTTCTACTATTTAAAAGAATGTAAAAACCATTCTTAGCTTGTGGGTTGTACAAAACCAAGTGAAGGGCCAGATTTAGGCCACAGGTCATAGTTTCATGGCACCTAGACTAGAAGTTAGACGTCATAATGCTATTAAGTGTTATTTATTGTGCTTAGAAATTTTGTTAAAAGAAAAATAAGCTACAATGTCTGTTGATCTATGCAACACACACATGCACACACACAAAGGTACACACACTCGCATATGCACTGATTCCCATTAGAAATTATTTTTGAATTGTTGAGGAGGGTTTATCTGTAGACTGCTGTTGTGGCCCAGAGGATCATTTTTCAAGTCTCTCAGCCAGAAAGGACAAAAAGAGATGATACTACGATGTTTTGTAAATAATTCTATTAATTGGGTACCAGTGAAGCCAGAGAAACAGAGAGATCTAAAAGCACAATGGTTTGAACAAGATAAAAATGTATCTCTCTGTATGTAAGAGTCTGGGCAGGCAGTGCAGGGCTGTACCTCATAGTCCAAGATGGCTGCTCCACCTCCCACCATCATACCCATATTCCAGTGAGCAAGAAAGGAGAAAGGGGAAGGGGAGGGCACACTTGGTCATGATTATTATTTTTAAAAAACAGTGCTTTCTCCTTCCAGCCAAGATGGGGTAATAGGGACTGGTTTTATCCTCTTACGCCAAACAACAAGACAAAACACAAGACAATGGTTTTCAAGATGTAGGACATCAGGCAACAAAGGACAACAATCCTTGAGAGAAAGAGAACAAATGAGGTGAGCCCTGAAGGTGTCCCAGAGTGTGGTGCAAGATGGGGAAATCCAGAGTTGAGGGAATGGGGCTGGGAGTCCCAGGAAGCCCAGGTAGTTAGGGTTTGCAGGGCAGAGTACCGGGAAAGAGAATGCTTCACAGAGACAACTCTGGAGATCTGCAGAGTCCTCCTAACCCTACCCTCAGGTCTCATCTGAGCATTGATCACTGCATGTGTGTGAAGAAACTAGCCAAGGCCTGGGAAAGCATCACCTGAGAATACTAGAAAGAAAATTCTCTAGAGCTCACACAGAGGCAAGAATAGTTCCTCTTCCACTAGCCAGAGTAGAAAACCTCCTAACTCATGGGATGTCAAGTAGAATTCTCAGAGGGTTCTGCCTCAGTAGTGGGGCAAAATGAATTCTAGCTTAAACACTACTCTGGTCCCACCTAACAGAGCTTAAAACAAGACATAAAAAGATTAAATTGTTTCCAAGTGTGATGGGATGAACGGTGGCCCAAAGATAAAAGTCCTAATCCCTGGAACCTATAAATGTTACCTGATTTGAAAAAAGGATTTTTACAGATGTGACTGTTAGGGATCTTGAGATGAAGAGGTCATCCTGGATTATCCAGGTGAGCCCCAAATGCCATCACAAGTGTTCTTGTAAGAAGGAGGCAAAGGCAAAGCAGACCCACAGAGAGGAGAAGGCACTGGGAAAATAACTGGCAGAGATTGGAGTGATGTTGTCAAGGGATGCTGGGTGCCACCAGAAGCTGGAAGAGGCAAGAAATGGATTTTTCCCTGGAGCCTCTGGAGATGCCCTGCTGACATCTTCTGGCCTAAAGAATAAATTTCTATTGTTTCGAGCCACTACATTTGAGGTAATTTGTTACAGCAGCCTCAGGAGACTAATATACCAAGTAACTTAATCGCGTTCCATAACAAAACTCAAGTATGTTTACAGGAATACAAAATTATTCAGCACCTAACAAGATAAAATTCACAGTGTTTAACATCCAGCCAAAAATTACCAGGCATGCCAAAAAGCTGGAAAATACAACACATAATGAGGGGGAAAGAAAATCAATCAATTGAACTGACCCAGAAAAGACACAGATGATAGAATTAGCATACACCCTTTCTTTTTAAGATCAGGACCTGATGCTGCTATGCATGAAGCGAAAATCCGGAGTTCTACTACCAAAAGATGAAACGGAGAAAATTGGCAGATGGCTGGCAGTCCCAGCCATCATAGTAAAAACTTGTCTCACCAGTTGTATTAGCCAGCGTTTTATAGTTGCAAACAACTGAAAGAGATGTGGTTGATTTAAGTGAGAAAAAAATTTAAGAAAAGGATATTGTGTATTTCATAGACTTCAGGACCAGGCTTAGAAACTGAGCAGGAACAAATGAGGCATGGCAGCAGCCAGGACCACAGCCAAAATCTTGCTCCAGAGCTCATCTAGTGAGGGTAACATTTGCTGGATGGACATCACAACTTGCCCTCTGAAGTCACCTTGCACATGTGCAGCTGGGGCTCCCCAGCCACTGCTGCTGCTAGAAAGTCCACATTGTTGACACTGCTGTTGCCAACTGCCAACGGGGCTCCTCCTTGTCTTTGCTTCCTTGCACCACTAGCTAAAGGCTACACTGGGTGCACCGGACAGCAGAGCCTCAGTCATAGTCGTGAGTCCCAGCTGCTAGGAAGACTGGGAGAGGGAGTTTTCAGCTTCTGCCCCAGAAAACATCAAGAGGAAAAGAAATCTTCTCAAAACTGGAAAAGGGTGCAGAAATTGAACAGCCAAATAATCATGATAGTAGGAATAATAATAGTAATCACCGACAAAGTCCGTTTTATGAGTTCAGATTCTCCTGAAGTTGGTGAGCCATGAGTGCAGGGCAAAGGGGAGACCTTAACATTAGTGACTCAGCTTCTACTCTTCAGAAGCCAGCTTTCACCCATCTAAGCCTGCCTTTGCTTTTTATTCCTAATGAATACATTTTAGTCATATTTAGACATATTTGAGATGTGTGAGGGATCATTCGGAAGTAAATCATCTAAGTCAGTGTGATTAATGTCCCATTCTTGGTGATTTTCTTTACTAACATTTGTTACTTTATGGACATCCTATTGGCTACCAACCTTTGTATCGAGGATGGGAAAAATAAAATCTACAAATAGAATGGCAGGTAGTTAGATGCACTGTTCTTTCCTTTGTACTCTCGTATTTACTGTAGAGAATGACTGTAACCCTGGTTTAGCTCTGACCAACTTGCTTCCTGGATTAATTAAGTCTTTAATCTGTGATGATTCTTAAGCAGCCCTAACCCCCAACCCCCCAGCCTCCATTCTACTTGCTTAAAAGAAAGTATCAATAGTAGGGAATATCTGACCGGAAGGACCAATGTTTTAGACAGCTGCATTAGTATGATTTAAGAGTGATGGGAGGATCTCTACCTTGTATCTATTGTTCTGTCCTTTAAAGTTAATTCCTTGGACCCTTTCCATAAGGCTCTCATTAAAATACGAAAACAAACAAACAAAAAACAAACAAAAACATAGAAGGGGACTTCCCTGGTGGCGCAGTGGTTGGGAATCCGCCTGCCAGTGCAGGGGGCGCGGGTTCGGGCCCTGGTCCGGGAGGATCCCACATGCCGCGGAGCAGCTGGGCCCGTGTACCACAACTACTGAGCCCGTGTGCCTCAACTACTGAGCCTGCGCTCTGGAGCCCATGCTCTGCAACGGGAGAGGCCACCGCACTGAGAGGCCCACGCACTGCAATGAAGAGTGGCCCCCGCTCTCCGCAACTAGAAAAAGACCGCGTACAGCAACGAAGACCTAGTGCAGCCAAAAATAAATTAATTAACTAAAAAAGAAAATAGAAGGGACAACATGTAAAACAATGACCACTTTTAACACCTTGAAGGTGTAAGTTTTTCAGGCACTAACACACACATTTGGCACT
The DNA here is from genome assembly GCF_949987535.1 of Balaenoptera acutorostrata. NCBI lineage: Eukaryota > Metazoa > Chordata > Mammalia > Artiodactyla > Balaenopteridae > Balaenoptera > Balaenoptera acutorostrata. Next base: position 19,106,277 of record NC_080070.1, on the reverse strand, counting down.
ACAGAGTGCTTCACGTGCAATTTAAGTCACTATTCTTCATAAAGCCCTATTCATAGGGGTATTATTACTGCTTTTCTACAGATGAAGAAAGGGAGGGGCAGAGAAGTCACATAACTTGCCCCAGGTCACTCAGCCAGTGAACGGCAGAGCTGGGATTCAAATCCCGAGTTGCTCTGTAACTGCTCCCTGTGTAGCCTCTGTCCTTGGGTGCTTCTCACCTAAGAGAGTGGTGACAGGAACAGGTCACAGGGCAGGTAAATGCTGCTAAAGGGAGAAGGGAGCCCAGGTCCAGGGCACAGCACATAGCCCACGCAGGGCAGTCCTGAGTCCAGGTGGGGACTCTGAGGGGCACACGTGAGAAAGATCTGGAGGGCTGGCACAGCACAAATCAGCCCTTGGCCAAGGGTCTGCCTTCTTCCTGGCTGGGCGCCCTTAGCGCTCTTGTGCCAATGGCTCTGACTTCAAGGCTCTGCCTTCTGAAGAAGTCCCCAGTTACTTTCATACCTGATAAAACTTTCAAACTCTGTCTGCCACCTTGAGGCCCAAGGACAAAGCGGGGGAGGGGGGATATTAAGCGGAGCTATGAGCGATGCTTAAGGAGATATGGAAAATGATTTGCTGCCTCCTGGAAGCAAAGCCAGCAACATGCATAACAGTAAGGCAAGTTGCTGATGAGAGAAATGAAAGCTGCTGGGGCCATAATTAAATCGAGACATCTGAATGGAGAGTCCGACAGGAGACTTATGACCAGGATGGCAGGCTCTCTGGACTCTCCAGCATTTTCGCTGGACAGATTCACAAAGCACCACATAAGCAGAAATATTCCCAGATATGAAGCCATGAAGTCGCTGTTGTTGTTTCTGCTGGGAACTTTACTACCCTTAAAGTAAATAGTGAGTTTTAGTTCTGGGGGACTGTCCCTTTCACAGAAAAGCCCAGAATCCAAACCCCATTCAAATCCTATCCTGATTCTCTCTTAGTCTCTTGGTCTCTTTCTCCCTCTGCATCCACCCCAGCATCCAAAGCGTCTGATTCTAAATATAAATCACACAACCAGAAACATCAGAAGATAAGTAAAGAGGACTAAAGCAAAAGAGCATCCAGCAATCCTTCAGTTTTCCCAACCAGGCCAGGCAATGGTGGAGAAAAACAGAAAAGCTTCTGCCAAAACCATCCTGCAATGACTCCAACTTCCCAGTACTTCCCTCATCAGCGGGAGAGTCAGGTACTATCAGCAGGAATAGGCTTTACAAGTAGCAGCGCGAGCACCGCACCATGATTTAAGCTTCTTAGAAGACCCAGACTTAGGGCACTTAGACTGATAACAGATGATATCTCAAAAATGTCTTCTATCTGGCAAACTTTCTTTTGAGGAAACACAGAAACTAGCAATGCAGATTAGTCTATTTATATATGTTTTGGATTTATCCATCTTTTAGAATTAAAAAAAAAAGTTAAAACATTGACTGGTTAATACCGTAATTAAGAACAACACAAGTTACAAAGTAGCAATGTAGAAGGTAATTTTAGGATTAAATGAGACATTTGGCTTTCATGATTCATAGGATTTTATATGTCAGACAGGTTGGTATTTATGTGGGGGAGGGACTGAGGGGGGTAGGGTGGGGAGATTTCCAGAGGTAGATAGACCCAAAGGAAATCTGCTCCTACCCACTCCCCACCCGCCTATCCTACCCGCTCTGTCCCACTGCATTGTTGATCCACTGTCACCTCCAGCATCTGGTCCATTTCCCTTGTCTCCCCATCGTTCCATCTGTCCACCCTAGACTTCTCTGGTTCTGATGCTACCTCGCCAGCTTCTACCTGCCCCTTTGGCAGCCTCCTTCTAGGCTGACCTGCCATCGTAGTCTCTTGACTGGACCTCCTCCACCTGCCCTAAAGCTCTGCCCTGTTTCACATGCTGTCTCTCTTACTTTCCTCTCTTTGGCTCTGCCACTGGATCTTGCTCCCTGACTGTAACCACATTCGAGTTTCTCCTCTCCAAAATCAGCCAACCAACCAAAAAATACATAAATAAATGAATAAAAAGAAAAAAAGAAAAAAACCAACCCCACAAACATAAACAAAACCACTGGCCCTCCAGTCTGCTGCCCACCCCTCTGGGGCAAGTGCCTTCACTCTCTCTCCAACATAAAACGTCTTTAAAAAGTCGTCTTTGTCAACTGCTTCATTCTGATACCACCAGCTCCCTTGTAAATCCTTGCAATTAGGCTTCAGCTCTTATCCCTCCATAATAATTTGTTAAAGGTCAATAGTCAGCCGGTTACCAAATGCAGTGTTTTTTGTTTTATTTTCATTTTGCTTAGTCACTTTATATGATTGGGCCTGTTCCCCCCACCCCCAACTGTGTCCCCATGCCTGGGCAATTCTTACCTTTATACTTTTCTTATCCCCCCTTTTATCCCTGTGTCTCCTCCACTTCCTCTTCTTTTCCAGCTCCAAAGATAAGTTTTCCCTAAGAATCTGCCCTTGATCCTCTTCTCCATCCTCTCTTCTATATGTCCTCTTGGAAAACTCATTCAGTCTCATGGCTTTAACTCTACTGTCCTTATGACTCATTTCTGAAGCCTCCTCTCTCACCCTGACAACTCTCATGGTTCCCATCTGGATTCACCAACTCCTGGCTGGAAGTTTCCACCCATATGCTCTCCCAGTGTGTTGATCTTAATAGGTTCAAATCTAAATTTTTTCTTTTCCCTCCTGAACATTTACTTCTCCCTATTTCTGTTAATTAAGAGTTTTCTAATCCCACCAGCTCAAAATGTTGGTAGAATCTTTAATTCTTCCCTCTTTTTTGTCCCGCATTTGATTAGCAGTCAAGTTCTGTCAATTTTGTTGAAAACATGTATCTTTTGTGTTTCTTCTTTCCTTTTTATACACACTGATACCCTCTAGTTCAAGATCTGACTTCCTCTCTCATTATTTAATGCCATAATCTCCTAATAGGTTTCCCTACTTCCAGTCTCACCCCACTGAGCAGCACCTGATATCCTGACACAGCACTACCGCATTAATCTTCCTGAAGCACACGTCAAAGCTGGTTATTTTCCTGTTCAGACACTTTTAATGACTGCCCAATGCCTAAAGCATAAAGACCCAAACACACACAATACATTTAGGATCCTTTGCCTCTATCCCCAAACTATATCTCTAGTTTTATTTCCCATCATTTTTTTTTTTTTTCTCCACCAGTTCTTTACTCTGGCGACCACCACACAATCATATGCTAAATTTTTACAGCCAGTGGCAAGAAACAAAAAACTCTAACTCAATTTATTTATGTATAGATTTAGTTATTGATAATGAAATTTATTGATTAAATTATGTGCTATATCTATAAAATTATAACAAGAAGTTCTGCAGCAGGAGGCCCCTGGCATGGATGTCCCCGCTCTGATTCTGATTCTTTGCAATCCTCTTGACAGAAGTGACTGTTCTTTTGCTAAGGACGTCCTCCAAGGTGGAACTCACACCGCACTGATTACAGCGTGCTTTGTATTAGAATTACCTGTTACCAGTCTTACCCTTGTTGAGATGGAAGGCGGCCCCAAGAAATTACACCCTTCTCCTCTCCACCTGAGTTCTGAACCAAAGGCGAGAGAGGAGAGAGTGGCAGGTAAGATCGAAACAACATTTTATTACTAATAAAACTGGTTCTGAAGAAAGGTGCTTTGCTGTGCTGCAACAACAGTCTTCCTAATACATGAAACCCCAGCATGTGACAGACCCCTGTCCAGTCACAGGCAGGGTTAGAAGACACAGGGCTTCCGAGTGGGCAAGAAGTAAGTGGCCCATCCCAGCCAGGGCTCTGTAAATTACATCGGGTAACTCACTCCTCTGCAGGGAGGAATAAGAACGAAGTGGTGTTTAGGGGAAAACATCTCTCTCAGAAAGCATAGAAGAACTCAAAATGCTCTCTCTGATAAAATTATAGACTTCTTGAAGTCAAGGACTAGATTTTGTACATCTTTTAAGGTGATACATATATTGGGTGCTTAATAATGTCTGCTACATAATATTAAATTATATGACATAATTATTACATGTAAGTGACAGTAATTATATAATACTTTACATTATATAATTTATATATTATAAATTTGGTAGATTATAATCTTATAAAATATCATATAGAGAACATATTATATAAAATCATTTATTTTAAATTGTTAAAATTTAAAGGGCTACTAATACGCAACGGTGACATGACCAGAGACTTACAGAAGCAAAGCTGGTTATTACACAGGGAAACAAATTATTCTTGAGCCTGCATAGCATGAGGGGAGGCTCACAGAGAAAATGGACACACTTATAGCTTTCTGTGTTCAAGGGTAATCATCAGATAAAATAATGTCTCCTTTCATAGGAGTTATTTCTTAAAATCCTATCAAAGTGGCCAGATTTTTATTTCTTTCCAAAATTCATGAGGAAACTTACTCATTTTATTTTTTAAGAGTGAATCATTTTGTATCACCCAGACACTTCATATAATGCCAACCATCTGGATATGTAGAAAATTAGTGTTTGAGATTACTGTTTTCAATTTTCATCAAGATATTTGGTGTCACATAGATGCAGCACAAATGCATCTCTTTGAAGTGCCTTAATATTGATATGTCACCTCGTCACAGCACATAATTCAAAATTTAGACACATTAGTCTATTTGGAGAGTCTTGATGGAAAAACTCATTGCACATTAACAAACACCATTCAGTATATTTGAATAACTGAGTTCAGAGGGGTGAAATATTGAAGTAAACCTTAGAACTTAAACTTGGGTGGTAATACCATATATGCATATAATCTGGTGAGTGTGTGCATATCATGTAGCTCACTTATTTAAATAACAGTCAAACAGTCCTAAAGGAATGGCTTGTCTCTCTTTTCCTCTCACTCTCTTTCTCTCTCTCTCTCTCTGTGTGTGTGTGTGTGTGTGTGTGTGTGTCTAGGTGGAACTTGATTCTCTTAGCAGAAACAAGTTTATATACTTATTCCAAGTACTAGGGGGTCCCTAGGATTGCTCCTGGGACTTAATTTACACAACATCCTATTGCCATAAGGGGCTTTAAAGTTGAATTTAAAACCTTTTGTAAAATTTCATGGCTGCTTGAGGTTGAGCACTGCTGGGAGGTAGGGATATATAACAAGCCCCTCAGAGGAAACCACTGAATAATAAGGAAATGTCACTTGAGATAAGACAGTGTTCTTGGGCATTGTGCTGCTTCCCTGGTCGGGGAGTGTGGTACCCAGGGGAGAGTGAGCTTCTAGGCTGGGGGAGTGCTGCGTGTAAACCTGGAAGCTCTGTACAGTTCTCTGAAACCTGGCTCCTGAGAGCACAGCTGGGGTCCATGTTATGAGGGGTCTGATGGAGTCCTTGAGCAGTAGCCTATGGAGAAATATTTTGGGGACACTGATGAGTGCCGTCTGGGAAACTCATGACAGTACCACTAAAAGGAAAAAAAAATCCAGCAGAACACGGATCAGAAATCTACAAGAGCTACTCATACTCAAAACCCCAGAATGGAGAGGAATGACCAGATGTGGTGTCGTACTGTTACCGACACTTTCAGGTTGGGCCCCAACAAGGGTCTTCCTGTCCTGTGTCCTTGGAGCCAGTAGAACGAGGCAGAGTTCGGTTCAGAAGCGAAGGAAAGCTTTATTCTTTGATCAAAGCATGGAGAGGTGCGAGCTCACGCTCTAGAGCACACACTCCCGGGGCAGGCTGTGGGCGGGGCCGCTTTACAGGGATCTCGCCAGCCGGGAGAGGGGTGGAGCTCTCAGGGGGCCTGGCTCAGCTGCACTGCTCACCTCCAGATTGCAGCGCATGTGCATCGTCTCTGCGCACAGCCCGCCGCCCCCGTCGCCGCCATCTTGAATTGCAGTGTCGAGCAGCAGAGCTTCGGCCCGCGGCCCGTGAGCTGAGGTGTCCGAGCGGTCATTTCGCACTGGGAGTTCTGGTCTGAAGTGCCGGGTGAGAGGTCTCTGTACGCGGCACCTTATGAGCAAGTGAAGCTAGACAAAGCACAAAGGAAAAGAAAGGAAAAAAAACGGTCAGACTCTATTACAAAGATTCTATTTTTACTTCCCGGGGAATTGTTAATGGGGTGTGTCGGTGATAGTACTTTTTAAAAAGTCCCTTTTCAGGGGGTTTTGGCCCTTGATTCTTCCTGCATATGGTGGTGCCTGCCATGGGAAATGGTAACGTAAATCCTTCTCCTTGACGTGCCTATTAAAGGAAAAGGAGTGAAGGCAGAGGTCACTTTCTGCTGTAAAAACCATCACCACCAACATCAAAAACCCAAACCAAACGTCTCCCTTAAATGCAGAGAATAATAACTGAATGATATCTGAACAGATAGGATGAAGTCCAAAAATCTCTTAATGGAGGTGTAAGATCAGTGAAAGCCTGTGAAAAGAATCTCAAATTCCAGTTTAGGATGTGATCCAGCAAAGAGGACAGCACATTTATGTACTTAAAACTCGTTGTGGGATGAATTGGGAGATTGGGATTGACATATATACACTAATATGTATAAAACAGATAACTAATAAGAACCTGCTGTATAAAAAATAAATAAAATAAAATTCAGAAATTCAAAAAAACACACAACTCATTGTACATATGCATATGTACGTGAGAGTGTAGAGCTCCAGAAAACTGCACACGCTTAGAGGTGCACCCGGCCCTGTCCGCTCCCCTCAGGCTGCTCCGCGTGCTACAGGCTCCCAGACTGATCCCGGGAAGTGGAGGCTTTGAGCAGCAGGGTCCCTCCCTTTCCTTTTATGTCTCAGACACTTCAAAGAGAAATCATGTGTTTCGTACAGGGAGGCAAAATGAGTGCCACTATCCATTCCTCAAAGAACAAAGCTCAACAATACGTCCTCTGGCCAAGGCCATCTGATTTGGCTAATGACAGCTCTGTCCAGATGGCCTTAAGTCCCCAGAGAACACTCACTGATGGTGCTTGACGGTAGGTAGGGTACATCACAAAGATGATGTCCTTGGCACATTGTTATATGTGCTGCTTCACTGTGAGGATTCATGTTTTTTATCAAATTAGAAAATTCTCACTATTACCTTTTCCAGTGTTACCTTGACTCCATTCTCTCTTCTTTTCTAGAAATCCTTTTAGACTTAATTGAACTTTCTCATGTTTGCTACCTTTTCTATCTTAACTTCCCTTCCAAATTTTCTATCTCATTATTTCCCTAGGCTGCATTCTGGTATGTTGCTTTAGCTTGGTCTTCTCATTTAGTAATTCTTCTTAAGGTATGTCTAATGTACTGTCCATCCATTGAGTTTTTAATTTCAATAACTATGTATTTTGTTTCTAGACTTTCTACTTGATTCTTTAAATCTGTCTTTTTTCCCTTCCTCCCTCCCTCCCTCCCTTCCTTCCTGCCTTCCTGCCTTCCTGCCTTTCTTTCCTTCTTTCTTTCTTTCTTTCTTCCATAGATTTATTTCCTTTTGTAATGTCTATAATCATTCTAAACAGACTTATTTTATATTCTCTTTCAGATTGTTGTTTTAGTAGCTCAGTTCCTTGGGAAGTGGGAGGTGATGGAGGTGAATTCTGTTGTCTGTAATTTCTATTGACTCTTGCCCATGACGGATTTGTCCCTCCAGTGTTTTGTAATTTCTTTTATTGTGAGCTCATCTCGTGTGGGGATTGCGTATTTTTGTTAAACTACCTGTGTTCTGGACTGTGGAATGTTTCTCTAGAGTGTTTTTGTAATTGCTTTTGCCAGACACTCCCAAAATATTACTAGTCAGGGACCAGTTTTTACATTAATTTGTTGGCTTGGAAGTTTCTGGGCCATTCCAGTAGGGCAATTTAAAAAAACAAATTCATGTGTAGACCAGGTCCAGGGTTTCAAATTCTCAGGAAGGACTTTTTTCCACAAAGAGAGACAAATGAATTTTCATGTAATCTTGCTGTCCTGGTTAGGAATTTTTTTTCTGGTCATTATTCTCCCGGATGGTTCAAGTCTACAAGGGTCTTGGCTTCCTGTGGGAGTCTCATTTCCACCCCATCTTGTGCAGGTTTATCTCCTGTGGTCATTAAGACCCAAGTTCCAAGGGTTATGAAGATTTGTGACTCCAATTCTGAGGGCAAATGGAGCATCAGTTCATATGCTAACTTATTTGGTTTTATTCTTCCTCCTCTGTGATTTCCCCTTCTTTCCTATGATCTTAAGTTTGCTTTTTTTTTTTTTTTTTTTTTAATTAATTAATTTATTTATTTATTATTTATGGCTGTATTGGGTCTTCGTTTCTGCGCGAGGGCTTTCTTTAGTTGCGGCAAGTGGGGGCCACTCTTCATCGCCGTGCGCAGGCCTCTCACTGTTGCGGCCTCTCTTGTTGCGGAGCACAGGCTCCAGACGTGCAGGCTCAGTAGTTGTGGCTCACGGGCCTAGTTGCTCCGCGGCATGTGGGATCTTCCCAGACCAGGGCTCGAACCCGTGTCCCCTGCATTAGCAGGCAGATTCTCAACCACTGCGCCACCAGGGAAGCCCAAGTTTGCTTTTAAAATTGTTTTTGTTATATTTTATCCTGAAATCCTATGTATACCTGAAGGAAGAGTTTTCAAGTTGTGTTAGCCTGCCATATTATCATAATCAGAAATCCTTTCATCTATGCTTTATTATTTCTTTCCCATACTCTTAAGTCCTCATGCTAAGATTGATGCAGTAGCCCTCTAATGCATTACCCTCCAAGTGGTGTAAGATACCATCTCTCAGATGCAACTTTCTAAAACACCACTTTGACCATGTGATTTCCCGGCTTAACAACAGTCAATGGCCTTCATGAGACCTGTTGCATAAAGTTTAATTCCCTTGTCCTTGCATATAAGATCATCTGTAATCTGGCCTCCAATTAAATATAATTTCTACTGATTTCAGTGAAGTTTTTCATTTTTCTCTGTTGACCATTCTTATTAATTAGGCAAGTACTCTCTGGTATATACAACTGTCAGATGGATGCCCAACTATAGGACTGGTGTTTTTATCTATTTTAGTATGGGTTGTATTAGTCCTTGTGTTACCCCAAATCTTAGCACATGTCCTGACCAACAGGAATTCAATGCCTCCTTCCTAAATTTAATCAGAGAAGGAACATTGGTGATTGGACTTCAAGTCATAGGAGAAATGTAAGTGGGCAGAGCTTTAGCTTAAATGGTTTTTTGAGCTTGTCTACTTTCTACCATGTACAATAAGAGAAAACAATGCAGAGAAGGTCAGTCCATGGAATATGACACAAATGGCAGTCTTTTTTTTTTTTTTTAATTTTACTCCACACATTTGCTTTTTTTTTTTTTCCATGTTATTTATTTATTTTATTTATTTATTTATGGCTGTGTTGGGTCTTCGTTTCTGTGCGAGGGCTTTCTCTAGTTGTGGCGAGCGGGGGCCACTCTTCATCGCGGTGCACGGGCCTCTCACTATCGCGGCCTCTCTTGTTGCAGAGCACAGGCTCCAGACGCGCAGGCTCAGTAATTGTGGCTCACGGGCCTAGTTGCTCCGCGGCATGTGGGATCCTCCCAGACCAGGCCTCGAACCCGTGTCCCCTGCATTGGCAGGCAGACTCTCAACCACTGCGCCACCAGGGAAGCCCAAATGGCAGTCTTAATATGAGTAATAGTTATAGTCTATATTTTTACAGTGTCTTAGTTTTTAAAGCATTTTTACAGCTACAGTACATTTGTTCTTTATGAAAACCTATAAGGTAGGTAGAGCAAATTTAGAAATAAGGAAAAGAGTCCAGAAAGGTTACTCATTAATTTACTCAACAATTGAGCAAATCTTTATTGCACCAACTACATGCTAGGCACTGGGCTAGGGGTGGCGGTACAGCAATGGATAAAATGAGCTAAGACTGTGCTCTCATGGACCCAGAAATCTTACAGTTCTGTGTGTCTTGTCCAAGTCTATATTTACCCAATAAATGGTAGACTTGGTATAAGAACCCAGTTCTTATAACTCTTGATTCATCGAACTCCTCTACTGGCAGGTTTAGCCCCATACTTGATCTGGAATAATATGTGGGTCCCACCTAAATTATGTTTGCTGTCTGTTTTAGAGTTGGATTTACTGTTCATCTCACTCATTTCCTCTTTTTGGTGGGCGCATAGTTAGACTGCATTTCCCAACTTCCCATGCAGGTAGAGGTGGTCATGTGACTGAATTCTAACCGGTGATATATGCAGAGGTTATGTGCACTACTTCCCAGCCTGGACCACAGAAACACGGCACCTGTCATAATCTCTCCTTTTTCTCTATTAGCTGCTGAATGCAGAGGACTCCAAAGACCAAGAAAAGGTGAAGCCATAAGATGGAAGAAACATTTCCTGAATGACACATGGAAAGCAGCCTGTCAACCAGGAACACTTAGTATGACTTCTTGTGAGTGAGAAATAAATTTCTATTGTCTTAAGTCACTGGGATTTGGGAGACATTTTTGTTTTGTTTTGTTTTGTTTACAGTAGATAGCATACCCTAACAAATGCACCCTTCAAATTAAAGCCTAAAATGGGACTACAAGAGTGATAATTAAATGGCATATATTTATTCTTAATCTATTAAACTATATCCCCATGTTCTTTTTTGATAATCTGGATATAAGCATGATTATTCTCATCAAATTCAAAGGAGATAGCAGCACTTCAGGGAAGTTTAAAATGATATTCAACAATATTGTAGACCCAGTGTGTCTTGATATCAACAAGGCATTTTGAATAAAATGGTGAAATAGGGATACCACTCAATGAGTTCAAAGCTGCTTAATCAGTCATACCCCAAGTGATTAGTGGGCACATTTAAGTATGCAGAGAGTTCTGCAATTGAAATATTAGGCTATTCTCTTAGCCTTGTTTTGGTCAGCATTTTTATCAGTGTCTTGCATGAGGATGTAGTAGGTGTGCTGGTCAAATGTGCTAGTGACACAAGTCTGGAGGGGATAGAAATAAGACATAAGATAGTTGACAGAATCAAGATTCATTATCTTGATGTGCTGCAGTGCTGGGCCAAAACCAGCAACATGAAATGTAATAAGGATAAATGCAAGGTCTTGTTTTTAGGTCCAAAAATGAATTATAAGAATACAGGATGGAGAACATGTAACTTGGCAGCAGTTGATGTAAAAAGGCTCTGGGGGTCTTATTTAACCAAAAGCTCAATTTGAGCCAACAGTGTGATATGGCTTCACAAACTGAGCTGCTTTAATGGAAGAATTGTGTGACCATCATGAGACACATTAGGCTCTGTGCTCCTCAGATGAAATCTGGGGTATTATTTTTAATTATAATTTTAAAATTCTGTGTATGTTGGAACAGTGACAAACTAGAGATTACATGGAGGAGGTGATGAGGATGGTGAATAAAGATGTCTGCTGCCTCTGCACCCATAGCATACCACTGGTGACCTATTTAGTGCTTGTGTCATTTCTCCAGCTTTGCACTATAGTCTGTCTCATACACTAGACAAGCTCCATTAACAAAGGGATCTTAATAATTATAGCACCAACAATGGTTACAGGTAACATTGATTGAGTTTTTCCCATGTGCAAGGCATTTCTCTAAATGTTTTGCATATATTATCGTATTCAACCTTCATGGCAGCCCTATGAAATGGATCCTACTAGTGACTCCCCTTTGTGGATGAACTAAGACATAGTAGGGTTAAGTTCCTTAGTAAATGATGCAATCAGGGCACAATTTCAGGCAATTTGACTCCAGGACTGCTACTCTTCACCCATATGCTATCTATCTGATCAAGCTCTGAAACTCTCCAACCTTAAGCACTCATGATCAATAATTTTAATGAGAGAGAGGAGAGTGGTACATAGAAACCAAGTTGTAGAAGGAACCAAGAGGGGCAGAGCTCTTCTCTGATAACTACTGGGAGTTTGTCTAGTGCCCACTGCATATAAGAAGAGAAATACACTCATGAGGTTGTTTTTTTAAAATTAATTAATTAATTAATTTATTTATTTTTGGCTGCATTGGGTCTTTGTTGCTGTGCATGGACTTTCTCTAGTTGCGGCGAGCGGGGGCTACTCTTCATTGTGGTACGTGGGCTTCTCATTGCGGTGGCTTCTCTTGTTACGTAGCACAGGCTCTAGGGACATGGGCTTCAGTAGTAGTTGGCTCGCGGGCTCTAGAGCACAGGGTCAGAAGTTGTGGCATACGGGCTTAGTTGCTTCATGGCATGTGGAATCTTCCTGGACCAGGGCTCGAACCCGTATCCCCTGCATTTGCAGGCAGATTCTTAACCACTGTGCCACCAGGGAAGTCCATTCATGAGGTTTTGATATACCTGGAAACCTAGTAGCCTCATGAATAATAATCTATATAATTTTAGTTTTCAAAAACATTTTATTTTCTTATTGAGGTATAATTGACATACAACATAACATTAGTTTCAGGTGTCAAAAGCATTTTGAGAACACTTGATGTCATTTAATCCTACAAATTGCTTTGTAAATTAACCATGGCAAGTTTAAGGAAACAAGCCCAGAAAGACTACATTTGTTCATCCATCTATGTATTTATCAACAAACACTTATTATCTATTATGTGCCAGGCAATACCACAAGATCATAAGAACTTTGTAAAGCAGGTGTTATCTCCATTTCATAGATAAGGAAATGGAAGTCCTGAAGACTGCATCAACACTAGCACTATGAGATACACACACACACACACACACACACACACACACGATAATACGTGTGAAATATGTCTGGGCCCCACATTATATAGTCTTCTTTCAAAGGTTGGAATTGGAGGGGTCATTCTTCCTCATTGTTAAATTTCACAGCCCTATGTGTTGGAAAGGGGTTTCCATATCTAATTAGTAGTTGAGCTCTTGGTTTCCAATATGATGTTCTTACTGTGAGATAGGTTATGTGAAAAAATCAAAGTGACATTCATGCAAGAGAGTCATCGCCATCATAGGGATGAACATTTTGAAATAAACACCTGTTAGAACATGAGATCACCCTTGGAAGGTGCTTTGGGATCTTTGGGCAAGTGTGGTTGGCGTGGGGACGCATGCTGGGACACCTTCCGCCTGTGGGTTCCAGACATCCCAGGCTCCCAGCCTCCCAGCTGTGGAATGTCCTGGAATGTGCTCCAATCAGCGTGGGCCGTGGAGCCTGGGAGCTGTAGGGCTCTGCTAGCAGGGGCTGGTCTGGACCCACCTGGGATCTCTGGTGTGGTTCAGCAGCCCCTAGGGCTGGGAGGTGAAGAAACTAATAGGAAATGCAGAACTTGTCACTGCAGGCCTCCCTGAAAGCAGAGGTCAGCTGGAGCTGAAGGAAGATAGTGGTTCCTCTATCCCTTCTTACAAAAATCCACCATGTCAGCATAATTTCCAACAGAGGTTATCGAAATGCCTCTCTCGCCCCTGTGTCCACGGAGAGTTAGAAATTCTGTATCACCTACTCTTCTTCCTTGTAAATGAGCAGTCTTCTTTAAGGTTAGGACTGAAGAGAAACTGTGGACCCAGGTAGCGAAGGGTAAGGAGTATTGGTAGTGAAAAGAGAGGCAAAGTATTTGGTCCTTCAACCCTGGAAGTTCCTGGGAACTCTCCTGCCTTACCTCTGCCTGTTGGTGCAGACACAAAGGCCAGCCCCTCTGCAGCAGCCTTTTAAAGTCCTGTCAATAAAAGATCTTTCAAGGAGAGTTGGAATGCTCATCAGGGGAAAGGTTTCTTTTTCTCTCCTAGAAGGCCTTAGAGACTTCCACATTTTCCAGGACTTCCAAGAAGAGAGTCAGGGGGAAGGAAAATTACTGCTTAGACTGCAGTTGGCAGTGGCTTGGGGATCAGCCCCCTAGGCCCTGGCTTGGTGCCTCTATGGAGAAGCATCTTTAACTTTCATTGCCCAAGGGTGTTTTTCTTCTAGTGAGTGGAGGAGGAGATAGGAGAGGAAATAAAAGCACAAAAATGAAAAACAAAGAATTCCTGAAGGTCTGATAAGCTGTTCAACTATGCACCAAAACATAAATATTTGGCCAAATTAGCTACTCCAAATGCTTCATATTTCTAAAATTGAGCCACAGTTTGTTATACTTTGAAGTTCTTCAGCTCTTGACAATCCTGTGCAAATCTAAGGGGAGTGAGGATTGGAGTTCATTTCCCTCCCTGAGATCTCAGCAAATACTTAACTTCTTTTCTTTGATGCCTGGTAAAATGATTTTGTTGTTTTGTTGTTCATCTCTTTCCAAAGGGACATGTTCTGTGCTTGTGCAATCATTCAAGTCAGCATTTTATCAATGAACAAGCAACAAGCATGTGCTGGAAAATATTAACTTGGAACTGATCAGAAAGCTCTAATGGTTATTAAAATATCTGCATCCTAATATAATCTGCAACAGTGCTGTAGCCTAATTTCTGCTTACCTTTTGTTGAATTCACCTTTTGACATTTGCATGACTTTAGTCATACAGCATCTCACAAATACAGGATTCAAATCTAATTTGCTTATGCTATGGCATGGCAGAAATCACTGTTCCCTTGGGCAGAAGAATGAATACCCATAAATTGAGTGTTTATATGATCCTCAAGCAGTTGGTTAATTTCCTCAGTGCAGTCCTGTTACCTGAAAACTGGGCTCAACCTCTTGGTGGGTGTCGAGCCAAAAGACACAACCAAGCCAAAAATCGGGAGAAGAAAGGATTTCTTATTACCTGCAGCAAGTAAGAAGAACATCAGGGATCTTTCCTAAAGCTGTGTTTCCCCGAATAGCAAAACTGGGGAAGTTTAAGCTAAGGGTACACACATATTCATGAAAGGGCTTGGGTGGTAGGCAGAGTCCAAGCTTTAGTTGATTGAAGTCAGGAGGGTCCGAAAATGTCAACACCATCATCCCTTAGGTTGCAGTTGATTTGGTGGTTGAGCACTTCAGGCTAGTCTTTACCACTGAAACAGAACTGGGAGTCTTTACACGTGATATATTATCTTTTCTAGTGTTACCTCTCTTGCTTTAACAGTCTTTGTTTCTGGATTCTTTTGTTCCCTTGAGATCATTAATTACTGAGACTTGTTCAAGGGCATGGCCAGGCTTGGATCACAAAATGGCTTAGGCCAAAAATGGCTTCACTTATGTCAAGAAAGCTATGCCTGGTTTTCTTTCTCTGGGGACCCCTTCCTTATCTGCTTACAGTCCTCTAATAAATTTTATGAAAAATAGCCAATCAGATCAGTTGTTTGCTATCATTTTAAAAAGCAATAGGATGTTTTAAGGTCTAGAAAACAATGGGCCCCTCTTTTCCTGCAGCACCCATGTTTGAGGGAGTTAATTAAACAAGAAGTCTGTTAGACTAAGGTGGATTTAATGCCTTAGTAGCCTAACCTAACCCAAACCTAAGCAAACCCAAACCTAAACCTGTAGACATCTCAAGGTTAAGAAATCGAATGTAAGGAGAAACCATCACAAATAACCAAGTAAACTTTCCCAAATAAGGCAACTACTATAGCCAGTCAGATAATTTCCTTGCTTTGCTTCTGCCTTTTCTCTATCAAGTCTCTACCCAAGCTTCTATAAGTGGTGAAGCACTCCTAGCCACATCTGGTTTGGTGCTGCCCAATTCAAATTGATTTTTGCTCAAATAAACTCTTAAAAATGTGATATGCCTCAGTTTATCTTTTAACAAGGGGAAGATCAAGACAGAAAGATGAAAGAACAAAGCCCCATGGTTAAGCCCTTGGCCAATGGGAAACTTTTTCTCTAGTAGCAGTTCATTATACTTCATAGTAATGAGAAGTATTTTTATTAAAGCGGACAAGGGTGGTGTTACCCAAAACTGCCACCTTTAGGCAAAGGAAAGTGCTGAAGAAGTATCAAGCCTGCTCTCAGGCCCAAAATCTTTTGACCTCATTCCCAGGAAGCAAGACCAGGGACCTCCAGATGTTTCTGATGAGAATGAGTGTGTAGCTCAGAGTTCAGGTCAGTTATTTAATGGAGAAAATTAGAGGCCTTGCCTCTTTAGAGTTGGCTTTAAGTATTTATTCTATTCTCTTCCATCAGGAAATATTTGTATTTGGGGATGGGGAGGTATGAGAGGGAGAGAGCAAGACTGATTGCATAATTTTTTATAAGAAATTCTGGAGATATTGAAAGCACAGGAAGTTCACCTATATATGCAGACACTGACTGAATTACTCTGAAATTAGGCAAAATCAAAGTAAGCCAATCCCAGTAAGCTTGCCAGAACAAGATTCTTCAGAAGGCATTATCTCTGCATCTTCCTGGTCACTATCACTTCATTTCCCCAGAGAAGCCCCTCCCTTCCCCTGACAAGCCCCTCAGTTCCCGCCCTTCCTAAGCCTTGGAAGGCCCTTCTCTCTTTGCTCTTGAAAGGGCAATTGAAACACCTCTTCCTCCAGGAAGACTTTCTTGGAGAAAAGAAGTGACTCGCCTTTCTCTGGACTCTTGCAGAACTTTGATTGCACCTCTTCATGGCACTTATTTCATTGTGCCACATCATAGCAATGTATGTTCACATCTTATCCCTTCTACTTATCTGATTTGTAAGCTCCTGGAAGGCAAGATCTCTGATATATAGACAGTTCCCGACTTATGATGGTTCAACTTGCGATTTTTCGACTTTACGATGGTATGGAAGCAACGCGCATTCAGTAGAAACCATACGTCGAATTTTGAATTTTGAACTTTTCCCAGGCTAGTGATATACGGTCCAGTACTCTTTCCTCATGCTGGGCAGTGGCAGTGAGCACAGCTCCCAGTCAGCCATGCGATCACGAGGGTAAACAATGGATACATTCTCAACCATTCTGTACCCACACAACCATTCTGTTTTTCACTCTCAGTACAGTATTCAATAAATTACATGAGATATTCAACACCTTATTATAAAATAGGCTTTATGTTAGATGATTTTGCCCAACTGTAAGTTAATGTAAGTGTTCTGAGCTCATTTAACATAGGCTGCTTGGTAGGTTAGGTGTATTAAACGCATTTTCAACTTACGATATCTGGACATAACCCCATGGTAAGTCAAGGAAGATCTGCATCATGCTTTGTGTCTTCACACTATTTAGCACAGTACCTCGTACTTAAAAGGCACACAGTGTGTGTTTAGCAATAAAATAAATGCATCCAAAGCCAGCTCTACTGCACAGCAGTAACACAGCTGCAACCTAAATATTCTTACAAGTGAGGATAAAGAAAGTCAAATCTCCACTTTCTAAGTTTCAAATAAATACTTCCCTTATTTTCTCTAACTCAGTATCAAGCATCTTAAATTTGGTCAGAATCAATTGAGCAGTTTAGAGTGTAATAGTTTAAGTAAACATTTTTCTTTCTCTTTCTTTCTTCCTTGGGAATAGATGACACTTTGCTGGACAAAAAGGAAAAATATCTGGGTGGGAGAAATTGGGTGGGGCCCGTTAAGCCCGCATTCCGCTACTGGATTTAGTCGAAAATACCAAGCTGTTTTCAAGAAGTCTGGATTAAACTGACTCCCTCACACTGTATGCAGGGGTGCCTTACTTGAAGAATTGAAAGCAGAAAGATTTGGGAGTTCAGAGTTAAGCTGAACAAAAGGTAATTATTTTAAATCAAAACATATGCATGAAGCGTGAACTTAAGCTAAATTCCAAGGGGCAATTGCCACTTAGCTTTCACTCCTCAGACCTATCTTCTCTGATAAATTTTCCCTGGTTATATTTTTTTTAAAAAGGGGGGGTGGGGTGGGGTGTCGCTTTGCCATTCCTTAAAATAGCACTTTTAAAATTTTTTAAATTAATTAATTAATTAATTTTTATTTTTGGCTGCGTTGGGTCTTCATTGCTGCTCGCGGGCTTTCTCTAGTTGCGGCAAGCAGGGGCTACTCTTCGTTGCGGTGCGCGGGCTTCTCATTGGGTGGCTTCTCTTGTTGCGGAGCACGGGCTCTAGGCGCGGGGACTTCAGTAGTTGTGGCACGTGGGCTCAGTAGTTGTGGGTCGCGGGCTCTAGAGCACAGGCTCAGTAGTTGTGGCACACGGGCTTAGTTGCTCTGTGGCATGTGGGATCTTCCCAGACCAGGGCTCGAACCCATTACCCCTGCACTGGCAGCCAGATTCTTAACCACTGTACCACCAGGGAAGCCCAGCACTTTTAAATATACTGTCTCCTATTAGTGTCCTAGTGCTTTTCATCTCCTAATTGTTCTATATAATACCTGGTGTGATGTGTTCTTAATATGTAAGTAATGAGAAGATGAGGAGCAATTGGTAGAATTATATGAAGAAAAAAAGAAAGTAGGTAAGATAATTCCTGTCCTTTTTCTCAGTGTCCAAGAGTTTTGGGAGACTTGGGAAGCCTTTTGGTGTGGTGATGGTGGAATTTATTTTTCAGTTTGTAACGGTAGTGTTATCTGTCATGGTTGTGTGGATTTGATGAAGTAACTGCTCTTAGTTTGGGATGACTGGAGAGATTCTGCGGGCGGTCCGTGCGAAGAGCCTAATTGGGCTGGAATCTCTAGCAATGGTACTTTTGGGGCTCAGAGCTTAGGTTCTGTATATTTGGACTTTGGGGAAGGAAGAAGCTGTTGATGAATAATATCTGAGGAATTGGAGATTAGTCTAATGAGGCCAGAGAAATGAAAAAATAGGCTTGTTTATTTTTCTTCACAAATACAGAGTAATGCCTGTCAGCCCTGGCACCAACCATGGAAGTGACACAATAGTGCAGAGCAAGGAGTGGGACTTTCAAGGACAAGGACAAAAGAGTGAGATAACGGGTAGATGTGGGGTGGATCTAGCCTCGGGGGGCTTCTGGATGCAGAAGGGCATGATGCACCCACAGCCAGGGACCTAGGTGGTCATTCTAACTTTATGAAGGGCTTCTGTTTAGCCAACCCTAGAGGGGGTGCTTTTCAAAGTTCCAGAAGACAGCAGAAGTTTGAGTAGTGCCAAGGAAATACACAGATTTCTGAGGTGCCAGAGGTGCAAGAGTGGGTAACATTTCTGGAGTTTAATTTAGAGAACACATAAATTTCTAGAGCTCAGGGTTAGACCAAAGAAGTTCTTGATCTCACAGAAAGAGCAGATTCTCGGACCTCTTTAGGGAACGCAATTCATAGTAAAGAATAACACTCTAGAAGGGAACCAATAGGTCCAGGTCTCCCAGAACTAGAGAAGTAAGGGGAAGAAATAGAGAATGATCCCTTCAGAAACCCTGAGGAACTGTTCTGATAATGTGAGAACACTGGGAACTCTGGGTCGGGTTGGGAACTGCCTCTCAGAATCCTGAGACCTAACAGTCCTCTGAGTGAACACTTCTCCAATTGATGACTTCCTCTGGCACATTTCTGCCCATTGATGATCCAGCCTAAGTTCTAAATCCTCCAATAAAATGACACCAACCACTTTACCATCCTCTCCAAACATCTGGCCTTCCTTTGATCTTCCTCTTGATCAGGAAATTCCTTTTAAAAACCCCATTGGTTGCCGGGAATATTTTTCGCTGTTTTCTGCTTACTTAGGGCTTTGATATTCCCAATGCTTTCTCTACCAGTTAGGGTCCATGCAGGGGACAAAACCCCTACTAGTTATTTGAACAAAGAGAATTTAATATATTTCTAAAGCCTGTTAATGAGATATAGAGTTGCTAGCAAGGTAACTAAAAGGGTAAATAAGGTATCAGGGAAGAAGCAACAGCAGGAAGCACTCCTAAAATAGAAAGAACAAAGAGAGGAGGTTGGGTTATTAAAATTTAGAAACTAAAGGGAGGGCTTCCACAGAGATGAAATTCAGATTTCTGAGGAGAAGAGGCTGCTTGGCTGGTGTTGGTATCTCTGAACTTGGAGGAGAGGAGGCCTCAGGAAATCTAGATTTCTGAGGAGGAAGCATGGATCAGATGTCTTGGGGGGACTGGGTGGAGGGTTGATATGGCAAGTGTTTGGAGAAACTGCAAATTAGATTCAACTGCCGCTTCAGGAAGAAACTGCTATTGCTGGGGTGACACAACATTGCTGGGGTGACCTAAAGACCTGCTAGCATACAGGAACAGGCAACACCCTTCCCTTCCTCCGTTCAGCCCTGTAGTCTCCCTGTGGCGCCCCCTATTGGCAGAGTCCAACAGGGCGCCTGCTGTCAAAGCAGAAATGTGCTGTGCAGAGTCCCAGCATCACAAAGCAGAATAGAGGAGGGTGGATCTGGAGTTGAGAGGTAGCACCTTAATAACTGGCACACTCTCCTGATAGAGCCTCGGGAAAACACCTGGTTCTTTCCTATTATAATCATGTATTATTAATTACGCTGGAATCATATTTGAGGCCTTTCCAAGTACCTTTTCTTGGAAGGGAGAACCATGCCTTTCTTCCCTAGGCTTAAAAAAATTCTATCTTCCTAAAGTCTAAGGCATATGCTTGATTATGCTTATTCTTTTACTCCTAGCAATTAAAAGTAAAAAACAAACAAACAAAATTACTTCCACTTTCTTCTGAAAGGTGAAGACAAGTCAAGAATGGGTCTACCACCATACATAATATATATTCAGTGATCAATTCTAGATCTCACTCCTATACTACTAGTTCTTTTTTTTTTTGCCACATGGCGTGGCTTGGGGGATCTTAATTCCCCAAGTTCCCCAACCAGGGATCAAAACCGGGCCCTCGGCTGTGAAAGCACAGAGTCCTAACCACTGAACCACCAGGGAATTCCCACTCCTGTATTAGTTTTATCTGTCAGAAATGTGTAATTAATTTTCTCCTTCTGACCAGGCGGCCCATAACATAGTTCCAGAACAAGCCATATCTTTTCTTCTCTAACTCATCCTCACTCTACAGTGTTTCCATTCATAGGTTATTCATGTGAATAGCTCCTTGATATATAGTACCATTCAGTCTCCCCTTATTAGAGGCCTATCGTTCAGGAATAGGACTTGCTCTTCCATCAATGCATTTCAATATGGAATCTCTTTCCACCATGTCTCAAAAATCACAGTATGGTATAATCTCAAGCTCACTTTGCTTACACTATACACTCGGCAGGTTAGGGAGACAGTATGATGTAGTGTGGGCTCTCGACCATATTGCCCATGTCTAAATCCTCCTTTTCCCACAAGAACTAGCTGTGCGTGTCCTTGTGAACATGGCTTCTTAAGTGTCTATAAGTTTAGCTCCTATAAGCTTTATTTTCTCCATCTATAGAATGGAAGTAATAATGGTACTTTATAGGATTGTTCCTAAGTTTAATAGTGATATGAAGATAGTAAATAATCAGTGACAGATATTATTAGTATAAAGATGTTGAGGCTATAAGTTATTATTTCCTTCTTCCATTTCCTCTCTAATATTTTGGGGGTACAAAACACCAAGTCCCATACTCTTATTCATCTTCTCATCTTATACTTGTTGTCCTCGATAGGTACCACTTTCATAGGCTTATCAAGGCGACTGGCTCCCTCTCCTCCTTTATTTAATTTAGTTTTTCAATCAGGTCAGACTCTGGTTATATATACTTCCCTGGCCAAGAATCCATCATTCATCCCAATACCTAACACCATAGTTTTGTCTTTTAAATCTCATTTCTCATTACCTTCTCTTTATTGGGACATTCAACTTCCACATCTTCCTTTCTATTCCAAGCCTTTACTGTTGGTAGAGAAAATAAGCCCATCATCTAAGCCAGCGGTCCCCAACCTTTTTGGCACCAGGGACCAGTTTTGTGGAAGACAGTTTTTCCACGGTGGTGAGGGGATGGTTCAGGCAGTAATTCAAGAAATGGGGAGCAACGGGGAGCGATAGGGAGATGAAGCTTCGCTTGTTTGCCTCCTGCTCACCTACTGCTGTGCAGCCTGGTTGCTAACAGGCCGCAGACCAGTAATGGCCCACGGCCCAGGGGTTGGGGACTCCTGATCTATGCTGTAGAGTCCTTTTTTTTTGAACATCTTTATTGGAGTATAATTGCTTTACAACGGTGTGTTAGTTTCTGCTTTATAACAAAGTGAATCTGTTATACATATACATATGTTCCCATATCTCTTCCCCTATAGAGTCCTTTGATTCCTTGTCCAAGGCCTCGTAGTTTCTTTTCAGTTAATGTCATTTATGCAGCATTTTAAACTTAAGATGTGCCGGGAGGAGATTTCCAGGAGCAAGTTAATAGGAATCTTCAAGTGGCAGAGGAATCATGAGAGCAGACCTGAGAGCTTAAGGAAGTAGATTTCAAGAGCTTGGTGATCAACTTGGTATTCAACTTGGACAGAATGCTTATTTCATACAGGTTAAGCAGGGCATCTTGAGACTGTCCGAAAATGAGTCTATCTGCATAATGCCAAAGAAATCTGTTATCTAGTCAAAACAACCAAATAATTTCCATGTTAATTTATTTTTCATTTTGTGGTAGTATTTGTACATCCAGCCCAAAACTCTCAAAGGAATAAATTATTACTTCATCATGTAAAGGTTTAGTTACTTCTCTTGGCTACCACAAACCATCCAAATTATAAAAGTAAAACTATATATTGTACAGTGATACCTTCATAAATCTACTTCCAAGAGCCAGAGAAGAGGCATCAGGAGTGGGGAATTTCATATGTGTCCATGCATGTACAGAATTCAGGCTCCAGAAATAAATGTGTCAAGAATGTGTAACTGCTGCCGAGTAATTACGCAACTTACATTTCTGCCAATAAATTTTGAGCCTGACATGTAAGACTGGATGGATCCAACCTTCGCACCAATTATCAAAAATACACTTTGCAATCTTGAATATATTATTTTCAGAGAGAAAATAAAGGATGGAACGTTATGTTGAGTCCATGAGGCAAACTCTGTTGGAGGTGGGGGTTGGGTGTGGAGTGTGTCCAGAGGAGCCTCAGCTCTGAAAAGAGAACTTTTAGTCTTAGGATCTAGAAATTATGATGACGTTATGAACCTTGGGCCTGAACTCTCACGTGAGAAAATAATGAGAGAAGGCATCTTAATGCTTCCACCAAAAAATGGGTGTATCATCTCATTTACTAGAGTAATGAAATAATTGTTCTGTAGGGAATGGATTCCCAGGAATCTCCACCCTCACCTGTGCCAGATGCCACCAATTACCCACTCCAAGTTTGTAGGGCCTGGGCAATGCATCTCAGTCCTGCAGAATCACCTGGAGAGATTTGAAAACTGCTGATGTCTGACTCTACCCAGGAAATGTTAATGGAGCCCAGGCATTGCTAGATTTTTTTTTTTTATTTTTTAAAGCAAACCAGGTGAGAAGCATTGGCTCAGGTCAACTGCCCAGAGTGGCTCCTCCCTCATGAGAGCTATTGCATAGTCCATTGGCAACAGTGTGAAATAGGGCCATAGTGGGAGGCTCTTCCCCATTGTTGCTGCCTTGTTTCCTCTCACACTCTATTCTCCTGCCTTGTAGCATTAGCCCCTGACTATAAATCATCTTGAATCTATTGCCTCTAATTTCATGCTTCTAATTCCCAAGTGCCTGCTAGTCTCTCCCCAGCCTACTCTGACTCTAGAAATTTGTATTTTCCTTCTGAGTGCTTATCCCCTCTATTGCATACTCTAGCCTCCTGATTTCCCAGCTGCCTTTGCAAGCTCCTCTAGCTGCGCTGACTTGAGGCAGGCGTCTGACTCAGCTTTCCCAGTTGGGGCAGGAGGCTGGGACCTCTCCACAGGTATTAAGTCCTGAATAAATTTGTTCAGCATGTGACTTCTGTGGGATGGGATGGGATGAGATCAAGCCTATCCATGTAGATAGTAGTCTTCTTGTTGTAGGAGACATCAGTGGTGCAATTGTGAATCAGACCAGCTTGGATTTGAATCCTGGCCAGGAAAGTCACAACAAAGGGAGCGAGAACCCCAGGTGGCCAGGAGCCAGGTTCCTGAGTGAGGGCCTGAGATGTGGTAAGGAGGAACATTGTAAAGGGAAGAGGGGAAGAAAAATGAATGACAGGTAATACAGTCTTCTTTAGATAAATCTGGGAGTGCACAGGAAATGTTGGTTACTCTAGCTTGTATAACCGCCACTGTCATTTTTAAAGTACTGCCACATGTCTTCTTTCATGACTTTTTTTTTTTTATAGCTACTTTATTTATGTATTTATTTATTTATTTATTTATTGGCTGTGTTGGGTCTTCGTTTTGTGCGAGGGCTTTCTCTAGTTGCGGCAAGCGGGGGCCGCTCCTCATCGCGGTGCGTGGGCCGCTCTTCATCGCGGTGCGCGGCCCTTTCACTATCGCGGCCCCTCCCATTGCGGGGCACAGGCTCCAGACGCGCAGGCTCAGTAGTTGTGGCTCACGGGCCTAGTTGCTCCGCGGCATGTGGGATCTTCCCAGACCAGGGCTCGAACCCGTGTCCCCTGCATTGGCAGGCAGATTCTCAACCACTGCGCCACCAGGGAAGCCCTTTCATGACTTTTTAATAGTACCATTGTCTCAAGATACAAGCACAGAATGGAAGTGTAAATTTTTTATTTTTATTTATTTTATTTTTTATTTTTATTTTTTCTTGTTTTGCATTCTTTACTAGTATACTTTTTACATTTACAAACATGGCACTAGTATCAGTCACAGATGTTGCTGGGTAGGATATTATGATAACCTTTGCTAAAATGTCACCAATAAAGGCATCACTGTTAATTTCTCCTGACTTCTCTCCATCTATTCAGGTTACCCACTAAAGTACATTTGCTGTCTTCTATTTTTGATATATATCCTTACTCAGTGTTGGTCTTACAACTTGCTGGAGAACATGAGGCAATTACTCAAACGTTGTTGGAAGTGTAAATTTTTTAAAATGTCAATAAAATAACACATATATCCTCCTTTTCAACAATTCAAACATTAAAAGTAAACTAAAACCCACTATTGACTTCCATGCCTAATCCCAGTTGGCTCCCAGAAGTACCTCTGTTAACTGAGGTATAGTCCTTCTAGTGCATTCACATACAAACACATATGTATATATTATATAATACATATAATTATATAATACACATAATTATATAATATATTATAAAGTTGATTAATGTGTGTATATGAGAGTGTGTTTTTTATATCTGGTATCCTACCATATGTATCCCTATGAAAATTACTTCTTTCACCCAGCAGTATGTAATGGAGATCTTTGATTTCACTGCATATAGATCTATCTCATTCTACTCAACTATTAAACTCTATCTGCGTACAAATGAGATGTTTCTAATTTATGTGATTACAAAAAAATCTGCAATGAATAGGTTGTATGTGTGAGTGAAGCTTTCTTTAGATCAGAAGAAGTAAAATTGTTAGGTCATAGAGTATATGCATTTTTAATTTAAATGGGTATTGTCACATTCATACTTCACATTCATACTAGGAATGCAAGAGAATACCGTTTCACTATGTCCTAGCCAACAATGATATTTTAAATCTTGTCAATCTGAAATGGTATTTCTTTATTGGTGTGAAATGTTTTTTCATTATTGATATGGTGAAAATATGCTTCATTATTGTTCCAATTTACATTTCTTTGACTGCAAGTGAGATTTAACATCTTTGTATATGTTTACTATTACTTGTATTTCTTCTTCTATGAATTCACTTTTCATATCCTTTGCCCACGTTTCCATTGGTTGACTTATTGATCTTTTCTTCTTATTGATAAGGAGTGCTTTAAATATTATGGATTTTGATCAAGGCAACTTCAGGGACACCACTCACATTGTAGTCTACATGAATGGCTTCCCCTGGTGGTGTGCAGTGTACAGCTTACACAGTCATACTCGGCAGTTCTTAGTCTTTTGTTTGTGATGAATTATGTAAACATTTTATCCTTAATCTGTCTCCTGTCTTTTAACATTGCTTGTGTTATTTTTCATAGTAGCAAATTTATTTTTTTAGTCCTATCTATCAGTCTTTTCCTTTGTGTTGTTTGCCTTCTCAGTCTTGTTTAAAATGGTCTTTCCTACCAAAGGTAATAAAACATTTTCCTGTATTTCCTCTGATTGTTTTCATAGCTTTTTATGCTTGTATCTTTAATGTATCTGAAAATTATTAGTAAATGACATGAAATAGGGACCTAAACATTACTATTTCCTAATGGATAACCATAACCAATAGTCCCAACAAATTATTGATAGTTATCCTTTCCCCTTATCTAAAATACTACCTTTATTATATACCAATTTTTTCCTATACTCCTGAGTCCATCTGAGGGCTCTGCATTCTGTTCTTACGATTAAAATAATACTTGGAGAAAGTATTCATTTAGCTACACTAGGGTTATCACTGTCTATTCATAACTGAGAAGTTGAGATTAAAATAAAAATCCACTCAATACTGGCTTTAATTCATAGTATACAACTTGATGTTATAGTAAACTATGTATTATAAATTATATGGAGTTCCCACTTCTGAAAGGAGTGTCAATCAATCTCAATAATTTGTTTGTCATCTTTATAAAGCCCCTACATTGAAGACCCCTGTCTAGATACGCTTATAAATATATAGTTAGAACTGGTGGATCTTACATGATGCTTATACACAAGATCCTGGTGCCCAGCTAAGCAGCCAACCTGTTTTTTTCTTCCTGAGTACTGTGCTTGACTTGAAAACTCTTAACTTGATTTAACCACATACATAGTAAATTAATAAAAATGAATAAATATATCTTTTAACTTTAAATGAATTGATCACTTGGGACAAAAGTGCAAAGATAAAAACATTTGAGTTTTCCATGGGGCTGTGAGAACCTTAAATGCAGGATGCATCTGATAGCACAGTCTGACAAATAGTAGGCACTAAATACACATTTGCAGGGTGAATGAAGCTAATACCAGGCTTAACTTTAAAAAGCATTATTATGATTACTTTTTTCCAGGCACTTTACTGATTTGCTTCCTTCAGAGTTGCTGTTTTGCTCTCATTGCTTTACAATGTATGATATTAGAACTTGGCTTGAATCTGGCTTTCTTAGCCAGAAAACTTTGAGTCAATTTAATTCTTTTCTTTGGGATTTATTTAAATCCAAGACTTAGTTATTTGGTTATTTGTTAAAAGAATAAACAACCTGAAGTATAAATCTTATTGTCCATATTTGCTTTCCATATGGACCAATGTAATGAAAACTGTACGTACTTTATTCTCCCTTCTCTCCAGATAGCACTATCTACATGAAATAGAGTGGGGATGACTCCCTCTGGAGTTGTGCAGTACACAGTACTGTCCTCCTTCCACCCCAACCCCCATTCTCTTATAGTTTTCTAATTAGAAAGAGCTGCTTGGCTCTGACTACCTTGCTATCTGCTATATACTGACTTGTAGATGCCTAGACTCTGCAGCTCTGTGTCCCTTGAAGACCTGCTTCCACATACTGCAAACGTTATTCATTAAATTAGCCTAGAGACTTCTAGCAGTTTCCAGATCTGAGTTCTTATCAGGACTTTTCTTAAAAGAGTTCAGATAGTCTCCTTTGTGACTATTTTTAAAATATGGAGTATAGTTAAAACTCTTTTAGAAAGGCCATATAGGATGATGGCCTGCTCACTCACAAGGCTTAGGACTGTTGACAATGCATGATCATCTACTTGATGACAATGGAAGGTTCGCTTCTGGAGTCAAACTTGTGGCACAGAGATCTGTTCAGTGTGCAAGCATAGCCTGCATTTACCCAACCAGAAACTGCCCTACGGGCTATTGCATATGCTGTTGTGTTTGAGTGATACTGGCTTATTCAGACTGTCATGTGCAACTCTGTTCTTCTTTCTTAAAGCATGTGTAAGATAATGCAAGGTCAAAGTCAAAAATCCTGGATTCATAGATTCTTAGAACTGAAAATGCCTTGAGATCTTCTAGTCTAACCATCTCATTTTAGAACTGGGATGACTGCCGTATTGACGTGACTTGATTTTATTTATATATATAAATGAATATATATAAATGAAAATTAACATAAGTTTAAACTTTAAATGAACTGATCATTTGGGATAAGAGTCCAAATATATTTATAAACACATGAAGTTAGCTCTCCTTTCTTTAAAATATCCATAGCACCTATTGAGTGTGTGTGCGTGTGTGTATGTGTATGTGCAATTGTAAGAATGTGAGGGTGGAAAGGTTACTGATTGCCACCCATTAGACTGACAGGAATGGTTAAAATGTGGAACAATTTCCAGCTATGTGTGGAATTCTGGCTGGCTGCTTTTTTACTTCAAAGTCTGTTTTATTTTGTGAAACAGTTTCTTATCACATTTATTTATTATTTCTTAAAGGGATGCTGGGAAGGATTGTGCCTTTATTGCTATTCTCATGTTGACATGTGAGAAAATTGAGTTCACATAGAGCTTGGCATTCTCTTCCTGGAAATATATACTTAAAATAACCCACAAGACAGTCAGCTATCTGTCACTCAGCTCAGCACCCTCTTCTAGTCCCTTCTCTTCCAGCCTGAGGGCCTTTCACACAGATGAAACTGATGTTAATGGAAATTCCCCAAATCAAGGGTTGTTTAAAAGTCCCCATGGGACACTGGATTAGACATATCCCCATGTGGCTGGAAATACATGCACACAAAATGATACTTATAAACTTTGGAAGAAGGCATGTAATACAAAAAATGCACAGTTAACAGAAGAGGATCATTGCCTTCAGTGGGGAGAAGTGAAATAATAGGATGTTGTGAGAACAACACCAAGTTTTATTTTTGCTTCTCCTCACCCCCACCCCTCTCCCCAACCCAGTTTTCCAAAAGATATCTTATTCCGACATTTAAGAAAAACTTAAGTGTTTTTCTCTCTTCACACAGTGGAATTTCACCAATTTCTTTGGAATGACAAGTATCAGAAAAAGTTCTGCGGCGGCTAAAATCACTGTTCCATAGTCTATCACGAGTCAAGATCTCATAGGAAGAAAGTTTGCAGTAGATTAACTCAAAGTTAAAAAAAAATAAAACTGACAACCAGGAGGCCACTTGGGTTTTAATCTCAGTTTTGTGCTGATAATGATAATCACTCATAGCTAAGTACTTCTTTAACAGTTTATAAAGCATGTTCACATTTATTAATCTATTTGATCTTCATATCAACTCTTCAAGGCAGCTATTTTACAAATGAGAAAACTAAAACTCACACAGCTTAAATGCCTTATTAAGATTGCTTAACTTGTGATTTGTACTCTTTCTGTGTTCTGAGGGCAGGTTCTTAACCTGTCTTTGCTTCCCATAAGTAAATATAACATTTGCCAATTAGCTTTGTGCAGATGTATAAAAGTGATGATAACATGGGTGGAATGGTTATTTGGAATAAAAGTGCTAAATAAATTAATACAGAATAATAAATAATTTGTTTTATAAATTAATATATTTAATGTATTAAAAATGTCCTTATAATATTCAAGCATTAAATATATTAACACATAATAGATGTATTAAATTGAGTAATATAATATTGTATTAAATTAGTACATACATTATATGTAAGTAAATTAATACATTATTTATGTGTAAATAAATTAATACATAATCTATGTTTGTATATAGATAGATACAGATAGTTACCGTTATTTGCATCTTTGGTTTATTACTACTTTTGAAATATTTGCAACCAGGTCTTTGCAGCTTATACGCTATCTTAAAGGGATGGTATTTAGCAGGTGCCTGGGAATACCCAAACTGGACCCCCACCATCAGGCAGCCATCTCTTTGAGCTTCTCAAAGGAAATGATGTACAGAATCCAGTGTCGGGTGAAGTAGCATTTCACCTGTCAGCTGGAGACCTGGCCCCAAATTCAGGATAACTGCCAAGTGAGATTGGCTGGATTGCAATTGAATCTACAATTGAATCTTGGATTTTATCACTCCATTGAGGAAAAAAGGCTAGCCCGAAGCCCACCAGCCAGAAAAATGGAGAGGAAGTATGTAAAGAGGGAGTAGAGGTGATGAATGGCTGGGTGTTCTCCTGAGGACATCCCCAGCTCTCCTTAATACTCCGGTCTGGAAAAGCCGGAGCATCTGACCCCAAATAGATATGCTCTAAGGCTTTAGCTCCTAGTGTCTAGAAAATTAGCCCAATCAGTCTGCTTGAACTTGACCAATCCCTAACGTGGCTTTTCTTCAAGGGAAGGGAAGAGTGTTAGAGTGCTGGCTTGGGAGAGTCGCTGAACTCTCTCCTAGCTAACAGTTTCCAAAGTAAGAAGAATCCCAAAAATTGGGAATGATAATAGGAAGTTGAATTCTCTAAAATTCATTCATTCATTCCATAACATTTTGTGTTAGGTATTATACTATGTACTGGGATACAGAGATGAGTACTTGCTTGTGTGTGTGTGTGTGTGTGTGTGTGTGTGTATAAATATATATATATATAGAGAGAGAGAGACAGAGACAGAGAAAGAGAAAGAGAAGGAGACAGACTGTGAATAATCAATTTAAATGAAAACTTTCCAGAAATTATCCATTCAACAGAGTGATTAACAGATATAGAGGTGGTCATTTTCTGGAGATAATTTCTAAGAACATAGATTCCTATAGAATATGAGGAGATAGTCAATTAAAAATAATACATAAACTTGAGATCTATAAGTTGAAAGAATGCAGTGTAGATGGTAGGACAGGCAAAGAGAAGCCTGGTGTTTTAGAGCTTTGGAAAGAAGAATATGCCAGTATTCCTCCAGTACTGTTTTAGGAGAAGTTCTCCCAGCAATGGGGTCTTATTCTTCAGACAGAAATATTCCTCTTTAGGAATATTTATCAGCCACCAGAGATGAAGTGAGATCATCCCTCCAAATTGGCCAGCCTCTTGGGCTTTGGGTCAAAACTTTCCCTAATACCTACCTTCTGTGTCCTGAGGTGAGCTGCCCATTGGAAAGGAGCCTTGGTTCAAATGGCCACCTCAGTTTTCTGTCTCAGGCTATATTTTAACTTTAAGATAGTAAGTTGGTACCCTAGTTTCTAAATCAACTCTAGTCATACGCATTTGTCTGTAATTTTTATTATGACTATTACTTCCCTGCCTTCCAGAAGAACCATGAGAACCAAGTGTCCCCAAAATTCTATACATGGATAGTTCTGTTTGAGGTATGCCTGGTACTCATGTACCTGTGGGAGTTCCCCTCCCCCAGCCACCTGCACCTCTTAATCAGGATTGTCCCAGCAAGACTCCAGGGTTCCTGGCCTGGACCCAATCACACTCACCACACCCCAAGCACTGACTTGAATTCTCAGTTTTGACCCTGAGTTTGTATACAGTTGAACATAAATAGTTTTTGTCAAGATATCTTACTATTTGGTTTGCTTGTACTTCCAAATTCTGGCCCCCAAAGTCAGCGTGGGAGGGGAGATAAAAATGAGCATAATATATGGCCCATAATTTTACATATGGCCCCTGTTTTTAAAAATTCTGTGCCTTGTTTACCACTACATCACTAAGACCTAATAGAGTTGACAAGGCATAGCAGGCACTCTAGAAATATTCATTATGAATTAATTAACTATTAATTAAACAGCTAATTGATTAATCAGTCATTAATTAATCTAGGATGTAAAAATCCAAATCAAATCAAATAAGTCAGTAATGGATAAACAGAAAATGAGTGGGTCTGACAGCAGGTTCTGTAGTTCATTTGAGGAGGGCTATTGACTGAGGGCTGAGATTTTAGAGATGGCTTTCTGGTGGGTCTGGGGCTCAGGTAAGTGTGAAGGGGGAGAAGCAAGATGACTGAAGTCCTTGAGACAGGAGGTGCAGGTCAGACTGGGAGGGGGAGTGGTTTGTGTCAGAATCAGCAGAGAGGCAAGAAGAGGGTGATTATGGATCACTGTAAAATGCCAAGCCAAGTTTTGACTTTATCCTTTTAGTGGTAAGATGATATTGAAGATTTCTGAGCAAGGAAATTCATGATGAAAGCAAAAGTTCAGGGCTAAATATGTATTTTTATTTTTCATATCAGAAGAGGTAATTGTTGAAAACATGAGAACAAGTGAGATTAAAAAAAAAAACAACAAAAAACCACTAAGATAAAAATGACCTCTCCCTCTCTGGTAGCTCAGTGTGACCCTCACTGTACAGAATTTTTTTGACAATACCTGCCCACTTTACTTTGTTTCTGTGAGAACCTGTGTCTGCCAGCAAAAGGCAAACCCCTTTACGGGAAGAGGCTGTGCAGTACCTTATACAGGACTGAGAAAAGTTTCAGTATGGGGAAGGTACTTCATGAATAAATAAATGAGCATTTAGTTCACAAAGCAACTTCATAAACATTTTATCTCATTTAATTCTTACATCTGCCCTGTGAAGTAGATATTATTATTCTCTAAGAGAGAGATCAGGCCTGGGTATGGAGGAGTGTCCACGTTGTAGGAAAAGAAAGACCAATTGGGAAAATCAGAGAGGCTGGAGAGGTAAGACACCAGTCAGGACACCAGTGGCAGGGGCTATCAAAGACAGAGCCAAGAGGGCTTGGGAGCTGAGGGGGGGGACTGCACAGGATTCAGCTCCTCAGGGATCACAGACAGGACTGCTCAGAAGAGAGGGGGGGGGGGGCTGAAGTCAAAATGTCCAGGGGCCAAGAAGAAGGGAAGTCATGGAAGAAGAGTTGGGGCAGAGGGAGACTGCATCATAAATTAATTATTTGGAGAAATTTGACATCGAAAGAAAAGAGAGGAGTGAAGCTGAAAGAAGCAAGACCCAAAGGTGATTTTCCCCCAAGGCTTGGACATGTTTTTAGACAGAGGGCACTGACCAGTGGAGAAAGAGGAGAGCACGAGAGAGCATGAGGTGAGGTGTGGCTGGACAGCCTGTGTGAAGGAGACGTGTGAGGCTGCAAAGACATCTCAGGTCTCACATATGCCCTCTCGGTGGTACAATGAGATCAAACCCCAGCAGAGCTTGATCAGTGATTAGATGCATCTAAGCTACATAGCTAGTTTGCTTGTTCAAAACAGCCATCTTTCCCCATGTAGTACCAGACTCAACTATCTCTTTGAAAATATGTTTTCTCTTTTTTTTGGATCTTAAAAATAGTCTGCCCCCCAAGAGAAATCACTGCCTCTCAGATGACATTCTGTCGGGCCAAAGCTACAAAACCTCACCCAAAATAGATCAAATATTTTAAATATTTTCTTATTTGCACCCCTCACAAGTATGTCTGCAATGCAAAGCCAATTATGAGATTGGCTTTTATTTTTTCCTGAAACGAGAGAAGATATGTTTTCTGGTTAAAAGAGGACACCAGGTCTCACCACACAGTGTTGGTTGGATTTCAGACAGTCTTCAGTAAGCCTGGGACAGGAAGAGGAAACACATACAGCTGAATAAACACATGCGGAGCAAGGGGGTCTCTCTTAGAACTTGCCATCTGGGCGTCCATCTCGTGTACTTGTCTGAGCTTCCCCATCAGAACGGTGGTTCTTTAAAGGCAGGTGCAGGGTTTTTACAAGACTATAGAAGACACAGAACATAATACTAAGCCTTGCAGGTAATAGGTGTTCAGGAGTTGGTTGAATAAATGAATGAATGAATGAAGAACTATCTGAGAAAAATCCAGTTACAGCTCTGAGTGACAGGAGGAATTTCTCTTGAATGTAACCTTTTTGCTTTCTTTGAGGGTAGAGCAAATCCAATAGAAATGACTGAGGGAAGAGTGGAAACCATAGAGCCATCAATTATCCTCCCAAGCTCAAGAAATAGGGAGACAGAGATTTCTTGTGGGAGACGGAGGGAATTGTCCAGTCCTGTTGGGTAGAAGTAGAGAAAGATAACATTTGTCTCAGATGGTCCTTCTTCCATCCACACTGGATCTTCTCTGATCACACACTCTTTCCATTTTGTCAGGTCCTCACCCTTATCCCAGACAACCATGACCCTCTTCTTCCACCTGGTGCCCCGAGAGACCAGCGCCTCTTTCTTCTTTGCCCCAGCACTGCAGGCTCTCACTTCAGCCACACCCTATTCATAAAAAAATTGGCATTAAGGCACTAAGGCAGGCTATGGCTTAAGGTGTTAGCCCTTTAAGGGTAACTATTGCTTCTATAGTGTCGAAGCCTTAATACAAATGTGTGACTAAGTTGAGGACTTCACGTTCAGGGCAGGTCCCCTCTCCCTGCTAGTCAGGCTGACCCTGGTGAAGGGCACCACTGGTCTGAGGACAAAGAGGGGCAGTAGCCTTTCCCAGTGTCCCATAGGTGACCGGATACTAGTGCCCTGGGGAGAGAGTTCTCATCTGTACAGCAGTTTCTTAAAAAAAAAAGTTTAAGGATAGTACAAAACCTGTGTACATGCTTTGCAGAATTAACAAATGTAATAATTTTGTCATAATTGCTTCAGATCTTCTTTTATATATTGTCAATAAATTTCAAGTTCTTTATTTTGTGGCTAGTACCATTTTCTCTCCCTTCTTACGGGCAACCACTATGTTGAATTTGGTGTGGTTCTAGTCTACCATTACATGTATTCATAAATAATTCATATGAATAGAATCATTCCAACTGCAACTTGCTTTTTTTTTTTTTTTTTTGCCTCAAAAAGTGACATTTATTCAAAGAAAGAAAAAAAAAAAAAGAAAAAAATGACAAGATGTCCATCCCTTGACTCCCTTCCCTCCCCCCTCCTGCTGCTCCTCAGCGCCCCCCAAGGATTGAGCCCTGGCTGGGGCTAGGTAGCAGGACAGCCCCTCTCAGATGAGGTCAGCAACGTTGAGGGGCATCTCCTCGATGGAGGTGTTGTAGAAGGTCTCAATGTCTCGAAGAGTCCTCTTGTCTTCCTCTGTCACCATGTTAATAGCCACACCCTTACGGCCAAAACGTCCACCTTGACCGATTCTGTGGATGTAGTTTTCCCTGTTGGTGGGGAGGTCATAGTTGATGACTAAGGAAACCTGCTGCACATCGATGCCTCTGGCCTATGTCCAGAAAGAAGGCAGCTTCAGTGTGTGAATGAGAGGACACCGTAAGTCTATCCAGAAGAGACTTAAGCATACATGTAGGCAGCCAAAGGAAGGCAAGGAAGCAAACATCTCCTCTCCCCAGAAACCTGAGGCGTGCCAGATTTTATTCCAAGTTGCTACTTTCCTGAAGCAACTTGCTTTTTTTTATGCAATTTGTTTTTGAGATCAAATACACCTAGTTCATTCATTTTAGCTGCTATGTAGTATTCCACTCTACACTATAGTTTATATAGCCTCTCCCCCACTAATTGCTGCTGGGGTTTTTGCCAATGATATTACTATTACAGACAATACTGTATAAAGAGCTGCCTTTTATGTGTCTCCTTGCTAAATAATATGAAAGCTTCCCAAGAGGATATACCTAAAAATGGAATTGCTAGGCAGGGAATGCATATGCTAAACATCACTAGATATTGCCAAATCACTCTGCAAAGTGAATGTACCAATTTACTTTCTTATCCAAATGTATACACATTATCAACAACATTTAGTTTTTCAAAATTAAATGTCTTTTCCGGGCTTCCCTGGTGGCGCAGTGGCTGAGAGTCTGCCTGCCGATGCAGGGGACACGGGTTCGAGCTCTGGTCTGGGAGGATCCCACATGCCGCGGAGCAACTAGGCCCGTGGGCCACAACTACTGAGCCTGCGCGTCTGGAGCTGGTGCTCTGCAACAAGAGAGGCCGCGATAGTGAGAGGCCCGCGCATCGCGATGAAGAGTGGCCCCCGCTTGCCGCAACTAGAGAAAGCCCTCGCGCAGAAACGAAGACCCAATACAGCCAAAAATAAAATAAAATCAATTAATTAATTTAAAAAAAATGTCTTTTCCTTTACCAATTTGCCGGCTGTAAACTGGTGTCAAAGTTTTAATTTTCATTTTCCTGGTTACTAATGAGTTTGAGCATTGTTTCACGGTTTTTGGCATTTGCATTTTTTCTTCTGTGGATTGTTATATCCTATTCCCATTTTTCACTGGGTTTCTGTGTGCTTGTGTGTGTGTGTGTGTGTGTGTGTGTGTGTTTCTTTCTCTCTCTCTCTCCCTTCCACACCCGCCTCCATTGATTTTCAGGCATTCTTTGGTATTCTAGATTCTAATCCTTTGTTTTATACATTGCACATCTTCTCTTGGCTTGTCTTTGTACTTTGTATATGGTGGCTTTTGTTGAACAGAAATTTTTACATCTTGAAGTAACCAAATTTTCTTTAGTTTAAATTTCTTTAGTTTAATTCTTACTCTATAGAAATATTACTTAGCTTTTTCTTGGTAAACAAAAATGCTCCAAAATCTCAGTGGCTTATAACAACGTTTATTTCTTATTCCTTGGTCAGTAGCAACTCTGCTGGTCCTGGCTGGGCTCACTGGCCCAACATAGCTCTTTGTGTCTCCTCTTCTGGGACTCAAGCTAAAGAGCAGCCACGATCTGGGCTGTATTGGATTCCTATGCTGCTGTAACAAATTACCACAAACTGGGTGGCTTAAAACAACAGAAATTTATTCTTTCACAGTTCTGGAGGCCAGGAGTCCAAAATCAAGGTGTTGACAGGGTTGTTGGCTTTTTCTGGAGGTGCTGAGGGAGAATCTGTTCCATGCCTCTCTCCTAGCTCCTGGTGGTCACTGGCAATCCTTAGCATTCCTTGGCTTGTACATGTATCACTCCAGTCTCTGCCTCTGCTTTCACAGCCCCTTTTCTTTTGTCACTTGTACGTCTCAAATCTTCCTCTGCCTTTTTCTTATAAGGGCACTTGCCATTGGATTTAGGGCCCACCTAGATAATCAGTATGATTTCATCAAGAGATTCTTAACTTAATTGCATCTGCAAAGACCCCATTTCCAAATAAGGTGACATTTCCAGGTTCTGGATGAACATATCTTTGGGAGGAGGGTGGACACCATTCAACCCATTCCATGGGACCCATTGTTATCATGGCAAAGGGCAGACACTCAAGGGTAAAAGCAAAATGTGATGCCTCTTAAAGCCTCCACTTGGGATGGGCCCATCATCACTTTCAGCCACATCCCATGGTTCACAGCAAATCCCAGGTCAAGTCCTCCTACTGAGAGCACTGCAACAACACAAGGCAAAGGACATGAGTATTTAATCCCAGTCAAAGAGGAAGTGAATACTTGGCTACAACAATCCAACCTATTACAAACTACATTATTTTTGAAGTCAAATAATACATGTGGCTTTTAACAAAAAGCAGTCATCATCCACCTCACGCACTCCTGCAACTGATCCTCCCGCTAAGCAATGACTCTCCATGACTCCTTCTCAGTCTCCTTTTCTGGGCTTTAAGTGGGGTGTCAGTTTCCACACCTCTTCTCTTCACTGTTTGCATCATTTTTTCAGGTAACTTATTCCTGGTTTAAAAATACTATTTATAAACGGATGACTCTCAGGGGTATATCTCAAGCCTCATCCTCTCCCCTAAACACCAGATTTGTACATCCCACGACCTATCTGTACTTCCACTTGGAAGCCTCTGTTCATCTTAATATGCCTAACATATGTCTAGTATGATTCCCACCCCTCCTTGAAATTTATAACTCCCTCAGTGGTCCCCATTTCATTAAACAACACTACCACTCAGTTATTCAGACCATGAAAGGAGATATCCTTGATTCCTCTCTTTTTCTCACATCCCTCATCCAAACCATCCGTGAGTCCTGATGTGTCCAAAAATTCAGTGCTTTCTCAGTCCCCTGACCACAACTCCCCTAGTCCAAGGAAGCACCTCTTGCCTATGAGGAGGCAACAACTCCCTCCTGCTTCTACCCTTGCAGTCTCTCTGCCTAGTCTGCACAGGGCAGCCAGAGTGACTTTTTTCTGTCTGCTGAACATCTTCCGATGACTTTCCATCTGACTTAGAGCAAAACCCAAAGTCCTTACCATGGCTATAAGGCTCTGGATGATCTGATCTGCCATTGGTGGTCACTTCTCCCCAGTTACTCTGAAATCTTTCTTATTTCTTTAGTACGCACCTGCTATGCTTGCAGTTGGGCATGTCCTTCCTTCATATATTCTCACTGCTTGCTCCTTCATTTTATTCACCTCTCTATTGAAAAACTTCTTCAAAGAGGACTTCCTGATTTCCTCTCTTCCTCTACACGTTCTTATTTTTCCTGTACAGCACTTTCCACTGCCTGATATTACATATTTATGTATTAGCTAATGCGTTTATCTGTCTCCCTTTATCAAAATGTATTTTGTTCACAATGAATGTCTAGAACATGCCCTGGCATGTGGGTGACACTCAATAACTATTTGTTCAGTGAATGAATGAACTATTGTGGGGGGAGTTGGTATTTACTTTCATATTCCTAACAATATACTAATTCTACTATTTATTAAAATTTCAATAGTAGACATTTATTATTGATTTCCTGCTAAGCAAAATGAAGATTTAGCTCTCTTGTCTACCATCATCCATCCTACTAATATGTTCTTGCTCATTCTCCTCTGAAACTAATTACATCATCATTGTTTTGGTGAAATCAATATGCAGTGTTTACATAATTATGACTGTGTAAATTTTTTCTCACAGTTGAACTATATAGTGTACAATAACCACTTTTCCTTTCTCATACAAATATTTTATTTTTCCTGAAATTATAATGACCTCAATCTTATATTTACTTATTTCCTATGTACCTATCATAAATGCTTTCCCCAAGAATATATCAGGTAATCTATCTACTTGTCTTTTTCTTAAAATATCCTTCCTGGAGTCCTCTGCTCCAACCTCTACTGATTGTTTTCTTGAGCAGCTATTGTCCTGGAATTTTCTTTCACCATCATCATGGGACCACTTTCCCCTGTGTCATGGGTTTGCATCCTCTATTTTCTGATCCTTCTCTTCGAAGCTTCTTGGTTTCTAGTTTCAACCCCAACTTTTTTCCCCCTTTGAAGCATATAATCTCAAGAACTTAATAACTTCAGAATGAAATGTGTTTTCATTCATTGTACTGGATGCCCAGTGGGCCCTTTGAATCTGGAAACTTTTGCCCTTCAGTTTGAGGAAATTTTAACGTGTTATTTCTTTCGTAATGTCATGCCTACAATTTTCTGCAACACTCAGATGTTGGATATTTGATTGATTCTCTAACATTCTTATCTTTTCTCTCCTTTTTTCCGTCTTGTCTTTTTCTTCTGCTTTTCTGCAAGATTATTCTAAACTTTATCCTCCATTTCTTGAATTGAATTTTTAAAAATTTCTCTCATAGTATTTTTCACTTACAACAGTTCTTTCCTGTTCCCTGCAAATACCTTTTTACAGCACATTTCTCTTGTTTTGTGGCTACAGCATCTTCTCTTATCTCTCTGAGAATGGTAATTATAGTTTTCTTGAAGTTATATGGTAATTATAGTTTTCTTGAAGTTTTTTTCCCTTTCTCACCCTGCCTCTTTTTCCTCTGAGTTTCCTTTTTCTGTTGTCCTAATCTCTCTTTCAGAGCCTTTCCTTAACTTGATGTTCGTATTTAAGAGTGAGATGCTAAACAGCCAGTTGAAAGTTCCTTTGCACAGTTCACAAAAGGGCCTTGGGTGTTAAGACAGACATTTCCGGAGTTCCTCAGATGTTGTGCCTTTAGATTTTTTTCCGTGAGCGTGCCAGTTTCCCTGGAGTGGAATCCCCCAGTTTCCTTTCTGTGGAGTACAAACCTGACTGTGAGAGTCCTGGAGCCCCGCAGAGTGAGGGGTCGGGGCTCAGTGTTCCTTGAGCAGACGTTCATTTCAAAGTCTGTTTTCAGCACATGGCATCTTTTCTGTCCACTGCTTTGCCTGACATTCTGAGGCCAGCCTTTCTCTTCAGAAAATAAACTTCCAGTTTCTGTCTGGTTGAAGGAGGGGTGTGCATCTGGGTTGGGGGGTGGGGTGGGGAGAGGAGTATCTGGGCTTCTAACTGTTCCTTACTCAGATTTTCAACCAAACCTCTTTTCTGCTCCATCCCTCACCCTCAGAGTTTCCCAGAGCTTCCAAATCCTGAGTTTTTCCTGGTTTTGAGGCTTGAATCGGCTTCTTTCTTGTCCATCGGCCTTCCGCTCTACAGGGCCAGAGTTCAGTTTCTCATCTCTGGTAAGTCAATTATCAACCATCCATCCATTTTCCATATTTCAGAATTTGGCTGACATCGGACTATGTTGATTCCTTTCCAGCAGTCTTTGCCCTGTAGGATTTATTTATGACTTTTTCTTTCTTTATTATTATTTTGATGAGGTTTGGGAAAGAGGCAGAAATAAATGAAGGTTGTGCATTTGATCTGAGGAGTTTAACCGTATCCTCAAAATTTTTCAGTCTTTTCATTTGTACATTTTGTTTTTTATGATTTAAGAATCCTGCCATACTCTATCTTAAAAATATTCTCCTACAATTTTTCCTAATCATTTTCAAGTTTTGTTTTTCACATAGTCTAGTTTCTTTGGGTGTGGGTGGGAATTCTGAATCTAATTTTATTATTTTCACATAATCAACTGTAACCTTACCATGGATAGAATAGTCCACCATTTCCCGCCTGATCTGTAATGCCTTCACTATTATTTTTAAAAGTTTCCATAAATGCTTGGGACTGTTTTTAGGCTTTCTACTTTATTCTATTGGTCTATTTGTCTTGTGTTAATTAGAATTGCCCTATAAATATATTAGTCCTTTTTTTTAGACCTTTACTTTTCCATATGACTTTTAGGATTGTTTTGTCAAGTTCTACAAAATATATCATTTAGGGATTTTAGTTGGAATAATAACTGCATAGGTTAATTTGAGGAGAGTTTACATCTTTATAGTTTTTAGGTTTGCCATTTATAAAAGTGATATATTTCACCATTTAGGCAGGCCTTTTATGTCCTTAAATCCAGGAAATAAAAATTTTGTAATATTCTTGCACATGTTTTGTTACATTTATTCCCAGCTAGTGCACACTTTTGTTAGTAATATGAGTAGCATATTTTCCCAGTATATTTTAAAATGAAAGATGGCTGGTTACAGGAACTCTGGATTTTTGCATACGGAACTTGATTCCAATAATCTTGTGAAACTCTTTTATTAGTTCTAATATATTTGATGATTCTCTTGAAATTTCTACATAGATAATCATGTCATAGCAAATAAAGACATTTGTTTTTCTTCTAATTCCAGTAGCTCCTATTTCTTTTTTTCTATTTCTTTGTCTTGGTTAGGACTTCCAGCCCATTTTTTAATTGTAAAAGAGATAGTATTCCTTCTTGTCTTTTCATTGATTGTACCGGGAATACTTTTAAATATCATCATTAAGCGTGATGTTTGCTCTATATTTCTGGTTAAGTGTCTCTCATTATGTTTATAAAGATTCTATTGCTAGTTTATTAAGAGCTTTTTTTTCTATAAGTGATTACTAATTTTACCAAGTATTATTTTTTATCTATTGAGATGATCTTTCTCTTTTCTTTTTTCTATTTTTCTAAAAACTTTTAAACTGCTAGTAGTGTATAACATGTCAATAGATTTTCAGATTTTGACCATCACAGCATTGGGCTTGTCTTCTTTTTCTTTGCACGGTTAGATTCAATATGCTAATTTTTTCATCTACGTTCATAAGTACATTTAGTCTAATTTTCTTTTCTTTTCTTTTTTTACTGTTTTTGTTGTCCAATTTTGGTATCAACAATCTACCAGTCTGATCTGATTGTTTTAT
The DNA here is from genome assembly GCF_949987535.1 of Balaenoptera acutorostrata. Classification (NCBI taxonomy): domain Eukaryota; kingdom Metazoa; phylum Chordata; class Mammalia; order Artiodactyla; family Balaenopteridae; genus Balaenoptera; species Balaenoptera acutorostrata. The sequence continues at coordinate 19,064,721 of NC_080070.1, read as the reverse complement.
AAACTTGAGTCTCTGGACATACTTCATTTGAGGAACAGAAGGTGTGTGTGTTGGTGGTGGGTGCGTTGTTCTACTGTCTTTTAAAATGTTTGAAGTATCTGTTCAATTCAATAAAGTAGATATTTTAAGCTGGAAGAATGTATATTTTTCATGGAACTCAATGAAGTGATTTTAATTTTGAGTGAAAAAAGTATGGCCTGCTTTTACTTTTCCCAAATTGACACACTAGCAAAATAAAACTGCTTACTACTGATCTACATGATCGCAAATACTCAGTTGGAACTGAAAAAATACAGTGAATCATCCAGATGTTTCCAAATGTCTTTTTAGATTTGTTATGGTTTGATCAGGTAGATATATCCTATGCTAGGCAAGCTGTTCTTTATCTGGGATGATCCAAGTGGGAAATAAATTCCACAGAAATTTCCTATATAAATCCTGTATGTTTAGTGTCATTTACAAATGACTTCTGGAAAAAGTGAATTCAAGTAAAGTTTCCCATGGCAGAGATTGGCAACATATATCTCTTTTCTCTCTTTTTATTCCCTTTCATTTCTTTTTTATTCCTGCCTATTTTTTAAAAAGTAAAAGGACAATGAAAAAAGAATTTTTCTGTATCATGGTGTATATTACATGAAATTTGTTAAATTATTCTTTCAACTATAGATTTCCTGTACAATAAGGCTATTTTCAAATACACAAAATAGGCTAAATGATTGCTCATCCACAAAACCCTGTATTCAGAATTTATCTAGGGAAACATATGTCTCTTTTCTAAAGACATAATCCAAAAATATTTAGCCATTTATCTCCTAAAAACCATGCAAAATGCATGTCCTTTCCATGTTTCCTGCTGATAATATTTTCCCCATTCATAGCACAACTTTTCTTTCCTCTGGAAAGCTGGTACTTATTTTATTCATCAGTGGCAAATTATGCCCTGATGCTGCTCAACCAAAGGGTATTACTCAAACAAGCAGGGAGAATGCTGCTTAGGATATAATCAGCAGTGGCCATGGAAAGCAGCACATTAAAACAGGCCTCATTGCATTGAGTTACGGTCCATACTGCCTAGAGATCACAGGCGCCAAACATCTCTGGACACAGGTCATATCTTCACACAGATTTCACCAGCTGAGTTGTTTTCAGAACTCACTGATGTCTGCCCTACAGTGTCTTCAAGCTCAGCAGTTTACCAGACTGCGAAGTGTTATTCTATCTTTACAACCTGTCCCCGGCAGCCCAAATGGGTTGTGTTCCCGAAGTTTATTTCCAAATCATTTATTTGGGATCAGAAAACATTTTCCCATAGGAACAATTTTATAAACAGTGGTGTTCCACACATGCCTGGTTGAACCACAGCGTACTTGAAATGTAGCATTGACTGTCCTACTCCCACAAGCCATTATTTATTCTGCTTCCCTGGGAAAGTGCATTCTGAGTTTTAACTTGGGATGCCTGAAGCTCACCTCTCCCTCTGCCTGGCAGCCTTTGCTGTAGCTTTTTTTAGTCTGTAATGCAGTAGCAGTTGGGAAGAGGGGACAGAGTAGCCTTCCCCAAAAAAAGATGAGTGTAGGTTGATATAGATGTCTCTGGGTAACTTGTTAGTGCTTCAGGCCTGAGGAAGGAAGCCACCATAGGGATCAATCCCTTCCCAAGCCTTCTGAGTGAGGCACAAAGGGCAGGGACTTTTTTCCTAAGTAGAGATCATTTCTAATTTGGATCTTCATAAATAGGGAAAGGCTTATACGGCAAAATCTAAGATTTTTGAAGACCATGCTTCTGGACTTGTAATTAGCCAGGGAAAATATTTGAACTCCTCTTGGTCAGTGATGAAACAGTCTCCAAACACAGAGCAGTAATGAATGAGGCAGAGCACCTAGAGCACCTAGACCCAGGCCTGACAAATAGGAAGTGCTCATAGTCTCTTGCTGTTGAATTAAGCACTGATCGACTAATTGAGTGAATTCTATATTGAGAAGTATAAGACCACAGAGTATATATACACATGGGCTAGTTAATTTCATTTTAATTCAGCATCTCCTAATTCTGACCCTCTCATAGCACACATCCTACGCAAGGTAGAGTTGGGTGGAGTCCTTTCAAGAAGTCACTATAACATCAGTGTCATCTCTGTGGGCATATGCATCCGTCTACACCAGCTCCAAAGCAGGTGCTGGGTTCCTTCATACCCTCTCTGTTGTGCTCAGTTTCTAGCAATATCTCTCCGTTGCCAAATCTGAATAAACAAAGAGGAGGGGGAGGGAGAGAGAAAGGTGATGTGGAAAACCAATGAGGATAGCCAAGCCCATAGGACCCTGCCTGGCTGAGTTTCTGGCACACTTGTTCTGGCAAACATTACCTACTAAAAAAGACCTAAGTTTTTTTTTATTAGTTGTTTTTATAACACACGTAGACGTATTTTAGGAGGCTGTGCCTCTTTCACATTGAAATCTAGCCTGTACGTCAGACCTGAGTCCTAGCCATTTCAGGCTTTAAAATTACATACACAATTAAACTTCATTTTGTATGTACAACTACTTTTAAAAGAAATACGCTATCAAGGATCCCTCAATTAAAAAGCCTTCCCTACCTCCACCCCAGTAAACTTACGGACTGTTAAGTTTAAGTTTCATGGACCGTGCTTTCTTTTTTAAAGTTCCATTTGTGTTCTACAAGACAGCCTCTTTCTCCAAGATTAACATTTCTTATGATTGTTCCTGACAATGGATTCACTTCCAGAGGCCCTGCTAAGGATAACCAAAAAAGGGCATGTAGCAGGCTGGTTTTGGCAGCCTGCACGCAGCTTCAGAGCTTTTTAGGTCTTGGTTTTTCTGATGAGTGATTTCCTGAGCATGCCTAGGGAATGACAGGCATCTCCACAGGCAGGCTGCATCCACCTCGGCTGGGGTGTCGTCATTGGCTGCCTATTAGAAAAACTACAGGACAATGCATACCACCGATGCCGACTGTAAACATAGGGGATATGTGTTCACTTAGCATGGACTTCTGGGAGGGGCTAAGGAAGGGCGGTCTGGAGTTTTATTGAATAGAGCAGTGTGTATTAGGCTGCCTGCCTGCCTGCCCTCTTGCTGTGCTCCTGCTTAAAGAAATCAGTCCTTCCTTTCCGACTTAGTCCCTGGGAAGAAGTTTCAGCCTGAGAGGTAAGGCACAGAGGGCTTTCTTATAATCTCCTCCAGAGAGTATGGGGACTTTCTCCGGGTTTCAGTCAACATTCCTGGCCAATGTAGCTGGAGATGCAAGATTGTAAATGCCAATAAACCATGCAAATTCTCAGAGCCAGACCGGGCTTTGCTGCCCTGCAGATGTTCCCGGAAGACAAACAGGATGAGATCTCAAGTTTTGTTCTTAGAGTTGGGACGAGAGGAGAGATTATATAGAGACTTACATTCAGGGACCACTGGCAACTTTGATAAGATAGCCTTTTGTTCAGGAGTGTCATGGGGGTTATACCTGATAGCCATAGGTCAGTGTCAGTAGCCGTTCTGTGCCTCATACCAGCAGTCTCTCCTGCATCTTTTATTATCAGAGATTTAAAGAGGTTTTGCTTTAAAAAGAACAATAACTTTTTAGGTTGATGAGAAGCCAAAAAGTGATAATTTTTAACCAAAGTCATTTACGTTTTATTCTGCTACCAGTGTTTAAGACTAGACTTCTAGAGCTGCAAGGAAATAAGGTCGGAGGGGGGAAGAACACTGGCATTTAGCACCGGCTGGGTTAATGTAACTGATCTGATATTTGCTGAGACAGAAGATGCCTCCCATGATCTGTTTCCTATAAAACCTAATAATGAGAGAATGCATGTGCTAGAGGGTGTGTTTTTAGAAATCGCATTTAACATCTGACCAAACTATTTCTTAAGAAATCTTATTTTCTGTTTGAAAGCATGCCTGAGCGTCACTAGAGAATTTGAAAAAGGTGTAGGTTGCAAGTGTGTTCTGAAAAGGGAGGAAACAGCCTTTCATTTCAAGATAGTCCGACATATTGGGGCATCTTAAACAGTAGTACAAGGCAGCTAGTTGGTAGTAGCCTGGAATTCCTTTTAGAGAGAGCTGATTGTAAAGGGTGGGGGAATTTTAGTGCTGTAGCAATACATGGTCAAAAAAATGGGTGAGAACAAAGTACTTGGTATTCATGGATCCCTTCGGTTAATAGAGCTATGCAGATGGACTTGTAAACTGAAATAGTAAAATCCTTCTAATGTGTTTGGCAAAACCAGACATGGATGTCTAGAACTTAAGTGAAGACTAGGTGGTATGTAGCAAGAAGGGCAAATCTGATCTTTTTTTAAAAATAAACCTGGATGTTAAAGGTTTCCAGCTCCAAATGACTGACTCAGTTTGATTTTATTCCATGGATAGAGGTGGTTTTGTGCTGCGATTCATTAAGTAATCTTCTCTCTTTGTATTTAAAAGTTTGGGGATAATTTTCTTGAGAATGCCTCCCTCTCCTTCTAGAAGTGATATATGAGTACAGAATTCCCTGTGAATTTCTTTTCCTGGAACAGTTCTGAGTAAGTGTGAAAGAAAGGCTGCAGGCGAAAGCTATAGTTTGATTATTGTCCTTCCCTCAAAGAGATCAAGTTCCAAACTATTTTCACAGTGTTTTTAATGTCAATCAAAATATGGAGAGCAATTTCTTTTTCAACTGTTCTCTAAGCCGTGTAGGGAATGCAATTTGGAAGGAAATCTATAATCTTGGGATTTGAGGATAAATTCCATTTTGAAACCAACATCTCCGAATCCCTGAGAGTTCAAACTTTGCTACCACCGCTCTCTGTCCCGTCCTCCTCGTGTGCTCTCTCACCCCCAACAACCAGAAAAACACATTTTTTCGAAATAATGCTTTAAGTGTTCTACTCTACATAGTGATGGAACAAGGGGATTTGGATATTTTACTTTATGTAGGACTTTAGGCCACTCTTTGTGCTACTTTCCTCTTGTTGAATATTAGCTAGAACACATCTCCCCAAATAGGGAGGTAAACGGAGCACAGTGAAACCATGGTGCAAAAATTTTCATTTTATTAAAATCATTCAATAAAGAGAAATACAATGGCAAAAGTCTGCAATAAAAAGTCACTAATAAAAAGTTGATCTTAGCACACACAAGGAATGTACTATGAATTGATCCATAGGTAACAGGCTGGATTGTTTCCATTGTTCAAAACCAGTAGAATGCACAATTTAAATAATTAGGATCAAAAGATTGCTTTAAATAAATACACAATTCTTACATTAAAGTTAAGAGAAGTTTCAAACTGAAGTTTAAAGGATTGAAATGAGATACATATAAGTATGCCCTGACAGTGAGGCTATTAGCAATTCTAATTGGCTCCTATGATTGGCCTGAGGATCTCCTGCTCTGGGGCAGATGGTATAGGGTGGTCCTGTGTTCAGCCGTGGAAAGTTGCAGAGTCCAGCCTACATATTTTCTGTTCTGATAAGTGAAATGTACCTTAGTAGGCCTTTTCTTAGAAACACATGTAGTTGTCTCCATTTGTCATTTTCATGGTAGGATGGTTACTAGTTAGTCATTCTTTAGCAAGACAAAAAAGTGACTTAGACATGGGCATGAGGAGGGATTAGCTGGTTCCCCATCTGCCTGCAGTCTATCACATGTCTCAGAAACGTGGTAGGGTGAGGCCCTGGTGGGAGACAGGGGAAAATGCTGACGAAGTGGTATGCAAATAGCATGGTAGGACTAAGGAGGAGGTTAGAAAGATGCTGCCAAAGAATTTTCGAACTTTAAAAAAGAGTTTTCTGGGTAAATTCTCTCAAAGCCCCAAAATAGAACCATTTGCTCCTTACTGAAAGTCCTTCATCCATCAAGTTAATCCAAGTTTATTATTGGAGAGAGGCTTATAGGTTCTGAGTAGTTGGTTAATTTAAAGAGATACTTGTAGCTCTGGCTTCACTCAAGAGAGGTCAGTCCCAGTACTGTTTCCCCTATTTAAAAAGCCCAAACCTTTGAAGGGAGTCATCAACTCTTTGACCTCATCTGTAGAATGGGCGTTCTAATGTCTCTCGCACCTCCCGGCGGTTAAGATGTGTAAATGAGATGAAGCTGTCCGCCCCCTCTTCTCTGTCGGCTATATACTCCACTGCCTGCAGTTTGAGTCCTCTGGACGTTATGCTCATCTTGGCTGGTATCTCCACTTCTTATCTATTTTCCCTAATTATCTGCTCCTTCCTTCCTCATATTTGAGGACCCTTGAGTGACACCTTCTAGATCCTACTTCTTTCTAAAACCCTGAACCCAGAGTTTAGGGAATACTGGTCCACCCCAATGTTGTCTAAATGTTGGCTTTGGTAATCCGAGACCAGGAGGACACAGGAATCAGGAGGAGAATAAGACGGGTCGTCAGTGGTGTAAGGCCGTATCCAGGAACCTGAAGATCTAGTTGAATGGAAGACCAATGACAAGGTGCTGACAACAGAAAGGCCTTAGTAAATGAGGCAGCTTCTCTGCCTCCAGCCAAAAGCATGGAACTAATCCCAGCATGTCAAGCCTGGGCCTTGTAAGGAGGCTGAGGTAATCAGGAGCACCTGGCTGTGGTTCCTGTTGGTATTGAGACCAGACTGCTCCCTGGATCTGCCCTCTCGTCTCTGTTTGCCTCAGTCTTTAGTACCCCCAACTGGGTCGCCTGTAACTGACCCTGGGTGGCATCCCTAACTAACTTCCCTCCCCCAGGCCTCCGCCTCTACCAGATTCTCTAGTTCTTCCACCCGCGGTCCAAACAGGGGGTTTTCCTGATCCACACTGGCAACTTGCAGTGGCCTGGCTCTAGGATGAGGTCCAGACGAAAGCAGAAGGGTCAAGCCCAGATACGTTCGAGGCAGGGGGACGCCTCGTCACATTTTTAGGCCAAGGGAGAAAGGTTAGCGCAGACAGAGGAGATGGTAGAGCCATTTCTGTGGTAAAGAGCCACTCTGCTTCTCACCCCCAACTCACAGCTGGCTGGCGGTGGGTGAGTGTTGTGAGCGGAGGGGAGAAGGAGAGGGTGACCGGGGGCTGTGAGGCAGGGGTGGTGGGGCTGCCCGGTCAGCTGTTCTTCCCTGTGTTGTTGTTGTTTTTCCCATGGACGTCTTTGAGAACCTGATAAAAACTCTAACCCCTCAAGGTCCTTTGCGAACCCACCTTTCTGACCGACCTGTGAGAAACCCTTGAGCCGGGGGAGGTCGGGGGTGGGGAGTGAGGTAAAGTCTTGATCCCCAGTGGAGACACGGGTGGATGGGACCAGAACACGAGAGGAGGTGTCCTTCCTTGTTTCCCAGATTCTTTGGAAGGAAGACAGGAAGGTGTAAATACACACATATATAGAAGGAGGTTACCTCATATGGCCTCCATTTCAAAGAAAAGGAGATCATCTCTAGAGAAGCAGCTTTCTGTGGGGCGCTTAGGGACTGGGGAATTCAGGAACGGCTGCTGTTAAGTGTATGCTGAGAGCTTAATAAAAGGATTGCTAAACAGCAGTGAGGGAATGGCTGAAGGAAAATGAATATTGGGGGGAATATTTTAGGTGAATAGGGTGTTCTTATTAAGCACTCATTTTGGTATACGGCTTTCCTTTTAAAAAATATATATGTACCAACGATGGCTAACTTGATGATAAATTACTTTTTAATCATTTCCTGAGGCTTCTAGCATTGTTTTGTGAATACGTGGATGAAAGCACTTGACTGTAAGGAAGTCATCTCACTTGGAGAAAGACATATTAAGTAGGAACGTGTAATTAGTTCCTTTTACACCCACATGTAACATTCCCTCTCCCTTGTCTCAAGCAGGGGAACTAGGCAGATTTCACCTGAGTGCTAAAGAGGGGCAGGACCAGAGCAAGCCCGGAACCCCCAACCAGGGACCCAAGGGCCAGAAATATCGAGGACTTTAGTTCCACTGGTGTCAGGAGGGTCTAAGCCAGAATGGACATAAAATACACCCATGGGCTAACATGTGAATTATAGACGGGTAAGAAAAAGAGAAACAGCAAAAATCAGAAGTCAGGAGGTTAAAAACCAAGAGCTTGCTTAGCAAGGCAGTGTACAGACAGGTACGGTGACATATGTGAGAGCTCTTGACACTGTGTTCGGAACAAATAGACCCTTATATTAATACGCTTCAGTAGCTTGAGTAAAGGCGCAGAACTATAAGATACATGTGGAATGATAAAGGGATGGAATCACAAGGAAATCCAAGGATAGAAGCCAAGACAGGGCCAGAGTCCAAAGAGAATGGGGCTGGAATCAAGGTGGGTCAAAAAGTCTCAGCAGAGGTCTATGTGCTGCCATTAATGTAACTCAGCTGCAGCACATGTGGCTGCTGCTTTTTGTTGTTCTGCAGACTGGAAAATTCCTTCTGTGCTTCCTGGTTAAATTCTGAGAGAGGAAATCTGATTGGTTCAGCTAATAACTATTGTCTTTGGCAAATCCCTTAGTGGAGGGAACATCAAGGGTTACTGGCATGCCTATGGATGAATTACCAGTGTGTCTGGCTGCAGTAGTCACCCCTGGGGGACAAAAAGCCCAGTGGGCAATTTTAGTTAGAAGAGAAAGTTAGGCATGGAAAGCAAATTAGCTGAAATATCCAACAGCTATCAATGAATATCATTTGAATTTTTATGTGACTGAATTCCTAGAGAGGCAGACACCCACTGTCAGGGTCATACAGTTCCTGATGATCACTTTGGCGTGGCCTGATGAACCGATCTTGAAGGAGTTGGCCTGGAAGCTTGTACCACCGATAATTGAAAAGATAAGAATTATCCATTTTAGAAAGATTCTAAAGAAAAACACTTGAGTATTTTCATATGAGTCATAGGTGTGATATGGCTTCCCACAAAGTAAGGCAATCTTTAAAATTAAATATGTAATGACTTAATAATGTTAATAAATGAAAAGAACTACATCTCAATGTAAATCACAGTACTTAATAAGTTTAATGCATAAAAGCTAGTATACTCTCAATCAAGGACATTTCAGTTCTCGGCAATGTTTGCAATGTAATCTTTCAGTCACTGAACACATGTCTCAGTGTCTGTCAAGGGGAGTGAGAGAAGTTCTGGGCTGTTCTTCAGGGAAGTATTGACAAATATGCAAACAGGGGTGAGCATCAAAGGCCAGAGGTGGTCGAGAGAACAGAATATGAGGAACAGATAAGGGATCTGGAGCTGTTTATACCAAAGGAAAGAAAATGTAGCGGCCACATGGATGTCTTTCAAACATTTGAAGAACTTTTACGTAGAGAGGGGAGAAGGCATTTGTGTTTCTCAAGATAGCAGAACTGAATACATAAGATTCATAGATTTTTTTAAAGCTGTGCAGGGCCTTAGGAGTCATTTAGCCCAGGGAGTGCCAATAATTTTTCCTCTGTTTGCCAGCTTTAAACAATTGGTAGTGACCATCTGGAATACTGTGTTGAGAAGGATTCTGAGGCTGAGTTTAAACTCTCTGTGGGCAAAAAACGCTGTCATTGATAGTGACGTCTGTTGTGGAAGAAAAGGGCCATTGCTACTCAAGTACCATGTATTTCATGTGATTGATATGGTCTGTAGGTTCCTAACCTCTGCACCTTGGATCCCTGGGAGGCCACTAAATTATTGCAATAGGTAAACAAGTCCATATATGCAGCAAATGATTTTGACAAACTGAGTAAACAATGTGTGCTACTATTTTTCTAATTATATAGACGCGTTATGATGACACAAATGTTAATTTATTTTAAATAGTTATTGAATTTATAGTAGCTTTTGGTATTGTGTTTTCTCAATCAGTGGACCTAAAACATGTAATTATATTGTGTGTGGGAAGTTTGGGGCAAGAAATTTGGGATCTTGAGAAGAAATTCTTAAAAAGAAAATGAACCAGTAATCTATTTTTCATTTTCCAGATGAGAAACTAAAGCTTAGCCACACCGAGTAAGATGATACACGTATTTGTAGGTTTCTTTGATTCATGTCAGTAAGATTCGTAAGGGCAGGAAACATTTATTTTTTTCATTAATATACACCTAGTGTCTGGCACAGCACAGAAGCCCAGTAAATATCTGTTGAATGAAAGAACAAACCAAGTGACTTGACCAAGGTCGCCCAGTTAATTAGTGGCAAAGGTGGTTCCAGAACACACATCTCCTGAGTCCCACACTGTTAACCTTTCAGTACACCGGATTGTTTCTCCTGACAGCACGAATGTGCCATTTTAACAGTGTACGGATTTGGATTGTACAGTGCAGCCTGATTTGCCTATAATCCAGGAGATCTTAACCAGCGTCTTAATTGGAGTCAACTGTAGGGTTTTCTGAAAACATACATCCCTGAGACCCATCCACTGGGGTCCAGTTTGTGAAAACTCCCTGATGATTCTGCTAAAACACCCTGACTGAGAAACAGTTCTGCACATCTATGCTTAAAATAACTTATAGTAGATTCATGGAGTCACTTATTGCTGAGAAGCCTAGTTGTTTAGTTTCAAATAATTTCTTTCTAAAAGTTACAGCTGTCTATTCCAAATAATCAGTTTTGATGAAGAGTCCCTCCAGAAGCACTAGAATATTTATCTGAAAATTCCTCCAGCTTCCAGTACTCTTGGTTTGGCTGCAAAGTTATCAACCCTGCAAGGTCAAGCTTTCTGATGAGATTTCCAGTGTTTGCTTTTGTAAAGCATTGAAAATGTGGCAAGAATAAAATTTCTCATGGTATTTCCACTTCCTGTTCCAGCCACCATTACTAAGTGAAATTTAGGCTTCGGGGGAGGGGTAAATTGAGGAAAAATTGTCTCTTTAAGTATTCCTGTCCTTAGGATGTTTTGAAGATTGGTTGCTTTAGATATTTAACTTACCAAGAAAAACAGAAAATGTTTTTCTGTCTTCTCTACTTTGTGGTAAAGAATGTACAAATCCTGTGTGGGAATAGCGGAGAAGCTTCCTCCACTCCCACTGTCCATCTCCTCTGAGGCTGGGGCCTTAGGTGCTTCCCTGGGTGGCCCTTTCAGAAGCCTGTGAGCCCTAAGAGACAAGAGACCTCAGGTTCATGGAAAAGGGGAATAATTTGCTTTTGCAGGACAGAAAATCCATCTCTAGGGTCTTCCTTTACTCAACAGTCAGGAGTTACATCCTCTGTATTGCGCAGAAGAATCTACCATATTTAGAGCACTGAGTACATAAATTATGTTCACTAAGGATTGTAGGGCTAAAACTATCTCTGCATGAGCAAACTGGTCCAATAAGAATGCCAGAATTGTTGCTATATTTATACCGATGGTATTTGGTTTACAGAGCAGCGCTTCCACTGTGTACAGGAAAGCAGAGCTTGCTGGAAAAGAGCAGCTAAAAAGGAATTAGATTAGGACCCACATCTGCATAATGACACGACAGTGACTCAGTCTCCTTTGCCTCTGAACTGTCTCCCTTCTCCATGCTCCCTACACAGTGGTGTGTGCAGCCAGCTCACACTAGCTCCCAAAAGCCAACTGTTAAATTTTTAAGATTTTGAGAACTAGTTGTTACTCACTGTCATTATTAAAAATTAAATTATATAGACTTTCGGTTAAATAAATTATATCAAAACCATGGTAATAAATACTCAAAACTCATCCCTTCCTAATTATTTTACGTTTTACTATTATCTGTGCTCTCAAGGTTAGTTACATCTGTTGTATCCATATGATGGAAATACTACCAAATGCTGTGCAAGAGAGCTTCTTCTCCCAGTTCTTCATTCACGGATGTCATGTTGGGAGCTTGAGATCAACCACGATGGAAGTATTTACACTCTGGAAATTAGCAAATGCTACAAATCAGACTCTCCTCACCTGCCAACTCCCAAGGCTTGTTATCAAATATTTACTAGCACACCACTGACCCTAAGGTATCAAGTCAGTAAAATTAGCCTCTACCCTGAAGAGCCAATCAGGATACCTTTGTTGTTTAGTTACATGCATATTCATAACGTATGCTTATGACTGCCTATTTATTTCTTCACTCGTTTATTATTTCCTGTGCTCCTAGAACATAAGCACCATGAAATCAGAGACTGTGTCTGCGTTTTTCAGGTGCTGTGACTTGAGCCTAAAAAAGTGCCTTGACCCACATATAGTGGATGCTTCATATGTGAGTTAAATGAGTAAAGGAATAAATGTCCATAATTTCTTCTTGATAAGAAAGCTGAAGCCAATATTCATGTTTGAATTCATTGATTCCTCTCTAATTGTATCAGTACTGAGTGCTTACAGCAGCGCCTGACACAGGCCAAGTAGCAAATCAAATAAATAATCTTCATAACAATCAGATTTACAGATGAGGAAACTGAGTTACAATCAGGCTAAGTAACACATCTAACGTCACACAGCTAGTAAGTGGCAGGGTCAGGATTCAAACCTGACTCCATAGTCCACGTACTCAACCACCACACCGTGCTGCCTAATTACTCCATTTGATTTTGTGCGAGGCTCTGGGGATGTGACTTATTTGAGAACACACTTTGAAATCAGGAAGACTTGAGTTTGAATCTCAAATTTACCATTTACCAAAGGAGATAATTGTTCCTCCATTTGTAGTTGTTACAAGGACTATAAATAATACCCCTAAACTACTTTGCACATGATAGGCACTAAGTTAAAAATCGTCAGCTATCAGCTGTGGCTTCCTGTGGGGGCTATCTGTAGGCATGCGGCTCTTTTTAGTCCCCATGCCCTTAGCCACCCACTCTCCCCAATTGCCTACTCTACGGCCATCATGTAGATGGAGCAAAAGGAGCGCCATGACATGAAGTCATGTCAAGTTCTTTAATGTCAGGTTCTCCAGGAAGTAGAACTAGGACCAATAGATACAGTTACAGGAAACCCTGTTTCAGGTCAGCATAAGCACTTTCTAAACTAGATCAGTCTCTGGAACTTGGACAACCCTGCTCTGCAGAGGCAGACAACCTCCACCATCCCTTTCAACCGCAGAGTTTTCTCCCCTACCCTTATCATTGGATCTGTGCTGCTTTTATTTTTTTAATAAATTTATTTGTTTATTTATTTATTTTTGGCTGCGTTGGGTCTTCATTGCTGTGTGTGGGCATTTTCTAGTTGTGGTGAGCGGGGGCTACTCTTCGTTGTGGTGCACAAGCTTTTCATTGCGGTGGCTTCTCTTGTTGTGGAGCACGGGCTCTAGGTGCGCCAGCTTCAGTAGTTGTGGCATGAGGGCTCAGTAGTTGTGGCTCACGGGCTCTAGAGCGCAGGCTCAGTAGTTGTGGCGCGTGGGCTTAGTTGCTCCACAGCATGTGGGATCTTCCCGGCCCAGGGCTCCAACCCATGTCCCCTGCATTGGCAGGTGGATTCTTAACCACTGCACCACCAGGGAAGTCCCTGTGCTGCTTTTAATATTCCAAATCATCTTTAGTATGGCTAAAGGGTTTTATTATTCCCGAGGCTGTGTTGTTCTGTAGGTTTTCAGTGTTTTAGACGTGGAGTGAGAGAGGGAGAGAGGAAAGAAGAGAGAATGAGAGAGGGGAGAAGACTGAGACTTATCTAGGGAAAAACGTACTGAACTTAGGAGGGAGAGCAAATAGAAATGATTTATAGTTATCCCAAGCCTTTTAGGTTAGAGATGGTTGGGAAGGTAAGCTAACTCATTCAACTACCTTGCTGGCATACTTGTTAGATGACAAGCACTGTTCTGGTTGAAGGTAACTACCTCAGGGCAGTAAAGTAAATTAAATAAGTTGCCCAAGGTCACACAACTGGCAAAGAGCAGAGCTAAATTCAGCACTGTTCCCTGACTCCAACCCTTTCCATTTCCCTACAGCTGTCTGTTCTGTGTCTGTCCTGGGGAGAGCGATGGAAACCAGAGCAGGAGGTTTCCATAACCAGTCATTATAATTTGTCAGAGAGCCACACTGCAGTTCAAGTAGACAAGCACATTGTCTTTCCCTGCCGTATAAGGAAGTGGGGCTAAACACCATTGCTTTCACTACTGACTCAAGAGGTTATTCAAGTGAGTGTTCGACAGAATGAGAACCTAGGCCTATAGCAGCTTTTAAAAAGAAGAAAAGAAAAGAAACGTGCAGAAATATTTTTGTGTTTTCTTTTTCTGGGAGCAGAGATAGTTTAACAAGCAGGTTACACCCTTTTCTCTAACTCAAGGGGACATAGTCTGGAGCTACGTACTGAAGGATTAAACCGTTTGTCTGAATACGGCAAGCCGTTTTGGTGTTCGATTATGTCAAATTTAGCTACTCAAAAGGCCAAGACAGAGCTGATTCAATGAGGATCAGGTGGGAAGTCCTCCACTTCAGTGATTGACTAAAGAAGTTAGGATCTACTTGCTGTGCCAGCCATTCTCAGTGTATTTATTAATAAGGCTCCACAGTTTAAGTTTGATCTTCCTGCCCAAAACTCAGAATATTTCTGTGATCACCCTTTGCCATACCAATCAGTCCTAGTGGGGATTTCAGACCACAGGCCCTATAACCAACTCCATGGAAGGAGAAACTGAGGCATGAGCAGTAGAAATTATTTCCTCAGGATCGTCCAGTCCCATCTTGCCATAGGGAGTGCCCATTCTTTCAGATACACCAAAGAAGCATTACTTAGTCTTCTTAGGGAAATGGAAAAGCTATAATTAGTCTGGTCAGCTTCTCGTAACTCCCATCTGTGACCAGACTGCATCTGGGATATTAGTTTCCTAGGACAGACTGCTGTAACAAAGTACCACAAACTAGGTGGCTTAAACAACGGAAACCTATTGTCTCACAGTTCTGGAGACTGGAAGTCCAACATCAAGGTGTCAGCAGGGTTGGTTCCTTCTGAGGGCTGTGAGGGAAGGATCTGTTCCAGGCCTCTCCCCTTGGCTTATAGATGGCCGTCTTCATGTTTACATACCGTCCTCTCTGTATGCAAATTTCTTCTTCTTATAAAGATACCAGTTGTATTGAATTAGGGCTCGCCCTAATGACCTCACTGTAAGTTGATTGCCTCTGTGAAGACCCTATTTCCAAAAAAGGTCACGTTCTGAGGTACTAGGAGTTAGGACTTCAACATAAGAATTTTGAGGGAGACAAAATTCAACCCACAGAATGCCCCAATTCAAAATGGTGGTGGAAATCTATAAGACGTATTTTCTGAAACTCTAAGTGCGAAAGGCCCACTTGCTGGTGGTAGCCCATCTTCCCTCTGGGCGTAGGGAATGCTTAGCTAGAAATCACTTGGCCTTTTGAACTTGCCCTTGACATTTACTTTCTGCCTTTCGCAATACAAAATTCTGATCCAGGAAAAAGTCAAAAGAGGTCTCTGAAATGACGCAGTGAAATGCAGCTTCACATACTGTGGCCTATCTGTGGAAGCCTGTGAAACCACAGTGGCAGACAGTCTGGTATGCGGCCATCAGAAGTGGGGGAGGGGGCTTGGTGGGAAGGCTTGGTCGAAGCAGCCTGCACGGCTCAGAGGCAGAGCGCTAGGAGGAGGTGAGCAGCTTTGGAGCAGCAGGCTGGGAGGCAACAACAGATGGGACTTTGTGTGTGCCTGCGCCGGGTGGAAAGCCAGGATGGCCATTTTAAGTCATTTTTATACATGCTGATCATAACCACTAATCCCCCAATACAGGGGAAGATATAGGAGCCTGCACATACTTGTGTTCTGAATCATTCGTCTTTTGTCTTTGTTTTCTTCTATCTTTTCCCCATCCATCCTTGGCTTTTTAATACACTTTTTCCTCTAAATGGCCTTTCTAGCTTTAACTGTGTTTGGCATAATTGGTTACAAATTGTCCATATGTTATACCTGGTCTCCTTTTTTCCTTTTTTCTTTAGCCATTGTTTCCCTTTACCCCTTCCTTAAAGCTCTTCTTGGTGTCCATTTCCCAGCTTCAGTCCCGCTTACAGCTACTCTCTGTCTTAGGCCAGATGTGGTCTACAGAGAGGGTGATTCTATCATTTATTATCTAAACCAGGACACTTTTGAGAGGGAAAGGAGGAGCTATTAATAATTTTCCTAAAAAAGCGGTTCTAAATGGAGACTATCCGGGG
Organism: Balaenoptera acutorostrata; assembly: GCF_949987535.1. Classification (NCBI taxonomy): domain Eukaryota; kingdom Metazoa; phylum Chordata; class Mammalia; order Artiodactyla; family Balaenopteridae; genus Balaenoptera; species Balaenoptera acutorostrata. Next base: position 19,048,701 of record NC_080070.1, on the reverse strand, counting down.
TAATTTGGGATGGACAGTTATCCTTCCCATGGCTGTTTTCTGTCTCCCATAGATCCTACTTCACCTAGCAACAACTCCCTCTGTTTCTGGATCTTAAAGAGACAGCAACACCATTTATGTTCTGATTCTTCTTTTTATTTCCACCCCAAGAACCTTTTTGTATTTTTGTCATTGTGAGTTTCAATTTTCCCTTATCCTCTTCTCACTTCTTCTCTTTCCTCCACTCTACTCCAGGTATTGTCTCACCACTTGAGTTCCTCTTCTTCCCTTTGTTTTGGTACAATCTTGACTACACCTCAGGGAGGCCACATTTGTCTGCCATCATACATGCAGGACAGATTGCCTGCATATTTGAAAACACACACACACACGCACAACCACCACCACAATTATCAAATGTTACGCAACCACCACGACCATCACATGGGTCTCAAATGAGCCCTTTATTGGACTGTCCACCCATTCAGCACCTCTGCTCAGAGACTAGAACAGTCTCTATACTACATAAGCAGCCATACCTAGAACTATCACATAGACATGTTCTGTATATGTGTCTGGGATCTTACAGGACACGTTTTCAATGTGTGTACGTGTATACCCTTTTAGAGTTGAAAATATATAGCCTGAAAAAAAAATTAGTCAAAGCTGACTGTGTGTTGCCTTCATTATGACTTCAGTAATCTGGATTATTTTAGCCTCTAAAGTAATATATACCAAAAGCCTAGTAATGGCTGCTATAGGCTTAACATATGTAGAAATAAACTTTGAGATAACAAGATAGAATAAACAGTGACTTAAATCCCGTTCAAATGTAGTTCTTTTTATGATTAAGTCATAATTTATGGTTCATTCTGAAAAATCGCTTCAGTTATCAATCAGGGTCATGCAAAGAAGCTCCTCGTCAACTCTAAAATGAGAAAGACAGAATAGTTTCCTCTTGCGAATTACTGGAAACCAAGCTCTAGATGTCTGAAATACTTGACAGTGTACCACTGTGTCAGCTGGAAAAAGCCGTTCTTGTCCTTTTATTTATTTACTTATTTTAGAGTTTTGATCATAATTTTCTCTCCTTTTTTTAAGTACTCTAAAAATTAATAAATGAGGGGAAAAACGGTGAAAGAAGATACTTTACGGAAGTATCTCCTTCCCTCCTTCCTTCCTTTCTCCTCCCACTCCTAGTCCTCCTTCCCTTTTCCCCTCCCCCCTCCTTCTTCTATTTTTTTTTTCTTTTTTGAAGATGATGGGGAGTAACTTATTCGAAAATGAGATTTCATTATAGCAAAAGTAGAGAATTTCCACTAAATCCTTCTGGTTTGATTTTGGAGCCTATGGGAAAGGCTGACTCAGGATGAACTGTTACATCCTTCACTTGTTTTGAGGTGTAATGTACACACAGTTGTAATATACATACAATGAAGTGCACTAATCTTAAGGGTACAGCTGGAAGAATTTTTACATATGTATACACCCATATAACTATTCCCCAGATCAAGACAGAGACGAATTCCGTCCAAAAGGCTCCCTGGAGCCCCTCTCCCCATCGCTGTACCCAGGCCTAGGGAACCACTGCTCTGGCCTCTGTCGCCTCCATCACTTGTTCCTGGACTTCATGAAGTGGCACCCTGTGTGTCTGTGAAAGATCCCCCGTTCACCCGTGACCCTGGCTGCCGTGTTGTTCGATCTTTCCCTTGCTTTGCTGACAGTCCATTGAACGATTATATGCCAGTTTGCCTGTTGGTGAACAATTCGGGTCGTTTCTGGCTTTTGGCGATTATGAGTAGAGCGGCTAGTCATGTTGTGGCACTTCTCCTGGTGGATCACAGGGTGGGCTACACCTTCAGCACTCAATTCTGCGGCTTTTTCCACGGGAAGCGCGGGCGCAACACCGACAAGGCAGCGCTCAGCCCCTCCCTGATTTCCTTCTTCTATTTTTTGTTGTTGTTGTTGTTGTTTCTTCTCCCATTGAGATTTATTCAGTTGGAAATGTTCTATTGCCGTTGGGTAGCCATATGCTTTAGCCATGATGTCGTTATGTCTCTCGCTTAGATATATCTTCGTTAAAAGATTGATGATAAAAAAAGGAAAAATAAAATTTTCAAACACACTCTGCAGGATAAGTATATAGTTATGGCAATGACGGAATGGAAATATCTACCAAGGAGCTCTCTAGTGCCCCCAAATTGCATAGAGTGATTATATCAGCCAGCCTGGAGCTGCTGACCCACCTGTGTTTGAGGAAATAGGAAATGAGAAGTATAGGAGTTTGAGAATTTTTAAAAATTTTTCATGCCTTTCCATATTTCTGCTCTTAGATATGCTGTTAAAACAAAACAATTACTCTTTCCACTGGGAGTAGTTTCTAGCTTGCTAATTCTTTTTCCTGAGAGCATTTGCAATGAGGTTTAAGTTTTTGATATCTTGGTTCTTATATTTTGTGGGTACCTCAGATTACAGGTGGGTGGTCTAATAGAAAAGTGGCCCCATTTCCTGCTTCATGTCTACTGCTGATAACCTGTGTGACTTTGAACAGACTTCTGTGCCTCAGGCTTCTTAATTAGAAACAGACAATAGCCTTTTTCCTTCTCTATAACACCCAGGTAGGGAGCAATGAGATCTTAAATATAAAGGCTCTTTAGGTGGTAAAGTATCTTTAGTACATAGTTTTATTTTTCCTTTGAAATATAAAGACTTTTGCTGGTTGGTTTTCTGGGAAGATGTTAAGTCATACATTCATAAAGGAAACTTTCTAGATTCAAAGTTCAGAATTTGAAGTTTTCCAAAAATTATTCTATGCCGGACAGCTTCAGCTTACTCCTTCTTCTGGAGAAGCTGCCCCAACCCCAGTTTCAGCCTTTTCTTCTTTTCCTTTTTTTTTTTTTTTAAGGCTTCTGGGGCAAGCACATTCCTTTACCCTTGCCTTTAAAAGCAATATTGACAATCATCTTGTTTGGAGACACTCTGAAACCCCAAGGTGCTGAAAAAGGATGGTTAAGACAAATTAATATCCAATTTGAGCCTTTTCTCTACTGTAATCAGAAAAGTTTTTTACAAGCTTTTCTGAAACCAAAGCACATAGTGAACAATTGCAGATCTTAGAATCTTGTCACCCTCAGATTCACTAAAATTGTCTTCATCAGCATTTAAATTTCTAACACATGAGATCACATATGTGAAAGTGCTGTGCTTTATAATGTCTGTGATTATAATATCTATAGCCAAATACGTTAAAGTTTAAAAATGCTCCAGGAACCTAAGGGGAAGGGTAGAAGAAGAGCATGTTTGATCCTAACAAGTGTGCTTGGGCCAAGCTTGTACAAGCAATCATATGGGTGGGTCAAACTGTTTATTTTTATTATTTCTAAAATAAAATTTTATTTTAGAATAATAATTTTTAAATTTACAGAAGAGTTGCAAGAACATTACAGAGTTCTCATATACCCATACCCCAGTTTCCTCTGTCATTAACATTGCTATGCACATTTTTCACAACAGATGAAACACTGTCTATAACGTTATTCGTAATAAAACTCTATACTTTATTTGGATCACCTTAGGTTTTGCCTAATGTCCTTTACTTATTTTTTAAGCCCCTTAAAACAGAATAATGTTTTATATAGTGAAACTTTTATATGTACATAATTAGAGATATTGATGGAACTCTATTGTATGTGTGAAGACTGTGTTATCCCCTGAGGACTTTCCACCTGAAATAGCCAAGGCCTCCTCTGGTCTCTGGTTTGTTTCCCTTGAGGCTGATAGCAGATTCCTCAGCCTGCTCCACCCTGAGGCCAGGTGCTGGAACCCCATCTCTGCTTCACTGAGATTGGTCATCCCAAACAAATGGTAACATCCAGCAGCACCTCCCACTCCCACTTTACAGTTTTAAGCAGAAGCATTAGAGTGAAAGGATTTACCTGGCTGTTCAGCTCCTGACTCTCTGCTCTTTAGCTGTGTCATATCACAGTTATTTGTAAGAGCTTTGACACTAACAAAGGAAAAAAAGACTTGATCCAAGATCCCCGAAATCCTGAAATCTATAGGTTTGGGCCAGTTTAAAAACACCACAATTTATGAAAAATACCTATTACTAAAACATAAATTATGGAGGGGCTTGCTTTATGGAAGTTATCCCAATAATAGTCTTCCATATACTGAGCTTCCAAACTTTCTCTGAAATATGAGTTAGCAGCAGATAATAGCAGAAAGAATCCGTTTAATTCAGCTTCTGCCTTTGAGCCACTTGATGATGTCAGGCAGGGGACTCAACCTTTTGGGGCATCAATTCTTGTAATGAAGGGGTTGGACTAGGTGTGTTCTCTCCCAGCTCTAACGTTGTTTAGATCTTTGGCTTTATAACTTCCCTTCATAAGGCTTGTTATTGTCCTTTCTATCAAGGTTACTTCTTTAATGTTGTTATACTTTTACTGGCAAATCACTTTAAAGGGGGAATAAAAGCTAAATTTAGGTCAAACAGTAATTACAAATGAGTTGCTTTCAAGGTAACCAGTTTTTTGATTTATAACAGTTGGTTTGTCTTTTAAAGTTGATTTTGTGTGGAGATATAACACTTACATGCAATGGAAACAATAAAAATGAAAATATATAGGGACTTCCCTGGCGGTCCAGTGGTTAAGACTTTGCCTTCCAATGCAGGGGGTGCAGGTACAATACCTGGTCGGGGAGTTAAGATCCCACATGCCTCATGGCCAAAAAAACCAAAACATAAAACAGAAGCAATATTGTAACAAATTCAAAAAAGACTTTAAAAATGGTCCACATCAAAAAAATCTTAAAAAAAAAAACTTTAAAAAAGATGATGATGAGGAAATGTAGGTATCTTCTTGTTATCTTCATATCAAAAAATTAATTGAAGGAATCTACTTATCAGTGAGTGAAACTAATATTCTTGACTCAGAGGTAGCCCTTAAAACTTCTTAATAGCAACATTATCAGCACACTCTGAGTTTGTTATCTACGTATAAATAAAGCTGGTAGGAGACACCTTCCATAAAAGGAATGATTGAACTGACTCTCAAATAGGAAGACATCAAAGTCAAGGAAGAGAGTAAGAGCTCAAGCCATGGGATGGAAATGGTTACTGGGTTTAGCCATCTGCTTTGGTCTTTCCTGTTCCACATGTAGCTATATAGTTTACATAAAAGTATCTCTCCAGAGGATCAGAAAGAGCAGATTTATGGAGCCAGATGTGAGTTAGCATTTCTACAGGTGTGGCTCTGCAGCTGAAAGAACATGTTGTACCAGGGATGGAGTTTCTTATTATGTAATCAATATAAATTACCACTAGACTTTTACAGAGGTTGATAAAGCAAACATGCATCATTTGGATTGGCCTTCTGGTATACAAAGAGAACCTGCTTCACTTGGGGCACAACGTGAAAAAATGCACCATTTAGTATTTATAGAAGACTTGGTAGCAAATACCATCACAGTGATCAGGCGAAGTCATTCCAGTTTGCACACAGAGGGAAAAACTGGTGAATAGATGGAAATGGTGTATATGTGTTTTTCTTCATCAGGAAAGACAAGGAACAGGTCATAAGTATTTGTAAAGCTTTCAGCATCTGATAGGAAAGGGCCAAAGGATGAAAATGATTAGAGGACTGGGAAAAAAGATAGAACACAAGAGAATTGATGAAAATGAGTAGAATTAGTTAAACTAAAAAGGCAAATATCCTATTTAAATAGTACAGAAAGTCAGAGCTAGTAAAAAAACCTTAATCTGGTAAATTGCAGAGCACTTTAATAATTATACACAAAAAGAGGATTTGAAAATTCTAGACAGTGAGAGTGAAAATGTTGCTGGTTAGTTAACTTTGTGTCAATAGATTAGCACAAATGTTTTGATTTTTTTAAAAACTGGGTGCTTTTATGCTAGATTATCTAATGAAGCAAAAATGAACACTCTAACACTTCTCATATGCTTAAAGCTTTTTTGATTGAGTTTAACTGTATTTTTCAACTATCTTATATCTTATTAATTTTTTAAAGTTTCTTAATCCATTAATTACCAAGAGAGCTGTGATTGTGAATTTGTCTACTTCTACTTGTAAAATTTGTCATTGTTATTGTTCATATGTTTTAAGGCTGTGTTATTTGATACATATACATTCATAATTTTTAAATCTTCCTGATGGAGTGTTCCTTTCATTAATTCACCTGAAATTCTATTTTGCCTGCTATTAATATTGCTATAATGTCTTTCTTTCTATGGTTATTTACTTATTACATAAGTTTTAAATCTTTCATTTTTCAGTATTCCTGTGTAATTATTTTAAAGTGGATCTTTCATAAATAGCATATAGATAAATTTCTAAGTATAGTCAGAGATTTTTATCATTTGATGTATGAGATAAATCCATTATATTTGTTATTATTGATGATATATAGGATGTTTGAAAATTCTGAAAACATAGGACAAACTTAATTTTAAATAATAAATTAGATACATTTTAAAGTAATTTGCTCAATATGTTTTTCTTCAAGCTTCAGACAACATTTCAAGTGAAGTATCTCTAAATTTAAAGTAATGGGTCCAATTATTAATCTTAAAAAAGCACAGTATATACATTATTTTCCTTGGGTTTCCAGAATTTTTAGACCCTATGTGGTGTATTTATTATATAAGATATATTGCACATATTATTTGAAAATGTAACTAACCTGCAGTATAAACATGCTAAATCCTTACCTCCTATAGTAGAAAGTTAACAAGTGATGTCTAACATTAATAAAGCCACCATAATCAAAACAGTTTGGTATTGGTGTAAGAATAAACAAATAGATCTATGAGACACAAGAGAAACTACAGAAGTAGACATCATATTCCCCATCTTTCCAATATTATTGTTGTATAAATATTGCTCCTAGCTGATAGTATATACTATGATTACTTTTTATTTCATATACTAGTACCTTTCTTCCCCCACTCCTCATAATTTAATAATTACTCTATTTCTTTTACCTGCTTAGTTTTCTATCATTAAAGCAAACATCAAACTTTTCAATACAGTCAAATACATCAGGTAATTTGTCAATTTTTTTTTCTTTAAAGGTATCCTTCTTGGAAACTGCTTGGAATTTTCTAGGTTTGTTGCACAGCTAGCTGTTCTAAATCTTCACTTCACAGTCACCTTAGGAATTTCCTTCCTAGGATTGAAAGGAATTTCCTTTGCATGTGGGTTGAAATTTGAATCCTGTTTCCTGCATCCCATTCTTCCTCTTTCTTTATACTCCTATTTTGATGAAGAAGATCATCTAGGATCTTCTTGAACATGGATGCAGGAGAGACAAAAATTTTTTAGTGTCTTTCATTTATCTCATACTTGGTTGATTATTTGACTGGACATAGAATTCTAGGCTGGAAATCATTTTCCCTAAAACTTCTCACAGTGTGCCTGCATTATCTTCTAGATTCCAATATTGATTTTTTACATCTGATGCCATTTTGAATCCCGAATATTTGTATGTTGCCTGATTTTTTTCCTCTGTGGAAGTATTTAAGATTTTCTTTTTATCTTTAATATTCTGAAATTTTATGACAACGTGCCCTAGTATTATTTGGATTTTTATTTATTCTGTTGACTACTTAGTGGGCCTGTTCAGTCTAGAAAACACATCTTTGGGAAATTTTCTTATATCATTTTGGTGATAATTTCCTTCTCATCATTTTCCATGTTCTCTCTCTGTCTCTTGGATATCTTACACTGATCCTCTGATTTTATATTTTCCCAAATATTTTCTACTTCTCTGTATCTTATTCTAATATCTGGGAGGCTTCCTTAATTTTGGCTTTATATTCCTTGTTTTTAACCATGAAACTTTGTGAATTTCCAAGAGTTCTTTGGTTGTTGTTTTGGATGTTCCTTTCTATAACATCCTGATCTTTTTTCAGAGATACACTAGTTCTTCTATCTCCTTGGAAATATCATTTATACTTTTAAGTGCTTTTCTGTTCCTATCTCATCTATGTTTCCTCTGTGTTCCTATTTTTTTGTTGTTTGTGCTGGTCTCTGTCTTTAATTCTTTCCTAAAAATACTGGTGATCCTTGGCTGGCTGTCCATATATAGGAGTGAGACAATAAAAAACTGATTGGAAGCTCTGAGTACAGGGGCACTGATGGGCCCACTGGCAGATAATGAACCAGTTTTTTTCAATGGGCAATCATCAAATGCCAATATCTCTAGATCTTTTTCTTGAACAAGTTTATCCAAAGAAGACTTTCACAATCTCCTCCTGGTAGTTGTAAGCACAGCTCCAGCATTTTGAGAAGTTTTAGGGCGTTGACTGGATCATGGAGGCATCTGCGTGGGGTAGTTTCCCATTTGCCTTCACTGGTCCCTGTCAATTTCACTGGTTTTAGATCATGTTTCACTTCAGTTTCTTGGCTGGAAGTTTTATGCAGGTAGTTCAGGTTTGGATCCCATTCCTTCACACAGAAAGGGGTCTTCCCCCTTTCAGTCCAGGGTTTGCCTCTTGCTGATAGATTGCTTCCCCATTAGTAGGTTACCATGGGTAGAGTATTCCTGTTCCTGTTCACAGATGGAGCACCATCTTCCTAGTTCCAGGCTTTCTCCAGGAGCTTTGTTATAGTTTTTCTGTCATGTTAGCAATGAAATCTGTCACACCTTCAGTCCAGGCTAACCTCTTTGTCTTTGAATTCCCTCTACTGGCTCCCAAACAGTAGATCTGATAGATGAAACTGAGTGCTTTGGAATATCTTAATAATCATTGTCACTTTTTTTTAACTTTCAAATTTTCACCTATTTCTTCATTCAGTCTGCATTATTAATTGAGTAAAATTAAATTAACCTATTGGAGATTTAGCCTTGAATATATTTTAAAAGGAAATTTGTTGCCTCCTCTGAGATAGCTATGATGGGAGGAAGATACTTAGAATGGCAACATTCTGTGTTTGTGTGCAGGTAGAGAACAGTCATGATGGTTAGAAGAGCTAGTCCCTACTCTTTATTTCTGTTTTTCCATGCTCAACCTCTTAAACAGAGGTGATTCTCCTAAAGGGAGAAATATAAATCTTGCACCTTGAAGATTATGATATGAGGAATATGAAATCTGGAGATGTTAACATACATTAAAGCATTAGCCCAACTATACAAAATTCTTTTCATGATAGAATGCCTGGTTTATTAAGAAGTCTCAAATCATTGCAGGTATAAAGACAACATGGTTTTATGTTTTTTTCTACTAGTACCCCTAACTGTTCTGTTTCAAACTTCCTTTTATCACAGAGTAGAGGGGTCCCTTAAATACATCTCTGCCCAGCATCCAAACTCAAGAAAGATAAATGTTCATTTTAAAATTTAAATCTCATATCTTATCTGATTCAAAGCTCTGCTCCCACCTCTACTCCCAGGATAGAGTCTAGTGGCTTAGAGTTGTATGGCTGAGGCTCCTGAACAACTTCCCCTCCTTCATCCTGGTGAATAACTCTGGAATACTGGCGGGTGGGGAGAGGAGAGAAGGAGGAAGAGGTCTCTACTGGACTTGCCACAATAACTGGTTGTTGTACAAAGACCTACGTTAATTTGCCTGGCTCTTTATGGTTAATGTCAGTAGTCTCCAATTATTAGATGTAGGCACTGCTTGCTCCCAGATAACCAGGTATGTTACAATGGAAACAAGTCTCAGAGACTAAATTCTGCACACATGCAAACATTCCTTAGACAGTAGGCATAAAAACAATTACAGAATCTGTCCTGCAGACTTGGAGAAGTTCTCTCTCTGTCCTCTTAGTTGCTCTGACAAGCACCTTATACAAAAGGTTTACTCCCTGGCAAATGTTACAACATTCTGATGACAGGATCAGTTTCCTTTCTAGCCAGGCCCAAATTTTTAAGCCTGAACAGAATCCTAAATTTATGGCACTTCTGCAAATGCAGGGCTTGCCAGATTCCTGATACCTGTACACACTAGGATGAGATCCCCGTGTAAGTCTTTCTAGGCAACCCAATCACATGTATTGAACACCCACTCATTTGCCAAATGAAAAACCATGTTTATTCAGTACTTCCTTTATGCTAATTTACAGGCTTTAGGTATGAATTTAGATAGTGGTATTTAAACCATCAGTCTTATATGCTTTCTGGTGTGTATACTCCTGACTAGGGTCATTCATATACTAACAAACAACAGCTCCTAGGGTACAGGTTAGAGTTAACTTCCACACACATGTATAGATTACACTGTATACACTGAAGTATTTAAATATAAAATTTCAACAATGGAACATTGGTCATAACTCTGAGCAAACTCTTTGAAAATAAGTGATTAAAGACTCATTCCCAAGGGATGAAAAAAAAGTACTTAAAGAGTTTAGGATGGTAAGAAAATAGTACAACTACGGGAAAGACTAACTTATAGAAAAATCTATGTTTACTAAGGAAATGATATTAAGGCTAAAATCCATGAGGATAATATATTCCTCCAAGCCCCTACTTTCAAGCTAAAATTACCAATACAAGGTATGTATAATATTGGGCGTGCAAATAATACACCTGCCACCAGTCTTGCTCCTGGCCTTTGACTGACATTGCTAATTAAACCTAGCATTCTTTCTCATGGCTTCAGAATTCTTTTCAATGCAGTATTCTAGGCAGCTGAAGCTGATAGATTAGAATTGACAGACAAGAGAGAACCTGGTGTAGTACAAAAGGCATGGGGTCTATACTAGCTGTAAAACCTATAGGTAAAATTTTGAACCCTTTCAAGCTTTCATTTACTCATCTGTAAAAAGGCAGGGCTGGGAGTTATAAGAACTAAATGAAATAATATAAATAATGTAGCACAGAGCCTGTAGAGGTTCAATAAATATTAGTTCCCTCCTCTTATAGCCATGATTTTTTTTTTACCAAGCTGATATATGTTACTTTCAGCTCATGTCTTTTCTATGAGAACAACACTTCATCTAGAACAAAATGTACATTCAACATGGTACAGTTGTCTATATTTTGACTGTCAGTTTTAGTCATGTCTGTCATTTTTTATTTTCCAACATGAAAAGAGAGTTTTAGGGTAGTCACATTGGAAAACAAAGACAATAAGATTAAAATTCCCTCAAATCAACTTTGGAGCCATGAAAATATTAATGCCTTGACAGCTTACTCACAATTGCAAGAGGCTGTGAGCCAACATCTTGCTTTGTATTGTAGAGGTGATGAGAACATATTTTCATTGCTAGAAAAAAATTAAGCTATACAGACAGAAATGGGACATGGGAGCCAAATTCCACAAGAACACCCTTAAGTTTAAAGATTTTTCCCCATCTCTTGACAATATTTAGAAAACCAAAGGCTATAAACTTTTAAAAGGAATCTTGGATAGCTTACAGACATAGTAAGGTCACCAAAACACTTAGCAGATATGGAATTTTTATAAAAGTATTTAAATTGATTAATATTATTCTCAGAAGTAGCATAAACCTAAGAATCAGAAATGCTTACTAAAAGTGAACATATTGTGACTAATTGCCAACTGCTATATAATCAACTCAATTGGCCTAATCCTGCATTTTCAGCGAATAGACAGATCCTGCCCTTATGAAGTGAATCAAATGGTTGGAGATGGCAAATCATCCAATGGGTTATCCTCAGCTGTCTTGATCAGTGTTTTCTAGATTTTTCCAGTTTCTGATACATCTTTGAACTGCCAGATTATGCCTGGTGAGGGTCTATTCTCCTTCTCTCCAGTTGGTTGTAATTATACCGTGATCTTTTTATAAGAATATGTACTATGAACACACTATTGGTAGGATATTTGCATGTTGTTTTTCCAGTAGTCAATATATTCTTGTCCAGCACTGTGGGTCAAAACTGTGCCCCCTGCAATGGCTCCATGGGGTGAGAGCTACAGTCTGCAAGCATTGAATTGGCCATTGAGAGGATCAAACCACTGACTTCTTCATTCTTGTTCCTCTTTGTGGTGGCAGAAGGCCTTCTCTTTCCCTGCACCCAAGTGTGTGCCAGTTTTTGAATTGAGTAGAAGTTTATTGAAAGCCAAAGTTTATCTGTGAGGTTTGCTCAGGCCTTCATTCTGTTCTCAGCCTTTGCGTTCTGTCTGAGAATACCTCCTATCCCCCTCCAGCTGACAGTGCAGTTGCTAGCTGTGTGTGGGCAAGCCTCCTGGCAGCTCCTGGGCCAAAGAGGAATGACTAACCACCCAGGTTACATGCAGAATTTTTCAGGAACATGTCTATCAACACAAGCCATCAGCTAAGAAGAATGTTTCCTTGGTCCTTGGGTGCTTTTCCATTTGCTGTCTACTGGTTGAAAGTCAATCCATAATCCAAAGTTCAACTCCTATACCGCCACCTCCTTCTTGCCCCAGTCAGAGTGGATGGGGAAGGTTCCCACGACTTAAACCACTGTGTATTATATCTGACCAAAAGAGTTTACTGTTCTTTTCTCTCTACTTCACCATCAGGCAGGAACAATTTTCATTGATCTTTGTATATCCTACCCTCAATTCCACTGCAAATCACAACTTCAAGCCCAAAGTAGAAGATCAACAAATGCTGAATTGAATTCAGTTAATTGAAGACAGGAATGTTCACTGACACTATTAATACTTCTGATATTATCCTGTCTCCCTGGGGACTCATAACTGGGGAGAGGGGTTGCCAAGTACAGTCAGAATTGGCTGGAGAGTTTTTTCAAACTACACAGGCTGATAGTGTGGATTGTTCTGCTACTCAGGACATTCTGAAATTATCCTTGCCCGTTCTTCGCCAGCCCTAGTCCTGGTTGAGAACCTTCAAAGAACCTTTCTGTCTAAGATACACCATTCAGCACTTTCTATTTACTCGTATTCATTTTAATGAAAACCTCATAAAACTAGCCATGGATGTGTTTTCATCATATTCGAAGTTTAATTGACTGATAGCTTGGGCACGATAGAAATGCTTAGATAGATTATCTTAAGTTACATTTAAACAAAACTATTTACAAAAAATCTACTTCTTGGATGGGCTATTTTTAATGTTTCCTAAACAAGTTATTGTAGGTGGGCCAATTTTCCCTCTTTGCTTGTCATTTTAGAAACCCATTTGGACATGTTCTATCCCTGATCTAATTGTCTCACCCCACTGGCTACAGAGTAGGACGTTCTTGTTTGAAAGGGTCAAAAGATTCAGAATCTGACATCCAAAATATGTGCTCTTTTCCCTTTTTTTTTTTTTCTGGAGTCAAAACCCCTGAAGTATAAATCCTTTTTAAATGAAGAAAACAGTGCCAAAAGGAATGAAACATTTTTGGTCCTTCTCCAAAACAGAGAGATAGCACTGAAACAGGAAGTGGATGATTTAAATATCCACTCGGCATCTTGGCAACATATTTATGTTTAAGGGACTTAAGGTTAAAAGGTTTTAGTCTGGCCTGGGAACACTCTATCTTCCCCTAGGGTTTGGAGCTTTGGGGAAAACTTTTAAGCACTTATCAAATATTTGCAATTAGCCATTTTTCTGAGACCAGACTGTTAGTGGGAATGTCACAGGACGGTGTTCCTGGTAAGTAGCATGCCACCATTACTCTCCTGCTTCTTATGATTATCTCTTTAGCAATCTAGGTTGGTATAGTAGAAAGTTGTTTTATTTTCTATTAAAAAAAAGAATGCAGTCTCTAGTTCTGCTTCTCCCAAATCTGGAACTACACAGAATGACTGAACAAGCAGAATGCAAAATCGGGGCTCAATTACTTGTGTATCCTAGGTGCCACTTAAGGGCTCCATCCTCCAGGAAAATTTACCTCACCCCTATCTAAGTTATGTACCTCTCTGCTCTCACAGCACCACCTGTTCATATCACTATCATTTATTTTCTTTTTCTTTCTTTCTTCCTTTCTTTCCTTCCTTCCTTTCTTCTACCTCTCTTCCATTCCTCTTTTTTCCCCATTCTTTCAGGTAGTGCCTTGTAGACCATTTGTTGAACTTTGGATTTTATTCTGTATAAAACAGGAAGCAATTAGAAAGTTGTAATCAAAGGAGTGATGTGAACTGACTTAGAGTTTACATCTGAATCCTGTGTTGAGAACAGAATGTTATGAGGAGAGTGGGGCAGTGGGGAAGCTGATGTAGCTGAAAGATAATGATGGCTTGAGCTAGAGTGGCAGTGATGGAGATAGTGAAAAGTGATCAGCTTCTAGATATTTATTTTGAATGTAGAGCCATCAGGATTTGCTAATGAATTTGAGAGTGAAAGAGAAACAGGCAGTGGTATTCTGGAGCCAGCTCATTAGAGCTCATGAGAACCAATGCTAAATTTTTAGGAGTTTTGTAAGACAGTTATTAAATACAAGCCATATAACAAATTAATTATATAAACTTCTAATTAAATGTTATATTAAAATAAAAGTAATGAATACTAAAAAACTCATCATTTCCTAATTATCTTATTACATTTTACAATTACCTATGTTCTTTTTTATATCTTTCGTGTCTATATGGTGGAAATACTACATAATGGAGAGCCACTATACATCTCCTACCAACTTAGTATTCAGTGATGTGACATTTGTAGCTAGAAATGGATAATGATGGGAGTATTTATACAGAGAAGTTGGACCTTCCTCTACCTCCCACCCTTCAGAGCTGAGAACCTGCTGTTACACGTTTACCAGCAAATCACTGGAGAAAAGGAGTCAAAATGAGCTTAAGGTTTTTGGTTTAAGAAACTGGAAGAATGGAATTTCATTTACCAAGTTCAGGAAAGATGTAGAAGGAGTTGTGAGGGTGGAAATCAGTAGTTCGGTTTTGAACATTTTGAATTTGACATAACAGTTATGCATCTGATTGGAACTGTTAAATAAGCAGTTGGATATACAAGTCTGGGGTTCAGGGAGGAGGTCCTGGGTGAAGATATGTATGTGAGAGTCATCAGCATTTGCATGATATTTAATGCCAAGAAGCAAGATGAGATCAAGGCAATGAGTTAGATAGAGGAACACAGTCTTAGGACAATTTCTGGGGTCCTCCGACAATTAAAGATCAGAGTGAAGACCAGGAGCCATCCCAGGAGAATAAGAAGAATGGCTAGTGGGAGTAGAAAGAGAACCAGGAGGGTGTGATGTGCTAGAAGCCAAGTGAAGAAAGAACTTCCAAAGGGAGGAAGTGATTGTGTCAAATGCTAATAGGCTAAGTAAGACAATGACTGAGAACTGATCAATGAATTTAGTAATGTAGAAGTATTGATGACCCTGAAAAAAAAAATGCAGAAAAAGTCTGATCAGCATGGATTCAAGAGAGGATGGGAGGAAAAGAAGTAGGAACAGTGAGCAGAGGCAACTCTTTTCAGAATTTTTGTTGAAAGAGGAGCAGAGGATTGGAATAGTTACTGAAGAGACAGGTGAGTTTAATAAAGATTCTCTTTTCTTAATTTAAGATGAGATATATTTAAGCATGTTTGATGATGGAAATAATCCAGTGGAGAAAGAAATATTGATGATGCAGAAGAGAAGTAACAGTTGCTAGAAAAATGCTCTTGGGTAGGTGAAAAAAGGTGGAACCCAGAGTACAAGTGGAAGATTTGGCCTTAGATAGGAACATGGACAAATAAGGCATCATTGCAGGAGGAAAGGCAGACTATCTGGATTCAGCTATAAGTAGATTGGGAAATATGGTGGTGGGAGCCTGGGAAGTTTCCATCTGATTACCTCCATTTTTCAGTGAAATAGGAAGCAAGTTTATCAGCTAAGCATTAGAAAGGAAGAGGAGATTTGAGGGGTTTTAATAGAAGAGAGGATGTTTAGACTTGGGAAACATAGTAGAACTGCCAGGTAGCACTAAGGATCCACTCAACATTAGTAATAATCAATTTTAAGTAAAACCAGTCAGCTTAGCTGTGAGTTTCCTCCAGCTGGGTTCAGCTGCCTGCCTGCAAATGGAAAGTAGTGTTTAGAGTGATGAATCAGGGGGTGTCATCTGTGAAAGGAGGTGGGAGACTGAGATATGTTGGAGCAAAAGACCATTGGAGGAAAGGAGCACAAGGAACTGAGAGGCCAGGGTATTAGAAGGATCACATACATGAAATTTGAAATTTCTGAGAATTATAGCAGGCATAGTATTGAAAAGAGTTACAACCAGGAGCTAAAGTCTTCTAGAAATAGAGGGGAGTAATGCAGGAATCAGTAGATGACTGCAACAAGGAGGGGTAGTGGGTAGTATTTTTAGGGGGAAACGAGGCAAAAATGGCAAAGAGGAGTAAGGAGGACACCTCCTCCACCTCCAGGCTCTGTGATACGAGGGTATGGATGTCAGAAGGACTGTAAATTGTAAGGGGATATATGAAGCATGAAGTTGGAGGGAATAATCAAAGAGTTTTCAATATAGAGTCTTGGTTGATGACTGATCCTGAGTTCTAGAGAAATCAGGTAGGGGGATGATAGGGGATCAGAACAGGAGATGTACAGAGCCAGTTGGGCATGGAATATGGGTAATGTAGGAGGATCTGAAAGTCTTGGGAGCCTTGAGGAATGTAGGGCACGATACAATCAGTCCTGATGGTCTCACATGCAGACTATAATAGTAAGTCTGGGACTGTTGCTGAGGAGGGAGGGGTTTCTTTCCAGGAACATGCAGAATTCTGGGGCTTCTTTTTCAATCCTACTGAGAGTTCAGTGGAGGCTTGTGGAGGGGTTGTTTACTAGGGGCACATAAAGCTCTAGAGACCACGTTTACGCCTGCATAATACCTGTTCCTTCTTTTCAGCCCTTAGCTCACCAAGGTTTAATAACATGTTTACTTCACAGTCTTCTGCAAACTTGAACTTCACCTTGCTTCTGTCTGTGTTCCTAGTCCTAGCATTCTCCTGTAATAAGCTCAGGAATATGAACAAATGAATGAATGAATGAGGGTTTGAGTGAATGATAATTCTTTAAATATTTAGCATTGGAAAAAATAAGCAAACAAAGTGAGAAGCAGCTTCTGCTCCCACCCAAGATATTTCCTCAACTGACTTCTCCCTCCTGAGTCTTGAACTCACTAGACTCTTGACTCTCACTTGCAATCTTAGCCCAGCCCTTCATGCTCCGTCTTTCTGATTGGACTTTATCATCATCTATAACTGGGTATAACTCCAGTACATGA
Source organism: Balaenoptera acutorostrata (assembly GCF_949987535.1). Taxonomy (NCBI): domain Eukaryota; kingdom Metazoa; phylum Chordata; class Mammalia; order Artiodactyla; family Balaenopteridae; genus Balaenoptera; species Balaenoptera acutorostrata. Next base: position 19,031,591 of record NC_080070.1, on the reverse strand, counting down.
GTAGAGTGACCAAGCCCCAACTCTCCTGACTCACCTCACTGCTTGCCAAATTCTGAGAGAGCCCTTTGACTGAGCACAAGTTTTGACCCTTCACTGGTGTGTATAGGATGACCTGGTAAGACACCTGGTCTAACTTTAGTGGCCCTCAAAACCAGTATCCAGCTGCATCCCCTCAACCTGAAGCAATCATTATTCATGATTGCTCTTGGTCCTTTAGTATACTTAGTTAATGGTGCCATCTTGTTTTGTAAGGAAATGGTTATTCTAATCAGCTTCAGGAGGCTTCAACTTGAGACCTCTTTAGGGAATAAGATGGGTGGGTTAGGGAATTTGATGTGTCTGAGATTTACTTATAAAATTTAAAATCTACATTTAGAATTGTCTGTCTTTCTAAGAATGATATTTATTTTCAATTAACCATATTTCTTGTCACACTGTGGTGAGCCCTAAGAAGATTATAGAGAAGGGTAAAGTCAGGGACTTTGAGATTGTTAGAAACTGGGTAAAAGCTAAATGATCACACGTAAAACCACAGAGAACAGGATAAAATGGTATGTAGTTAAATGATAGAAAGTAGAGGTCAGACCCCAGCCAGAGAAGGAGAGGTTAAATGGAAGTCGTAATGATCTAGTAAGATTTCTTGGAGGAGATGGGGTTTCAACTGGGCCTTGAAGATTAAGTAGGATTAAGACAGAGAAAAAAATATGTCATATGGAGGTATTTATATTGAAATGCAACAATACAGACATTATTGTAAGACTTTATGGAGAATTTACTGACCTGATGATTGTGGACAGTGAACGTATAGGAATAATGAAAAGTAAAGTTCAGTCCACAGCAGTGGCTATGAAATGGCCTCTCAGCTCTTCTACTGTTGGGAGTGTAATTGCCCGATGCCTGAGCAGCTGCACTTTAAAATCTGTGTTCTCACTGAAGCCACAGTTCCCATGGAGCTTGACAGGGGTATGAAAGTAGGCTTGTTCCTGGGAGATGTGGGACTCCTCTGACGGACAACTTTGTTTTGAGGATTCCCCTGGGTCTTGCCTGACTTTCTTAGAACTGCGCTCTAGTATAAAACTCTTCTTACCTACCTACCTGCCTTCTCTCCCTCCTTCAAGAAGGTCAGCCCTGCATTCCACTCTGTGGTTCTCCTAGCTTCTCCTGGCTCTTCATGATCACCAGCAGTGTTCCTCAAGTCAGCTGCTGTGATATCTTCACCAACTCCTTCAGGGTCATCAGTGTTGTATCCTAATCATTGGTTTGGAGGGGTGACGCTCACCATTTTTTATGGTTTTTAAGGTTGAGGGAATGTTTAGGACTATGAGATCCCAGTCCAGGGTTTTATTTTAGCTTCTAGAAGCTGACAGGGTCTAGGGTTTTGACTAGGCTGAACAACTTTAGTGAACTAGTTGGACTGAGAAATCTGGTGTTTGGGGCTTCCCTGGTGGTGCAGTGGTTAAGAATCCACCTGCCAATCCAGGGGACACGGGTTTGAGCCCTGGTCCGGGAAGATCCCATATACCGCGGAGCAACTAAGCCTGTGCGCCACAAGTACTGAGCCTGGGCTCTAGAGCCCATGAGCCACAACTACTGAAGCCCGCGTGCCTAGAGTCCATGCTCCACAACAAGAGAAGCCACTGCAATGAGAAGCCCGTCCACCGCAAGGAAGAGTAGCCCCCTTTCGCCGCAACTAGAGAAAGCCCACGCACAGCAACGAAGACCCAGTGCAGCCAAAAATAAATAAATTAATTAATTTTTCAAAAAAATTATATCATGTTTTAAAAAAAGAGAAATCTGGTGTTTGAACCAAATGCATAGAAAGAATGAAAGTAGAGATAAAATACTTAATATGATTAACATATGACATTCTCAAAAGAACTTTTTATCAAATAAAACATTTAAAAACTATCCTCTAAAAAACAAAGTCTATTAATATTTTTTTAAACCTCTCTGATTGGAGTATATTCCTTTTGCGAAATATCAGTTGCTTAAGAATCTGCCTTTTAATTGTAGTTGTGCTAACCAGGGTCATTCAGCTGTGAATTCATCTAGTCTTCTCTTGACCAGATCTAGAATATTAGTTTTGCCTAGTGCTGTCCTGTTTTCTCCCAGCCTAGCTAAGGGTTTGATAATTTCGTTCAGATAGATAATTTCCTTCCAGTGACGATCTTCCTTCAGTCCTAATATTTTATTTTTCTGGAAAAGTGCAAAAGCTTATATGCACAAACATAAACTATAGAGTTTTAAAGTAAAACAAAATGTTCTCTCAAGTCCGATGTAGCAGCATCTGGTTATATGTTTACGTCAGATCTGCAGTTGTGTTCCCAGCACAGCTAGATGAGGCTGAGGACCAGGAGGATCCTGCCATCGCCTTCGGTCTAGGAGCCTCAGAGTTTATCGCAGTTAACAACCATTTATTGAAGGAAATTACTGGAGTTCCTGCATTTTCCACTTGGTAATTTTCATATGCTAGGGGGAACTTGATTAATTATATTTAGTTTGCATTTGAAAAGCTACTCCAAAATATTTAAAACCGTTTAGGATGTCATTCTTAGATCACGTGTATATTCGCAGCAACAAAACCATTCCTGAACTCTCTATTCAGCCAGTTTAAGCTAGCTGTGGGCTGTTTTGTATATACAACATCAATGAGTTTGGAAGATTTATGTTTATGTTGCTGCTTTGACTGAACTGGCATTTCGGAGGATTTTTGGAGTCTCCAAATGAATGGGTAAAATTTAGAGAGTAAGGACACTTTGAAATGAACTGTGCAGTCATATGATCAATGTTTTCCGCCAAATACAGGAGAATATAATTCCATTGGTTCCAATGCAAGTCACATTTCATTGACAATCCCATGGCTTTAGTAGGTGAGGTTTTGCTGAGTCAGAAGGTAGAACAATGAACTTAAGTTTCCTTACACTTCCCTGATGAAATCTGTTTTCTTCCTGGCTTTAAAAATAGTTATTTACATTTTGTTTTGAAAGAGTGGATGTTAGAGGAGTAGAAACAGGACTCAACAAGTTGGATTATTTGTTGTAGAGAATGTTAATGTTATAACCAGAGCAATGAAGTGCTGTTTACACTTGCTAGGAAATTGTGATTGTTTGTTTTATTTTTATTTTCATTTTTTGTCACTAGTCTTATGTAGGGTCAAAATTGTCAAGAGTGTACCTTTAGAAGAGTACAAGGTAGACAAGTTTGCTGGAGGACTTCTACAGGACTATGTCAAAGGAAGGGTTCCATTTAACAAACAGTTGTTGTCTCAACAGACACTTACCTGGCTAGAAAGGACAATTTTCTTTGTTTGCTCTTTTTGACCGCTGACATTTATTTTCGTTTTTTAACTTTCTATTTTGAGATAATTATAGATTAGCAGGAAGTTACAAAAATAGTGCAGGGAGGTCCTAAGAACCCTTCACTCAGTTTTCCCCAGAGGTAACATCTTACATAACTACAATATAATATCAAAATCCAGGAAATCGACATTGGTACAACCCACAGACTTTATTCATGTAGGAAGGACTTTTTAAAACAAGAAATAATTCCGAACAACCACAGTCTTCCTCTAGAACCTGACCTTCTTACTGGGAAGTACCTGAGTGTTGTTTATTGAGCACTTCTCCACACTTTTCAGGGCAAACTCACCTGGAACTGAGCCTTTTTTTTTTTTTAAATAAATAAATTTATTTATTTATTTATTTTTGGCTGTGTTGGGTCTTTGTTGCTGCGCGCAGGCTTTCTCTAGTTGCGGCGAGCGGGGGCTACTCTTCGTTGCAGTGCACGGGCTTCTCATTGTGGTGGCTTCTCTTGTTGCGGGAGCATGGCCTCTAGGCATGAGGGCTTCAGTAGTTGTGGCTCATGGTCTCTAGAGTGCAGGCTCAGTAGTTGTGGTGCACGGGCTTAGTTGCTCTGCAGCATGTGGGATCTTCCCAGACCAGGGCTCAAACCCGTATCCCCTGCATTGGCAGGCGGATTGTTAACCACTGTACCACCAGGGAAGTCCAAACTGAGCTCTTTTTAAAAATTACATTTCTTCTAAAAGATTATCTTCATAAAGTCCAACCTGTTAAGGACAGAACAAAGTTATTGTTTCATTTTATGAAGTATACAAAAACTAAATGGTAAAACCATATGGGAAGGCAGAAATCAGTTGGCACAAATTATTTAGAAAGCTGAGTGAGGCAGGAGTTCTCTTACTCGTTTCATTATTTAAGAGGCCTTTTAAGACAGAAGATACTATTTTTTATTTCCTCATATAAGATTTGCCTGAAAAGTCACAGGTATGTGGCAGCAAGACTAGAATTTTCAAACAATGTTTTTCCTCAGAGTAACCTTCAACCCATTGAGTTATAACCTCATCTGAATGAAACCACAGGAGTTTTCCCTTTTCCCCTTTTTCCTGGTTAACTGTTTTCAAGTTGTACATATATGGATCACAATTCTTGTAGAAGGAGGCAAGACACACACACACACACACACACACTCACATGAGTTGTTTTGCTTTGTTTTCTTCTCATGGTGTACTTATGCTATTTTGAGTGTAAAGACCAAAATATTCTTTTTTAAAAAATTTATTTATTTATTTATTTTTGGCTTCTTTGGGTCTTCCTTGCTGTGCGTGGGCTTTCTCTAGTTGCGGCGAGCGGGGGCTACTCTTCGTTGCGGTGCATGGGCTTCTCATCGCGGTGGCTTCTCTTGTTGCGGAGCGTGGGCTCTAGGCCCCCAGGCTTCGGTAGTTGTGGCGCGTGGGCTCAGTAGTTGTGGCTTGAGGGCTCTAGAGCGCAGGCTCAGTAGTTGTGGCCCACGGGCTTAGTTGCTCTGTGGCATGTGGGATCTTCCCGGACCAGGGCTTGAACCTGTGTCCCCTGCATTGGCAGGCGCATTCTTAACCACTGCCCCACCAGGGAAGTCCCAAGACCAAAATATTCTGAGGTGAAAACAATGCTTTACTTTCCAAAGTTTATATTTTATTAGCAACAAGAAATTATTGAGATATAAGTGACCTATAACTCTGTATAAGTTTAAGGCGTACAGCACGATGGTTTCATTTACATACGTATATTGTGAAATGATTACCACAGTAGGTTCAGCTAACATCCATCTTCTTTTATAGATACCATAAAAAGAAAAGAAAGAAGAAAAGAATAAAGGGAAAAAAATTTTCTCCTTGTGATGAGAACTTACAGGATTTACTCTCTTAACCTCCCTATATATCATACAGCAGCGTTAACTATGTTATATCCCTAGTATTTACTCATCTTACAACTGGAAGATAAGTAAATACTTATATTACTTATAAGTATTACTTATAATTATAAGTATATTACTTATAATTAGCAATGAATTTAGCTTTGTGGGATAAGGATGGAACACCATAAATGTGGAAGTACTACCTTAAGGTTAATAGTAAGCCTGATACTGTCTAGAATAGATCCAAGACTGATCTGAAGTTTCAACTAGAATTTCATCCAGCATACTTTTTGCTTCTTAGGTCTTAATGCTGGTTGATAAAAGGAAAAGTAAACTGCTTTCTGATAACTAATTATTACAGAAGGCTTTCTACTCAAAACGTAGATACGTTTTATTCTTGGGTTCCTCTGTTTTTGAAGGAGTCAATGTTTATTGGAGGGAGGTTTATATCAATTATCTAATCAGAAGCAGACCCCGGACTCTGCCAGAGATATTTTGGAATGTATGGTCTACTTCAAAGGAAGGTTCCATGTCTCTGTACCCAGATGAACCCAGTTTTTCATAGTGAAGAGCAAAGTAATTAGATTTTCTTTTTCAGAGCAAAAATTATTTTTAGGCTGAATCTAATGGGTCATATTTCTCCACTCAGTAAATCTTGCAATTATCACTCCTCTCTGGAAAATGTAACTGAATGACCCACTGCTGTGCCAGAGCTTCTGTGGGTTACCACAGAAGCAGGTCAGATCACAGCCATGCTCCAGGAGGCTGCTGGATGCAACGTGAAGTTGGTGTCTGTGACACACTCCAAGATCGAAACCAAGCAGTCAACCAGTGGCAGTAGTCCACATGCCAACATTTTTGTTTATTTGTAATGGAAAACTTTAGGAGGGAAGAACAGGAGACTGGGTGCCAGAGGTATGTGGTAGAGATTTCTATCATGTTCAATCACTGAGGAAAATCTGAACTGGCCACTCTAAAGAGGGCCTTTCTTTGAAAGGAAAGGCAGTAAATCCAGATCCAAATCCTAGACAAATGTCTTCTACTCCTCTCTCCTCTGTGAGCTCTCCTGATGCTGCTAAAAGAAAGAGGAACTGAGGACAAGGAATCTGACCAGGGCGAGGAGTGACCCCAGATGAGGCCCAGGAGAAAGAACCAAGGGCCTAGCATGGAGAACACATTTGAGGCATAAATGGCTCTCTCTGGGAAATTAAGGAGGATTCTCCACGCCGTTCTATGCCCTCTCACTCTGCTACCTTAAGTCTCAGCTTAGATGTCACTTCCTCAGGAAAGCTTAACAGATTCAAGTTTGGCTAATAACCTCTTTCTGTGCTATGACAATGCCCGATTCTTTCTCTAGAGCAAGATTATCACACTGCATTGTGATATTTGATTTTCATGTCCCTACTAGACTGCAAACTTAATAGGACTGGGACAATGTCTCTCATGTTTATAATTTTATTCTCTTTGCCTAGCACTGTGTCTAGCACATAGTGAATACTATAAATGTGTTGTTTTGAGCTGGTGTCATGAGGCCCAAATGATATCCACACCCTTAGTGTTTGGGATACTACAGATTGCTTAACAAAAGTGTTTACCTTCAGAACCTCAACCCAGCCCAACAGTGTTGAAATCATCTCTGTCAAGTTTTGTAAAATTCAGTTAACGGCTAAGAAGCTATTGTATAGAATCATTGTAGAACCCCACAATGACTACACATAAAACACATGCTTTTAAAGAAAAGATTAAGATAGCCATGAAAATATACCCTAAAAGAGAACAGGAACTGAAATAATGGATCTAGTGAAAATCAGACATGGTCTTATAATTTTGTTAATGTGCTTATGTTTCACCCTTCTACTCAGTTCAGTTTGATTTTCATGAGAATTTGGATCTAAAAAAGGAATTTTGAGTCCATGTCTGTATATGTGGTAACCAGAAACTTCTAAGGCATAGTCTAAGTGTAACTTCAGTCCATACTGATAAGGGTGGTCTGTCTACACTATAGTAAGGTTAAACTGATCTGATGATTTCAACACTGTGCAGATGGACAGTAATCTGAAAGCTATGAATAGAGCTGCCCTTTTAGCCATTTTACTCCCAAGTCTGTTGGTTTCCACAGGAAAATATTCAGTTCTGTTTTTTTTTGGGTGGGGGTGCTGTGTTGGGTCTTCATTGCTACCTGCAAGCTCTCTCTAGTTTCAGCGAGTGAGGGTGTGTGGGCTTCTCATTGCGGTGGCTTCTCTTGCTGCGGAGCACGGGCTCTAGGCACGCGGGCTTCAGTAGTTGTGGCACGTGGGCTCAGTAGTTGTGGTGCACAGGCTTAGTTGCTCCGTGGCATGTGGGATCTTCCGGACCAGGGCTCGAACCTGTGTCCCCTGCATTGGCAGGCGGATTCTTAACCACTGCACCACCAGGGAAGTCCTCAGTTCTGTTTTTGCAAAGAAGAGCAATAAAATCTAGGAGAAATCTGTCACAGGTAAAAATAGGTAGAGCACATTTATTTAATCTTCCAGATAAAATACTTCTGGGACTAAAAGATTGCTGAAAGATATATGAAAGTCTAGATGTTGGATGATCCTATTCAGTTACCATTATGGGATATACAGAATATTGGAGGAAATGTTATATAGTACAAAGTATATAGAATGTAGTGTATAGTATAGAGAAAAATCATCTTCTCAGCTACTGGAAGAAGACTTTTTGATCGTATTATCCATTAGAAATGTTTAAATGATCTGAAGGTCTATCTTGCACCTTTAGTGATTAATATAATTTAAAATGAGATTCTCTGTAAACACTAGATGTCCACAGTTGCCCAATTAAAAAAAAAATATGTGTTACTTTGCAATATTGGCCAAATATTTTTTTCCTGGAAGGTGGGGTAGGAAGAAGCAGGGGGTGGTGGAGAACTATAGAAGTTTTGACTTTAAAATATATGTGAGCATACCCATTATTTTGAAAGATTTAAAAGAAGACTAATAATGTAACATGTTGTTTTATATTAATCTTAGACTACATTTATAATTAATTTAAATATAAAACTAAGGCTAAACAACTGTCAGTATTATGATTAAAAATTATACCTTAACAACTAAAAATAATAATGATATTATTTTAAAATAGGGAAAGGAGGGACTGTTAAAAAAAGTTAAGTGTACAAATTTCCCTATGTCTTATAGTAGAGAGTCAGGTAATGTCTAAAGATGACATCTGTAGTTCAAACAACAACAGTTATAACCCCAGTCTGTCTGTCTATCCATCCATCCATCCATCCATCCATCATTTCCTTGTTTCCTTCAAAGATTTAGGAAATAAGTCTTATAAAAATGGGTAAACTACAGCACACCAAATTCTCCTATTGGCCAGACACTTATAGGGGAAAGTCCTAAACTATTAACAAAACAGTTAAGACTAAAATCACAAAACAACTGACAACTTTGTGACTTTTCACCAAATTCTTGCTCAAGATGGCGCCCATCCTTGGGCAACTCTGTATTATTTTAGATAGATTACTGCTTGCCAAGTTGAAGTTATACTTTGAAGGGAAATCAGAAATGTTCATTTTTAGAATTTTCTGTTTAATGAGATGCCAATAGCTATCTTTTACTGTGCTAATGTCTGGGCCCAAAATGAGGTTTGCCAGGTATGTGGGAAAATGTTATACCTCCTTATTTTGTTCTGACAATTTGTCTGGTGAATGACAATGAGTAAATGGAATGAAGAGAGACTTTCTAGAATTTCTAGAATCACGTGTCTAAACAAGACATGAGTTTGATCAGTTCACTTGTCAAACTTGTTCCCCAGCATGGTACAAACAAGACATTTAGTAGACTGATGGAGATTTTATTCTTCAGTTGAATGTCATAATGTGGTGATTTTCATAAGAAATTTGACAAAATTTAATGTTATCATTTTTTAAAAGAAAAATACTAACTAGCATACTCTTGGAATGTTGTAGGTGTTCGATAATTGTCATATGAATGAAAGCTAACACTATAAATAATTTATGACATTGATACCTCCTTGTATAAAAGTATTTCAAATTTCTAAAACAGGGCCTCTTACCATCACTTTTTCAAACTTCCTCCCCACCTTAAAGCAACTTGTGCTACTTCATTTGAAGAGAATTAGGTATGTTTTATTGCATTTTTTGTACTCAGCTTTCTATTTTGTGATACAGTTGGTCGTGTCTATCTCCCTGACAAGGTTGTAAGTACTTTGAAGGCAAAAACTATGCTTTCATTTACCTTTGTTTCCCTCCCTCTCCACTGTGACTAGTACAGTACTTTACACATGGAAGCTCTGGACTCAGGTCAATAATTGTTGAGTTGCCTTGAGATGAAATTGTCGGGTAGTTTCATAGAAAACTTCCTATGTAGTAGGCTTGTGATAAGGATCAAATGTGATCATGACAGTGAAAGTTTTGACACTATGAAGTTTTAAACTGGTGTTAGTGGTTATTATCGCACCCATCCATAGGTTGGAAATTTTAACTTGGAGCCCTTAAGCAAAAATTCTAGAGTCTCCATTTATCTCATTTACCCATTATCTTTTACCAAATAAACTAATCTCCTCTGTGGATCATCCTACCCACCCCAACTGTCTCCTCATCTATGTTTCTTGAAATGCCAGAGTTGCTGAAGGCTTGGAGAAAATTTATTTTTCACATTATCCTCCTATGTATACACTGACATAATCTCAAAAGAAAAATTTGCATAATTTTTACATAAAAGGTGTTTGTGAGGACAAAATCAAACAAGTAACTAAGCCCTTAAGCACTCAATAGAATGAATACAGTACCTAGATATTTGCATGTTTCACTGTTTACAGGGCAGCAAACATCTGCATGAAAAGTAAAAAATTCAGCCCCTTAGATAACTGATTCCAAATTGCCAAACATTAGGTATCTTGTCATCCACATCTGGTTGATAGAATGGAAATTTTTCCCCTTTTTTACCAGAAGGCTTCAGCCTTAGATAAAGCATGGACTTTTCCACATTTTACATGGTACTTGGTGTTGTAGAATTCAGCTTTTGTGCTGTTCTTTTTTCCCTTTCTTGCTATTGCCTGGATCTCATTAGAAACCATTAGTGATGTAATACTAAACCTATGGAATCTTAAACATGCTTTTAAAATCCTGTGGAATAAAGATGTCTCCTACCAAACCAAAAATGCAGTGGGAATAGACAAAGTTACATTTCTTTAAGAAAAAATGACTCATTTCATAGTTTCCAAACTGTTTTGACTGAAGCTTCTCAAAATAAACTTTCTGCAATATGCAGCCTTTGATGTCTGACTTTGAAAAAAAAAATCATTTCTCAAAGATACAATTCAATCCTTTTTGGGTGTTCATGTATTTTTGCAGATTAACCTACTTTTATTTCAACCAGTGAATGACACAATATTAAATAGCCATCAGAATAAAAATGAAAAGTATGTTTGAAGTGGTCTTAACTCCTACATAAACCAAATATAAAGAACATGCCATATGATTTTTTAAATTACCACAAAAATAGAATTTCCAGAACATTACCAGAAAGGGGATTTGGTCCATTAAGAATAACAAAACAGTTCAGATGTCATGAAAGTGGAAGATTAGGAGTGCAGTTAAGCTTAGTAATGATATTTTTGATTCATATGCTATTTCCTAGGCTAGGCAACATTTTTAATTTTTCACAGTCCTGAACTTTAATCCTTGAAGGGTAATTCAAGTTTCAGAGCTTACATGCTGCAATTTGTTTGGGGTGGCAAGTTGCCATTGACTTGCCTCCGGGTTCTTTTGTACTCTTCCAGCTGGGGGACTCAAAGGTGGTCATTTATTAAGTCCAGGTCTACATATGGCCACTGAAACAACTGATTTTCAATCAAATCTTTAAAAAAATCCGAACAACCTGTTTTTGTGCAGTTGATCAGATTGATTTAAGACATCAGTTGCTTCTGTTCAAACAACAGTGAATGAAATAACTGGGTAACTGAACAACCTTTTCTTTCTTTCCTTCTTGTTTCGAGTGTTTCCCTTTGGAGCGGTAGCAAGAGGCTAGATTAAGATGTGCATTCTAGTTCCAACTCTTCCACCTCTCTCTGATGCTTGGCAGGTTCCTTAACCTCTCAAGCCTGTATTTTCTCTTCTATAAATGGAGAGAAAAAACACTCTCCTCATGGGTTTGTTTGAAACATTAAAAAAGAGATGCGTGGCATTTGACACACACTTAGTATATAATAAATATAAATTTCTTCCCAGTTGTCATTCAGTTGCTCACATGGAGTTTTCTGCTTTTTCCATTTTCCATTGTAATGATAACTTCTCAACAAAAAAATGAAGAGACTATTTGATATACAAGTCATTAGACTATTATAAGTATTAGAATCTAAGATGTATCTCACTTAGTCAAATTTGAATTCTAGAGCCTAGTGTCTCTGATGATGGCAAGAAGGGACCATTGTGGGAATTTATACCTTGAAACTTTTAAAACCTCTAGAACTTAATGTTATCTTAAAGCCTTCTTTTCCTTTCCTTTCCTTCAGAGGCCCTTTTAAATCTATTATCCGATAATGTCTCTAAACTCTTCTTGAACCTATATTCCCAGTACCAGCACTGCAAATAATGTTTTCCAAGTGTTTACTACCCATAATGTGAAGAGATTCTTCTATTATTTGGCCTGAAACTGTCATTTCAAAGCATCAAGATTGAGATAAAGCAGGGAATGGGAGACGGGAAAAGGGCAAGGCAAGTAACATTTGTAAGATGAGAGCAAAGTTGAATAGAAAATGAATGGGGTCGGGACTTCCCTGGTGGTGCAGTGGTTAAGAATCCTCCTGCCAATGCAGGGGACACGGTTCGAGCCCTGGTCCAGGAAGATCCCACATGCCGCAGAGCAACTAGGCCTGTGTGCCACAACTGCTGAGCCTGCACTCTAGAGCCTGCAAGCCACAACTACTGAGCCCGTGTGCCGCAACTACTGAAGCCCATGTGCCTAGAGCCCGTGCTCCCGCAATAAGCGAAACCACCACAGTGAGAAGCCTGTGCACCACAACGAAGAGTAGCCCCCGCTTGCCGCAATTAGAGAAAGCCCGCGCACAGCAGTGAAGACCCAACGCAGCCAAGAAAGAAAGAAAGAAAGAAAAAGAAAATGAATGGGGTCATACATTCTGGTAGACTTGGACTTCGATTCCAGCTGTCTCATTCTAGTTCGTAGAGCTGTTAAGACGATGTTGTGTACCCAGCTAAAGCACATCTGCTTTGCCAAATTTGTTAATGCTACTAGAAAATTAATTTTGGATTTATTCTTTCAAATCATTTATTTTAATGAGTAATTAGGATAGTTCAAGGTCTTTAAATTGCTATAAAATATCTAAGTATTAAAGAGGGAGATAAATTAGTATATTTTTTCTCTTTGTAAGGATAATTTCATAATCTAACTTTCAGATTTGTAGAAGTCTTATAATATGTATATTCTTGGTTTTTTTCCCTGTAGCTTTTACTTATTGCTAACCATTTTTATTGCTGAGGGCACCTGCTATACTACTTTAACACAGTGAGTCTCAAACTTTAGCATTGGAATCATCCGGGGAACTTGTAAAACACAGATTGCCAGGCCCCTTCCCCTGTCTCTAATTCAGTAGTTGTGGGAAGGGGCCCCAAAGTTTCACAATTTCTAATAAATTTCTATATGACACTGATGCTGCTGGTCTGGGGACTACATCTTGAGGACCACTAGGGTGGTATGACGTTCTAGATAAGCATCAAACCCCAAGAGCTAGGTTTCAAGTTGTGCACAAGTGGTGTAAACCTTCCCATGTCAAAGAAAAGGGAAAGGTGATTGGGAGCATCAAGGTTTTCTACATTGCAGGGCTTCCTCAGGGTGAAATTTCTCATTCTTTCTGAGCTAACCTCTTGCTTTTAGCTGGATTTCAAGAAAAATGTAAGAAGCAGGAAATGAATCTTTATAAGACAGAGGCAGGCCTAAGTTTGCTTAGTGTATAATATGTATATTCTTTCAGAATAATATGGAGATTTCTCCTTTAGTGAAGTCAATTGGAGTTGATTGTTGGTTTGTGAGACTTACAAAATCATATTCAGTTATACAATTAATGCAAAGACCTCTACTTGCAAAATAACCCAAGGTCATTTTATACTTACAACAAAAAATGATCTTGGCCCTTCCTGTAGATTAATCTCCCAAATGATTTATGAGTCATTAATAGCTCAGTACTTAGACCCAGGGGTCAGAGTTAAGTATTGCATCTGAGAGGGGATACCTCTACAGACTAACCAGAGGAGATGAGACATGTTGGGGGAAATAAATGCATATTTCTCGATTCTTCATTGACTGTCTTTTCCTCCACAGTTTCATTATCACCATTTTAATTCAGGTTTCAAGAATCTCCAAACTTATTTCCATACTAGCTGGTCGCCTCAATCTTCCCAAACTATCATTTATATAAAAAATCCTAACCCCTACTGTCTACTCCAAAGAATAAAGTGTGAAATGGACATCCAAGGACATAATCAATACAACCCACTTCCCCAAACCCTCCCAGCCAGGCTTTTGAACATGCTCACTCATGAATTCAACTTGTGTGTTTCTGCTCAAACGGCTTTGCTCTTTCCCTGAGCAAGAGTGAAATGTCCTCACTCCTTTCTTTTGCTAGTTATCTGAATGTTAACACTTCTCTAAGAGCCATCTTCTCCGTGAAGCCTTTCCTGAGTACTGCAGCCCGTCTCATCCACAGATAGCAGGGCTCCTCCACTCCACCCTTCATCCTTTTACCCTTGAGGAGACTGAGGTCTGCAGAGTTCGTGACTTGCCCAAAGTTACATGGCTAGTTAGGAGTGTCACCAGAACCTAAAATTGAGGTCTTTTCACATCTAACCAGTACTTTTCATTATGCAGCAACAGTTGTCTGAATTACTTAAACTAATCATGATAACAGACATTTTACTTATAATATTTTTTGGATTGTTGATTAATTGTTCACAAGTATGTAACCTGCAAACGACAAAGTTCTTCCTGGGTTACTCTTTCCTTTCCAAGTAAAATTATTAGGGCTTCCATCTCCATATTTCTGGGAATCCCCAAGAAAGAGACAGAGTGGTGGGAATGCCTATGTTTTTCCGTCACCTCCTGCTCCAAATTCCTGTCACCCTCTTACAGCTTTCCATCCCTTCCTGTCTTTCTCGGCTTCACCCTGAGCATGGAAAAATTCCTTTTTTCCTCATTCCTCAAAGCTATGTTGTTTAAAACAGACTCTGATGAATGGTTTGAAGTGGTAGAGGGACCTTACAGTATAGTCCAGACTGGATCACAGTTTAAAATGAAATATTTTAAATGAGAAGTTACATTATACTGGTATATGAGAAAGAAATCAGCTTTTTAGCTCTTTGCCTTAATTCTCTCCCAAGCGACTTGGGGGTGGAGGTGTTGTTCATCTTTTACAGAAGCAAAGAAAGGTCAAAGTACTTACATAAACAAAACAAAACGGTTTACAAGCAGCTCATGCAGCTCAATATTAAAAAAAAAAACAACCCAATCCAAAAATGGGCAGAAAGTCTAAATAGACATTTCTCCAAAGAAGATATACAGATTGCCAACAAACACATGAAAGAATGCTCAACATCACTAATCATTAGAGAAATGCAAATCAAAACTACAATGAGGTATCACCTCACACCAGTCAGAATGGCCATCATCAAAAAATCTACAAACAGTAAATGCTGGAGAGGGTGTGGAGAAAAGGGAACCTCTTGCACTGTTGGTGGGAATGTAAATTGATACAGCCACTATGGAGAACAGTATGGAGGTTCCTTAAAAAGCTAAAAATAGAACTACCATACGACCCAGCAATCCCACTACTGGGCATATACCCTGAGAAAACCATAATTCAAAAAGAGTCATGTACCACAATGTTCATTGCAGCTCTATTTACAATAGCCAGGACATGGAAGCAACCTAAGTGTCCATCGACAGATGAATGGATAAAG
This sequence comes from Balaenoptera acutorostrata, assembly GCF_949987535.1. Classification (NCBI taxonomy): domain Eukaryota; kingdom Metazoa; phylum Chordata; class Mammalia; order Artiodactyla; family Balaenopteridae; genus Balaenoptera; species Balaenoptera acutorostrata. The sequence continues at coordinate 19,016,416 of NC_080070.1, read as the reverse complement.
AAGATGTGGCACATATATACAATGGAATATTACTCAGCCATAAAAAGAAACGAAATTGAGTTATTTGTAGTGAGGTGGATGGACCTAGAGTCTGTCATACAGAGTGAAGTAAGTCAGAAAGAGAAAAACAAATACCGTATGCTAACACATATATATGGAATCTAAAAAAAAAAAAAAAAAAGTCATGAAGAACCTAGTGGCAAGACGGGAATAAAGACGCAGACCTACTAGAGAATGGACTTGAGGACATGGGGAGAAGGAAGGGTAAGCTGGGACAAAGTGAGAGAGTGGCATGGACATATATACACTACCAAATGTAAAATAGATAGCTAGTGGGAAGCAGCCACATAGCACAAGGAGATCAGCTCTGTGCTTTGTGATCACCTAGAGGGGTGGGATAGGGAGAGTGGGAGGGAGGGAGAGGCAAGAGAGAAGAGATATGGGGATATATGTATATGTATAGCTAATTCACTTTGTTATAAAGCAGAAACTAACACACCATTGGAAAGCAATTATACTCCAATAAAGATGTTAAAAAAAAAAAAGATTTGTAAGAGGAAAAGGGATGAGGGTGTCCTGTTAGCTGCAGGGTTTTTGTAAAAAACAAACAAACAAACAAACAAAAAAACCAGTCATCTGCCCTAGGCTTATGCCCCTAGTAACTCTAAGACACAACAAACATTTTGACATTAGTTTTTCTTTAACTTGGTCCAGATTAAATTTTTAGGCAGTGCTCCCTTCCTCAATGACCAAGGCAAATTTCAGGGGTCAATGGGTATATTTTTCACCTTCAATTTCTGCATACATAGTTAGGAAAATAATCCAGCACTAGTATACAGAATGCAATGAGATTAGGAAGAGGATAGAAGCAGAACATGGGAATTTGCTGACATTCACTGAGTGTTTTCTTCATGTCAGGTGCCATACTACTGCACGGTACCTCATTTAATTCCCACAACAGCCGTGCAAAGTAGATGCTTTCCATTTTAACAGAGAAATTAAACAATCTGCAAAAGTCATCCAGCAAATAAGTGGCAGATCTGAAATTCAGACCCAGATCTGTGTGACTTTGTACATTTGCTCACGCCTCAAAACAACTAAAGAAATTGCAGTGCCTGGCCAGATGACAATAGTAACGGTCTAGGCACAAAAGTATATGAACGACAAAAACAATAGTGGGAATGGAAGCAAGGAAGCCCTCATGACTGAAACAGCCCAAGTAGAATCCTCGGATTTGATGACTATTCATTGTATTTGTGTTGAGAGAAGGGGTGAAATTTAAGATAATATTGATATCTGTATCTGAGTACCAGAAGTAAGAAGAAGCAAGAATGTCAGTCAGAGATGTTATTTGAGGAAGATGTTGGTAAATCCATGATAGGAGATGGTGGAGGTGAATTTTCTTTCATCCTTTTTTCTGTTTGAAGCTACTTGATTTTACACAAACTCAGAGGACCTCCTGCAGAATCTGAATTGGGTGTACCCAGTCACTGGGCCTTTATAACCCAAGAAGGGCAACGGGTTCAATATACTATCATCCAGAGCCTTTTGGGGCAGCTTTTTTTCATTCATTTTGCCTGTGAGTGGGCAAAAGGGGCAGGTATCTGATTTTTGTTACTGCATAAATGTTGTTACAGTTTTGTTGATGTGAATGGATAAGCGTTAGCATCTGAACGGCAACTACACGATGTCTAAACAGAGGACTCTGTGGCAATTTTCTTACTAAAAAGTTGTTGAGTTTGGCAATCCTCACTCTGTTCCAGTCAAACATTTTCTTAGCCATATTAGGGTATATGGAAATAAGCCAATATCACAGCTGGTGTATGAGTAGGTTTCTGTACCAAGACAGTTTTCTTGGGAGCCTTTTCTCACTGGTTTAAAAGGAATAGAGACAAATGTGGCTCAGAGTATATTTTCAAATATGACTGGAAAGGAAAATAAAATCTTGCCAATCTCAAAATTATTAGGAATAGCAGTTGAGACCAAAATCAGATTTTTAAGCTGGAAGACTTGGGAAGATTTGGCTATTTATTTGTTTCTTATTGAAAGTCTGTATCAATTTATTAAAAGCCCAACCAAACTTATCACCGATGCAGAGGAGGATATCAGAACAAAATCACATTAGCTATCTCATGATTTTCCACTCTTGTGCTTATTACTCAGTCTCTAGGGTTAGAAATTCAGTTTGGGGCTTCCTTGGTGGCGCAGTGGTTAAGAATCCGCCTGCCAATGCAGGTGACAAGGGTTCGATCCCTGGTCTGGGAAGATCCCACATGCTGCAGAGCAACTAAGCCCATGCGCCACAACTACTGAGCCTGCATGCCACACCTACTGAGCCCATGTGCCACAACTGCTGAAGCCCATGCACCTAGAGCCTGTGCTCTGCAACAAGAGAAGCCACTGCAATGAGAAGCCCACACACCACAACGAAGAGTAGCCCCCACTCGCCGCAACTAGAGAAAGCCCGCGCACAGCAATGAAGACCCAATGCAGCCAAAAAATAAATAAATAAATAAATTTATTTTAAAAAAAAGAAAAGAAATTCAGTGTTTGAGTTCTGGACCCACTGCATTATGAGTAATCGTAGACATTGGACTTAATTTCATTTTTGTCAAATGGAGATGATATACTCTGTATCTCACAGCGTTCTTATGAGAATCAAATAAGATAATGCATGATTCAGCTATTATGATGGGAAGCGTATTTGTGTGCTTTCCATGCTTTCTCTTTCAAACTACTTTTAGAGGAAAGTGGTAGCAGCAGGTTATTTAACTGGTTGCTTTGGTATAGGTATCTGCCTTTCATTCAGAACTTACCATATTCTGCTTGACAGCTGATAAAAATTCACCCATATAGTCTTTCATTTATTGGGTTAATTGAGCAGTTAGCCAATGACAAGCTCTTAATGAATATCCTCTCTGAAAATAGGTGATAAACCTGTAAAGTTTCCCTGACTGTCTTGTCACTAGATATTCCTTTGAAATATTTTGACTGTTTCTTGTCCATTTGTTCATTTTATACATATTTGTTGAGTGATTAATATATCTTAGGTAATTGCAAAGTGCTAGGGGATCAGTGGTTTAAAAAATAAAGGCAGACATGCCTTCATGGAGCTTTCAACCTGGTAGGAAAGACAAACATTAAATAAACAGATATCCAAACATAAATGTCATTACAAATTGTAATTGTACATGAAGATAAATAACAGAGCCATGAAAGAGAATAACACGAAGGAAAAAAATCTTAAAGATCTGTATATCTAATACAATAATTTTAATTTGCTATATCTTGGCAATAAATGGATAGGATACTTAAAGCTTTTAACATGTATCTTGTGCTTGTGCTATAACACAAAAATCAGTGTTTTGTGAGTATTGCAAAACCTTTGACTTTGAGGGTTTAAGGAAAACTAAGGATTATCCAGGTGAGAAATGTGCTGGTATTACTAAGGAAGGGTAGGGGAATCATTTTAGTCTTAGAAAACAGCATGACCCAAGGCTCTATGGCCTGCAAGATTTGGATCCATGCAAGATATTGAAAGAAAGCTAGTGCGACCAGATCACAAAAACTGTGGTACCAGAGGAAACTGGAGATGTATGTTGGGCCAGATCACAAACAAAAGTGTGGGTTGTGATAAATAATTGAATATATAATCTAACTGCACTATGAAGATATAGAGGTATTTTAAGCAGGGCAGTTATCTGATCAGATTAACGTTTTTAAAAAGATCATTATTTGCAGAAAGCCAGAAGATTCGAATAAAGAGACCAGTAAGGCATCTCCTGAATGGCCCAGATGAGATAAAGTGGCTTGGATTAGAGTGGTAGCAACAATGGTGAAGACGAATGGACTGTTTCTAGTAAATATTCTGGAGGGAGGATCACTAGACTTAGTAATTTATTGCGTGGGGAGTGGCGGAGAATAGCTGGTGAGGAAGAAATGTCTGGAGAGGCTCCCAAGTCAGGGCTCAAGCGGCCCAGTGAATGCTGGTGCCATTTTTGAAGATGGGAGCAATTCAGGGATTATCGACTATGTTCAATTATGTTCTTTTTGCCAAAAGAAAAAGGAGCAGTTCTTGAATATTCTGTGAGTTGTAGAGAGGAAACAAAAGTGTAAAGTATAAACCCCACCTTCAGAGTACTTGCACCCTAAGCATTAAGCCCACTATTGACACTTCCTAACCAGACCTTCTCAAACCACCAGTGGCTCTCCTATGATGCTCTGGGTTACCTCACTACTAGGACTTATTCCTTCTCTTCCCTTCCACTGTGTGTATCTACATATAATGTGTTTGTTATAATAGTTTAATTTGCTACACTTTTGAATTATCTCATTTCTCAAGGCCCAAACTGGTTAATCTTGAAAATTAGGTTCTTAAAGACAACTTTTAGGGGGAGTTTTTCTATAATCTTGGCAGTGAATGGATGATACCAGAGGCCTTTACAATTTTGTCTTGCTATATTATTTGCTGTAACTCACTTACAAATATTTTGGTGACATTGTAATTACTGTCCCAACTTCTCCAGTTGGTTATTTGAAAACAAGAATTCACATAAAGAAAATGTGATCAATTTGATCCCTTGGAATCACCCTCTACATTACTTAGTAGTTAAAAACAAAGTGATCGAGATTTAGGGATAAAGATTTATGTACAAGAATGTCCATTACAGCATTACTTATAATAGCCCAAACTTGAAATATATGTCCAGTGATAGGGGAATGATTATATAAACCATGACATTATTAATCATGTTAAATGAATGGTGTAGGAAAATATGTATAAGTGAAAAAACTGAACACATAACATGATAAATTTGTTTTTAAAATAGGATCATATATGTTAACGAAGAAAACCAGAAGGAGATATATTTAAACTTTAAAGTAATCTTAGGGCGGGAAGGATTAAGAGACTTTAAGATTGTTTTCTACATATATTTCTATATTTTCTAAATTTTCTATAATATAATGAAATTCATATTTGTATATTCTCCATAATAAGATGTATAACTAATAGCTTTCAGAGATAGGTCTGACTTTACAGATTTAATGATCTGGAACCTTTTGCAATAGAGTAGAATAGAAACAAAAGTAGTCTTGAAAAGCATCAGTATTTCAGCCTGCCTGTAAATAATTGATGAGTACTGCATGAGCTGCTATGGGGATGTAAATGGTATAAAAATGTGATTGCTCACTCAGGGATCTTATGATCAAGTGCCTGCACTCCTGGATTTCCCTCCTTTGGATTCAAATAGCCTGAAAACATAATAAGGACCGTTTTTATTTTCATCTCTGAGCTTTTCCTTTTGAGGCACATCAGGAAATGAAAGGGCTCAGAGAGAGAGAGAAGAAAAAAAACACTGCCCAAACAACCTAAGTATCTGTGCAGCCTTGATACCATTTAAATTCTGGCTAAATTTAATGTTTTCCTCTCTCACACTTGTAGTATATTTCACATAATGTATTTATAGTTCTATCCAAGATTCTAGGATGGCATTTGTATGTAAGCTTAGTTGTTTTGAGTTACAGTCGTTACTTGTTTTTCATTCTTCAGCAGTGATTTGTCACAATCACATTTTATGTTCCAAACATGTAAGGATTGTTGTCTTGTCTCTGAAAAGTACATTTTCCTATGTTTTACAGTTATATATATGTCAGCTCTATTCAGCTTACATGTGCCTTCGTAATGCCAGAATTGCCATTTCAAAAGACAGAGAGCTGCCCAATGTGAAATTATTTGGTGGCAGTTGCCCAAAAGGTTTTGTTGAACTAATTTATCTTTTTCACTTAATTCAATCAACTCAGCTATAAATGTTGTCTCTGATGAGGCTTCTGTTGGTATTTTTGTTGGCATATGAATAAAGACAGATGCTATGTTTAAAAAATGCTGTTCTTTAAAGATAAATTTATTGTAGGATGTTAAATTTGAAATATTGTATTAATGTGAAAATGGGTTTTATTGATCCATCTGTGTCTTCACTCCATGCTCCGTTTGTTTAACCACACACAGTTTTTTAAAAGATAGCAGCCTGGGTTTAAGTTTGTGGCTATAACAGATTGACGCTGGGATATTGTCCACATTACCATCAACCATCTAATATAATTGCCAATAAAATTGTTAGTACCAGGCTTCAGCGAGATTCTGATTGTCCTCTTTGTATCCACTTTCAATCTGGTCCCAGAAAGAATGACACTGGATAATGAATCAAGATTTAGAAATGGAAAAGTTTGAACATCTGGAGACTTCATTTATTTATTCACTAACACATATTTACCGAGAAACTAATATGTGCTCAGAACTGCGCAAGGCACTGGGGATACAGAAGTGAAGAAGATGTTAAGAGAGTAGATCACATGTTAACAGTTCTTACCACAAAGAAAAATTAAAAAAAAAGAACTCAAGCCAAAAAACAACAAAAAAGTGAATAAGATATAAATAGTTTAATATTTATTGATTTTCTCACTAGGGAGTTAGCTCTGTGAGGGCAGAGATCTTGTTGCTCTCTGTCTCTGCTACATCCTTAGCAACTTCCATTTCTTAACTGGAAATAGAATCTCAAACTGGGCCTGATGTTTTGTCTCATGATATAGAAATAGAAGAAGAGCAGATCTCGAAATTTTTTTCTCCACGTGTCATGCCTGCGGAATGATATTCACAGGGAAGCCTCACTCATGGGAACACACATAGGAAAGCCTTTTCTTCCACTCAAGAAAGATTCCAGGAATAAAGCTGAGTGAGAAGCAAGTTTATAGAGATAACCTTGAATCCTTCCTAATGTGTTTAAAAAGAGTAAATCACATGAAACCTCAAATTTCTGATGATACACTTCACAGGTAATGATGCTGGGATCGAGACTTCACATGGAAAGCCACTGTGGTGGGCCACCATACCTTGACAGATCTATTTTGATGTTCAGATGCTTTGGGGTTAGGATGGTTACTTGAAGGATTTATCAGTTGTAACACTTCCCCCACTATGTTATTACTGCAAAGACAGTGCAAATTGCAAGGGTCACAAAGAATCAGTTCTCAGGATTGTCATTTTGAAAATTTTTATCCCATGATAGCAGTTGGGAATCAAATCAGTGGATTCATCTGTCTTCTAAAAATAAATGGAGTGATTGATTTGTCTTAAAATAAAAAATAACCAGCTCCTGCTGAATGAACTTGGTTGTTAAGTAACCAACAAGAGGCAGAATGATGTTCTGCAAAGAGAACAGATTTGGGGACCTGGATCTACTCACCACTAGCTGAGAGGCCTTGGGTAAACCATTTAACCTCTCCAGGACTCTCTAGGTCCCATTTATAAAATGTTGCCAATAATATTTGTCTTACTGATCTCCAGGCTTGACATGAAAATCATTTGGGAAAAGGAATGTGAAAGTTCTGTTTACTGTAAAATTGCTATCATTTGTATTCTTAACCCACTGGTGATACCACTAGTCACTTGGAAATCAGTCCACAAATGGCTGATCTCATTGATGATAGTAGCATAATTGCCCTGTGACCAACCCACTTCGTCCCTACCAAGCATTCCAGACATTTCAGTGCAGAAACAAGGTCTCTGGGAAAAAGTCAAAAGGAGACTGATCAGAGGAATTCCACTGGCCCTTCCCAGGGCCCTGTGCACAAAATGGTCCCCTGTGCATTGTTATTTTGCTGTGTTTGCCGATGTCCAGTTTCCAAGACCACAAACATTCCGATAACTGGGTGATGATGAACAGAGACAGAGTGAGTGTGATGTTTTACCAGTTTTCTAGTGTAAAGGCCTCTGTATCTCATCCATGGGATTACAGCCTTCACTGGCTACTCTTTGAGTTAAATGTGCAAATGAATTATGCAGAGACTGATTTTTTTTAAATGCTGAGGAATGACATCAACCAGCAAATTTTTTTCAGGGCTACACACATTGATGGTTTTGCCTTTGTTACATGGGTAAGACAAGGTGATTCTAGGTTCTGACCTGAGCCCACAGCCCTACCACTGTTCAGATTCCGTGTCAGAGTTTTGTGCTTCACAATGACTGGATTAGGTCTCGGCACACAGCCCTGGAATGGAAGAGAAAGTTGGGCAGTGCTAGCTGGTTAGAAGGCAGAGAAGAGGAACAGGATCATTCCACTTTCAGTGTTATTTTGCTTTGTGTTTTTGCTCATCTTAAGCAACTGGCCATAAAAAATATATAATATACAGCCCTGTTCTCAGGTACTTAAATTTTAATCAGTAGTCAAAGCTAACACTAGAAAAAGTTTTAAGAATACTTTAAACAAAGTACATATTATATAACAGAAACAAGAAAATCAATTCACTAAATCAATAAAGTGTGCTCAAATTTTCCACTGAGTTGACTGAACTGAATAAATAATCCAATTGCTTTGATTACCTGTAGTCTCAACCAGAAAGTACTGAATTAGGGCATTGCTTCTTTGTGAATATCCAAAACTCCTGAGTACTGAGATTTTTAATAAACTGAGAGTCTATTGGAACTAATGGGTTCGATTTATTTAAACTTACAATTATCAAACTTATTCTATATGCCTGAAGTTTACTGCACAGGAGATATTTATAAGTTATTCATCTTGCATAGCAAGGATGTAGGAAAATCAGAGCCCTCATACACTGCTGGTGGGAATATAAAATGGTGCACCCACTTTGGAAAAATGTCTCATAGTCCCTCAAACAATTAAACATAGAATAATTACCATATAACCCTGCAATTCCACTCCCAGGTATATACCGAAGAGAAATGAGAACATATGTGTGCACAAAAACTTGTACACAAATGTTTATAGCAACATTATTCACAATAGCCAAAAGATGGAAACAACCCAAATGCCCATCAACAAATGAAATGGATAAACAAATTGTGATATATCCATACAATGGAATATTATTTGGCCATAAAAAGGATTGAAATACTGATACATGCTACCATATGGATGAACCTTGAAAACATTGTTCTAAGTGAAAGAGCTCAGTCACAAAAGACCACATATTATATGATTCTATTCATATGAAATGTCCACAACAGGGAACTCTATAGAAATAAAATATAGATTTGTAGTTGTTTAGGGCTGGGAGATATAGGGGCTATTTCAGCGGTTGGGGGGAGGTGGCTAAAGGGTATAGGGATTTTTGGGGGGTGATGGAAAATGTTCTAAGATTGTGGTGATGATTGCACAACTCTGAATATACTAAAAACTATTGAATTATACACTTAAATAGATGAATTGTGTAGTGTGTGAACTATATCTTAATAACACTGTTATTTAAAAATAAAATAATACATGGTAAATATTATATATTCAATTTAAAAAATAAAGAAGCCATACATAGCCACATAGGCAGAAGAGTGCCATGAAGACTATATCCTTTGGAAAATTTAATATACATAAAAATTAATTGTACCATTTATTATCACTCATTGGAACCCTAGCATTTAACACAGTGCCTTACAGATAATACAAACAAACATCAGTGCTTGTTGATAATGATAATGATCGTGGTGGTGGTGATGCTGATGTTCATGATGATGATGATGGTGACAGAGACAATTACAACTGCGTCTCCACAAGCTTTGGACATTTAAAAATATCTACATTAGGTTTTTCCTGATGTGAGGCAGTTAAACCAAATTCCAGCTGCAGGCACACCATGATTCTGTAAAGAGAAATGTTACATTTTTCTTAGGAGTCAATGGCTTGTATGTTTGTAGCCACAGGAAGCTTATCAAACACTGAGGTCAGCTACTTTCCCATGAGAAGTCCAGAAATTTCATAATACCATAAATTACTTTCACTTTCCGACTTGCTTTAGAGAAGTAGAGAACTTCTCATACAGCTTAAAAATAAACATATGACCCTCACCCTGCCATGGACACATTCTTAATGCTTCTCTGATCAGAAAATATCTTACCTCTAAAAATCTATTCAGATTCTTTTATTAACAATGGAAAAATCTTGGCCAATGCAAACAGCATCATAGATTATTCTTAATTCAAAAACTGTCCAAGAAAAAATAGGAAAGGCTGCAGCAAATAGGCACTGTTTTAAGATATCAAAGCCCTTCTTTTGTACTATTATGTGATCTTGTTCTGTTCTAATAAGAATGTTTTTTCAACTTCATACTTGTGCAAAATTGGCTCCTCTGTGAACAAAAACATAAGCTATGTCCTTGGCTTCCCATGAAATTTTAAGGGGAATTCAGAAAAATTTCCTTGGCTACCTTTGCTAGTCCTGGCCACCTAATAGAAATAAGCTAAGGGTTGATTCATTCTGCTTTCCAGATAGAGAATAATAAAGGAGGAGAAAAAGAGAGGAGTAATGTTCATTGGGGGCCTATAGCATTCTAGGTTATATGTTATCTCATGTATTCAATCATTCACTTACCAATAAACTTTTATGGAGCGTGTTATATGTCATGGAATTTGCTAAATGCTTGGGATAGAATTATGGGTAAGACCATGTCCTTGCCATCAAGAAGCCCATGCTCATACAATGACAGCACGCTGTGGCAATGCCTCCATAGAGGCATTAACAAAAAACTACCTAGGCACAGAGGAGTAAAAACCCTTCAAGGCAGTTATTATTATCCTCATTTTTAAATAAGTAACTGACATCCCACAAAGAACTTCCGTAAGGTCATACCTCTGTTATGACCCCACAGCCTGTCTTCTTTCACAATTCCATGCTGCTTTCAAGGGAAAGACCTATGTCCAACCCAACTGAATAGTGTAAAGCTTTGTTAGCAATCCAGTGAATCTGTTTGTTGCAGAATGCCAAGAGAATTCTTACTTTCATTGGATAATTGACTTTTTCTTGAATTATAAGAGCAGTTTCCTTAGTCTCTCGCTTTATTTAGTCTGCCTGGTAGCTAAATTCCTAACATAGTATCCTATTAATACACCTTGTCTCTCTTATCTACTAGTTTATACAAATATCTGTGTATGGTCGTATGCATAATTCCATGATAATATGAAAAAATGCATCCTATGAAAATCAAAAGATTCTCCCACAGATGTAAAAATTCACGCTGAAATACAAGCAAACTATAGACAAGTGTTGCTCAAGATACACAGGCAAAAGCTTAAATGGAAACATACAATTGAAACAAGTGAAGAGGAAACTTTGTGCAGTGCAAGCACTTAATGCACATGTGAGGCACTGGAGATAGATTTGGGAAGAGTGGTGTTTGAAAGTGAAGAGGGGAAACTGTGGTTAGTAAGCAAGGGGCTGAATGCACTGCGAGGTTTCACAACATCTTAAGATGATAAGTAGTCCCTGTATTTGAATAGCTTTGGTATGGGCCACTTGCAAAAACATTCAATATTTCCCTTCTAAGATATAGTAAGCCAAAATATATATGTGGAAAGTTCACTAAGTCATTGGTAAATAATCCAGTGTTGACTTTTAATTTAGAAATAACTGGCCAAATTGATCCCAGCCTTCCCGACTACAATTTTCCCCCTGCAGAGTACATTGATTTGTATTACCTTTTTGTTTTCCCTCATTGTTTGTCTTTCTTTTTATTATTTTATTTTCCTACTAGTGTAATATATGACTGGGAATATTGAATTTTCATGATTTTATGTATTTCGAGCCCATAAATTCCCTTTTGTTGTCATTTTTCCAGATTGAGGCTTCATCTTTTTCTATTCACGTTATTAAAATAATCATTTTATTGATGTGTAACATACAGAAAAGTGCACAAATCACAACTGTATAGCATGATGAATCTTCACAAAATGACCACAGTGATGTAGTCAGCACCCAGATCAAGAAACAGAACATTACTTAGCACCCCAGGAGCCCCCCCTTGTGCCCCTTTCCACAGTCATGCCTCCTCCCCACCACCCCTGGCCACTGCCCCAGGAGAACCATCATTCTGATTTCTAACACCAAGTATTAGTTTTGTCTGTTTTTGAATTTAATATTAATGTAATCCTATAGAATTTTTTTTGGTGTCCGACTTTTGTTGTTTAAAATTGTTCTGAGATTCATTGCCTGAGTGATACTTAGATTATTCTAATTTGCAATACAGTATTTCATCGTTTGCCTACCACAATTTATCCATTTTACTATTGATAGACACTGAGTTGATTTCCAGTTTGTGGCTGTTGTGAATAGTGCTGGTATGAGCATTCTAGTTCACGTCTTCTGATGAATATATGCATGGATCTTTGCCGTGTATACACCTAGGAGTAAGATTTTGAGGTCTCCAGATCTACAAATATTCAACGTTAGCAAATACTGCCAAATATCGATATTTTACCTAAGTGACTGTACCAATTTACATTCCCACAGCAGTGCATAAGAGTTATAGTTTCTCATCAAAATGTTGAATTGTCAGTCTTTTAAAGTTTAGTTATTCTAGTGGTGTGTAATTTGAATTTGAATTTTTCTAATGATTAGTGAGATTGAGCACTTTTTCATATGTCTGTTTGGCTGTTTTAATAGCCTCTTTTGTGAAGTACCTATTAAAGTCTTTACTTATTTTCCTGTTGAGTCATCTATCTTTTTTATTGATTTGTGGGAATTCTTTGTATATTAGATACAAATCCTTTGTCAGATATATGTTTTACTAATATATATTTTCTCAGTCTGTGACTTGCCTTTTCACTCTCTTTATGGTCCTTAATTTTAATGCAGTACAGTTTATCATTTTATTCCTTTATGGTTAATAATTTATACATCTTGTTTACAAGATATTTGCGTATCCCAAGATCATGGAGGTACCTTCTTTTTTCTGAGAGCTTTAATGTGTAAGTTTTCACATTTAGAGCTACAGTCAATCGAATTGGGGGAGGGGAGCGTATGATGTTAAATAAAAGTCAAGATTTGGTTTTCTGTTTGTCCATGTGGATATCCAACTGAGGTGCTAGGTGACGTTACTTTCCTCCAAATTGAGTTACTCTATCTTCTGGTAGTTTGATAGAGATGGGGAAGTTCACTTTAGTTGAATTAGGGCTGAGGTGATTTGAAACTCATCTGCCATTTTGTACACCTCCATTGACCTCTAGTTTGCCCCTTCTCCACGGATGAACTCTCCAAAGGTCTAACTGAGACTGTATCCCAAGACCCTTTCCTCTTTTTTTCCCTTGCTTCCATTTTTTATCAAAGTGTAATTCATATACAGTAAAATTTACTCTTTTTAGTGTACAGTTCTGTAAGTTTTGACAATACAGATAGTTGTGTAACTTCCATCACAATTAAGATATTGATATATCAACTCCAGAATGGTTCTTCCTTCTTGAACTTTGAGTTTTTCCTACTTAGCTCCATGAGACTGCAGAAAACTCTGCTGTGCTTTTCAGAAACATTCTGCTTAGTTTCTTATTCTCTTATATACTCTTGTCCTTTCTACTCCAAGTGTTCAGTCATGGAAAGAGCTTTGGAGTCAAACAAATCTGGGCTGCAATTTCAACTCTGCTACTTGTTAACTATGTGACAGTGAATCTGAATCCATCTCCTTACTTTCAAATAGGACACTAAGAACAACTATTTTCACAGTTTTCTTTTTAATTAGATAACATATAAAGTACCTTGCACGCACATAGTAGGTGTTCAACAGATTATAGATATTATTATGTGATACATTATCCTTTCTCTCAGAGCTATAAAATATACTCATCTCTTAGAAATAATGGAGAAGGGGTAGGGTAGGTGGTCCCTGGAAAGCAATACCTTTCTCTGGGAAACCCATTAGATGCTGAAAAGGGTGAACGTGATTGAACTTATTTTATTCACAACCATAAGAAGGTCATTCACAGATACTAAGACATATACAATACATTTTTTCCCTTAAAAGGCCATAGAATTCTACATAAACCATCTGAATTGGAGGGATCTTAAAAATCTATTCCAAATGCTTCATGTTACAGATGAAAAAATTGAGGGGCCAAGAGTGCTTAAATGACTTGGTCAAGGTCAATTCACTCATTAGTATTTACTTAAATGACCCAAATTCCCTGAGATCACATACTTATTCTCTTCTAAAATACTCCTAGCTCCCATATTCAGCTATAAATGCAAAACAGAGACAATTCACAAGAGACAATTATTAATGTTTTATTGTTACTGATACATTTTGACTAAAACCCATAGATCTATTTTTAAATATTTTATTTCAATTATCCCTACACAAGTTATGTGACTTCCTGCCAACTAAGACTGAAATAGCTTCTTACCATTCCTTTCCCATTCCAAGGATTATATCCTGTAGTGTTTCATTCTTCTATTATTAAGAAATATTCTGCCTTATCCTCCAATGCGCAAGACTGAAAGGAACTCATGTAAACCCACAGAAGGCAGCTCTCTTCAGGTTTACCAAGTGAACAGGAGCACAGGGGGACCTCTATTGTTCTGGACACTGGACGCACAGGGGACCATGTGTATCCCTGGCACTCTCCCCTATGGGTAGGGACAGATTACCAGCACCTCTACCACCCTCATGCTTTCTGGCAAAGGTGGTACTTTGAGAATAATTTTTTGGTAAGTCCCTTTGTTCAGCACATCTTTCAGCATTGTGTGTTCTGCTAATACACAGATAAGCTTGAATCCCATATGGACTGAACAACTTGGAAGAGTTTCATGATCACAGAGCACACGGTCATCTCATAAAACCCTCTACCTCACACCAGGGTTCTCAAGGGCGCCTCCAGGAACACTCTTCACATGAGTGACTCTTTCTTAGAAATATGTTTTCAGCCTAGATATCTCCTTTTCAGAGAGATCATCCCTCATCATTCAGTGGCCCTCCAGTGGCCCTCTATCACATCACACTCTTTCATTTACTCACTATTGGAAACATGTATGCTGTCTGTACTCCACCAAAATGTAAGCTCCATGAAAGCAGAGTCCTTGCTCCTCACCGTGTGTCCCATCCTGGCTTAGAGAACTCACTCAATGAATAAATGAATGTGGACGTGTATCCTTCCCATACGCCCATCAGGCTGGGTCAGCCCCTGGATTTGAATACTGGCTTCATTACTTACTAGCTGGGTGAATTTAGGCAAATGTCTTAAACACAACAAACTTCTCAGTGCTTCTCCTAAGTTAAGAACATGTATCTCACTAGGTTGTTGTAGTGATAAATGAGATAGATGTGTGCAAGGAGCTTAGCACAGGGCCTGGCACTAAAAGCCCTTATTACATAGTAGTTATTAATATCTCCATAATGAGAGAAGGGCATGTTATAAAAGAGTCAAGGGGGATTTTTTTAGTATAAATATTCATGTTCAAATCAAAGGATCCTAGCTCGACTGTACTAGACAAAATTATAAATAAATGAAAACCTGGTTCTTCCTGCTGACTCCATAAAGTTATTCATTTTTATAAAGGATCCCTAATTTAACCTTTGCAATAACTCCCTGTTATAATAAGTTATCATTTGAGACCCTCCCCTTTATCCAACGCCTTGGTGTCCCTTTGAAAAATGGCATCTTTCTGTGAACGCTTGTGGTAGGAATTTTAAAGTGGAATTGTAACCACTTTTTTCAAGTATGTACTGTCAATATTTTTCCATTTGTGTAACCTAGGAAGGGGCTAGTTTCTGTTTGTCATGCTACTGAATGGCGTTAGATAGAGGTTTCCTAAGGGTTTTAAGAAAATCCCTCCTCTTGGAGGACTAGAAAGCTTGTTGAAAGGAGAGAAATTCCTCCTTCCTTTTTTATTACACCTTGATTCTCCCATAGTGAATGCTTTCATATAAAACCCAAATTCCCCCACATGCCTGAGCAGACAGTTCAATCAAAGGAGCAATAAATAGCACCTGGCTGTTTGCCACTGGCTGGGAAGGGGACTGCGGTAGGGAAACGGGCTCATTTACCTCACACCGTCCAGCTCTCTCTCCCAGCCCCTCTTCCTTCATCTCGGGTCGCTCCTTTCCTAACTGTGTCTGGTCTAGACTTAGCTTTGCCTGCAGAGAATTTCAGCAACTGCCTCTGAGCCAGGTCAGTCAGAATCTATGTGCTGGGCACTGAATAAAAAGCTTAAAGGGATCCAGTGAGTAATGGTTCACCCAGGCATCTATTTGAAGTTGCAAGGTAGCTGACAGTAGAGAAAAATTTTAAAACAAGGAGTGAGAGCTTCATCAACTTTCTGCCCTTCCATCGTAAACCTGAAAATAGAAAGTATATCTGAAGACAAACTCTACATTTAGTCACTTTGCTATGCACTTTTTTTTTTTTTTTTTTTTTAAGGATTTTCTTTTTAATTAATTAATTTATTTATTTTTGTCTGTATTGGGTCTTCGGTTCGTGCGAGGGCTTTCTCCAGTTGCGGCAAGCGGGGGCCACTCTTCATCGCGGTGCGGGGACCGCTCTTCATCGCGGTGCGCGGGCCTTTCTCCATCGCGGCCCCTCCCGTTGCGGGGCACAGGCTCCAGACGCGCAGGCTCAGCAATTGTGGCTCACGGGCCCAGCTGCTCCGTGGCATGTGGGATCTTCCCAGACCAGGGCTCGAACCCGTGTCCCCTGCATCAGCAGGCAGATTCTCAACCACTGCGCCACCAGGGAAGCCCTGCTATGCACTTTATGGTTTCTCTCAAAAGCCTTTTTGTCTTTTTCTCACTAACAAGATAGTTCATAAACATACGCAGAGACTCTACAGACCAAACAAAAAAATTTTCCCCTGATCCCTGATTTCTTTATTTTTTCTTTATTCATTCCCAATTTTAAAAATAAAAAAAACTGAGGGAATTGGGACCAGGGAAAGGGAAACCAGGCAAATAAACACTGACTCTGCCAGAGGGTTTGGGGAAGGTACTGTGAATTTTTTTCCCTGCAAGTTTAAATCTCTTGGTTTGTTCATTTACAATCCAGCCAAGTAACTCCTTGCTTTCTTCTAGTCTATGCCTTAGTTGAAGCCTAAGAGTCAAGAATGGGAGGCCTCCGTGGGATGGGTACTATAATCTACATCAGCAACTGAATGTAGGGAACTTCTTCTAAGGTGCAAATTCCTGGGCACCTCTCTGGAGGTCATGTCATATTTTTTAAAACAGCTCTCCCAGAAGATTTTGATAGGTGGCCAGCCTAAGAACCTCTGTTCTAGGGAGACAGTGCATCATAAGTGCCATGAAGCCAGGTACGATGGTTATTTGTCCATTGGCATATCCCCAATATATTCCTGGCACATAGAGAGGAGCAGGACTTGGAGCGGAGCCCTCTTACTTGACCCCCATATGTGCCCAGGGCTCAGTGATTTGGAAAAGAATGCTGCATGTTTATCTCAGTGACTCTCAACCTGGCAGCACTGTAGATTCACCGGGGACAGTTGAGAAACACATATGCCTGGGTCCCAGCCCCCCAAATCCTGATTAGGTTGAGCTAGGTACTCTAGATGCATGACAATACAACAGTTGTTTAGACGAGTGCATTTGGGACAAGTAGGAAGAGGTGGTTGAGGTTGATGGAGGGGAGCTGAAGACAGCCTGAGTGACTGCTCAGGAATAAGGAAATGGATGGCACCTTGTCTTGCTGACCAATTTACAAGCCCCTCGAGGTTCCCCAATCCCTAGTTTGCAAACCAGCCTTCGTCAGATGGATACAAACCATAGATAACATGCTAGGCAGGTTTTTGTTTTGTTTTTTACCTGTGAAAACTGAAATGAGAATCTAGGAATCCAGGATCAATTTCCAGCAGTGTGATTCCAAGCCAGTCCCTTAAACTCTATGAACTTCTATTTTCTTCCAATGTGAAATGGCAAAGGGTGGGGCGGGGGAAAGCAAGGTATGTTCTTAAGGTCCACTTGAGCCCATTATTCTACTAAATGAAAGGCAAACATTAAAACCCAGAGTTGCATTTTCCATATTCATACCCATTAGCATCCCTTGTTACATCGTGTTGGGGCAGGTTTAGGGGTGTGATGGTGATTTACTGTCCCAGGTAATTATTTCTTTGGCCCTTCTTATATTTAATATTTATTGCTGTGTTTCAAGTGCAAAAGAGTTAACTCTAGATTATCTACCAGTACTTTTCTGTAATTATTTGTAATCCTCCAGAGCCTCCTCTTCTACCTGTTAGCCAAGTTCCTGACCATCAACAGCAGAAAACTTTGGACAAAGGTTCCAAAAAGACTTTGAGAGTCTGAGGCTTAGAAGGTTTTGAGCATGAGCTTAGAGAAGGCAGTGTCTCTGACTATGTTCTAAAGCCTGTTGTCTTTGATCGTTGGCGTTGGTAGTACTCCCCGCTTTGTACTAACTATACCACCTTCTCCCCTCCATTATTTAGAAGAATTCAGGGATTGACTCTGTAATAATTGTATTTGTTTTCTTTAAAATGCAAATGCACAATATCTATTTATATCTGTGCTTTATTTCCCCTTTACGGTCCTAACCAACAGCAGTACCTGAGGAAGAAATTGTATTTTAAAATATGTAGTTCCACGTTAACTAAAATTTATTCCACTTATGTTTCCATCCTCCTTTTATACCAGGTATCATTAAAAAGTTTCAAGATCATCCAATCGAATTCATAGGGATTGGTGATCAACCAGAGGTTCACAAGTGGACATCTGATTGCTTAGCTGTGAGTAGAGTTTATGTGATTTTACTGGGGAGGGGCTCTGATCTTAGCAGTTACATAGCCTCTCTGCCTGATTTTCTAAATTCTTGCACCTAAAGATGCATTGTGCGAAACCAAGCTTTCTGCTGTGCTCCTCATAGTTTACTTACCAAGTAATCTAACAAGTTTGGAAGGAATTGTTCTCCTGCTTTGTAATCTGATTTTTTGCTTTATTTTAAATTTTTTCCTGCATATATAATATCTTAAGCAAAACTGTCCCCAATCAGTAGTGAAGTTCTCACTTCCCAAGAAGACTGTTGCTGACTTGAGGGAATAGAGAGATGATGAGTCAGTCTTCAGGGTGAAGAAGCTCACCTTTGAACAGACACCGATGATTTCAGGAGGAAATACCCCTCAATCTCAGCAAATCCTCCTCACCTGGGAGAACTTCCACCAGCAGAAGGTCTACCTGGGGAACAGAAAGAGGGGATTTCAGAAGGTAGATGGAGAAGCTAAAGGAAACTTCACTCATTCTCAATTTTTCCGAGGTTGGCTCTAGTAGGGAGAAAAGTTTTGCTATGGCTGCCATAGCAAAATACCACAGACTGGGTACATAGCAGATTTATTTCCTCACAGTTCTGGAGGCTGGAAGTTCAAGATCAAGGTGTCAGCAGGTTTGGTTTCTTCTAAGGCCTCTCTTCTTGGTCATCTTTTCCTGTGTCTTCACATGGCCATCCCACTGCCAGCACACGTTTGGTGTCTCTCTCTCTCTCTCCAACATTTCCTCTTCTTCGAAGGGCAACAATCATATCAGACTAAGACCTACCCTAATGACTTCATCTTAACTTAATCACCTCTTTAATGATCTGATCTCCAAATTTAGTTATATTCTAAGGTACTAGGGGTTAGGACTTCAACATATGCATTTGGGGGGAACACAATTCAGTCCATAATACCCCATCATCTTTTTTTCTCAGTATGCTGATTTTTAGTTTGTTGCATATGGACTGTTCTCTGATTCTCCTCTCCTGAACTCCCTTAGCATTTATATCACTCTTAGAATATTTGGTTTTCCTACAGTGTGTTGTAGTCCTTTGTACACATCTCTCATTTCCCTATTACATTATATAATTTTTGAAGTTGAAGAGTGTGCCTTTTACATCTTTGGCAGCACTAGAGGAGGTTTTGTAAATGGTAAGCATTTAATAGTACTTATTAAATGACTGAATGAATACATGAATGGATAGATGAGAAGATTCAGTCTCTGAATCTATAATTTATTTGCTTTAAGACTACCTCCAAATGATGATTATTAGTGGTGCGTTCTCCTCACTTGCTGCCTGCCCCCCGGCCCCCCAGAGGTGGAAATAAGTCAAAGCTGGAGAGAGGGACTGAAAGAAAGATATGATTAACTGATGGCAGGAGACTTACCTCGCTCCTCAAAGAGTTAGGAGACAGTAAATAGCATGAACCTGCTCCAGATACAGTCACTCTTCTGTGAGAACACTGTTTGGGGAGCCAAGAGGGAAGGACAATGAGTTTCGATTGGGATTTGCTAATTTAAGGGCCTGTGGGACAGCCAAGGGTGTGTGTCTAGAAAACAAGGGATATGCAAGTCTGAAGCCCAGGTGAGAACTAGAGATAGAGATTTTCACAGTCATAACCTATACATAGGAATTAAAACCATGAGAGTGGATGACGCCACCCAGAAAGATTGTGGAGGGAGAGGAGCAGTGGTGTAAAAATGCCACCAGAAATTGCGTGTAGAAAGTTTTCCTGCTAAATAACAGGAGAAGGACCCTCCCAAGAGGAAGAAATCTAAATGCTACTTCTAATGAGGGTTTGTAAGAACATGTGTATTAGCTAATGTGGATATCTATCTATTTCTCTCTCCACTTATTCCTTTGGTCCTATTTTATTCCTTCTTCTGTCCTCTCCTTTAGGGGCTATGCCCCAAACCATTCCTGTGGGGCTTGCCCTACCCAGCTTTGCTCCCCTCTAGCTAACTCCATGCATGAGCATGTGTTTGACTCCCCAGCTGCATGCCCAAGGATGTCATACATCAACACTCTCCTTTAGGACCATTTTCTTCATCACAATCAGAGCTGATCAGACTGCACAGTGGGGGAACCCCAGGATTAGACTCCTTAATGTCCAAAGAGACAGAAGGCGGGTCCTTTTTAGGGTCAGGAGGCTGGGACTCCGTTGCCATGGAACATCATCTTGTCCAGACAGTCAGTAAAGGACTTAGTCGGGGGGAGTGTACCTCCTTTGCACTGAACCCCCTCCTTAGTCTATTGTTCCCTGCTGGTCACCCCATACCTCCTGTGCCCTCAAGAAGGCATTGGTGGTATTTTTGTGTTTCATGCCCAGGCCAGAATGGGGGCTAATGAGGCATGGAGAAGCCAGTCCATGAGTTGTGGTGGCCATAACAAGCTTCTCCTCTCTGGGCCCCACTATCAAATGTCATTTCTAATCGGGCCATGTTTACCCCAGCACTGAATTTCCCAATTTTTTCCTGCTTAGTGTGATGCAAACAAAAGGGGGAAAGCTAGTCATTCACTTCTCTTTTATTTTCTAAAGTGTCATTTCTTTTCCTTGCTTTTTTTTCTTTCTCTTTCTCTTTCATTGGTTCTCTTTCTTTAGCAGAAACCCTTGATCTTTCTTTGGATTGTCTGATTATTAGCGGAAGAGGCTATCAGAGGTCTGTAAGTTTCCTCCTCCTCTGCATACTCCCTTCCATTTCTTAAAAATGAACTGTGAGATATCAGATTTTTTCAAGTACCCCCCACTTCCATACTTTCCTCTTGATATTCTTCAAGTTGCCAGGAAAAAAATGCCATTTTTCGCTCAGTTACCTAAAATGCCAATGACACCCGTGTCAGTGATTTTTACATAAATTGCTATTTGTATAAAATGAGAAAGGAGAAATTCTGAAGTCAAGAGAAAACAGCGCTGCAATCCATGAATGGCCTAGTGGGGTGTTCCAAATGAATGGTGGCCAGTGGCCAGCAGAGGTGCCTCCCGACTGTGTTTCATTAATTTCAGTCAGCCATAGAATTTGGAGAGAAAGATAATTTTCCTATGAGCATGTAAAAGAAGTGCTTTGAGTTGTATGCACCTAGCAGGCTTTGCCCTGTTTTAGAACAGCATAAATGGGTGTTTTTATAACCACTGTGGGCCAATATTTTTGGAGTCAGTGGAAGCTCCAGATGGAATGGAAAGAGAAGAGTTTTTCCCTTCCTCTTTTCTTGAGTTTTGCAGAACAAGCCTCCCTGGACACCCTTGACAAAGTGTTCAGTCTCCTGTTTAGTTTAATGTGCCCATACTTGTTACAGCAGGATCTGAAGGGGTCTTTCTTACACTAATAGTCTTTTCTACAGATTTCTGGTAGTGACTGTAGAATGAAGCTCATATGTGAAAAGATCTTGAATCCACCTCATCTCACCCTGAGAAGACTGCTCTCAGGTCCTTGTCATGGGGTATAAAGAGGAAAATACACCGTGAGCCCAAGTTTGGTTAGGAATTGAGGGGACACAAGGAACATGGATTCTCATGGTCTTCCCAATTCTGGAAACTTTCATGATAAGGAAGGTAAGAGGACATTCCAGCATCACCATGTGCAGATTTTGTAAGTTTGGCCAAGTGATGGTGTTTCCTTGGCCAGGGAATTGCACCTGGCCTTAAGAGGTACCTCCATGGAGAACACCTTCCTGCCTAGCACAGCTATTGATGGAAAGAGGTTGTGTCAGGGTGGGCAAGCCAAAATCAGGGCACAGATAGCAGGGAGAAAAACAAACAATGGTGCCAGGAGTTCTTGTCTAGAACTCCTTTCCAGACTTTTATTCCAAAAAGCATGAGTGAGTATGCAGTAAAGAGAAAAAAAATGATCCTGCTATTTAGCATTCAAACAAAACTATCAGAAGTCTGAGGTTCTAACTGTGACAGGATTTGTACAGTTCAAGGACACAGACTCAGCTACTTCCAAACTTTGCTTTGGGATGTTCAACAAAACAAAGTTGTAAACATCTTGCACTAGTCCACGCAACAGTCCTCCAATAGGATTTAAAGGCTCAATCTGGGGGAAAAGACTGAGACATTTTCCTTCCTACTATTCTCTGTGTCCCAAGTCCAACTTAATGCCAAATTAAATCTAGATTTTTTTAAATCGACTTTTACTGGAGGAAAAGGCAGAGCTGCATTCCCTGAAACAGATATTTTAAGGCCAAACTTATTATTTGGGGGATTTTCTCCTTCTTTTTGCTAATTCAAAACAAAATGTCTATCATTCACGCTAACACCAGCCTTTAAGAGCTGGAGACAAATGGAGTCTGAATATTCACGCCAGCATGGTACAAATGAGCTGTGATTTCAGGCTGCTGGCTGTTTCTCTGACAGGGGAAAAGAGAGGTTGACTAGTTTAATATCTTTGGCTGAAAACACTTTGTTAAAGAGGGATGGAGACGGCCAACATTAATATCGAGTCCTGTTATTTAATGACCAAGAATGACATACTGTGGAATGGGGCATCCTGAGTTTGGGGAAAAGTGTGTTTATCATATCCAGAGGATGCAGAGAGGGAGTGAATACAAACATATGGTGGGCCTGAAGGAAGGAGCTCTTCTAATAGCATTTTCTGCAAGTTCTTCAAAGAATTCCTCCAATAAGTATATTATACCCATGATTGTGAATCTGATTCCATCACAGACTCACAAGATTTATAAACATAAAGACATTTGTTATAATGAGAGACTCTGGGGACATATCTACTGCCTCCCCCAGATTGCTGGCTAATGGTTTAGAAGTAAAACGTGCAGTTGTAAGTTGGGGTTGATGGGGGAGGCTTGTGACCACTTTAGCACCATCTGTCCTTTCTCTTGTTCCTCAAACATACATGTTCAGTCACTCATTAATTTATTCACTCTACAGCTATATGTTGAATTGGAACTTCTCCATCCAGGGCTGTATTCGATATGGGCTGCATTAACAATTCTGGTGTTCCTCCATTCCTTCCTATAAAACGGACTCTTTTTTTTTTTTTTTTTGTATTCAATGCAATGAAAATTTAGTGACTCCAATAATATATTCATTGACGTAAATTGTGATTTCTGATACTTTATTTTTCATTGTCCTCATCTTGACAAAGAGTCATAATATTTTAAATTTCTCTGCCCTCTCATCCACCTATCATTCTAATTATGTGGTTTATAGGCAAAACACTGCGGTGCACTGGCTATATCTGTAATTCTACTTTTCTGAAAATCTCTTTGAAGAATGATGCTTAATTGCTCCCCTCCTTATTTGTTTCCTAAATTCTGGTTTTCATGAAAAATTTTTTAGGGGGTGATCATAACTGTAGTATCAAAATAATTGAAAATTAAGAGCAAAGTAAGGGTTTGTGGCATTTTTATTGGAATGCTCATAAGAATCAAAGGTGAGAGACCCAAGGAGATTCACCATGAAACCAGTGGCCCTTAAGCCACAGGGCCCCTCACTTGAACAGACCTCTGCCACACCCCTGCCTAATTTTTTACATTTAACGTTGTATTCTCTTTCTTAAAGGCCTCCCAAGTAATTTTCAGGTCCTACAATATCTGAGTCTGCCCTAAGATTGACACAAACATATAATCTTAGATGATTTTGCTTCCTGTCTAAAACTAATTAAATGAAAAAACAAAGAAATAGTCAAAGTGTGAAGTGATGTAATTTATTTTTTTAAGGTTTTAGGACAAATTCAGCTTATTTTCTAAAGTGAACCTCGCTTAAATGAAATAATAAATCAGTTTGCCAAAGCCCAAATGAACATAAACAGGAGATTGATTTTTATTTCACGAATAAACATCAAATATGGACTCACCCTAACATCAAGCAAGCCAAATCCTCCTGACAGGAAACAGCTTCTAGTCAGGGGCATTTGTAGAGGAGCATAGATCCTTCAGGCAATCACATGATCATTTCATCAACGAGGTTCTCGCCATAAGCTACCTCGTAAATATTATGCATTTACAGGTCTTGTGAGACGTAGTATAGTGCTGTGATTAAAAGCACAGACTCTAGGGCTAGGCTGCCTGGATGTAAATCCTAGCTCTACTATTTGCTAGCTCTGTGACCTTGGGCAAATGACACATCTGCTCTGGGCCTTAGTCTTTCTGTCTGTAAAATGGAGACAATAAGGATTGTTATAAAGATTTAAACTGATATTTATAAAGTTCTGAGAACTGTGCTGGGTACATAGTGCGTGCTGTATAACTGTTGGCTAACTAAATAAGCTCCATCTAGAGTGTACGCTAATATGAATTCACTTGTAAGTTTATTCTTGTAACTCCTCACAGTGCCTAGCCTGACACATGATAGCCATTAAGGAAGGACTGTATAAATCAGGGGTCACAAACCAGCAACCTGAGGCCCACACTGACCTGCAAATGTGCTTCCTTTGCCCAGCGTGGTTTTCTTAAAATTTTGAATTTGAATTCTTTTAGGGATGCATGCATTCTCCATTTCTCCGTAGGCCACCACTCCCCAAGTTTGTCATCCCTGGTGTAGATGAGTGAACACATAATACATGAGCACTCCTGCAGTTAGCGGCAGCTTTATGGCTCATTGGAGCAGGCAGATGGAACCAGTGAGCCATTTCCACTCCCTGAGGCCCTACCTGATTAGTCTACCCATTCCTATTCATATACTAGATGTCACAGAACAGAAATAGAAAACAGGATAATTTGAATAAGTACCTTCATGAAGCAGAGATGGGCACTGCCTAATACCGCAAGATCATTTTCATCACGGACGGAGTTAACAAAGGCAATGTCAGCCATGGCCAGCTAGGTTATGCTGGGGTCAGGGCCAACTCAAAATTTCAGTGACTTAAACAACAAAGGTTGGTCACTCATGCTTTGTCTCTCACCCTGGATAGGCTGGGGTCTCTGGTCCACATCATTGCCATCCTTACTTGGGGACGCCGGCTGAGAGCTACTATCTGGAAATATTGCTGGCTACTGTGGTAGAGAGAAAAAAAACTCTGAAGGGTCTAATATCAACAATTAAATGGTCTGCCCCAGAAGTGACATGACACTTCTGCTCACAACTCATTGGCCAGAACTAGTCACTTGGCCCCAGCTGACCACAAGGAGGCCAAAAGTACAGTTCTATAAGGTGCCCAGAAGGGGTAAAACAGGAACACAGGGCAAACAGCACTAATGGCCAGAGCTGTGGAATTTTTGGAGCTTGGATTTTTAGGCCAGAAGCTTTTCAATAAGTTCAACTCAGCAACCACTCCCATGCATCTATAAAGGCAGAGCAAAACACCCAGCACTGTGAGGGGATATCAAAGGAGACGGCAGGCCCTGACATTAAGCAGCTTCACACTTGCTCAAGAGAAAGAGAGGTTATAGAACATTTGAATAACAAAGTCATATAGTATTGACCATCAAAAAGAACAGGGCTAACAATGCTGCAGAAGTTGAAAGCGAGGATGATTCTGGAATAAAGATACGACTGAGCTACACTCTAGAAAAATATATGGGATTTGCAGAAGGAGTGGAGGGCACTTCAGGTTACAGGAGAGAGGAAACAGGGACAGAGGCCCAGAGGCAGAAATACCAGCTGGATTGTAGCAGAACTAAGGAGTTGGCCTGGCTGTGAGTTGTGTTTGCATGTGAGTGTGAGTCAGGAGAGGTGTTGGGTACAGTGGAGCCATTCCATGGAGGGCCTCCGAGGTCGACAGGAAAACAGGATGGTGGCGTGTGGGGGAAGATCATCCCTCCTCACTAACCCCCTTCGTAACCTACGCACCTAAACCTTCCAGGCATCAGCTTATTCCCCAAACCAAGAGTCATGGATGCCCAACCTTCCCAGATCCCCAGGGCAGTCATTGAATGGAGACAGTAGTAAACCTTGGGTCGCTCCTGTTTCCAGTTTCAGGCATCTTTGATCACTCATCCTGCTAACAAAGAATATTCAAGTTCAAGTGAAACAACCTCTCATTGCTGGGGTCAGTTCAGCCCTTTTGCTATGGAACATCTGTTTTTGAAATTCAGCTGAGACCCTGACTTAAATCTGATTAACTTAAAAAGCAGCAAGAGAACATCTTGTTTTCATGAATGTCCAGGGGCTGTGTGTCAACAAATTAAAGGTCTGTTTGTGGTATTCAAAGTAGAAAAGCTGGTCGTGAGATATTCTGCCACTGGAGTAAATTTATTACGGGCTGTTCATTTCTTGGAATCATGAAGCAAAATTTGAAGAAACAAAGTGGACCAGCTACATTTAAATCAACAAATTTCTGCTTGATGGCAGGTGAGAAACATGCTTTTGTTGTCAGAAGGTCACTGAGCTGGATGATTTCTAGAAGGATGCCCTCCACTTTAGCCGTGTGAAGTTAATATCTTAAGTGGATTCCCTGTGTCTATATCAATTCCAGCAGACAGTATCTCATAGGTCATTATTTGTACATTACTTACACAGGATCTGAGGTTGGAGAGAAAGGGTGAGAATAGTTCACCATCCCTCAAACCTGACTAGCTACTTTACTCTTCATTCCCTTCTTTAGGACAGAAAAGTAGAGAAGAGTTCGATTTATCAGGACCTAGAAGAGCATGTGCCTGGCACATAATAGATGTTGATATATATTTAATAAATACAAACTCCAGTCTCATACATTTATGTTCCCTTTATGAATGAATGTCTGTAGTGTATTAATATCATTCTTGTTTGAAAAAGCTATTACTGCTTATATCGTATTTTAACCCAAAGAAAACCATTAGTCACTCCTGTAGTTCTCTCATAGCAGCTTGTATTTTTCGTTCCTAACCCTTGTTGCAGTTTGTATTTTATTTATTTATTGCCTGTCTCCACCATCAGACTATAAGCATGGTGAGGGCAGAGTAGTTGCATTCACAACTTATTTGCCACACCCAGTAAGGTAGCAAATGGTACTTCATAAATATTTGTTGAATCTTTTTATTGAAGTTATCATTGTGATGATGGTTGTAGAGCCTTTACCACTCTTGAATATATATGAATTTAAACACAGTGAAGAAGACATTAGGGCTTAAAATGCAGTTGAATGTGGAGAGGCTTTTTGTGTGATGACACACTCCCATTCATTTGGCCATACACTCTCTCTCTTTTTTTTTTAACATCTTTATGGGAGTATAATTGCTTTACAATGGTGTGTAAATTTCTGCTGTATAACAAAGTGAATCAGCTATACATATACATATATCTCCTCCCTCTTGCATCTCCCTCCCACCCTCCCTGTCCCACCCCTCTAGGTGGTCACAAAGCACCGAACTGATCTCCCTGTGCTATGTGGCTGCTTCCCACTAGCTAGCTATTTTACATTTGGTAGTGTATATAGGTCCATGCCACTCTCTCACTTTGTCACAGCTTACCCTTCCCCCTCCCCATGTCCTCAAGTCCATTCTCTAGTAGGTCTGCGTCTTTATTCCCGTCCCACCCCTAGGTTCTTCATGACCATTTTCTTTTTTTAACATTCCATGTATATGTGTTAGCATACAATATTTGTTTTTCTCTTTCTGACTTACTTCACTCTGTATGACAGACTCTAGGTCCCATACACTCTCTTGAAGGTCATGGTGGGATGGGTTGGTCTAACCATCTCTATGTTCTCAAGTGAAAGTTGTCAGTCCACATCTGCCATGTAGCTGGCCAAGATTAATGTCAAAGCACATGGCAATAGTTTAGGATTTTTTTTTTCTCTCAAATAGTTAACTCATTCCTGGTAGAATTAAACCTATGACATTAGCCTTATTAGTAATAAATTTTGATCCAGCAAGCTACGTGATAGAGGCAGTACAAGGATCTACAGTCAGAAAGATGTTTTAGGTGTCTGATGAGCATATAACTTAATGTGCTTGTCTGGTGGTCACTGTTGACCTTCCTGATGGTCAAGCAAAATACCAACACTTTAGCTTGAGTGGGAACAAAGTGGATTCACTTGCTCTATTTAACTTTGGCTGCCTGTGTAGACAGCGTTGAAATGGGACTGACTTGTTGGTTCTAAAGAATCTCAAGAGAAATGCTCATTCATTTACAAGAGGTGCAATTCCACATTACTTTCTTGCTTTGTATACTTGAAAACATTCCCAAAGAAACAAAGTTGGATGCAGAAAAAATAATGGGAGAAAAGAAAAATAATACTCTGAATTCTGAACAATTCTACTTTAATAGGTTGATCTGTCTGCCAGCTGGCCTCAGTGTTGACTACTTGTAATATATACTTTTGGTAGGCCGCAAGTAGTTCTTGGAACTGTTTATATTAGATTGCAGAAACTTAATTATTCTAAAATTGGCAGGACTCGCTTCGGTTACTTAATACAAAGTTGCTTAGTCATCTTTATACATGGTGTGGACAGCATTGTTTAAGTGTGAAAAATTGGGAAATGCAAATGTGCTCCAAAGAGATTACAGGTCAGGTAGAACAATAAGATGGTATAGTTGTTTCAAGATGCTTGGCAGGTGGTTGCCACATGTTTTAATTTGACAAGTTAGGTGACTGTTGAGTTGAAGTCCTTGATTACAAGTATTTTTCCATTTTCTTTGTGGATTTTGTCAGAAGTAAAAAGCTGCTGCTGCTGCTTGTTAGATCGTATTCTAATCCTACATTTTGCAAAGTACATGTTTCCCAGCAAGAGTGTGAGGAACTCTAGAATCAACCATTGGAATAGCTTTTCTGTTTTCAGAAACAAAGATGTCATTTCAAGCCGGTCATCACAAAGATCCTTCTTTTGCATCTTTTGATTTGAACACTTTTCTTACTGTACTTTAACTACTGCCTTCCAAGTGCAATACAGATTTATAGAGCTTCAGCAAGGAAAGAGGCAGGCAAAATGAGTTTCTTCCATGTATTTTAGAGTCTGAAGTGGCGCCAGAGGTCTCCAGTTTTTCCAGGAATGCCCATGTCAACCTCACACTCTTCCTGTGACCTGGGCAGGGGCTCCTGAGAGAGATGGTGAGAAAAGATAAAGGTCCTGTAGCCAATGGGTAGTGACACCAGGCCTGGGAGGGTAGGTTCCCAAGAAAACATCCAGAACAGTGCCTTATGTTTCTAATTACTGAGCATGGTTACAGAGTAAAATCAGGCAACACTTTTTTAGACTGATGGAAGCATTTAAATCAGCTCTGAATGTCAGTGTTTTCTAATTATGATGGAGGAGTGGCAAGGCATCTCCAAAGGCCTTGGAAATTTGGGGCGTTTCAGTTCAACCCTAATTCTCTTCTTTTCTTATTCAACATATGTCTTCTTTGTCCTTCTTTTTCTTTGAAGGTCCCAGAACAGACTGATTCCCTCAGTTACAAATGTCTAATACCCCTCTTTCCTGAAAACAGAATGTCTTTCTAAGACAAGTTTCTTTTCCACTAGAAGAAAACAACTACAACTACAAATCACAATATAAAATAGAGCTTCCTAGTGAACCACCATCCCCAAGGTTACTAAGAGCTCAACTGGAGGCATGACCTTTTGATCATGTCTTAGCCAAGTTCATCTGTTTACCAGTGAAATCCAAAAATAAGCAATGCCCTGGAATCCATTTTAATTCAGGTGTGAACTTAGTGCTGACTATAAGAAAAAACAGTTAAGAACTTTGAGGGATCACAAAAATGAGTAATAACCTCAAGGAGATTATAATCTTCTAGGGAAGACAGATATATACTTAGTAATTAAAATACCAGCTCTAATAATATAGGTATCAGTACAAACTCTTACCAGTGAGTACAAGGTTCAGAGATCCTGTAGTCTCATGCTAGTCTTAAGCAGGCCTGCACTGTGAGCCATTTCTTACTTGAAGGAAAGTCCAGAAATTCCCAAACTAACAAATGGGTGAAACTACCATGTAAATGATTCATGTGAAAGGAAGGAGGAAGCAGTCTAGGCACTTTTCAATTTATTATTTAACTTCTTTGCAGATTTACATGTTTAAATTGTGTATCTATTATGTCCAAAGACATAATGGATAATGTCCCTTGGTTTGGTTTCAAAGCTTTTCATCTTAGATTATAAACTCCCAGAAGATAGTCTCTAACTCGCTTCCTAATTCCAGAACACAATAAATGCATTTGATGATCATGATGAATAGATGTTTCATAACTTACTAGGGAATAAATAGTCCCTGATTGTAATAGCATGTCCTCCATGTGCAAAAATGTTGCCAGTAACAAAGTACCTCTAAGACATACCTTTGAATTGTTCCCAGCAGTGTAAATGGATTTGCGTCCTGCCATCTAAACTCTGTCACCTTGCTAATGTCTTATATTAGCAGGATATCTGGCTAAGGCTCTGGATCTTCTTGTTGATCACTAAATTGGAAATATTAGATGAAAAACCAATCACAAAGAGCAGACTCATGGGTTGCTGATATTTTTATAGCCGAGTAGACCTGAAAGGCCAGAGAGTCATGCACAAGTAAAACTACTGTTATGTAAAATATAATGACCTCTGTACCATGTCTATAACTGGTAAAGACCCATGGCCTCTGATCTTTTGTTCCAAATAAGCCACTCTTAGGCCTTGTTATGCAATTCGAAGTGGGATCTCTCTTCAGACAGTATCTCAGCTTCTTTTGCATTCACTGAGCATTCATTTCACTTTCTCAGTTGCAAGTGTGCTCAGAACAGCAAGATTGCAGACCCAAAAGACCCTCCATAGGAGAACAAAGAAGTTACTAATGAGAGGATTAAAAGAGCACATCCATGCTTTGAAAGGCTGACCCGTACCATACCCCTCACTGTATTCCATCTTCTCTAGGAGATTGTAAGGTCTTTGAAGACAGACACCATGTCTTACACATCTTCATGTCTCTGAACTGCATAACATTACTTTCCGTGGTAAAGTCATTTTGTATTAGGAGTTGGAAGGCTTCACAGGGGGGCTGTCCAATAGAGCTTTCTGTGATGACAAAAATGTTCTCTGCATGGTCTTACATGGAAGCCACTAGACACATGTGGCCACAGAGCACTTGCAATGGGGCTGGTGAAGCGGAGGCACTGAATTTCTAATTTAATTTTAATTAATTTAAATTTAAACTGCCTCATGTGACAACTGACAACCATATTGGGCAGCACAGCCTGAGAATCTCAAAAAATATCTTTTCACTACAGCCCTAAACAGATGGCTATTTCACCTCTACCTGACTATTTCCAGTAATAGGGGTTCACATTTTCTCAGCAGCCCTACCTATTGTCGAATAGTTCCATTGTGGTCAGGATCCCACCCTGATGTGACATCAGAATTAACCTCTGTTATCAGGCATGCATTTAGAAAGCACATTTATGCATTCTTTAAGCATAACTATGCATTTATTTTCTTACCTGGGTGTAAGAAATTTCTTACAGATTGGTGTAGAATTTCTGTCTGTGGTAGGATTCGCTCCCACGCCTTTTGATGCTTTTTCTCTTCCTTAGGAACCAAGAGAGCAGCAGTGACCACATGCCTTTTCTGATTTGATATGTTCTGTTCTGTGTCTTTCGGCCTAATTCTCCTGGAATTTGCCAAGGAAAAGAATTTCAAACTCTCGAAAAGGGTGCCAAAGGAATTGTGTTCCAAATTTTCACTACTCTTGCTCTTCTAAGAAAACTTTTCAGGTTGGCTTAGAGATTGGCCTAAATATCAGTCCTGGTTTTCCACTGATTGGTCATGGTTAAGGAACTGATACCAAAGTCCTATTTGTCTCAGTCTCCTTTCTTTAAATAGAGGTGAATCTACTTTTCTTACTTAGGAGGGTCAGTGATAGCCATGGGGTTTTGAACAACTTAAAGTGTTCCAAATGGGTGGTAACACTTGGAGATGACACATAAAATCCCTAAGTGCATGGTCTTCCCCAGTATGGAAACCAGTGTAGACAAACACCATTCCTTCACAAATCTAACATGCCCAGTACCTGCTCCTCCTAAGGTGGAAGAGAGGCCACAGAGACATTGACTTTTGTAACATTAAGTCTTTCCGTTCTCCTGTTTGGCAAATGGAGAAATACAAATAGAGAAAAAGTAATGATAAAAGACTGAGCAGGGGAGGAAAGAAAAAACAAGCCATAACCTGTTAACCTGCTCTTAGTAGGGCACTGAGCTCTAGATTCCAATGATGAGAGAAAAGAAACAGCTTGAGAAGGCAGAGCTCCTCAGGTTGATCCCATTCATTCTTATTTCTATGTTGCTGGTCTTGACACATGTGTCTCAGTGATTGCATTTTTTTTAAGTAGCACAGATTTTTGGAACAAAGTGGTGAAGGTTGAGCTAAAGTTAAGTCCAAATGGTACGTTAGAATCCATGTGTTTATTTGGTTTTTGATTCCCAAATGAACAGTTTAGCTGAGAAAAGAGCAAAGCAGGTTGATAAATTGATTTTTTTTGAAAAAGACAAAAGTTCATTTTCTATAGTCAGAAAGAAAACACTGCCAGATTTACTGCCACTACTGCAAATGTGGGTTTATATAATTTTTGAGATTCATATATAGTCTATTACCAAGGTCTTTAATTAACTTTGTAAACACTGATCAGTCAGTAAAGTACAGAGATGAATCAGCTTGAGTTACATTTTCCACTCTCAGAATGGTAAAATCGAGAATAAAAATCCAACGGTTCAAATCAGCTGCAATTCCTGAGAGTCTGCTATGTCCCAAGAGTGAAAAGATTTTTTAAAAGACTGTATCTATTCATGAGATACAGAATCTTAAGAATGAAAGCATGTGGAAAGTAAAATATAGGTAACATATTTAAGTAGTAGTTAGAACAACTAATAAGCAGTGGCAAGGCAGTAGATTATTAATTACCAAAATGAATGATGGATATTCAAGTAGTGAGATATCACTACCAAACTAGAGTCCTCAGGAAAGACATGAAGGCAGTGAAATCTGAGCCAGAAATGCACAACTGAGTAGAATATGGACGATGAAGAGGATAGGGGCTCTCACTTCAGATGGATGGAATGGTATGAATAAAGGAGCAGAGGTAGAAAATTATATGACACATTTGAGAGGTAATAAAATATTTTTATCTAGGGTGCCATGGGATGATCAGCTTGAAAGGAAGGTTAATGCTTTCTAAATCAGAAAATTTAGAAGAGAATGCACAGAGGTATCCAAACATTCAAATGTGGAAAGAAGGAAACATGTACATGCCATGTGTGATGCATCCATCTTTGCTGGATTGGAGAGCAGATACAGAACCGTAGTATTACATGGAGTAGGATGAAACCTTGGATGTTACCTGTCCAACCATTTCATTTTACAGAGAAGAAGGACTCAGAGAGGGTCATCCCATGTCTCCTAAGTCCGAGTCCAGGTCACTGTTTGTGGAGTGGGCAATTTAAGGATTGAGGTGAGGGAAGATAATTTGAAGAGCAGAGGTGGAGAATCTGCTGGCGTGTGTTATACCCAGAAATCACCCTGTACATACAGGATGAAGAGAGGCATCACTGAGTTGCAGTGATGGCCCAACTGAAGTTAACATAAACCTTTAGGATAGACAAAACATGATCCCTGACTTTCTCCCACAAAGCCTTGAATCTCAAGAACAAAAACCAGAAAGCAAATGATGGGTGTGATCCAAGGTCGAAGATGGCTATGATCAGCCTGGTAGAAGTTTCAAAGAGCAAGAAAGTCTGAAATAAAAGTTCCTGGAAGGCAGGAACCTTTTCAGTCTTCTTCACCATTATATCTCCATTGCCTAGAAGAGAACCTGGCACATAGTAAATGCTCAGTAAATGCTCATCGAAAATTGATGGTATAAATGTTTTTGTGGGGCTTCATGGAAGTAGTTGGTCCATGTAATTTTACAGTGGGTATACAATGATAACTAGTCAAACAGGGATCTAATAACAGTTATCAGTGTTGAAAGACTAGGGTTCCTTGCAATAACAGAGAAATTCTTATGCTGGAGATGAGGGCACAGTGGATAAGAGCAGGAAAGTATAAAATGAAGAAGCACTAAAATTTCAAAGAAAAGTATGCAGTGAAGCGGTCCAGATATGATCATCCTAGTTTAAGAATCTTACAAAGAAGTAACAATAAAATAACAGAAGTTTAATAAACATTTGCAAGGTTTAATTTAATTATCTCCCAGACATGATAATTCTCTGAACTAAACCAAATAGGTTTGAAATTGAAGAGGATTGAATAATTTTTTGTTTTTTTTTTTTTGTTTTTTTGAAGAATCATAGGTCTGAGGGCTTTTTTATATATATATAACTATATTTTTCTTCCCTCTCTTTGTTTGCCAAGTGCTATTTAAATTTATTTATTTATTTTTATTTATGGCTGTGCTGGGTCTTCGTTTCTGTGCGAGGGCTTTCTCTAGTTGCGGCGAGCGGGGGCCACTCTTCATCGCAGTGCGCGGGCCTCTCACTATCACAGCCTCTCTTGCTGCGGAGCACAGGCTCCAGACGCGCAGGCTCAGTAATTGTGGCTCACGGGCCCAGTTGCTCCGCGGCATGTGGGATCTTCCCAGACCAGGGCTCGAACCCCTGTCCCCTGCATTGGCAGGCAGATTCTCAACCACTGCGCCACCAGGGAAGCCCCCTGAATAATTTTTAAGATCACTTCTTACCTGAGTTTAAATGATCCAATGAATTAAGCTGGAGATCACTGACAGTAGTCTTAGAATTTCTCAGTAGGAGGTGGGGGAGGGAGGCACCCTTACCTACTTCCTGAAAGGGAAAACAATTCCTAGAGGGAAATAGTGGGTTAGTTCAAGAATATTATTGTGGTTAAGAGCACACACTTTGAAATTCTTTAAAATGGGGATTATAATAGCTACCTCACAGGTTTATTATGTAGATAAAATAAGAACACGTATTTTTAAATGGCCCAGCAGAGCTACCAAGCCACAAAATGACATGGAGGAAACGTAAATGCATATTGCTAAGTGAAAGAAACCAGTCTGAAAAGACTACATGCTCTATGATTCCAACTACACAACATTCTGGAAAAAGCAGAGCTATAGAAACAGTTTTAAAAAAGGCAATGGTTGCCAAGGGCTGGAGTGGGGGAGGGAGGGACGGATGCCTAGAAGGAGAACAGGGACTGTTTAGGGCAGTGAAACTATTCTGTCTGATACTGTAATGATGGATACCTGACATTTTGCATTTAGCAAAACCCATAGAATGTACAATACAAAGTGTGAAACTTAATGTGATCCATGGACTTCAATTAATAATAATGTATTGATATTGGTTCATTAATTGTAACAAATGTACCACTGCAAGATTTTAATAATAGGCTGTATTAGTTTGCCAGGGCTGCTGTAACAAAGTACCACAAACTGGGTGGCTTAGAACAGAAACTTATTATCTCACAGTTCCAGAGGCTAGAAATCAAAGTGTCAGCAGGGTCCCTCTGAAGACCCCAGGGAAGGGTCTGTTCAACAACTCTCCCCCAGCTTCTGGTAGCCTCAGGTGTTCCTGGCTCTCCATATTCTCATGGCATTCTCCCTGTGTTTCCACATTATCTTCCCTTTGTGTATATCTGTTTCTATGTCCAAATTTCCCCTTTTTATAAGGGCACCAGTCATACAGGATTAGGGCTATCCTAATAACCTCATCTTAACTTGACCACATTGCAAAGACCCTATTTCTAAATAAGGTAACATTCTGAGGTGCTGGGGGTTAGGACTTCAACATATCTTTTGGTGGGGAATACACAGTTCAATGCAAACACAGAAAAAACTGGGCGAGGGTAAAGGAGAGGGAATATATGGGTACTCTGTACTTTCTGTTCAATATTTCCTTGAACTTAAAACTAAGAAATAAACCCCATTAATTTTTTTTAAATGGTTTAAAAAAAATGCCTCAGCACATAGCACATATTCAGTTAATGTTGGTTACTTTTGGAAGTTGCATTAACTTATTCAGGGTCCCTGACAGAATAGATTTTATTCTTGATGCATTCCAAGACCAATATTGGCACTGCCCTGAAATCCCAAGGACTTTCTCCAACCCATTCACCATTCAGTTTATGATGATTTGAAGATAGCTAGAGCTTAGCTTTCTCTACAAATTTCTCCCCCCAATAACAGAGTACTGGCCTGCATGCCACCACTTCCTGCCTCGACTGTATTTACACCTGTGTGCATGTGCATGCCCACACATACATGCACATACACACATGCACACATATACACACAGACACACACCCACCCACACATGCACACCCAAATACACATCTAAGAGGGCTTCTTACCTGCCACCAACCCTGTCCCAAACAAAAGCAGAAACAGTAGGTCTCCTTATAAAGTTGTCACAGAAAATAACTCTAGTGAGGGCCACATGCTCATAAAGGAAAAAGAAAAAATCTTTGCGAATGTAAAACATAGTAATAGTTAGAATTCTTGATCGAAAGATGCACATCAGAAATTAAACTCAATTTTTTTTTAAGAATCCTAGATTGGATTTAATAAATAGACTTTAATTCCCAATAGAAGGAGGGAAATGGAGAAGGAAAAAAAAAAAAGTGTCAGAGAATGAGACAAATAAAAAGGGAAATAACAGAAGAAATATTGATAAGTATCTCCCCCTCCCCCCAAAAGAAGTTGAGCGGGAAAAGCAGCAAGAAGGATAGGGAAGGGAGGAAGCTTCAGGGTGTCCTGGCGTGGAGGTGAGACCCAGGAGGCCCACTCACAGCGCCATTCAGCTGGGCCACGGGCTTGGTGGTGTCATTACCCAAAGGAGGGGCAGCGTGTTAAGTGATTTGAAATCTCTAACATCGACATATTACTTAATTGCAGTAACATAGGTATGCCCTGTTTCAAGAAAATCTGGCATTTGAGAACCCATATTGAAAAGACAGGTATATCAGAAGGTAATTGTTCAACTGCCGTTGTAAAGCGCCTCTCTTCCTTTGACAAAAGGAGTCACATCAGGATTCTTTCAATAGCGTGACTACAATCACCCCAGCACAAACATTTAGATTTTCATACAACTTTTCAAGAACCCATCTGTCACATTCATTGATACATACATCCCTTTGCCTGCGTTTCTCTTTCAGGCTACTCTGCCCACTTGTGACACTCATGAGCTTTACTGTTTACAGAAGCTCTCTGCCTTGACATTTCATCACTTGGTTGATGGAGAGTTTGTTTCCTATCCAATGTTACTGGAAGGAATTCAGCATTGACTGGGGGTCGGGGAGGAAATGAGAGATTACTAGCTGAGGCCATGGAAGCTGCTGCTCCCAAAAGAGGGGGGAAAATCACTTACAATTCTCCCCAGACATGGCTCGCCTTACTTAGGAACAGTGCCAGGGAGGTGCAGAGAAGCTCTGTGATAGAAGGGTGTGAGGATTAAGGAAGACCTCTGCTCCATCCTAGTGTGAGACCAACAGAGAGCCATTTTCACAAGCACACACATCTTCCCACTCACAGACACAACACCCCCCCCCCCAACAGAGAGTCATCCCACACCACACGGCACACAGATGTGCTTTCTCTTCTCCCTCAGGTGCACCCACCACATGTCCACCAAGCAGAACCCAGAAAGGCATCGTCTGTGTAGATGCTTCATATAGCGCTCACTCCCTCTCTCTCCCTGTCAGTGCCTCACATACACACTCAGCAGCATTCCATGAGTAAATAACTGGTTAGGTAGAGTTTCTTTATGGTTGAGGAAAAAAACACCCGAGTAAGTAATAAAAGGTGAGGAGTAGGAGGAGGGAACGGGTAGGGGGAAAGAATTTGCGTGGGTAGAGAGCCAGTGAGGATGGCCGGCCAGAGTGGCCACACAATGTTACTCAGCTTCACTTCCCCTGAGTGCTCCAAGATGCTGCTGGGCTCTGCCAGCCGTGTGCATCTTCGGCCTGCTTGGGGATATTTGTTTCACTGCTCATTGGCACCTGCACCAGAGGTATAGGCTGAGAAACTCAGCTGCCACTGCTACCAAGCAGCCAGCATGACTCCTCGGCTTAATGAGGTTGGAGCGAGACCCAGAGGCTTAGAGGCTACTCTTCAGGCTACTTGGATAAATTAAGAAAAGTGAAATTGTTTGCTTATAGACAGACCTCTTTCTCCTATTTCTGTTTGCTGTTGCTATAGTTATTCCAGAAGTGATTTATATACAACAAAAGACTTTACTGAAGAAAGGAACGAGAAGCCTTTGCTCTCACTGCACCCAGCATTCAAGTCAGCGAGGTTTGGTCCCACTGCCCCCAGGGCTGTCCTCATGCACCCTGCACTGCGCCCAGAACAGGAACCCACCCCAGGAAGACAAACAGCCTCTCAGGAGACCCTCAAATCACTTTTTTTTTTTTTTCATTCTGATAGCTATGGAGAGATCAGACTGGAAAATAGAAAGAAATTTTTTCATGGTTGATGGAATAATTTTTAAAAAAGGAAAACTGATTCTTTCCTTCATAACTAACAAAGTACTTGGAAAGTACTCTTTCTAAGAGTAAGATAGAAAAACACTGTAAAATAAAAAAACCCCAAATAAACACCCAAATTTGAATTTGTAAAGGATTTATAAGCAGTATAAATAATACCCTAGGGAATAAGAAGTTGGGGGGGGGAACATTCAAACGTTGTATAATTCTGTTTTGGTTGGCTGAGATTTTATTTTTGTTTTTGTGGGGTTTTTAAGGGGAAAAATGCTTGAAAAATAAAAGAATCTGACAATTTAAGAAGGTTTCTTAACTAGGCTTCAGAGTCTTAAGTTTTGCTTTTCACTCCCTCACACAAAGATGCCATTAGGGGATGGCTTCAGGTTTTGCACGTCTCCCTATTTTCTTACGCAGGGCAAATGGCTCGTCTCATGTGCACAGAAAGGGCTGGAAAATATTTTTTGTGATCTGAGTGCAGCAGAGAGTCTAGGATTCCAGAGGAAGTGGAGGCCTCCCGCTCCACACAGGAAACAATCTTCAAGCAGGCCTTAAATGCCAGATTCCAGGCCGAGTTTAACTAACCACTGACAGCTCTGTAAACAAAGCAAGGACAAAAAGAGCCCGCTTCCCCTTTTCTGGTAGTCATTTTGGGTTTGGGGGCTGCAGGGGAATTCTGGAATACTTGACTCCATGGCACAGAAACGCAGGAAAAGCGGAATCCTCAGTTGAAGAGCTGGAAAGGGAAGATCTTTCTGGGATTAAAACTATCACGGAGGAGGTAGGAAAGGATAAAATGGTTGGGTTACAAAGAGCTGCTACTTTTGAGCTCTGAAAACAGTTTGATCATATGTAACTGCTTTTAAAAATGCTGCTGCATTATGTTTATTCGTGGTATTATTGCTGTGGTATTTATTATCATTCTGATATTAATATTCTTTTAGGATATGCAGATTATGCCTGGATACTTATATTATTTCTTTCTTTTACTTTTACTTTTCTCTTAGTTCTTACAAATTCCTTTTCTTGCCACTTTTCTTTTTTTTTCACTTTTTCTCCTTTCCTCTTTCTTTGTTCACTTTTTTATAACTTCTTTCTGTAGTTCAGCAGGTTACAAGGAACAAAACCATTCAGTAGCTCTCAAGTGATCCCAGCAATATTTCAAGTCTTCAAACCTCTCTGTCTCCCCCTTTTTTTTTTAAACTGTGATCCTGGAATTTTACTTATTTGTCGCTAATAGTTACATGAATGAGACTGAATTTAACACGTAAAGGACAAGGCTTGGCTTGGGAGGCAGAAATTGATTCCTGGCTACCTCACTCATCTTCTAAGGTGTTTTTCTTAAGAGTAAAGAAAAAGGGGATGAAAAAATGGTGAGGGGCTGAGGCGACTATGGGAAATAATCCTCCAACTCATCTATGATCTTGATTCTGCTTCTTCCCCTTTAGATCCAGACATTATCTGGTCTCGCTAAATCTGAACCCATACCATGGATGATTTTGAACGTCGCAGAGAACTTAGGAGGCAAAAGCGGGAAGAGATGCGTCTGGAAGCAGAAAGGTAAGGACCTGGGTTCAAAGGTATCTCTATTCTGTTATCCAAAATATTGGTTTCAGGCCTCAAAGATCATCAGCCTCAAGGGCCAAACGTATTGCACACTGAACTGTTTGCAAAAGCAGTTATAGAAAATGTTCCTAACTGTTAAGACTCTAAATTCTGCACAAACAAACATCAAGAAAAAGAGAGATTGGAGAAGAATCAAATAGTTGCACTGAATCATTGTCTTTCATATTAGAATTTTTAAATGACAAAAGCAATGTATGGATAAAAGTTTTAAAAGCACTTGCAATATTGAAATGACAGAAAAATGACAAATATTGGATGTTGAAACCATTCTGGAAATGGAAGTCTTCACTCTAAAAGAATAAAGGCAATAAGACCCAGATGGATCTTATGACAAATTTCTATTCTTGTTAGAAAAGCCGCCAAATCCAGTAACTCACATACTATGGGTTAATAGCCGGTAGAGTGTGGTGCTGTGGAGATGCTGAGTCTAGTTGGAAGCTGCTATACCGTGTGGGGCCTCTGCTGTGGTGGCTTACAAGGGCAGGTTGGGGAAATAAAGCAGTAACGTGTGGGGCAAGGGGTATAAATGCATATTTTAAAACTTTAGGCCTCAGAGCAAAAGACAGTGGCATTTAATGTGACTTAACTCAGATGTTCTTTTGAGAAAGCAGAGTAGGCATTCACAGGAAGAAAAATGTTAAACAATGATCTTAAAAGCAAATCAATTTTGCCTCAGTAATTCCAGTGCACAAGTGAAAAGATAGTAGTAAGATGACCCCTTAGTGATCCTGTAGCAGAAAACTAGAAACTTACACTTACAGCAAAAAAGTATTTTTTTTTAAATTTTTAAAAAAATTTATTTATTTTATTTATCTATTTTTGGCTGCGTTGGGTCTTCGTTGCTGCGCGTGGGCTTTCTCTAGTTGCGGCGAGCGGGGGCTACTCTTTGTTGCGGTGTGCGGGCTTCTCATTGCAGTGGCTTCTCTTGTTGCGGAGCACGGGCTCTAGGCGCGGGCTTCAGTAGTTGCGGCACACGGGCTCAGTCGTTGTGGCGCACGGGCTTAGCTGCTCCGTGGCATGTGGGATCTTCCCGGACGAGGGCTCGAAGCCGTATCCCCTGCACTGGCAGGCAGACTCTTAACCACTAAGCCACCAGGGAAGCCCAACAAAAAGTATTTGAAGCATAGGATCTACCTATTTGTATGGAGAATTCAAAAGAAGAAGGTAAAATTACTGCCTTTGATTAACTTGGTCAGAGTAGGCTGCTATATGGCACATGGTACCATGAACGGTACCTGGGCTCTGTAGGTTCAAATCCCAACTGTCACTTATGAGCTGTGTGGCCATGCACAAGTGACTTCTCACTACGCCACAGCTGCCTTATTTGTAAAATAGGCATAATATCTATGTAGCTTCTGTGGTTGTTGTGAAGATTATTGAACTACATAAATGGCCTAGCCTAGTACCTGACACATAAATGGTACGCTACTATTTTTTTTAACCATTATCATTAGCTAAACAAGTAAGAAACAACAGAGCAATATAGTCAGAACTAAAAATTAATACCAAGAAAAGAAAAGGCAGTTATCATCCTGTGATGAAACCAGTCAGGAAAAGCTCCCTGGAAGTGGAGGGCCATGGAGGGAGTAACAATGGTGATGACAAAGGGTAAAAGGGGAGCCATGTAGAGGAGGGAGTAACATCTGCAAAACTCAGAGGTGGAAATAAGAATCCCGGTGCAAGAAACTGTTAAGTGCTTAAGGAAGAATGAGTTGGACTCGTACATCTTGGGTGTTTCTGTTTCATATAAAAGGCGACAGACAGAGACTTAGTGGGGGACCTATGCGTACTGGGGAACGTTATCTACAGTGGGCTAGAGTGTGGGCGTACTGGAAGAGTTAGTATTGAACACACGGTGATGAGGACTGAATCAGGGCAGCAAATATGGAAATGAAGATCAAATATGAGCGTCTTTAGAGGGAGAATTAGCAAATCTTTCAGGAGATGGAGAAACTCAGACTCTCCCACAGAATGTAAGTCTGAGGAGCTGGAAAGGGAAACCGTGAAGTATTCCATTCTTGGGTGGGCATGGGGAGAGTGTTCAATTTCAGGTAGAAACCACATCCAATTGGAGATTTCCTCCAGGCATTGGGAGATAGAAATTGTCAATCTTTGTTCAAAAGGGGAGAAAAATTATTATTAGAGAAGTCAGTTTGGGCACACTCAGTGTGGCAGTGGTAGCACAAAAGCAGAAAATGGATGGTAGTGATAGTGACATGAAAGCAAGTGGAGAGAGAGAGAGTGAGAGGTCATAAAGACATAATGGAAACTGTCAAAGGAGACAAAAACTCAGGGAGTGGGGAGAACCTGGGAGAGTATGGGGCACCCATTGCTGAGCGTACATTGTAGCCT
The DNA here is from genome assembly GCF_949987535.1 of Balaenoptera acutorostrata. Lineage (NCBI taxonomy): Eukaryota > Metazoa > Chordata > Mammalia > Artiodactyla > Balaenopteridae > Balaenoptera > Balaenoptera acutorostrata. The sequence continues at coordinate 18,973,630 of NC_080070.1, read as the reverse complement.
TGTAGGTGGTGTCCAGGCCCACTGGAGCATACCTCTTATCCTTTCCAATGATGTGTTATGTGACCTCAGTTTCTCCTGAAAGTCTATAAAATACTGTTCCCAACAAATGTTTATTCAGCATCAGCGCTGTGCTAGGAACAGTGACAAAAAATGGGGAAATATAAATCGACATAGTTTCTGTCTTTATGTCCCTCATGGTGTGCTAGAAAACCAAAGTATAGCAGGATCAGAGAACAGACCAGGCCAGAGTGTAGGGGCAGGCCTAACAGAATTGGGGCTTGGGGGACTCAGGAATAGGGACAGGAAATTGGGCATCAGGCTAGATCAGTATCTTCAGCTTCTTTGTTTGCTATGTGAATTGGGAAACAGGGACTCAACCTGAGAGGAATAATAGAACTAACTTACTGTGGTTATACCCATACTGTAATTACAGGGAATAAACTAGGTTCTTTTAGAACCAGGATTTTGCCTAAGAATATTCCACACATCTACATGGTTCATTCCTTCCAGTCTTTTGTTTTGTGTGGAAGGATATGTCTCTCTTTAAAGTCAATCTTAAAAAAAAATGTACCCAGTGAAGCTTAGTTAGGTACCCTTAATAACCTAAAATAAATTCACACAAATTTATAATACACTTGTTTAACTTACATTTCTGTCTGTATTAATTCTTTGGGGATATTGTATTTCATTCGATTCCTTTTCTTTCTTTTCTTTTTTTTTAAGAGAAATACTTAAGTACTTCCTTATATTTTGTACTAAGTTTACCTTTTCATGTTTCAAGATGAACACTTTAGTTCTGTTATTCTGGAATTTGTTAAGCAAGTCCATGTTCACCCTTTAGGATTTTGTAAAATCTGATCATTTATGGGAATAGTGAAGGTCAGGCTTTATGGTCCAGCCAACTTTGTTGGGAAATTTCAGGGTGTGTACAGGAAGCAGATATCCAGAACTGGAAATTAAGCATCTAAAATCGTGGCTTTGATCTGAAGATAAAGGGCATATAAGACCCTGGGCAAGTCCCTCTTCCTTTAGCTTTAGAACTTGGCTTCTTCATCTGTGACAGGAGTGGGGGATTGGTGATAATTTTTATTTTCCTTTTGCTTTTAGTATTGTCTGATTTTTTATAATGATCATGTATTACTTTATTTAAAAACAAATAAAACAATAAGGCAGATTTCCATTTTGAAAAATGAGATTCTATGGCTTTATGCATAATACCTGGGGCGAAAACGGACTCTCCTTTGGATTTATGCAACTAAAAGAAAAAACTCAGCCTTGATCTGGAGTGGCCCCAAAGCTCAGAGCTGCAGGCTCATTCATTCAGTCACTCATTCAACAAAATTTTATTGGGCTTCTACTCTGCTTCAAACTTTATTTTGGGGCACCAAGGACAGAGAAGCAGAATGACAGAATTGGGAAAAGTGTGCTTAATGCTTTTCAACCTGTATAAAAGCAACTACACTGTATCAAGCAACTACACTTTTACATCCTTAAATGTAGTATGTACTCTGATGTTCACTGATAATTTTTAAAGATGGCTTATGCCCTTTGTATGTTGTACCCCTGCAGAGGGCATGGGGGAAATGGTAACACAGAGAAGAGGCTGTTGACTTGTCCACTTCTTACCCACAAAGCCTTTCCAAATAAAAATACCCTGTTATTTTAATTAGCTGTTATTGAGTTTGACGAGCAGGTGCTGTTCTACTTTGCAATGATAAATAATTTAAAACCTGTACTCTCACCAGATGTTATGACCACAAATTAAAGTAAACCAGATTCTTACGCATTTTATTCCTCAGAAATAGAGCTTTTAAAAAGATTATTGAAAAAGCTAACTGTACATTTTGGGCCATGCTGGCTTTCCTGGGTTTGGGACTGGCAATCATTCACTGCATCACAGCTGCCTTGAGACTCTTGTGCACACACCTCATTCTAAGGGTTTGCAGTCCAGTCCATTTCAAATCATCTAGCCTGCCGTAACCTAGACTGGGAACCTAGTTAAATCAAAAATATACTTCCCTTCTTTGTCCTGCTCCTTATCCTATGCATCTTTTATTCTGTCATCCAAAAAATGTATTGAATAGGTACAAGATAGTAAACTGAACCATAGGGATGAGTTCTCACCAGTCTAGGCAGTGTCCCAATAGTCACAAAGCTTGTATCATAGATGAATTAGTAACTTTAGAGCCAACTTGACAAAAAGGGGAAGAAAAAAATTTCAGCAGGCAGAATGGATGGAGCAGGTAATCAGTGAAAATCCTAAATGCTTTGTTTCTAGGCAAAAGATACTATTTGTACACATCTCAAATTAAACCGTATTTCTGAATCAATTACTTATTTGAACAAACAAATAATTTGTTTTGCTGTCTATTATTCTTCACCTATCTCATGGGAATACAAAATGAATGGGTATATTCAGCTTCCCTTTCTGTTTCTTTTATTTCAGTCCCTTTCTACCTTTGTCTCTGTATTTCTTAGTGCATCTTAATGTGTTTTCCCCTGGTCCATGTGCATCTTCATCAACACTTGATCCACTTGTTTCCATTCCAATCTCCTCCTAATCATCTACCCTGGATTATGCATGCATGTCCTTTTATATCATCGGGGAATACAGCATTTTCAAAGGGGAAAATGTAGTGGAAAGGGATGCATTTTCAAAGAGGTCAAATTCAGCTCTCTTCCTTTTCAACAAGTACCCCAAAAATGCTTTCTTTCTACACTTCTCAGAGGATACAGGAACCTTAGGAAGGTGACCTTAGGAAGGTGAGAAGCAGGAATTTGCTGTTGAGTGAAGAGTTTTGAGGACGTGATTGGTAACAAGGTCTGAGGGAGGATCACACTGTCTCAGCAAGAAGAATTCACACCAATTCAAATTGAGCTCTTCTATTATATTTGGCCCAAAGGATTTTGAGCTTTGGTGTATCTGCTGAGAAACCTGCAGTGATGGTTTATCCATGAAGAGATCTTCAGTGAGACGTACTTTTCCCCACGTTGGGCTTGTTTTCACGAGCAGCTCTCTCACTTTTCAAGATGTGAACTCATTGCATTCCCAGCTCCTGCTTTCCACACCCAAATGTAAGTTCCTCTTTCTGATCAGAAGAAAGGACCCTATTGTACAGCTGTTATCAGATTCGGAGGCTCATAGACATAAATAAAGGGAATGAAAGCACTCTTGCTGTTGTCATCATTCATACATTTTTATGGGCCTCTGAAATATACTGATGATTAGACATTTGAAAGTAAATATTTTTACTTCACTAAAAAAGCAAACAATTTTTTAAAGTCCTCTGAGTCTAAGTAGTTGCCTCCCAGGAGTCTATCACTGAAACTTTTTACAGCATGGCCAATCAACGATTACACAAAAACACTTTTGTTTAAAATGCTTAGCATTGTGACCTTGAAATTTCAAATCAAAATCTTTTCAAATGCAGTTTTTTGTTACTCTGTAATCAGAAAATTATTTTCCATTTGGAAGTTAAATAAAATATTCCTTGGAAACAGTCTAAATTATTAGAGGAGCTAAATTTGCTCAAAACTTCCCTTTAGGTCTCTCAGAAAATTCATCACTCCAGGGGGCAAAAAAAAATGTTAGGATTTGTATCTACATTTCTACTTTTAAGTTAAAAGGTTTTTTTCAAGTAATTCATTTGAAAGAGACTTAAAAATATTGCTGTAAGGGTTTTATGTTTATTTGATATTGTTTAGGGTCAGCCTAACTTGAACGGAGGGGCACTGAGAAAATGAGTTAGATAATTTCCACCTAAGGGACTTTTAATTATTTATTTGTGTCCAGCCACATGAAGAATCAATATATGTATACATACTCATATGCTCCCTCTCTTGTTCTCTCTCTCACTCATTCTAAATAGACATTATTTATTACCTCTGTCAATTTATAAACGGTCAAATTATAAACAGTGAAAATGGCATATTTGGACCAATTTCCACTTACCTAACAATTCCTCTGGTCCTAAAAGTATCCCACTTTATGATGATCAGTAGAACATCAAGAGTCCAGGATCTACCCAATGTGACACTTGTTCAATAAAAATTAAAAATCTAGATTCTTAAGGACCTCACATGCTGACCCATAACTTCATTCTTAGCTGGAAAAAATGTGGCATATATATGAGTCAATACACTTATAGTTTAAAATAGTGCTGAAATTTTTTTTACAGTCTGTATATGTGACTCATAATTTACCAGTCTTTGCTCACCTGGGGAGAGGTAGGACAATGTTGTAGTTAAGTATGTGGGTGATGAAGCGTGACAGACCTGAGTTCGAATCCTGACTTTGACAACTACCAGTTGGGTAACCTCATTACAAATTACTTAAACATCTTGTGCTTCAATTTCTTTATGTATAAAAATGGGGATAATTATTCTACCTCACAGAATCATTGTAAAAATTAAGCTAACTAACTGATGTAGGGAAATTAACACAACTACAGGCACACAGTATATACTCAGTAAATGTTAGATGTTATTATTAAAATCATATTAATGTTTCGGCAGGCCTTTGGTACCAAATAATATTTTACTGAATTTGAATTTTCATTCATCTGTCAGCTCAGTCATTACGATTTGTTGCATCCTTTCTGCAAAGCTTCTTTCCTATACTGATCTGAATATTTGCTAAGATGTTTCTATTAAAGTTGGGAAAGAAATAAAACTTGTAGTCACAAATAAGTCTACCACACAAATATAATTGCTATATGAGGATTTTAAAATCACATATTGTAGCTATGAAGTTAATTTTCTAATTCATTAATTATATGTCTTTATTTTAAATATAACATATAAAACATAGCTTAGAATTTTACCTGAAAAGTTCAATTCAGCAAAAATAGTTCTCAAGTAGAAAAAAGTTTCAGCCAAATTTTTCATCCAGTGTTAGACAGGAAAAAGAACCATCATTTGTTTAGCATCAGCCAAGTGCCAGGCTAGGTGATGCATTTTATATACCTTATGTCATTTAATTATCAGAACAACCCTATGACCTTATCTTAGTCTGTTCATGCTGTTATAACAGAATACCATAGATTGGGTGGCTTATAAACAATAGAAATTTATTCCTCACAGTTCTGGAGGCTGAAAAGTCCAAGATCAAGGCACCAGCAGATTCAGTATCTGGTGAGGGTCCAATTCCTGGTTCATAGACAGCTGTCTTCTTGCAGTGTCCTCATATGGCGGAAACGGTGAGGGAGCTCTCTGGATCTGTTTTAAAAAGGGCACTTATCCCATTCATGAGGGTTCCACCTTCATGACCTAATTACCTCCCAGTGTCCTCAACTCTAAATACCATGACATTGGGGATTAGGTTTCAACATACGAATTTAATGGGGAGAGGACCCGTTCAGTCTATAGCAGACCTGAATATTATTATCCCTATTTTGTAGTTGAGGAAACTGTAGGTCTGAAAGGTTAAGTTACATGTCCAACTTCATACAGCTGTGGAGTACAGTCTGGTTCTGCCTGCCCCAAATCTCAAAACCTTTTCACTGTAACAAATTGATCAATATAATTTTTTTTTTTTTAATTTTGCAGGGCACTTTTTTTTTTTTTAATAAATTTTTTAAAATTTATTTATTTATTTATTTATGGCTGTGTTGGGTCTTCGTTTCTGTGCGAGGGCTTTCTCTAGTTGTGGCAAGCGGGGGCCACTCTTCATCGCGGTGCACGGGCCTCTCACTATCGTGGCCTCTCTTTTTGCGGAGCACAGGCTCCAGACGCGCAGGCTCAGTAGTTGTGGCTCACGGGCCTAGTTGCTCCACGGCATGTGGGATCTTCCCAGACCAGGGCTCGAACCCATGTCCCCTGCATTGGCAGGCAGATTCTCAACCACTGCGCCACCAGGGAAGCCCCAATCAATATAATTTTTCATGTTTCAACTGGTTGTCTTGGCTGAAGGTCCATTGTCTCTACAATGCCAAAATAACTCCCTAAGATGGGGAGAAATCATTCAAAGCAGTTATGTGGCAACAGACAAAATGAGGCTATTGGGCTTAATTGAACTGCTCTTTATGCTTATTCAGGTAAATTGCTTACATATGTAGACAAAGTCATTGCTTTGTTTGCCCTCAAAAAATCTCCCGTGTTATTCCCATTTCACAGGAAAATAGAAACAGAGAAGATCAAGTTTTCTCCCTCAAGCCAAAGGAGGCTGTTGGCATAACTCTTCTTGACTTTTCTCTGGATTTTTTTCAATAAGATTGTATTCACCATTAGAACAGGGACTTAGTCACATCATCACTCATGAAATCATAAGGCTGTCACTAACCTTATAGATACTCTGCTGTAGTGGAATGTTACTTTTCCATTTTTGGACCACACACTACTTTGAGCCTCTGATGAAAGCTATAGATGCTCCTCCAAGAAAAATGTACATGTGCACCCACAAAACTTGTCACTTCCTTTCAGTGGCGTCATGGACCTCCATCCACAGACCTCCACGGGGCCCATGAACACTGGGCCAAGAATCCCTGATCTACTGAATTTTAAAAGTTCATTTTACATATGAAGAGTCTTAAGTCTAGGGATGCCGACCTCCTCAAGATCACCCTGCTAAGCTGAGGCAGAGCCTGCTGGCACAGTGTAGACCCCTGAATAAATGGAGTTGTCTATAGAAAATGCCATGGCTATTGATTAGGAAAGTAGAGCATGTTTTTGGGAAAATAGTGTATACTGCACTGTATTGCATGCAGGGTGTTTTTTGTTTAAAAAACATTTTATGGATAATATTACGAAATAAAAGGAGACTTGGTCAGATTACTTCATGGTGAGTAAGATGAAAAGCAAAGAAAGATAAGTAGATATACAGAATGAAAACCGTTAATTGTTAGGAACTAGGAATCGAACTTTGCCGTCTTAGTCAAGAAGGAAAAGAAAACTGTGGTGATTTTCCAAAGAGAACCCCATTTGCCATCAATTTTGGAAGTCTTTTATTTGGCATATGTTGTCTAGGCAAGATTTCTTTACACCAACCTTAATTATGATACTAAGTTACTATGTAGGATTTCTCCATCCTTACCAGTTTCATTTTAGCAATTCAGACTCATCAAAGGAGTTTCTTCTCTAAATATGAGAGAGATAGGAACTGATACAATTCCTTAAAGAGGATTTCATGTTTCATCTTTATAACTACTATCTTTTGGGAGAATGGGGAAGATTGGAGTGGGACACAGACATAATGATATCTCCCAGAAAGCAGAATCACGCAGACTTGGGTATGATTCCTGGCTGGGTTAGCAAGGATAACTCTACTTAGCCTCACTGAGCCCATTTCCTCATCAGGAAAATGGCCTCATAAGGTTCATATAGATTACAAAGCACTAGGTAGATAGATGACTGATGATAGATAGATAGATAGATAGATAGATAGATAGACAGACAGACAGATAGATGATAGATAGAATATATATATGATATATATGGTATGTATATATGATTAGTGCACAGTGAATGTTCCCTGTCGTTGCTACTTTTCGGCTGGCTGGAGGACATGGTAAGGAAGGAGCTATCAGGAAAGCCCTCTGCAGAGTCATCTCCCAAGAAACTCGGCACTTCTCCAGCTGCCTTCTGGGGTTTCTGAATCACTGAGCATGTGCACGGTCCCCACATCTTCAGACAGTATGGTGTTCAGTCTCCACTCTGTTTCAAATCTGTTTTAGCCATCACCTTGAAAGTGATGGGAGAATTATGGATATGAAGTATCCATGCTGAAAAGAAAATCTACCTCGTTATTTTAAAGAGTCTTTTTTTTTTTTTATCTTCCATACTGGTTTGAAATCAAGATAAAGATATAGGGTAGTCTGGTATCTAACATATCAAGGTTTTGATCTCAATAATTTATGTATCTAATATTCAATTAATCATATATTCTAAATAGTTTTTTTTTTGCCTTGTGGAATTACAGGGGTTTTTTCATATTACATAATTATGGTTTCAACACAAATAAAGAAGTAACCTAAAGCCTCTCAACAGCATACATAAAGACTGTACTTATAAAGTTATATGCCTAAATTTTACAGAATAACTTCTAATCATTTTATTCTAAATTAGTGATTTTATTCATTTTAATTATGAAAAAGCTAGTACACACAAAAGAATATTATATAATATATATAGAGGTTATAAATCATTGTAATGCCTACACTATAAACTTATCACTCATCTTAAGACCTAGGACATTTCCAATATCACTGAAACTCCCGGCAGACCCCTCTCCTATCCCACCCCCTTGCCTCCCCATCCTCAGAGGTAACCAGAACTCTGAAAAATTCATTTATTTTTTTTAAAAAATTCTAAATAAGATAATATGAGTTTAGGTGAGAGTTTTTCCAGGATCCTGTGATCCAGAGCTTTCCAAAGATTCTCTCCAGACTCAGGTGAAAGTGTTAATGAGAGCCCACTGTTCTCTGAGAGGGCAACAAATTTGCCTTTCTAAACATACGGGACCAAAGGAGTCCTTCTGTGTCCACAGCTGGGAACCCTGGAGAAGTATTACAAACAAAGAATTCTCTACAAGCAAAGAATGCTCATCAAAATCAAATAAAGTGTAATGAAGGCTATCAAATATGTATGTTGAGTATATATCTGTTCTGCCCGTTGGTTTTCTCACTGACCAGCCAAGTATAAGAGATCTGCATTTGTAGCTATCATTTGGCCAGGTGGGAATGCAGACAGGATTGATTACAGACTATTCCAAATTCTTATTCAAGGGAAATCTATCTCAATTGCTTTGAAGTTTTCTAGGGAAATAGTTGACCTTTATTATCCCAAAGGTTCTTAACATTATTATGAGAAAGTACCACTGGACATGAAACATGAGCATGTTGGAACGATACAGTGGCTGTATAAATGGATTCTCTTTCATCCGTGAATGAGGTTAAAGAGGAATAATGTGCATACCTTGTGAATAAAATCAGTTCTTTTCACTAGTTTGCCACATAATAAGTAATGTTCATCAGGAGCTGGAAAATCAGTTTTTAGTCTATCATAAATCTTCATTAATTCAGATTCTTCCATTTTAAAATCTTTATGAAACTATAGAAGAGTATAAATTTGAACTATTTATAAGTAAAGGAATTGATTAATACGTTAAATATGCAAGCTTACATTCCATGGCTTAGTTATTAAAAACACTTGAGAGCACAACTTTTTAAAACTTTTTAAAAAACTGGAAACATTCACCTGCATTTAAAAGCTTAATTTGCTAATTATAAATCATTTTTATTCATGCAATTTTTAAACAAGTTTCTAATTTTTTTTAGTTTGATTGAAGTCACCAGATATACTTGAACATATTTTCAAAACTGAATTTCTTTAAAAATATTGCATAATTTGTAAAGACCTTCCTTTCAGTTAGTCTAGATTAGTGAGATTTGACATTACATTTGAGATTAGTACCAATTAACTAAGTTAAAATGTGAGGGTTTATTTTCCATTTTAGTAACCCCCTACATCACATACAGTTCCTTTGGTGGAATAAAAATCTTGGTAAAGTACACATCAGCCACTATAAATAGCAGCCATAAGCCTGTACATTCAGGAGAGTCTCCAGAGAGTGTACTTTAAATTGCATATTGTTTAGAATAGGAAATTCTTCCGATGTTCATATTTTCCATTCTGGGTGAAATGGTCTACCCCGTGTCACATCTTCACTGGCTTCCATCTTCCTGTACCATTTAGGGATCCAACTGTTAGATTCCAGAAGATTGCTCAATGTGTGCTTTTTATTTTCTTAAGTAACCTGGGTCTTATTGTCCAGAGGGAATTTTGCATAATTAGGGGCTCTCCAAATGAAAACTAGATAACTTCCAGAGCTGGCCCCAGCAACTAGGTAATGAAACAGTCCTTTATTTCTGGAGCTAGTAGCTCTACTGTGCCTGTTTAGCATAACAGAGTCAAACCATTTTTGATTCCCACAGAAAACCTTGCACTGTTGGCAGGTCTTTCTGGGGAAATCAAGAGACTAATATGGAAAATTACTGAGCAGGAAGTGAACAAACAGACAAGCATGATGAAATGATGGGTTATCATGCTGGTTCGAAGACCAGAAGCCTCAGCAGGTATAATTACACTGCATCTTTCCCAAGGCACTATTGGCAACTGCAGTAGATGTATACCTCTGCCCACTCTTTCCTTGAAGAGTCCTTCTGTTTCTCTAATCAAAACTGTTGTGTATATCTTGATTTTTTTTTTTTTTTTAGTGGGGGCCCATTTTGGAGATCTAACATTCCCTCACAATTTCTCCTTCCTTGATGAAGAGGATGAGAAATTACTGTTAAGGGGACTTGGACAAAAATTGTGATATAGAAAGAGTTGATATCTGATGTCCTTCCTTCCTGATACTCCCCTTTTAAGAGCCTTTAACTCTTCCCACCTAACTAACCATGAAAGCAAAACATTCCAGATATATGTATGTTTCCTGAGCCAGCACCCTCAGAGTATATCCTGGCTACCCAGGGAGTATCATTGCTATGGAAGCTCCATGGCTTATGAACTGAACAGAATGAAGCTTTTATAAAACTCAAGGCTGAGGCAGGATGGAAATTCCTAATCCTTTCATTTCTAAGTGCCTCACTTCAGAGGCGCATGAATATAAGTTCTATCTCATTGAAACATTTGTCAGAGCAATGGTAGAGTGAACCACGGAGGCATGCCCTTCAGAAAGGAGTTAGTTTTCCACAAGAACTCTGATTGAAATGCGGAATTACTGCTAGGAAACATATCCTGGTATCCTATTGGGTTATGTGGTCAGAAATTAAGACTCTCTTCCCTGCATTCTCAGAAAAGAGTTTGGAAGTCCAAATCATTGGACCCAGCCTGCAGAGTTACATGTCCAAGAGCACATAGTCAGTGGCAGCATTAAATCTGGAAACTTTGTCATTTACTCCAGTTCTGGTGCTTTTCCTTCTGCATTATGCTGCGGCTAACCCCTACAACTGCCTCTAACTCCATGAAAGAAAGTACCTTTTAGATCAAGGATAAAAGAAAGAGGATACTGGATGAAAGTTTAGAAGATCTGGGCTTCCTCATCAGTAAAATAGAACTAACACTTTTCAGGGTGGCTGAGCAAATTAAATGAGATATGGACAAATGTCATCAAAAGTGTAAGGGAGCTGCACATGACAGATGCTTATCAGGTAGGGGTACCTGTATGATTCATTTAGATCGGGTTCACTTCTATTTAACTCTGTGTGTAGTGGCAAGTTTCATTCTGGTCATATACTGTGTTTCAAAAGACAGTTCACACTTCTCTCTCTGCTAATCTAATGCTATCTAACTGGCCCTCAGGCATTCTAGGCTTTCCAAAATCTGACTCAGAGAAAATGCTATAAAATGTTACCTCTCACTCTCCCCAGAGCCTATCACCCCTGGAGAGGGCTTAGGACCTCAAATACAGATTAGAAGCAGCCATTTTATCTTCCCTTTCCCCCTAGTTGTGAATTGAAGAGAAAATTCAAAAGACTTTAAAATGATGGCTTTATCCCAATCAGAATTAAACCCTACTGTTGGTCACTTACTTGTCTGGTTTTGCATCTAAGTGAGCAAAAGTCCTCAGGCTTATAGTGATTCTATGCTGTTCCACACCACTGTCCTTACCTCCTGAAGCTCTTGTAAGTGGTATACTCGTACCTTGAAGGCCTATCTCAACAGTCATCCTTTGGAAAACACCTTCCCAGAGGTCCCCAATCAAGTGACTGATTTCCCACCTTGGGTTTCCCAAAGCATTTGTTTGTATGTTAATTATCATCACCCATTTTATTGTTTGTTTGTTCATATGTCTCTTTTCCCCACCAAATTGAAAGCAACTCTAAATCCAAAACTACATCTTACTCACTTTTATTTCCCCGAAGGCCCATACTCAATGCTGAATAAATGAATGAGCAAACAGATACTTCAGATCATATCTGTGTACCAAGGCAGAACTTTGCTCACTTCGATAAGCTATTTATGGGGAGGCAGAAACATTGGTGACCTTTGTGGTATTTTCCGAGTACTGCCACCATCCATACCATGCCTGGGGTTCCATCACTCTCCTGATGAGCCACTGGAACTTTGACTTCCTATCTTTGTCTCTAGAGATATGAAGAAACTCACCTCCTGTATTTCTCTGATTATTAAGGATAGTGGACTTTCTACCCCATGTAATTTTGACCATTATGCTTATTTAGTCGCATCATGGAGGCAAGTGATATTCATATGGTAAGAGTAGATTCCCTTTAATTGGCCTATTTGCTCTAGTACTCAAGCTCTTAGTGTTATTTGCTATTAACATTTGCATTATAATACCAGATAATCATTGAATTACAGGGTTCATACCAAGCCCCAAAGAGTCCAACAGTGAACAAACTATATAATCAAAAATTTCTCTAATGAAAGACGAAGTTTGTGGTCTGGAGGCGTAAACAACCTCAGTTAATCCCAGGAGGATGGGCAGGAGTAGATTAGGGGTAGGGCCAACCTCAGACTAGTATTTACCAACACTCTTTCTGAAATAGAGAGTGTTTAGCACACAAGTTGGGTCTAAAGTTTAGACTCTAAATAGTGCATTGTTTTCTAGTATTGGGATGAACCAAGAAAAAAAAAAAGAAAAAAAGAAAAAAAAGAATAAAGAAAGATGTTAGAAAACCCAAGACTTTTAAACCAAGATACGGAGGGTTAACTTTATTTTTGGTGAAGTGGAGAATTTTTTGTTTTTATTAATAGTTCATACACCTCAAAAAGTACTGTTTGGAAGAAAGAGGAGAAGCATTTATAGATAGCTATTAGTCAAAACTCTAAGATTCAGATTAATTTAGTAAACATTGACTACGATACAACACATTCTGCAGTAGGCATTGAGTTTCTTAATTACAAAAGTATACCCTTTGGTTAATTCATTATCATAAAATTTGTAATTAAAATGAAGTTAATGAGCTGGAACACCCAGAACACATAGGCTTGGAAGCACTATAGAATAGTCTCAGAATTGTATCTTTTAATTTTTAATTTAATTTTTAATTCTTAGATCCACTGAAAAAAAGTCAAAAGGAAAGATAATTTGAAGTTATCCTAGAAAGACACTGAGTTCTAAAATACCTAGGGGAATCTCAGATTACCCCAGCTCTCTCTACTTTGCAGCATATTTTAGAAAACTGAATGCATATTTCAGGTCACTGGCTTTCAGATTTGAAGTGTACTGTATGCTACTTTTTGTGTAAGTATCATCCATTTTATTTTCTTTGTTGTCTTCATGAGGTCTTAATATTAAAAAGCTTTCCAGATGGCTTTTGGCTTTTAAATAAGAAAAATGGATATGATTTTTTTAATTAAATGTTTTCACTAAAACCCCTTCCCTGTTCTATTCTACTCTATGAACTAATGAGCAAAAAGGATCTCTATTGGTTTTTCCTGCCTTGATCTTAATAATAGCTTGATTTCATTGCTCAATAACTTCAAAGTAAAATAATGTCCTAAAGCTGAAGGGCTTTCTCCTAGTCTATTTCTAACCTCTGGTCTCAAGCTGCCACCATAAAGGCACCCAAAAAGTGTACAAAAGAACATTTCTAATAAATTCAACGCGTGTCAAATTACATTAGGTCTCTCAGATATAAGCGAATGGAGTCTAACTGTAATATATTGCCTTAGTCAGTTTGGGCTACTGTAACAGGATACCACAGGCTGGGTGCCTTAAACAGCAAACAGTTATTTCTTACAGCTCTGGAGGCTGGGGGGTCCAAGATCAAGGTGCCGGCAGATCCAGTGTCTGATGAGGGCCCCCTTCCTGGTTTGCAATTGGTTGTCTTCTTGTTGTATCCTCACACAGTGGAGAGAGAGAAAAAGCAAGCTCTCTCCTGTCTATTCTAATAAGAACACTAATCCCACTCATGAGGGCTCCACCCTCATGACCTAATTACCTCCCAAAGCCCCTACCTCCTAATACCATCACATCCAGGGTTAGGATTTCAATGTATGAATTTGGGAGGATACAAACATTCAGTCCACATCATTGATGGCCTTAGTAAGTCTGAAAAAAGAATGGGCCAGTAGAAGAGGTCTGCATGGATGCCAGGTCCAGGGTTGGCAGTGGTCATCTAGGAATATCCAGATAAAACAGACCTTGAGTCTCAGGGTTTGTTCAGTCCTGTGACATGATAAGTATTCTCTCCACTGAGGTAGGTGTTTCCGCACATTTCCGCTTGGCTTGGATGAAATCGTCCTCGTGATGATGTTCCCTCCCTTTGCTCTGACTCCACATCATGAAGCAGTCTCTGGTGATTGAGTCTTCCTGACATTCTGGTTTGGGGAATGGGGGTAACCTGGTTGGGAAATGAGAGCTCCCCAGGCACTGAAGAGGGAGGTCATCCATTCTGTCTTAATTAATTGGCATTAATTGGCATTCTGATGTATACATCAGTTTCTTGTGAGTCTGTGAGCCAATCAATCTCTCTGAGACCTGTCCATTCTGAGAACTCCCAAGATCCAGTGACTGGGGCAGCAGAGCTTCTAGAGCTTGTACCATGAGAAATACTCCAAAAAAGGCCACTCCGTGGGAGTCTGGGAGGACCAGCCAACTGGCCTTCTTGATGCAGCATCTCTACTCCATTGCTGTCCCCCCTTTAACCCAGAGAGCAAATGATGAGTATTTATTGAGCACCTGCCATATGTCTAACACTATTTTAAGCTGTATCAGATGCAAAAGAGGTATTAGGAATCATCCCTGCCAGAAAACAGGTGAGAAAAGGTATATACACATGAACAATGAATAAATAAGACTCTGTGTATCCATCCATCTATTTCTATCTATAGATAGATATCATAAGCATGTACTAATTCATGTGATCTGTTAATTACAAAATAGGACAGTACCTTAAAAAGTGTCATTTATGTAATATCAATAATAAACACTACATCCAAAGTATCCAAAATACACACTGGACTATTTCTCTAGCAATAGGAACAAATATAATCCAGGTCTGACCTCCTAAAAAAGAAATCAATACTTTTTTAGACCTTATATGCTATCACTGGAAAAAAATCTGGATTTGATTCCAGCTATAAAAACCATGTGTAAATTTAATATCCAGATGTGTAAAGTGGACACCAGAAAATAAGTTTATGGTGTGGAAATATTTAGATACTTTGAACAAGAGTGATACACACTGAGAATTCTGTGGCTTATGAACTAACGTGCTTCCTTTGAAGATGTGACCTTTTGAAGATGTGACACTTTCCCTGCACCAGAATTACATCATCAGAGTCCCCATGATAGTTTCTTAATTTCCTTTACAGTTTAATTGTATCTATGTACAAGATATCTGTATTCTAAAATTATCACCAAGGGCTAAATTCATTTTCCTATAGGCAGAAATCGTATCTTTCATGTACACACTTCTTTCTTAGAATTATATAAGGTATATACTATTATTTTCTGAGACCAGAACCAGGGTTTTATAGATGTGCACCAGCAATCATTCATTCAAGAAACTGTTGTTAGAACCCTACTATTTCCAAGCTCTGTCTTATTGTTTTAAAGATGTGTTTCAAGCTGGAGGGCAGAGGGGAGTTAGAAGCACAATCTTTTTAAGATAGAAACTTTTCTTTCCAGGAAATGAAAATAGTCCAGCTGGCTAAAACCCCCAGATTTTAAAAAGAACTTAGAGACTAGACCTAAATAATTGTTGCAAAAGAGTTTAAACAGAAATGGAGCCTCACAGCAAGTTAGCTGGAAGGGCTGAGTCACATGTGACAACATAACTATTTCTCAAATGCATGCAAACAAGAGTGGGTTCAAACTTTCTCATCTCTCCTCCTAAGATGATAAATTACAAAGAAATAAAGTCAAAACGAGGAAGAGTTTATAGAGGTGGAGCCAGACACTGGTTCTTAAAGAACCACTAGAATTCAGAGAAGCAAAGGGAGTTTAAAAAGCCATTCTAGGGAAAAGGAGAAGGAATAGCTTTGTTGGGTAAAGGCAGAATGCTTCAGGAGATATCAGGAAAACAGTGGCAAATGCCAATAATCTTTTCACTGAACAAAAGTCCCCTTTATGATCAATGTTAGGGTGCATTGCACTGAAGACATGTGTTAGATTGCCAGGGGGGTACAACTGGGGGTCAGGATTTCTTAAGGGGAAGAATTAGCAGCGTAATGCTGGGGCTCAAGGTTTGGCCTTGGGAAGGAAAGAATGCCCTCTTTTTAACTGAACAGTGGTACCATGACCAGAGGACCTGCATTTCACCATGAAAATACAGAAGCATCAAGACAGAGTGAAATGACGTCTCACTCCCACGCACCCATCCTCTTTCATTCTAGAACCAAATACATACTAGGGTGGCATTGCTGGTGAGCCCGCTGGGGTGGGGCCAGCTGTGGAGGGAGGAGAGGAGGGGAGGGGAAGAATAGCTACCTCCAGGTGGAGAGGGAGAGAAGGCCATCCTAGGAGAGCGCATGGGGCGCGAAGTTACTTTGCAAGTTTTCTTTCTTAAGCTGAATGGTGAGCACACAGGTCTTCATTATAGTTTCTTACTCCTTTTAGTCTGTCTAAAAGATTTTAGAATAAGATGTAATTTTTAAAATGTACAGAAACCTTATAACTGTCACCTATATATCCTCAATCAGAATCTGCCTATGGATGTCAACAGAATCACTTTACTAGTAATATAATTCTTAATGATCTCTGCTGATGCAGGACTACCACCCCACCATCAATTTTTTAAAAAAGTCCTTCTGTTTCTGGAAGTCTGTCTTATAAAACCTCACAAATGGTGCATTCACCCACCATGTGCAACCTCCCATGGCTCCTTGCTGCTGGCCCCCTGCCCCAGTGAGGCCCTCGCCCCTCTCTCCCACTGCCCTGGGGTTCACTTGAGACCCTGGGCTCCCATGTCAAAGATGCTGTCTCGTGCCCTTGATACAATCTTTCAAGGTTCCAAAGTGGCCCTGCGTTCGCTTCACTCTTCTGGAATTCCAAAACCATGCTGTGCTCATATAGAGGTAGTGAGGGGGACACTTTCCTCTGCTCCTCTTTGTCACCTGGCCACCAAAGCTTGGCCTAGACTCAGCAAACGCCTTGTGGAAGCAGCTTCCGCTTCTCTGCAGCCCACCCCTGTCTTCAGGGCACAGACATATGGCAATGGGTCTCGGCTCAGGGACCAGTTCCAAGTCATGAAATAGCAGACAACTCTCCAAACCCCCATGCAAATCGGCTCCCTAGGCCTCCCTCACCACACCGTCACACATGCCCAGACGCATCTCAATTCCAGTGGTAGGCACAACTGAACTTGAGGCCGGGCCACCAATCAATTATCCTCCTATTTCAACTCAATGACAGAAAAAACAAATTAACTTGGTCAAGGCCATTATTTGCTCTTTATGAAGCCAGGTGCCCTAATTCACTTATGCAGCACATATTACAGAAGGGCTGATCTCTGCCAGACATTGTGCTAACTGGGGTGAGGGGAGGAGCACAAAAATGGGTAAGACACAGTCCCCCTCCTCAAGGAGCTCACAGCTAGTAATGGGAGATAGAAATATATAAATACACCCTGAGTGCAGTCTAGGACCTTGAACTCTGTGTTGCCTCAAATAGATCATTAGAATTCCCAGGTATTGAAATGCAGGTATATGCTTTCTGAAAGATCTTTTTCTCCTTTCATGAAATCAGATTTTGTGTTTTAAGCAGGAGGTCAAGAAAAATACTACAGAGAGTAACCTGAAAGAGTTGGAAAATGAGCCTCTGGAAAGAGTATGAAGTTCTTTATATTAAGGGTAATTAATAACAACAAAAATAGCTTAACAGATAAATGTTGGAGATAGACTGACTAAGCAACAAATCTGGAGAAGAAAAAATAAACCCCCCTGGATTTAGCACAAAAATTAATGAATGAACTCTATAAGAGATGCTATTATCAACGTGAAAACAATGTTAGGATGTGTTAACAGGAACGTGGCAGGCAGCACTGGGACTTCAGCCAGCCACATTCAGCCTCGGTCAAGCCTTTATTATGTCCAATTTTGGTTTCCCGTTTGAAGAGTTGTTATATTTCAAGCTGATATTAAAAGGATGGAAAATAGGCATTGGCGTTTAGCCTAGAAAAGACGAGACTGAAGGATGACTTAATACCTGTGGCCCTAACAGAGATAAGTGGATTTCTATTTCAGCCACAGGAAGTCTAGTTCAATCACAGAATAAATTGAGCATAAGAGTGATTAAACACTGGGACCTTGATCGTAGGATGTCACCTTAGAAGTATAGTGCTTCAGCTCTGCTGCTTTCAGAATACTCTTCACTCTCCATCTTGCATTAATATTTTTGTACGCATATCTTATCTCCCTTTGGGACTGCCCTTCTTATCTTTGGAGCCCTCCACAGCACTTAACTCCATGACTTGCTTGTAGTAAATATTCAAATAGTGTTAAATAGGGGGAAGATGCTGGGACAGAAACTATATGGCCAACATTATAAGGCAGACAAGAGAGTATAGCAACTCAAGATGTGTTACAGGCCTGGAGTCAGACCAGAGAATAGTTCAGAGAATTGTGTCAGCAAAGGCCATAAAGATTCTCGTGACAGAAGACTAGCAGGAGGGGCAAACGATGACTTTCTATAACAGTACATACATCTCTCCACCCCCCTCCTCCACCCAGCCCACCACACATTCCACAGTGGGAACTACGAAGACTTTATCAAAGACACGATAGGGAAGGAGAGGTGAGGAAAAGACTTTATTGCATGGTAGAAAGCAGAGGAAAGAAAGCAGAGGAGTCTGTAATTTCTGCAAAAGGAGATGTAAAAAGGGAGAAGTATTTCATGAGAAGATTTCTTAGGAAGATCCATTAAAAAGCAGTATCACAGGAAAATACAAAACAATGTAGTTTAAGTGAACATGTTCGGTGCTTTTGGGGGTGGGGAGTGAGGAGGAGGGTGACGCCCTCAGGTGTGGAGGAAAGACTCTAAGGCACCGACCGACCGAGGCAAAGGAGGAAAGAGGTTCAGCCTACAAATATGTAGTTAACCCCTTCCTCTCCGTTCCTGTCCACCCCTTGGTGAGCCGTTGTCTAGGCAAGATCTTTTGCTTCATTCTAAGTGTGTAGAGTCTATGAATCTCTTTATAAGAAAACATTTCTTCAAGATGTTTTAAACATCCCCTTTAAATTACTTGAACGGTTGCCGCTCATGTGAATAGATTTCCTTTGACTTTAAGTTGTGTTTCTGTAGGAGGTGAGTGGCTCTGTGTGTGTCTGTGTGTGTGTGTGTGTGTGTGTGTGTGTGTCTTAAGTGCATTAAGGCAGTACAAGGGGCACTTCCCACATACCTCTCTTTTCCCTAGGGAATTGCTCCAAGGTAAAAGCTATTCTTAAACAACCATTGCAGACCATAAAGTCTGGAAGAGATCATGGAGATCCTACCTCCATGAAGTAAAGTTATTCTTTTAATCATATTTTATTAATAAAAGACCACCCTGTGGTGGGAGCTGTTTCATTCTATAGCACTGACCTCCTTCAAACCTTCCCAGCCCAGAATCTCTTTGATGAAAAATTAAGCAAAGTATCTAGAAATGAAGGGTGCTATCAGTAATTTGAGAGTGGCCCAGACTTCCGTTTCCCCTAGTAAAAGAGGCTGGAAATATCATATGTATGACACCTACTGTCTTGCTGGCCCTGTTGTTCATGGTGCCAATGAATGATCATTACTTCAGTTCTCAGAGACACCAGTTCTGGAAGCTGGACTCTTAGTACCCGTGTCTGTGCTACACAGTGAAAGCACATGTGCCTGCTGGTCTCTGCAGAAACAGACACTGTCCACAAATTACCTTCTGGTATGTTCTTCCTAATTCCTCTCACCTTGCCTCTCCGGCCCCAGGAAGCTGGACCGCAGAAGGCTACCTGGGAGCATTTGCCTACTCCAGCCCTGCTCTCATCTCATGATTTAGTTATCTCCAAATGCATCCAATCTCCTTCTTATTGTCCTTTGTGCTCTCCCTGTTCCCTCCTGGTGTCTGACCCAGGCCCAAAACTCACTCCTCTCTTCACTGTTGTCATGTCAGTACCCTATTAGGTAGCAGGAGTTATGACATCCATTAGTTTTACAAACTGAAGACAGACAGCTACTTCCCAAACACATTACATTAATAACAAGGGGCCAACTACAAGTGTGCATGATTTCCCTCTTTCTATCTTTACAACTAGGAAAATAACTTGGTGGGTATCTTTTATACAGCTGGCCATTCGCATACTTTCAGTGCATGAATGTCAGCATATTAGTGGAAGATTACTAAATTCTTGCTCTCCTCTGTGTGTGTGTGTGTGTGTGTGTGTGTGTGTGTGTGTGTGTGTTGAGCAAGAGAGAGAGTCTGGGCTGGCCTAGAAGAACCACTGAAGTTTTTCCAGGCTACTCCATTTTATGAACTTATTCCAAATATGCCAAAACTATACTTGCCACCTCAGAATTGGAGTGGGGGTGGGAAACAGGGGAAATCAGGAGGTGAAACGTATTCCCAAGGTCAGTTGAGTCCCATAAGCAAATGTATTAGTTTTCTATCACTGCTGTAACGAATAACCACAAACTTGGTGGCTTAAAACAGCACAAACCTATCTATTGTTCTAGAGGTTCAAAGTCCAACACAGGTCTCTCTAGGCTAAAATCAAGATATAGACAGGGCTGCATTGCTTTCTGGAGGCTCTACGGGAGAATCTATTTCCTTGCCTTTCCAGTTTCTAGAAGCTGCCACATTCCTGTACCCCATTCCTCTATCTTCAGCACCAGCAAGGTCATCTCTCTGGCCATTATTCTATAGCCATATCTCTCTCTGACCTCAGCGGGAGAGGTTTATCTCACTTTAAACACCTGTGTGACTAAGACTGAGCACATCTGGATAATCCAGGATAATCTCTCCACCTCAATGCCTTTAACTTAATCACATCTGGAAAATCCCTTTTACCATGTAAAGTAACATATTCACAAGTTCTGGGCATTAGGACATGGATGTCTTTGGGAGGAATATTATTCTGCTTGCCACAGCAAATCACTGAATATTTTAAAAGGAAAAAAATTAAATGGGAAAAATGTGGTAGAAAGAGGAATAGCAAAATGCCTCAATATATGTATCTATCACAGTTTTGGAGCAATAAACTCAAGTCTAGTCAGTGAGTATTTCATTAAAGCCTCTTGTGTGATCTCTATGAGTGTCTCATGCACTTTAAATAGTCAATATATGTTGAGTGATAACATATATAATCAAAGGGATATTTAAAGGTGTATATTCATCATGATATGTAGAGATAATTAATTTTGAAGTTCATTAAACTATATTACTCTATAAACTATGACTTTGAGGACAGCATAGTACTTAAGCAATAAAACAACCAAAATTTTCTAGTTAGTTAAAGTGAAGAGAGGATTTAATCTAACTAAATTAAACTTCTTTAAGTTGAGCACAAGAATGCTTGCTTTGGTTCCTCTCCATGACTTTGGGTGAACTTTTGAAGTGCTCTGCGCCTCTGTGTCCATGTTTGTGATATGAAGCCATAGACCTCAAAGATGTTTTTCATCGTATGAAGGATGTGAATCAATGTGTAAAGTTGATTGTTTCTCCTGCTATTTACCAAAAGAATCATCTTAACCCTACACTGTGGAGATCTGGGTTGTTCTACTTATTTAACAGAAAGCCAGTCCCATAAGTATCTTGGTGCCCCCGCAGCAATCTGTTCATTCCTTGTTAGCGATGAAGAAGCATATTCATAACTCAAGCTTAGATAGAGTGTCATCTCCAGATAGAATCAACACCACCCCCTCCACAGGGGTTGGAATCTGGTTGCTTTCCAAGCTGTTGCTGACCAAGCTCCCTTGCCTGGCCTGGCAGATGAGATCACCACACCAGGGTGCCACGGGGGCAGACCGGGCCCACTGTTGCAACATGTTCCTTTGTCAAGCCGTTGCCCTCATTTCACCAAACACCCTGTATAACACAGCATATCACTGATCCTCTGGCTCTCTTCCCTTTGCCTTTGTATGCATTTTTATATCGTGCATCTTCCCCTGAATAAAAGGGATAATAGGAGTTTCCCAGATTTGATTTCTCAGTGGGAACTGTTTGCTTTGGAAGCCACTGACACCAATGCTAATTGAGAACAGAGCTCAGAACGAGGGCCTGAGAACTGCACCCGGATGAACTTTTTGGTGGGCTGATTTCCGTTGATCTCTTCAGAATTGGATTGTGCATGCAAGTGATACCATGGTCGACTATTTTCCGAAAGGCTGAGCACGTGGATCAGTGTCTTTTCCTTTAACTAGTTCTCTGCCTTAGAAGAATTATTTGTAATTGATCATAGAAAGTCTTCATCATGAAAGCTACTGGGGATCCTGGCCCCTACTGCCCAGTAATAACATTCTGGAAATCACGAAGCAATCTGAGCCGTTTACAATCTAAATCTAAACACGATGGGCCTCTATTAGAGAGATTACAGTAAAAAATAACAATCAGCTCTCTGATGATCCTATGCGAAGGGAAAGGGTGGGGAGGAGTAAATTTGGCAAAGGACAAGCCCAGACTTTCGTCACAGGGACAGACCAAAGTGTTAACACAAAGGGAGAGCCCGGGAGCATCCTGCACTCTGCATTTCAGCCACAGATAACATGGCACCTCCGCGGGCCCGGTCCACGCCCTGACCGCTCAGAGGGTCTCAGCACCTCTGCGCTCGCTCGCAGCCCTTTTCCAGCTGCAGACATGCTCGGGGGATCTGGATCGCAGGGAAGACGCAGCCTGGCCGTGCTCTCCCAGTGAGTGCTCGCTTCACCTCTTCAGTTTTTCTTCTTCTTCTTCTTCTTTAGCATAAAGGAATTGTAAAAAATAAAATAAAATAATTTTTTTTTTTTTTTAGTTGTGGGAGTGGGAGGCGAGAGGAGAAATCAGGAGGCAAAGGAAGGCAGTGAGTGTGTAAATATCAGCCCTGTATGAAACTTTTTGGTCTCAACTTGGTGGTGGTTCTGATTGGTTTTCCTCTGTTCCTTTTTTTTTTCCGTAGTGGTTCTTAGACCATTTGGGGGTGTTTATACCAAAGGCACGGGTTTTCTTATTCCACATACCGATCCACAAAGCATCACGTTTCTAAAGATCTGCTGTTAATTTAGACCTGAGCCCTGTGCTCGGAGTGATGCATCTGCGGGGCTCGGAGACTCTGGCTAAAGCACACATTGCCCAATCCTTAGAGTCAACAGCCCAAAGCCCTTCATACACTGACCATCTGACTGCGACAGAACAAGACCCAGAGCACATGCTATTGATCAGAGAATTGTTCAGATAACAGGCTCCAAAGTTTAGGATCCTGGAATCTTGGAATGTTCAACCTAGAGGGGCCCCTAGGGCTGTTTGCTGCAATCCTCTTCTTCTATAGACGGGAACGGAACCCAGAGGGGCAGCTCCACTTAACCCAAAGCCAGATAACAGTCAGTAGCAGGGAAGCCAGTGTCTTTGTACTTGCAGGCAAGGGCCCTTTTCACGCTGGTGTTTATGAGGTTTGGAAAACTCGCTGGGTCTTGGGAAAAGGTAAGGCACAAGAGTAAGAACACCAGATGGCCTTTCAGTAAATCTGTCCCATTTTTGAGAGTTTTGGCGTCGATTCAGCATGACAGTTGTTGTTCCATTTGTTCCAGCATTTGTGCAACAGCACATCAAATAAACAGCAACTCAATGGGGTCCTAAAAATGGGGTCCACATCCACTATATTAGCAGATCTCTTGGATAACCAGTTTCCCTAAGTGTGATCACTCAAGTGTGAGAGCACAGAGGGGTGTTAGAGGTCATCTATATGGTCCTGTGGTTATCAGACTGGTTGGGGGGCTTTGTTTTTTTTAGCAAATTTACTGTTACAAGGAATCCTGTTACATAAAGGAGATGTTCTGATTAAATAGGTGGTTTTGGATCTAGAGCTTCTCATCCCTGCTGCAGTCCCCAGTCACCCCCGCCCCCATTGCTCACGCCCACCCCACTCCCCATACCTCTCTACCCCACCCCACCCTACCCACTCCGCCAAAACTTCCTTGGAATCCTAGGTCTCCATGGAACTTCAGAAACCCCCATCTTATTTAATACCACCATTTCAGATGAGGAAACTGAGGCACATGGGGTGAAGGGCTTGCCCAGTGTTCACGGCTGGTCAACAATAGAGCCTGGAATGCAGGGCAAAGAGCCCAGTCTGCTGTGTGTGTGTGTGTGTGTGTGTGTGAATTCCTGGTTCTGAGTTTCTTCCCGCTCCATCATGCCCACAGTTCTATCAGTTTACTTTCTCCATGTCTCTCTCACTCTTCTCTAATCACTCTCTCATTTCCTGAATTTCAGCAGTTATCGCCCGCCACCTTGACAATTACAGTTGCCTCCTATCTGGTCCCGGCTTCATTCTCTGTCCTCTTTCTGATCCTGTCCCCTCCCGTCCTCCCACCCCCACCTTTGAAGATAGACCCCACTCTCCTCAACGTGGCACTCAAAGTTCTCCATAGTCTGCCTTTAATATCCCTTCCCATTCTGACCTCCCCCTGCTCCGGCCAAATCAGATCACTCACTGGTCCCCAAACTCATCATGTACAAGCCACCTCCATTCCTTGGCTCACTCTATTTCCTACGTGGAGAACACTCTATGTGCCTCAGTTTCCCCTCTGAAATGGAGACATTAAAAAAGATGGGGGTTTCTGAAGTGTTCCATGGAGACCTAGGATTCCAAGGAAGTTTTGGTGGAGTGGGTAGGGTAAGGTGGGGTAGGGAAGAGATGGGGAGTGGGGGGGGGTAAGCAATGGAGGGTGACTGGGGAGTAGAGTAGGAATGAGGGGCTCTATCTCATTTGTTCCTGACTTCCTTCCTGTCCTTCAAGGCCCAAATCAAATGCTACCTTCCTCCACAAGGCTTCCTCAGCTCTTCTTTTCTCTCCATATCCTTTGTCCACCCTTCTATTATTAACCTTGAACTAAAGTTAGTGGTGAGCATGCCTGTTCCTTCCCTTCCGTTCCCTTCCGTTCCCTTCCCTCCCTTCCCTTCTTTCTTATTTTTTATCCATTAACAGCAGGTAGTAATTTCACCCTTAACCAGATAAGAGGTCCAGTAAAGTCAATCATTTAAAGTCAATCTCTGAACCCAAAAGTGAGCAAAAGTGGCTAGTAGAATGCCAATGCAATATATGGTAATCCACTTGAGGGCAGGAACTATTTTGAAACTTTGAACTTTCAGCTTCCAGCACAGTGCCAATGCTCAAAAAAATATTCTTTAACTTTCCCATTACTGGATAAATCAAACTCAGTTCATCTAAGTTCACACTTTTCATTGGAGTCATTGGAACACACAAAGCTTCTGTGCCTTATGCTTTGGAAGAAGTTTTAGGTTAAATGCCAAAACAGATGCCCAACAAAATGAGTTCTAAATTCCTTTGCATTTGCATTAGATAATTTATCTCAGTTTCATCACCTACAGAGCGAGATTGGCGGTGTTTCTTTTATAAGGTGCATTAAGATTCCTGAGTGCCAGGACCTATTCAGAGCCATGTTATTTTCAGGGGCAATTGTGATTGGCTGTTCAGTTCTTTAGATTTCAAGGTGCTGTTTAATTTGTTCCTGGTAAGATTACTGAGAGATTCTGTCACTTGCAGTGTAATATTTTCACCACTTACTTTCTCATTTTCCCAAAGCCCCGTGAAGTCTTCTTGAGTCAAGATTTTGGGTTTCTTATAAACAGCCATGCTTTTGTCACATTTTGTAACAAATGTGGAAGGGTATATAAATTTTTAAACCATGGAATCAAAGAAACGTAGGAAATTATTTCATTCATCCCACTGTTTTCTGAAGAAACTAAGTTAAAAACATGTCAGGGAAATCAATAATTGGCATAATTGTATAAGATACAGAAGACGTGCACGTAAAAATGTTCAGATTTGTAAAAAGTTTAGGAAAAAATACCTGGTTTATTCAATCTTATTGGGGAATGTAGCATTACAATTTTCCAGCATGCTAAATTAAAAAAAAAAATTGTAATGAAAACTATGTCTTTCCCTTCTTTAAGCTAGATGTTACAATACATTTGAAACACTTCCACATTGCTGAGAATTGTCACTATGAATATAGTGGGTTTTTTTCTCAATAAATTTATTTATTTATGTATTTATTTATTTATGGCTGTGTTGGGTCTTCGTTTCTGTGCGAGGGCTTTCTCCAGTTGCGGCGAGCGGGGGCCACTCTTCATCGCGGTGCGCGGGCCTCTCACTGTCACGGCCTCTCCCGTTGCGGAGCACAGGCTCCAGACGCGCAGGCTCAGTAGTTGTGGCTCACGGGCTCAGTTGCTCCGCGGCATGTGGGATCTTCCCAGACCAGGGCTCGAACCCGTGTCCCCTGCATTGGCAGGCAGACTCTCAACCACTGCGCCACCAGGGAAGCCCTGAATATAGTTGTTTAAATCATGCTGTGAAACAGTGGTATCTCAGTGGATACAATTCTCATCCAGAAATTGTCCAATTATTGTGTGCTGTCCTCTATCTTTTTATTTATTTTATCTCTCCTAATTGCTCTTAATGCATCCAAATCTAGCGGTTCCACTCTGTTTGGATGTAGCCAAGGCTATCAGGAAGCCCCATTTGTTAGAATTGTGTTCAAGGAAAAAGTCAACTGTCTGGGCAGAGGAGCACTCAGGCACCTTCTCTATTACAAAGTAAAGGGCATGTACCTTTTGTGACTGTTGGTTTGTATACCAAACTGGCCATTTTTTGATCACTTTTGGGTTCAAAGATTGGCTTTAAATGATTGACTTTACTGGACCTCTCTTCTGGTTAAGGGTGAAATTACTACTTGCTGTTAATGGATAAATAAATAAGAAAGAATGGCAGAAAAACAGGCAATTGTACT
Organism: Balaenoptera acutorostrata; assembly: GCF_949987535.1. Taxonomy (NCBI): domain Eukaryota; kingdom Metazoa; phylum Chordata; class Mammalia; order Artiodactyla; family Balaenopteridae; genus Balaenoptera; species Balaenoptera acutorostrata. Next base: position 18,946,764 of record NC_080070.1, on the reverse strand, counting down.
TTTCACGTATGGGGCACTCTATAAATGATATTGCTGAATCTCTCCTGCAGTGGTGACTACACCAAATCTTTATGGAGTTGGTCTCGACTTTTTTGCATGTGTCTTACTGGCCACCTGGCCTCAAGCACACGGGCTGAGTGCCTGGTGGCCACAGGCCTGTCTTTCCTTCCTGGTTGAGGCAATTTGCATTGCTCACTCCTCTTTCCCTCTCCTTACCTTTGACCTATTTCTATCCTTGACATGAGCCCTCACTTCATACTGCTTCTCACGTCCCTCCCAGTCCTGCCAAAATGGCTTTGCAGAGGCAGGGCCAGCTGAGGCAAGAGGAATGGGGGCTGGGGAGGTGCTCTTCTGCCATCTGGAGGCCAGTTTGCCCTTGGCATTCCTAGCTGGACCAGCGAGGATGCCTTTATCCCGTAGAAATGCAGCTTCCGTTCTCGCTACTAGCTTCAGATATATCCTGGGTTTTAAAAGGTAGCTGTGGGCTGGCCTAAGATCCCAGCTGCCATGTATAATAATGTTTGAAGTTCCAAAAACCAATTTGCAAATTAAGGTTTTGGAAACAAGCTTTTCATAAACGTAGGACTGCCTGAATTCATTTCCAAGCCTAATTGAATTTTTAAGAGGAGCCTTTAAAAATCTGTAAACCTCACTCATTTCCATGCATTCATTCAACAAATATTCATTGAGGGTTTCCTGTGCCAGTTAGTGCTGCTGGACTAGGCACTAAGAACATAAAAAGGAACAAAACACAGACTCTGGCTTCAAGATTATCTAGTCTTTTAACTTCCCGCCCACTGCAGGAATCTTTCTTCAGCCCTCGCACAGCCATCACCCAACATACGCACATCCCCAGATCCGTCAGGGGCCGTGGCTGCCGTCAGAGCAGCACAGCCGCCCGGTCAGCATTAGCCACATCAGTGTTTCCTGTTTTCTCTTTCCCTCTGACCCTCCGAAAGAAATGCCAGTGTCTTTTAACTTATACTTAAGTATAAACTTAAGTATAATAAACTTAAGTTTATTTTGTGACTCAGTATTTTACATATATATACATACACACGCACAGATCTATTTGAAACAAATATTTCACAAAACAGTGCTCACTCTTGCTATGTACACCCTCTGATATTTTCTTCTTTTCAAGTTGTGCTGTAGATTTTTTTCAGCTTTATTAAGGTATAATCGACAAATAAAATCATAATATATTTAAAATGCACAATGTGATGATCTGATAGATCTGTACATTGTGAAAGGATTCCCATCATTAAGTTAATTAACAAATTCATCACCTCTCATACTTACCTTTTCTTTCTTTTCTGGTAAGAACACTTAAGTTCTACTCTCTTACCATATTTCAGTTATACGATACTGTATCATCAACTATAGTCACTGTGTTATACATTAGATCCTAAGACTTTATTCACCTTATAACTAAAAGTTTGTAGCCTTTTACCAGCCTCTCCCCATTTCCCCCATCTCCAACCCTTGGCAACCACCATTCCAATTTAACTTTTTTTTTAATTCCAAATGTAAGTGATACCATGCAGTATTCGTGTTTCTCTGTCTGGCTTATTTCACTTAGCACAATGCCCTCCATATTCATTCATGTTGTTGCAAACGGCAGAATTTCCTTCTTCTTTTTTTTAAATAATTTTTGTTGGCGTATAGTTGATTTACAATGTTGTGTTAGTTTCAGGTGTCCTTTTTAAAGGTTGAATAATATTCCATATTATTCTGTATATATTATATATGTTATAATATTCCATATTTTATATATATATATATCCATTCATCCATTGATGAACACTTAGGTTGCTTCCATACCTTGGCTATGGTGAGCAATGCTGCAATAACATGAGAGTACAGATATCTCTTTGATACAGTGATTTAGTTTCTTGCCCTCTGATTTTCTATATTTTATATATCATTAAAAAATGCTAGTCATAAACTACTAAGTAGACTTCAGAAGCTGCAAACTGAAGTTTGAAAACGACTGAACATATTACATAATCTTGGTAACCCTGACCACACTGGCTGCCTGCCTCAGGGATCAGCCTGGAAGTTTAAGGAGAGGCTTTTCAGGTGGGAATCAGAGGGTCTGGATTCTGGTCTAGCTCCTTCTCTAATCAGCACTGGGATTTCCAGGAAGCCACTTCATCTCGCTGCAACGCAGCTATAAGATGGAGATGCTCATGCCTGCTCGGTGTAATTTGCAGAGTGTTAAGACCATCCAGTACAATGACGTGCGTTAAAGTATACGGGAAAAAACTAAGTACGTAACAAATGCAAGTTATTATTAAATAGCCTTATTTTTCCCGATTAAAATTTAATATCAGAGGAACAACTTGGAGAGACCATTTGTTCTTTACAGAGTTGTGGAAAGATCCTTGCATGGGCTGTAATATTATGCAACTTCACAAATGAAAATCTGAGTGGCATTTGTTTGTGATGTTGTAACTAGGTTTGTATTTAAGAAGCTCAGTCAGGTCATCCTCTTTCCTCTGCCCTTAAATACTTTTTTCTGGTTGTAAAATCAAGGAAGCAACTAGGTGGTCATTGGGTTTTTAACTCATGAGCCAATTTATGAAGGAGTATGCTTTGCCTGATAGTATCTGCTTTAGCCCACTGGATTTATAAACACTCATTTCCACTGCTATTAAGACTGCTTTTTATTAGAAACACCTGACATTAAATAAAAGTAACCAGTAAAGGAGATAACTTTATTAAGAAGGGTTTAAAACAATAAACTTCTAGAGAAAATATGGTACTTTTCTCACTGATCTTTCACTTTTTCTTTGTAACCTTATTGTAAACCTCATCTCATGCAGACATTGATTAGAATGCTTCTTTCAAGTCTTGATATTCCTATTTAGGGCCTGGTATTTTAGGCTGATATTTTCTATGCTGATTAATTCCTATTTAGGGCCTAACCCACACTAGACATTTGCCTCTTCCAGGCTAGCTCTGCCTGCTACATCAGTTCTCCATGTCTTTTACTTCCATGACTTCTTTCTGATATTTACAAGGAATGTCTACACTCACCTTTTCTAGAACTCGATTCTCCAAATCACTGTACCTTTCACTTTGTATGCAACTGAGATAATATAAAAAATAATATAGTAAAATAAGGACTATATTCACCCCAAGAAGAAGAGAATAAATTTGCCACGTTTCCTCTTTAAAGAGTGAAAACATTCTTTACACAGATCAGCAATACCCTACCAAAGGCCATAGTTCATAATTACCTTGCATAGTTTCCAGAGAAAAGTACATGAAATACATAAAATGTAAGTATTTTTTTCAACCTACCTTTAATATGATTTCATGATATTTATAACTTTTGTGTAATTTCCATAGCTACTTAATGAATTATTCTGATATGCCTAAGAATTGAATTGAAAATAATGGTGTTCACACAACCTTTTAATGAGTAAATTAAGGTCCAAGGTGGCCTAGGTACACTGAACTTTTGGAACAGAAGAGGTGGCTTTAAAGAGGAACTGATCGCTCACCTCTGCCATTTCTCCAGTAGTCTTTCTGGAGCTAAACAGCACTGTTGGCTGGGAAAAAGTGTCTCAATACTCTTTCTACTGACCAGACCCACCTTTCAAAGCACTAAATGGTCCCATTCTTGGCACATGAAAACTAGAGTCGGGTATCCTGACTCCCACATCTGTGTTTAGACCTCGATCATTGCTAAGTGTGTGACTTGAGCAGGTCTCTTAATTTCACTAGGCCTAAGTTTCTTCATATGTGGGGGGAAAAAATTATAGTATCTGTCTTGCAGGTTTAGTGAAAATTAAAAGAATTAGTTATGTGAAGGTGTGTAAACCACAGTGGATGTTTAATCAGTGTTAAATTTTCTACCTTCCCCTTCCCTCTGAGCACTCCCTTTCCTAAAAACCCCAGGAGAGAAATGGCTTGATATCTTACACCAACAAAGCGACTGATGCGGGGGCAAAAGGCAGATGAATTCAGTTTGTGATTGACATGTGTTCAAAAAATCCATCTACTCTAGAAAAATCAGAGGAGCTCTTCATCTCAGATTTTCGTTGCTCCATTTACTTCCTACTTAAAAATGATAACCTATACTGCTGTACTTTGGATAACTCTGAAGTTAAAAGAAATTTGCTAAAAATAGACTTGGGGCAAAATATAAAATTACTACTTTTCCAAATTGGCCTAAACCAGACACATTGTGAAGGAGGATGTAGTAAGAAGTAGGGATTTGTTTGCCAAAGACTTCGATGCCACCAATCTTTAGGTAAGCTTGATAAGTAAGGAGAGTATAAATAAAGAATATTAACTTTGAAATCCAGATAAAGTTGGACCCAAATCCTAGTTGCATCATTTTATTAACTATGTGCCCTTTAGCTAATGACTTAATCTCACTGAGTTTCTTAGTTTATTTGTCTATAAAATGAGGAAAAGATATGTAAAGTAGTTAGCACAGTGCCTGGCACTTAGTAAGTGCTCAAAAAAATATGTGTGGGGTGATTAACAGTGATAATTATTGGCATTAACTGGGTGTCTAGGGGATGAATCTGAGGTAGCTTCCAGGTATTCACAAAAGCATGAGTGACTGTGATGAGTTGTATTAATTTCCTAGGGCTGCCATAACAAAGTACCACAAACTGGGTGGCTTAGAACAACAGAAACTCATTGTCTCTGTCTCACAGTTTTAGAGGCTAGAAGCCTGACATCAAGGTGTCTGCAGGACCATGCTCCCTCTGAATCCTATAGGGAGAGGATTCTTCCTGGCCTTTTCTGGATTCTGGCGGCCCCAGCTGGGGCTTGGTTTGTGGCAGTAGAGCTCCAATGCTTCCATTACTTCACATGACATTCTCCCTATTTCTCTTCACATCATCTTCCCTCTGTCTGCCTCTGTGTCCAAATTTCTCCTTTTTATAAGGATGCCAATCATTTTGGATTGGAGCTCACCCTCATGACCTTATCTTAACTTGATTACATCTTGATTCCAAATAAGGTCACATCCTGAGGTACTGTGGGTCAGGACTTCAACATATTTTTGGAGATGACACAATTTGACCCATTATATTAGCATACAGAGTTCCTAGAATTAAATGCAACAAACCTGGCCCTTTCCTCTACATTTTAAAGTTTGCTGAGGTCTCCATAAGTTGAGCAAACCTTATGCATCCTGGAGAGGCATAATGTGGAAATGGTATTCTGATATGAGTTTGCTGAGTAGTGGATACTTCCTGATCACAAAAGCACAAAAGCTCCTCAGACTCAAGCATCACTGGGGCTTTCTTTTTAACCTCAGTGAGTGAAGGACACCCAGGAAGTATGTACAGTCTCTTCTCACCCCAAGGGAAACAGCCTTGAAGTCAGAGATTGAACCATCTCAGGCCTATGCAAGTTAGTATTACGGGAAAGACTTACTTTCCACTTACTCTCCCTCCCTGGTATACATTTTTTAATTTCTGACCTTACTCAAACATTCAGTTTGCCCCTGGGAAACATTACAAATCTGACTCTCTTAGATCTGAAGACTTGCAGGTTGGGAGGGAGACCCTGTAAAACATTCCCTCCACCTAGAAGCTTAAGAAGTCTAGTTTTATGAGCCCACCTAGAGCTACAGGTAAATCTCAAACCAAGATCCTCAGGTAACAGAGGAGCAAAAGGAACACAGCAAAGGTGAAAACTGAACATATGAGGGAGTAAAATTATAAGTTACAACAGAAGGCATCTTAATAAATCAGATGGGCTACTAGTTCAATGTAATGAACCACTCACCTAAATAAACAGTAAAAGGTGCTAATAATTGTCGAAAAAAAATTATTAGCAAAGTAGAACCATTTGATCCTTAAATTGAGTACTGTATTAGTTTCCTAGGGCTGCTGTAACAACGTACTACATACTGGGTGCCTTAAACTAACAGGCAGGGTTGTTTCCTTCTGAGGGCTGTAAGGGAGAATCTGTCCCAGGCCTCTCTCCTAGCTTCTCTTAGTTTGACTGTCCTTGGCATGCAGATCCATCACTCCAATCCTCTGTATTCACATGACATTCTCTCTGTGTTTCTTGACATAGTCTACCTTCCATGCATGTCTGTTTCTATGTCCAGATTTCCTCCTTTTTATAAGGACACCGGTCCTATTGGATGAGGGCCCACCCTAATGACCCATCATAACTTGATTACCTCTGTAAAGGCCTTATTTCCAAATAAGAACACCTTCTGAGGTCCTGGGGATTAGGTGATCAACCAACCAATCATTTTTAGAGGACACACTTCAACCCATAACAAGTACTGAAAGATTTAAAATACTCTAATGTGACATTGCATAGTTTAATTCATAAGCAATAAGTGGGATAATTTTCTAGTACAATTAAAATGCCAGCTGACTGAAGGATATGGGGGCAGTGCCAGGCCATCTGTCTAAAGCCATTCCAGTGACACTCAGAACCAACCTCCATGCGTAGAGTTCTGAACCATCAATTCTCCACTAAGTTTGGGTGTTAAGCCAGCCCCAAAGAAGAATAGAAAAGGGGATTATCCTCTTCCACTGGGACACGAGTGTTTTCTGGCATAGGAAGATAAAGCTGTCTGATGGTAAATTTCCATCCACATTTTAATGAGAAGTGACATGGGCTAAGAGAGAGACAGAGAAAATGAGAGATAAAGGGCATTCCATTTATTGCACATTTATTGCACATTTTTAGCCACTACTCTTCCTCTCCACACTCCAGTGCTCAAAAAAGACAGAGACAGGGTAGTCAACAGAGGAGGAATAAGGGAATACCAACAAAAGAATTTTTTCCTATATTTGTTCTGCATGTCTCAGCCTTCTCTGGTGTTAATATTCTCAATGAAAATGAGTTTAAGATCCTTGAGTTAGAAAAATGTTTCTGCCCAGTTCTCCCCTTCATGCTTGGAAACAGCAGCATACCTTAGAAGACATATAAGCACAGAACCTATTTCCCATATGATGATGAGGAGGAAGAGAATAATAATAGTAACAATAATAATAATAATGGTTAACACTCATACAGTACTTACAATGTACCAAGCACTGTACTAGTACTTTACAAATATGAGTTTATTTAATTCTTCAACAGCACTACAAGTTAAGCACCATTGTCTCCATTTTACAGATGAGGAAAATGAGGCCAGAGAGGTTGATTCGCCAGCCCACTTCCTCCCTGTGTGGGTGTGTAATGGCTGGCTCCTGGTGGCTCCCTTGCTTTCTCCAGCTAACACTTAACGGATGTTATTCCCAGCCTGTGCTTTCACGGCTCTAACCTCTGGTCTTTGAGTGGGAGAATCTGGCAGCAATTGTAATATGACATCAGATCCTGCTTGATGAGCAAGCTTCTCCTCCTGGTGGAGCAGGGCTGGACAGGGTGAGAGGAGTGGTCTAGTGAGGGTCTTTGATCTTTCATGACTCTACCTTAAATAACCAGCCCAGGGGACTACATATAGCTTTAAGGGCCCTACAAAGAGGCAATGAGTGTACCTTTCCCCCACAGTGGAAAGGTATTTCCATAAAATTGGCAACTCCTCTCATTTCACTGTTATTAATAATCACATGGCTTTCTTATGCCAATTTAAAGAAATAAACTCTTCGAATAATTCTGAACTTCTCCATATCTTAACTTCTAAATCCTGCCCCGTCCAAGTTAGAGAACTGAGTCCTGGAAAGAAAGGGATGTACTATGTCGTTGTTGTGCAAAGAACCCAGACTTTGGGGCCAGCCAGATGCAAGTTAAGATCCTATGTGTATGGTCCTGGGCAAGTTACTCAACTTCTCTGTGCCCGGTTTGTTCCTCTAGACTGTAAAATAAGAACCATCGTGTCTATTCAGTGCTATTGTAAGGATTAGATGGAATGCATCCTGCCCATTGCCTGACACCTAGTCAGTACAGGCAGATCTCATTTTACTGTGCTTCGCTTTATTGAGCTTCACAGATACTGCGTTTTTTACAAGTTGAAGGTTTATGGCAACGTTGAGTTGAGCAAGTCTATTGGTGCCATTTAATCAACAGCATTTGCTCACTTCTTATCTCTGTGTCACACTTCGGTAATTCTTGCAATATTTCAAACTTTTTCATTATCACTATATTTGTTATAGAGATCTGTGATCAGTGATCTTTGATATTACTATTATAATTTTTTGGCATTGTTAGCAATAAGGCATTTTTAATTAAGGTACATAAATTGTTTTTTAGACATAATGCTATTGCACACTTAATAGACTACAATATAGTGTAAACATAACTTTTACGTGCACTGGGAAGCCCCCAAATTTGTGTAAGCCCCAAAATTTGTGTATCTCGTTTTATTGTGATATTTGCTGTATTTCGGTGGTCTGGAACTGAACCTGCAGTATCTCCGAGGTATGCCTGGACTGCACAAATGGGAATTATCACCATTGAATAAGCTTCCTCATTTTTTTTTAAACAATCTCTATGTTTGCTTCACTCATTCAAAGTCAAGGCTGGCTGGTCTAGTACATTCCTCTTTTTTTGACACCAATGTTATTATTTCAAATGGACAATGGCTATTGTATTTAGATTATTAGTCTTAGAAATGTTAAACTTACAACTTTAACACAGAGTCAAATTTAGCAGAGTTGGTTGTTAGCAGCAGCCCAACCCCAGAGGACAAAGTGATTCCTGAGGCCTCCTGCAGTCTCCCAGGGGCCTAAACACCTTTTGTTTAAAGGTCCTTGGGGGAACTTGAAGACCTAAACTCTCTCTGGTAGGCTTCAGAGCTTCATCTGAGCAGAACACCACAGTTCTATGACTTCTCTGAGATGGAAGAGAGCATCAATCAGAAAAGTCCAAAATTGTAATGATGTCCTGACTCTGAATATAAGTCACTCAGCTTCTCTGAGCCTATTTCCTCAACTTTGAAACAGGAATGATAGTATTGTCTGCCTCACTGGCATTCTAAAGATAAAATTAGAGCATGTACATGATGGAAGTGTTTTATAAACTCTAGAAAGTTAGAATTGTGATTCAAATTATTGTTTGGATGGATCTGAGTTTCTGAGTTGGCTCTGAAAACAGCTTAGCCACTAAACAGGATGGGATTAACAGGACAGCCCTGCTGACACAGATCATAACAGGACGGCATCTCATTCTGACTTGGAAGCTGCTCCCAGTTGTACTAATATCATAGCAAAAAAGCTTGGTTTAAGCAGTGGAAGATTGTGAACAAAGGAAGAAGGTGGTTAGCTAGGTAGGACAAGGGTCAGAGCATGGAGAGGGGACCCCTGTAGACAGGTGAGAAGCAGAAAGACAGAAGGGGGGGCAGGGCTTTTATTTTGCTTCAGGTTCAAAAGAAAGCAAATGATATCTGTAGGTTCAGGTGTATGCTTAGAACTGGGACAGACCATCCAAGCCCAGCCCTTCTTAACCTTAAGACCAGATACTCACTGATTATACATATTCAACACCCTGGAAGCATTCAACTTAAAATTTCCTTGACTTCATTACTAAGTTTCAAAAATACCCTTCCAAAAAAATGCATTAAAAAAAACTATTAGGATTGTGTTTTTTTGGTTTGGTCTTAAAAAAAATTTTTTTTTTTCATCCAAAACCATAATTGTGGCCTACCAAGATAGATTCTTCTCCCATACAGCGAGGATTTAATTTTTCCAGTCCCCTCCCTCAGTGCCTGTTACCCTCTGCTCATTTCTGATGAACTGCACATGTTGTAGAAGCCACTCTGGGACTCAGACACGAGCAGTCTCCCTCGCCACTGCCAGTGTCCTAATAAGGGAATGAAGGAGCTCCTATTGGTGAGGTAAGAGGAGTCAGGCGGCGGATGATATTTTTGCTGATTGGGGAGGATAAGGTGTGGTTTGGCAGGTACCTCGTTGGTTTGGCTGTGGCTCCCGAACTAGTTTTTTTTCTCTTTTTACAGTTTGAATTCTGTGAAACAGACACTAAGAATTGTTTTCTCGCTTAAAGCTTAGCTGAGCTTTAAGAGTATCATCTTGACACAGACCATCCACGATGGAGGAAAGATGGGAATGTGGAGTGAAGTGAAGTTTTCATCCTGAAAGGAGGTTGAGGGGCTGCCACCAGAAGGAAGGTGACCTCAGACTCAGTCAGATTTGGTCATGGAGAGAACAAGGGGTAGACCGTTCAGTGTATTTAACCAATGTTTAATAAGTTTAAAAATTTATCTGCACAAAAATATCAACTTTCACTTTCTGCTTGCCAATATTGATGTACCCTAATTTTAAAAAATAAAAGAAACAAAATGACTGTTTAGGATCATAAGGACAAGTGGCCTCATCTATTTCCACTCTGATCTCTAAATACTTGCCCATGACTCCTCTGTCCACTGTTTTCGGAATGTCTCTACGCTGCCTTTTAACGTGACTGCATCTGGCCCGAACTGTTCCTCAGTCACTCATTATGAATCAGTATTTCTCAACCTGGCTGCAGACTGGAATCACTTGGGGAGCTTTAATGCCTGGATTATACCCACAGCGGGTCTGATTTAATTGATCTGGGGCACAGCTTGGGCAGAAGGATTTTTAAAAGTTCCCCCAGATGATTCTAACGTGTAGCCAAGATTGAGAACTACTGCTCTGGATGCATCCTCTGTTGTATCATCCAGCTCCCGGTGGGCAGGGCCAGCCTCTTTCTCTTTCTGACGTTTTGAAACCTTTAAAGAAAATACAATATGTATATGAAACGAGTTAGACAGGTTTATTCTCAGGTTGGTAAATTCAGTTCGGTTGTTTTAAACCTAACAGCAGAGAATTGTGCTTTCAACCAAAATCTACTTCTAGACACATGGGTATTATTTGAACTTTATTTTCCATGCATGTAAAGAGTGAAATTCTCTGCCAGCTAGTCGAAAAACAGTGATTCCATTTCAAAGGCATAATAATAATAATGAAGTTAAATTTTTAATGTTTTAATGTTTTCTCTGTGTTCATGCAAGCTATTCATCTCTTGATATTTAATTTAGTTAGTAAATGCTTCTTCATTTGACTTTTCTTTTGATATTAACCCAACTTCACATCCTGAAACTGTGAAATTGCTATCTGTAGCAAGGATAGGATGATATGACTGAGGAATTTTTAAAAAGTATTTTAAACCATCCATCTTTGAAAATAAGAAAATCTGAGAGTGTAGTACCAACATGGGGAGAAGTTTTGAATTTTGGAAGAGTGATGGATAAATCAGATGTCCAGAATAACTTATTACTCTCAACTTCCTCACTGGAAATTTCATTACCAAAGAAGAAAGGTCATTTAGAAATTCAGGAGAACAGGCTGAGCTAGGAATATAAATTAGAAAATCATCACCTAAAAATTGACTAACAAGTAATAAACATAGATGGGATTACCCAAGGCAAGTATGCTGAGTAAGAAAAGACTAGCCCTGAGGAAGACACAAAGGAAACTACAAAATAAACGGTAGGCAGAGAATTTCACAAAGGAAGGTATGCACAACAGTGTCAAAGACCTCTGTGAGGTCAAATAAAATGCGGTCTGAAAAGGGCCATTGTACACTTTGTTCCAAAGTGTAGCTCTAGAGAGCACAAGCCCATAATACAATGTTATTGGGGGTTATGGCTACTAACATTTGGATCAAAAATAGTCAACCTAGTGTTCTGAGACATTCAGTAACCAAATTGAACTGTTATTTTTTGTTCACTTTTTGGATATTTTTATCAGTTGGGCAAGTGGTTAAGATGTCTGGAGATAAAATAAAATCACTTCAGTACATACTCCTGGATACATCCCTAGGTGAGTTTAGGTTAGCTACAAAGTAGATTAAACTAATTTAGAAACCTAACTCTGAAACTAGAAGTAAAAATGACAAGACTGCCCATGATACAGTGAAATTAGCTATTTTTGGTTATCTTAATGATTTACCCCATGAATTACAGAATCTGTTTTGACTAGAGCACATGAAAATATTTCTAAAGGACCAGCTAAGTCAAACTTGCTTAGTTTACTTACTTGTACTGAATTATTTTTGCTTTCCACAGACATTGCAGAAGGCCCAAACCAATAATAGGCTTGACAGTGAGAGTAGAGAGAATATAGGGGGATATAAGGACTTTATAAGGGTTGATGATCCAAGAGAGAGTTATGGGGGGAAAGGCATGCACCAGAGTAACAGGAAAACAAAGAGTTTCTGCTCTGTTCATGAGCCACACCAAGGCCAATCATGTGACAGGAACAGAGACAGGCTGATGGCAGGTGTGCAGGTGCACTTACTCACGCACACATAAGCTCTTGAAGCAGGCCAGGATCCACAAACAGACTAGAAAACACTGGTTGACCCAGTTTGACTTTAGTCCCTGATTATTGACTATATTCAAAAGTCAAATATCTTTCTTGTCCATAACCATTTGGTTCTTCTTACCCAGGAAAACATACATTTTCCAGCTCTAAACTCAAGGGGACTTTCTGTAAGTAGTAGCAACATAATGCCATCTACACAGAAAATAGCATTCAAATGAGAAACAAATTTACAATAAATGCATTAAAACTTTGGCATCTTTGGCCAGTGAGCTAAATTTTCCAGGTACCTACCCACAGAGACGCTGGCAAGATGGCTTTGACTAGTAACTGTTTCCAACTTCCGGTGGGAAGGAATTGAGAGAAATGTGAGGTATTGACGTTCTACCTCCTGTATTTTTTGCTAACCCTCTTCTATCTCCAAGCAGAGCCTGGAAGCTGCCACTAGCACTCCCAGGTCGGATTAATATGGCTCTGTTCCATCACTTCGTAGTGTTGAGGTTCAGACTTGAGAGGTCCTTTCTTCCCATGGTGAATGATCAGGCTTCAGCTCCTGGGACTCATGGTCAGAGCAAGGCCCATGGCTAGTGCAGTATGGCCGTGGGCACAGCCAGGTTTCCTGACTCATATTCACAAGCCGGTGTGGAGTGCTGCCTTCTTGGAGACTTACAAAGCTTCTGAATGACTGTGTGTGTACGCCACACACTTGCCTTTGGGACATCATTTGGGGGTGGCTTCTCCCACTGACAATGCTCTAATAACTTTAAATGTCATTTTCTCAGTAAATACTCCTGCGCCTAATATAGAATTGTTGGCCTTTCCCTATTCACTAAACTGAGTCACATTTCATTGATCTGTCCTTTAGGGAAGCATTGTTGTCCTATATTTGACACTATGACTTTTTTTTTTTTAATTTATTTTTGGCTGCGTTGGGTCTTCGTTGCTGCACACGGGCTTTCTCTAGTTGTGGCGAGTGGGGTCTACTCTTTGTTTTGGTGCGTGGGCTTCTCATTGCAGTGGCTTCTCTTGCTGTGGAACACGGGCTCTAGGCATGTGGGCTTCAGTAGTTGTGGCACGTGGGTTCAGTAGTTGTGGCTCACGGGCTCTAGAGCGCAGGCTCAGTAGTTGTGGTGCACGGGCTTCATTGCTCCGTGGCATGTGGGATTTTCTTGGACCAGGGCTCGAACCCGTGTCCCCTGCACTGGCAGGCGGATTCTTAACCACTGTGCCACCAGGGAAGCCCCAACACTAAGACTTTTAAATGGCTTCATGTTGACCTATTTGCCCTTTCCATATCTGTTTCAGTTAAATCCATATGAACTTAGGCAGTTCACCTCATATCCAGGGAACTGAATTAGCCTTCATCATTGTTAATTAGCCATTGCTCGGTGTCTTATGCCATATGCCTTTCCTGAATTCATTACTAAAAATACTTATCAAATACCTACAAACACGTTGGGGAGGAGGGCTAAAAATATGTATAAAACATGACTCTTGATTTCAACAGATATGACATAGTATGAGAGATAGGATGATACACAAATAACAATAAGGCAATATTGGGCTTCCCTGGTGGCGCAGTGGTTGAGAATCTGCCTGCTAATGCAGGGGACACGGGTTCGAGCCCTGGTCTGGGAAGATCCCACATGCCGCGGAGCAGCTGGGCCCGTGAGCCACAATTGCTGAGCCTGCGCGTCTGGAGCCTGTGCCCCGCGACGGGAGGGGCCGCGATAGAGAAAGGCCCGCGCACCGCGATGAAGAGCGGTCCCCGCACCGCGATGAAGAGTGGCCCCCGCTTGCCGCAACTGGAGAAAGCCCTCGCACGAACCGAAGACCCAACACAGCCAAAAATAAATAAATAAATAAATAAATAAATAAGAAAATCCTTTAAAAAAAAAAAAAATAAGGCAATATTGACAAATATCTGGAACAACAGCAACGATTTCACAGGAGGGAAAGAGTTCCTTCCAGTTGACCTTCATTACGACTGGTAAGACCTCACACAGGTTTGAGCTGGCCATGAGGGATAGAGAAGAGCCCTCTAGGTAAAAATGGAGAGGAGGGAGGAGCACGGTCAAAGAAAAGAAGGCAAGAGAGTATAAATGAAGTTAAACTAATAGGAAATGAAGCATTACTGATGCTTATTATGCTTTCTGGCCCTGGCATCTTCACTAAGTCCATATTTCCGACCATGTGTGACTGGTCCTGAGGGAAGAGCAGGAGTTCCGCCCCCAGAGGGGAGGGCGGCCCCTGTCCTTTCACATCCTTGCAGTTTACTTGTAACTGGGTAAGTGCATATACCGATGGTATAGCTTATCTAGTTTAAAGTAAACTAACCTTCATGAAATGGACTCAGGTTTCTGGACTTGAAAGGATTTCTGCAGAAACTGCAGGTTGAAGGGAACACTGACCACATGAGCCCAGGGAGGCTCTGAGAACGCGGTGGAGCTGTCACTAATGCTGTGAGTGTGTATGAGCGCTTAGCTTCTGAGCCACGCGCTTCACCTGTGCCTTTCAGCAAAGGAGAGCTGTCCACAAAGAGCGGGGAATAGAACTGCTTTTTAGAAGAAACTCATGCAGCAGAGAGATCTTTCGGGAAATGACCCCATTGCTTTGTGATTTTTTTTTTTTTTTTTTTTGTCCAAACAGATGTAAACATGTAACCTACCTAAGAGTACTGATCTTCACACCTCACCTTGGAACCAACATTTTCTTATCTATTTAAAAATCTCCCAAGTAAAACATCTCAGTGGAGATGTTTATTAAAAATGTAAAACTGCCTTTGGATGACTCTGAACGAACAACTAGTTGATATCAGGACAGACATAAATTTCCTAAAGTTTACAGAAAACTGCATGGTTGGTGGGGCAGATTGGCTGTATTAGTATCATGCTTCAAATGCCAAGCCAATGATGTGTTCTTTCCACTTGTCTCTACATATCTTTTAGGGGCTTTTTTAAAAAATTAAGTTATTACTGTCATTTAAAACCAAATTTCAAAATAAATTGAACTTATAACCAGATTTTCAAATTACTTATCTCAGTGTGTTAAACTAAGAGTTTTCACAAAAGATTTTATGAACATTAATAAATTAAACTTACTTTAAATATGTTTTGTTTTGTTGTCATATCTTTTTCCTGTGTTAGAAATCTATAAACATTTAAACAGCACTACATGTATATAATTTATAAATAAGTTACTATATATGTGTATATGTGTGTATATATATACATATATGTGCATATATGTGTGTGTATATATATATATATATATATATATATACATATATATATATGCTTAAATTTTTTCACTGATAGTAACACTATAAAAAAATTTCAGGACCTTTGGCTGAGATCAGGGATCAGCAAACTTTTTTTGTAAAGGACTAGATGGTATATATTTTCAAATTTGTGGGAAATACACTCTCTGTCATAATTACTCGACTCTGACATTAAAGGGTGAAAGCAGCCATAGACAATCCGGGAATGACTATGTTCCAACAAAACTTTATTTACAACAACAGAATGTGGGCCAGATTCGGCCCTTGAGCCATAGTTTGCCAATCCCTGGTTTAGATGACTGGAGCTCTTTGTTAATCTACAGAACACCCTAAGAAAGCTGATACAGTGTCATAGGTTAGAAAGAAAACAAGTATGGGATCTAAAGACCTGGGTCTAGTCCTGATTTTGTAGTTGCTTGAGTCACTTCACCTCTTCAACCCCAGGTCACCATGTGTAGCATGGATTGAAAATAACCTCCAAAATTCCTTCTAGTTTAATGATTCTGTTGTTTTACTATCTTGCCAGCTTGCCACAGTGGTGGATTGCACCTGGGATCTGATTAACAAGCAGAATAAGTAAAAATT
Source organism: Balaenoptera acutorostrata (assembly GCF_949987535.1). Lineage (NCBI taxonomy): Eukaryota > Metazoa > Chordata > Mammalia > Artiodactyla > Balaenopteridae > Balaenoptera > Balaenoptera acutorostrata. The sequence continues at coordinate 18,930,660 of NC_080070.1, read as the reverse complement.
TGATTTACTCTATGTGGGCAAAGTGAGTACAAGACAGTGGAGAATAAAAAAGGACAAAATGCCACTCTGAAAAATTGGAAATCACAGCTTATTGCTCTTGAAGGATCCTCCACAGTGCTTCTGTTCTAAATGATCGTAGGATTTGCTCAACTGAAGTCTCCTCTTGCAGCTAAGATTTATGGAGCCCTTGATATTGGGTAGCTAGCCCTTTATTTCTCAGGGAAAGCTGCAGAGTGACATGAAACACCTGGAGTGGAGACTGAAACTAGAAAATCCTCCCTGTGTGTTTCTGTAGGGCCACCGCAATGGAAGGAGCACCCCTCTTAAGCTTTGTAAAATGGTTGGTTTACTCTTCCAGTTACTGGAAGCTGTCCTTCTGTATGTGCCAAGCACAACTGGAGCCTCACTAATACCTTTCACGTACTCCAAGCACCGGCCAGACTGGATTGTTTGCTTTCTCATGTCCATATTTCCTGACTCTGCAGCCTTGCTATTGGAGCTCTCTGTATGTGGAAAGATCCTCTTCTGTCCCCCCGGCCCCAATCCTAAAAGATCTAGCTCAGGTACCACTTTCTCCACGAAGCCTTCTCTGATCCCTTAGCTGGAATCGTCTTCTTCCTCCTCTAAACTTTAGATCACTTTATCAACATCTCCTATGATATTTACCGCATTCTATCTATTATTATGTTCTTACACCTGTCTTAGCTTCCCTACCAGATTATAAACTCTTTTCAGGGTTTTCACCTTAGCTTCCACCCTCAGTGGCTTGAATGGAGTAAATACTCAATAAATGTGTGTTGGATGAATGCATTAATTCCAGTCACCTAGGTGTCAATTTGCGTGTTAGAGTAGCATTACCAACCAGCACCCAATTCTGTAAGTTAAGAAGCCACATTCATACCTGGCACATCGGCCACCAGCACCTCCTCAGAATCTAGGCTGTTCAGAGCCCATCACTCTGATGTCCCACTTGAATTTAACTGTCCTCCCTTCAAAGTCTAGGTGCTACGGGGATCAGTGGTTTGGTTGTAGAGAGGAATATACACAAGATCAGAAACCGATAAACCAATGCCAGTGCTGTAACTTTGTAATTTATAACTAGAAAAAAATATTTTTAGAGTAAAGTCAGTTATCTCCCCTACTGAAGCAGTGCCTCCTGTACCAGGTAACAATTTTAAAGAACTAGTGACTGTATTGGTTTATACTCTATTGTTGGGGTGTCGATCTGCTGGTGCAGGACAGGTACCTCAAGCAATTTAAGTGCTATCTAAGAATGTCTCTAATGCCCATGTTTCTCTCTCTCAGAGCCCCGGCTGTCTGATTCTTCAGCTGTCGGTGATCTAATTCAGTTAACACACACACAAATGTGGGAGCTTAGTTATTTAATATTACTTTATCTGTTTAAATGTTCACATTTTTATAGGGGTCTTCTATTAACTTTAACTATGGAGGTCTTTATTTGGTTTGGTTTGGTTTGGTCAGGCTGGCTGTTTACCAAATCACAACAAATAGGTATCTGCTTTATTCCTTCCACATGGAGCAGGCCCCATCGTAGGAAAGGTTTCTGTTGACTTAGGAAGATGATCCACCAAGTGCAGAGCAGAGTCCTTGACTTCTTTTCATAACAGTAGGGAGGTTGGACCCATTAACAGCCATTGGCTCCCAAGTCCCCTACAAGAATAAATGTTCTTCACATAGGTCCAAAGTTCAGGATTTGGCCTTTCATTTTTCCATTTCCTGTCTCTATTCAAGGTTTGTCTTTCTACTTGCTACCACTTGTAAACAAAACTCTGCAGTTCTAGCTATGAGCCAGCTGGATGTTAGGTAAGGTTGTGTAATACCGCTGGAGTTGGGGAGGTAGTAATCACCCCAAAATATGCTTTCTTGTTAGAATAACGGTCCCATCACTCACCACAGTTGCTGGAAACAATGCTCCAGTGTCATATCTATCAGTATATTTGAGCTTTCTGTTTCTGAAGGAGAGAGGAAGGACAAAAGCGGGGGTGGGGTGGGGGGGAATGATGGGAGGCCATGCCACCCCAAGGGAAATGGAGCCAAAAGAGCACTGGGAGAGAGGAAATGAATACTAAATCTTTTTCCAATTAAGAAAAATGAGAGTGGAAGCAGGAAAGCTCCAGAGGGCACTTTTGAGGGAGGAGAAGATCATAAAAGGCCTGTTATGAAAATCCATTACCCATAAATTTCCCTGCATTAAGCACTGCCTGTGTAGAGAGGATGCTGAGAATCCTCTCAGCTGACATAGGACATGTGACTTCAGTTAGCAGTACCCACATGCCATGTACCATTTCCGTCAGCATGTCTGAAATACCGCTTTCCCTTACAGGAATTCCTTCTAATTAGTCACAGGTTCATAATCTCCACTTAAGGACATCTTGTTTTTGTTTTCCCAATCACTTTGTTTCTTTTGTCCAGTGTTTAGCAATGTGATAGCAGTACCATAATTCAAAGCCCCACCACGTGAAATTATGAACCTTTGTACTGCATCACACAAATATTTCAAATTTGGGGGTAATATTTTAATTTCTAGATCACACTAAGTATAAGACTCATCTAAAATGATTTCATTTTTTTACATTTGAAGATGGCAATGGAAGTTTCTGTTTCTAGGAGATTGTCTTTGACTGTGAAAAGAATCTGCTTGTTTATATATCTGTGGTCAGATGCAGTTGCATCCAAGTCGGCCGCTGGACATGTGGAGGTTTACCTGCACCCCGCTCTAAGGCAGTGTTTTTCATCAGCCGTATATCCATGTTCAGACCTACGTGCAAGAGAAAGAACTGGCAGAATGCAGCATTGCCAGTCATAGGCACCCAGGTCTGATGAATTGTTTTATCATGTTTTACTTGAAAATAAATTACTTAAGCCCAAGGTTCATTGTCCACATCTACTATGCACATTAAACCAAGATTGTCCTTTAATAGATACAACAGTCAGAAAACAACCCCAAATCAGATTTTACTTTTGAATGACAACATTTTTAAAAGCCCAAGTTTATTAATGATCATATTTTATTTAAGTTTCTTATTAGACAAAGAATCCTAGGTTGGGGATGAAGAAAAGGTAATGTTTATGAAAACATAGGTAGTAATTTGGGTTTATCCTGTATCAGCCACATTTTATACCAGTTGAATTTCAAATCAGAGTTAAAGGAGAGGAAAGTTTGGTTACTTTATTTTAATTATCTTACTAGCCACTTAAACATTTCTCTTACGCCTTGTCATTCATTTCAAATCAAAGCTTAACTTGACTTATCAAGTGAGGAGTAAAATATATCTTCTCCATCATCAGTCTTCTCTTTCCATATCTACACTTTCTAAACATTTATAAATTAAAAACTGAACTGTTTGTATCTGACCAAGCTTATCGTTTGAATAGGGTGGGATAGTGGGAGTGGTGCAAATTCGGTCCTGTTTGTGACAGAACAAATAGATTTTAGTTTATCTCAGGAAACTGCCATGGAATTATCCCTCCAAAATCTGTGTTTAGTAGATTTGACAGATGCATTATTCCTTTAAAAAATAAATGTGAAAAAATAACAATTCAGTAAGAAATAATCCAGATTCTATTCATTTCATTTCTACTGAATATCTATGGACTTTAAAAAAGAACACGGCACCAGTTGAATAAAAAGTTAGACATTTATCTCATCCAAACTATAATCTCAAGAAATGTTTGGGAAATCCTGTATCTCCTCTGTCATTATAAACTACAGCTATTCATATAAACATAGATGAATCGCAAAAGCATAATGTAGGGTGAAAGAAACTAATCACAGAATGCATATAGTATGATTCTATAAAGTTCAAGAAGGCAAAACTAAAAAATGAATTGTTTAGGAATGCATCCCTTGGGGATAAAACTACAAAGAAAAGCAAGAGAACAATTAAAATTCAGGTTAGAGGTTATTTGGAGGCATTTAAAAAGAGATAGGAATGGGGTTGAGGAAGGGCACATAAGGATCTTCAAAGTGCTGGTGCTATTTAAGCTGGGTAGTAGGTACTTGGGTGTTTGGTTCATTATTCTTCTTTTACGTGGTGGTATACTATACACTCATTCATAGGTACAATATATTTCATGCTAAACGTCTTTTTAATTTAAAATACTGACCCGAAACAGTTAGAATTCATCTTTTTAAAATTTCCTGATACAAATGATTATCTGTATCAATTCAGCAATGAGTCTCTAAGCTTAGGGGCCTGCCTGTCCCAGAGCAGGACCGTCCTGAGAACTGTGTTCCCGTAAGCCCTAGTCAGCCATACAACCCTGAGGCAGAATCAGAACTCGCCCTACTCCCAGAGTTCCCTCTAACCATACATGATCAACCAGAGCTGACCTATTTGTTTGCCAGGACATCACAGTCATAACGATACTAAGAACCAGCCTTCTATGAGAGTGCGTGGAGGCAAGGCGAAGAGGTTTTTCTCCCACTGCCTGATGTTGTTTCTTTCTACTCTGTTCCGCGACACGTTTCCCCACCATGGTCTGTGGTTATAGAAACTCATGTGATTATGGGATGTCACCATTATATAAAGCATATGGTAGGCTGCTGGTGATAACTTGTGGTGAATAACATATATGAGAACACTGAAGTGTGCAAGCACACAGTGTCTTACTGTTGAGAACCAAAATTTATGGCTGGTTTGCAAACCTTAGCAACTCTCAAATGTGTGTGTGTACAGGGAGATGGGGTGGGACATACCTCTCTTCCTGGGTAAATTTCTTTAGAGTAATGTATCCCCTTGCATGCTTGCACTCCCATAAAAGGCACACCCCTGACATAGCAATGAATCCTTCAGTGAAATTCAGCATATTTTTACCTTCCCTACCAGAAAAAAAAAAAATATATATATATATATATACATATATTCTAAATGAGGGGGGCTTTCTTTCATTCTATCCTGTATTAATTACTAATAGACCGATTGACTATTAGCTATTAATCCATTTCTAAACATATTTTGACCTGAAAATATTTTTATTTTCTTGATTTTTTCCTCCACTGTAATTTTTAATGCCTTTCTTTTAAGGAATCCAAGGGAAAAACATTCAGAATTGGACCTTATGTGCATTAAATGAAACCACAGCATTTTACAGACACCACATATATATAAACAAAATCATATTTAAGAGCCTGGAATGTATCTATAAACCTCTTTTAACTTTCAAATATACAGTAAATCTGCAGAGCAAATATGATTCATTTCAGCAGGCCAGGATTTTCCCTCCTGATCACAGCATTGCCTGAAATTTTACTAAGAGCATTTGAGCAATTCACAGGGCTAATTGGATATGTTTGGAGAATCACTTGCATTTCATATTATGAAAGAAAATCACTGGGGTTTTTTGGTACATGAAAAACAATACTGAAAGTATGTATGAATCATTTTGCCTCCTAATAGTTGATGACCACATTTTCAACCCACATGAGGCTTTAACTCTAAGTTGGATCCCAGATTAAGACCCAGGCTAAGACAATGACATTGGCAGAACCAAGAATGATGGAAATCAAAGAAATGTAATTGACTAAGAAGTCCTTTGCAGATGTGAACCCCAGTCAGTCTTCCTCCTGAGTCTGGCCTGCGTGGGGAATGTACAGCTGCAGAAAGCTGGGGGCAGGATGGTGTTTGGGATTGAGTGTCACAGTTACAACCTGGAATCTTTTTCAACCAGCACCACCTTCTATCGGATGACTCCTTGCATGAAAGAAGAGGTACAAAGGGATGCAGGGAGATGAAAACAGATCTTAGGGTTCAGCTAAGTGTCTGCTGGCCTATAAGTTACTGTGAATTCACAGATGATGAACTATTGGTAGGAGTCCTTCTTTCAGGTAGCGAATTTATTTGTTCTGTTGGAATTTTAGGTGCAACATTCTCTTTTTAAAATATAGGAATGTGGCAGAAATAATTAAGGAAAACAGAGAGACTTGGAAACTTTGATCTGAATGGGGATCTCTATAAGTCTTTTGTACACGGGCCTCATTTTAGTGCCTTGAGCCTTTTATTTTCTCCGAGGTTTTCCTCACTTAACCTGTGGGTTTGCGTGTGTGTCTGTGTATGTGTATGTGTATGTTTATGTGTGCTTACCAAGCACAAGGAATGTTAAAGGATGCAAAAGAGCTTGAAGGGGACAAGTCAGAGTCTGTTCAGTGGCACTCTGGTAATCTCTTTCTATATACCAGTGGTTCTCTAGTGGTGAAGTTATTGGAAGAGATTCCTAAATTTATTTTCTGTAGTCTGATAAATAACTGTTTCAGGTATGAAAGACTGCTCTGCAAATATGTATAAATGCAGTGGTTTATAAGATACAGATTCCTTTTTTATGCAGTGTTGAGTTTATAGACTTTATAAAACATTTTTAATAAATAACAAAACTATAAGCAACTGTCATGATATTTTAATTTTTCTTGATATTTTAAAGAGATCCACATTCTTTAAATGTTAGTAACCATTGCTGTAAGATATAGAAAATTAAATCTTTTCTTTAGTGCTCTTAAACTTGTAATAAAATCAACCCCCTCATAAAACTGGTTATTGCTTGTTCTTGTTCTATTTTTAAACATGGTTTCCTGATAAGAGATCTTGTCTTGTTAATAAAATGTTATTGCCAGCATTTTTACTTGAAAACTTTAAGGATCAGGTACTGGAGTCTCAAATCAGAAAATAGCAAAATAAAAATAACCAGACAAAATGAAAGGAAATGAGAGTAACATTCTTCACACTATGGAGAACACAGGGTTAAAAAACTCTGTACTGTAGATGAAATCATAGTGAGAATTTTGCCAGTGTTGAGCAAGTCTTGAGAAATATTTATTGGAGAAGATGGGGTGAGGGGGACATTGGGGCAAGGTGACAGCTAGTGCCTTGCTCCTGTGTCTTACTGTGGAAGCCTCTGCCACTTCCTCTTTATCTCATCTAGGGTACATTTAGACCCTGGCCCAGCCAAATGTAAAGACGCTGAGTCCTCAGTGGTTTCATTATTTGCCATGTCTGCAATACTTTTATTTATTTGAACTTTCTATCTAAAAGGCACAGCTTGTAACATGATTATAGTGTTACTTGAATACACTGAGGCAGTAGAGGTCTGGTGGTAAAGACTTAAAAAGCCTTTGGTGTGAAAGCCACAACATTCCAAGAGAGTTTTCCCATTGCATAGACCTGTTTTTTCTTATAATATAACACCAGGATATTTAGGCAGTGGTTCTGGGAATGGAAGAAAAGCCAGACCTTTCTGCTTTTTTCATACCACTGACACAATCAAATAACATCATGTAATTATTACGGACTTCTGAGATTGTTCAGCACTTATTGATACACACACATACACACACACACACACACACACACACACACACACAAGATCATCTCTCTCCCGAATATTTGATGAGCCATTTTGCTGCCAGCAGCACTGGGCTTCCGGCAGTAAGGTCAATCATACCTTTCTCCAAGTGGTCTCTAAGAGATGAGCAAAGGCAATTACCCAGAAACAAAGCATAATACTCCAGAGTAAACCTGATGACCCCCAGCCTGGGTGGGAAAGTCAATTGAACATTTTATTTAATAAAAGGTGCCTTACATATCATTTGGGATTACTCATTTTTTAAGTAAAATGCATTTGATTAAAACTCTAATAAACATAGTTTAATCTTTCTCAGATGACTCAGAGGAACTTCGAGTCCTCCGCTGCTCTGAATCATCTGGGAACATCAGTTGCCTTTATAGTGTACGATACAGTAGACTGGTTACTGCCAGCATCTGCTGAACTTTCACAGAGAGAACAAATGGATTGTTATGCTTTTATTACAACCCAGTGGGTGGTTAGGTATGAGATTTACTAGTCAGCAGCACTTCAAATACACTTAAGTCTGGTGTGTGAAAAGTTAGAACGTTAACGTTTTGTCTTTAACTGAAGCCTAAAGCAGAGTTGTTGTGCTATCATGTGGACGTATTAAGGATGTTGTGTTCTCATCTGTCTTTTGGGATAAATTCTTGTTATGGCGAAATTAGCACTCATACATTGCTGATGTTACATACCTTTCTGGAGGGCAAATTGTCAGTGTTTAACAAGAGCCTTTAAATGAGCATATCTTAAACTCAGGAATTCTAACTTTTGAGAATTTTTCCTAGATAAGTAATTGAACAATTGGTAAAAGTATATCTATAGTGATGTCCTTTACAGCATTGTTTATAAGAACATAAATTTGGAAAAATCTTAACTGCCCATCAGTAGAAATCTGGTTAAATAGATTATAGTACATCCACATACATACATCCACTACGTACATCTAGTCATAGAATACTGTGTTGCTGTTGGAAATTATATTTTGCTAATGTGTTAAAATAGTCATAAATAAGGTAAATTAAAGAAGCTGTTTCTAAAGTAGTATATATAACATGACCCCACTTTGTTAAAAATTAAAATATCTATGTATGCAAAGGAAAAGTTCTGGTAGAATACATTGAATGTTAATCATGTTCATATCTGAGTGGTGGATTAGGGAACTGATTTTTACTTTCTCTTTTGTACATTTTTTAATGTCTGGTTTAAGAAAATAATAAGTGCATGTTACTTTTAGAATCAGAAAAAATTTAACAACTAAGGTTTTTCAATTTTGAAAGAAAAGTAATAAACCTCTGGTAGTAGTATGAAGGGTAGTTGCCGTGGGAGAGGCCTGAAAGCTAAGCAACCGCTGTGTGCTCTGCCCTCTGAGGACTAAAGTAGGGAGGCCCACATTCGAAGAATTTCTATACATATCAAGTCATTTGGCATGGGCACAGTTTCACTTACAAAGTCAACTGATATGTTATTGAGCCAGCAGCCGGGCACGTTCTGATTCAAAATGCCATGAAAACATCTTGGCTCCTTTTTTGTTTTTAACTATGAAAACAATTTTAACATGTTTCTTTATTAGTAGCAATAAAAAGTCCTCAAAAATCTAGCTCTGGCAACTGTGTATCCTAGGTAAGAGTCCACCCATGGAAAGTGATGATAAATTTTAAGCAGTATGAAGCAAGAAGAGTTAGCAGAGACAGGGGCAGCGATCTGGTTGTGGAAGGCCACGCCTCCGATGAGAAACCTAAGATGAAGGAAGACTGAGCGTGACCTGGCCGAGACAGATGGCATATCTAGGTCGTGTCAGAACTAAAAGCCAACAGCATCCGCCATGAAGCACATTGGGTGGGTGGGAGAAGGGAGAGTAACACCCCTGAGATATTCAAGTATAGTGGGAAATTAAGGGCTTCAAATGAGATTCCATTTAGGAGCGGGGAGGGTTTTGTTGTTGCCATAGGGTGTCCCATATGGAGCTTTTATGCGTCTTGCTTCTCTTGGAAAAGGAAGGCCCCAAGTAATAGCCAAGACCTCATGGCTGATCCAGAGACGTAGAAGGGCAAATTAAGACTTTCTGTTTGATTAGCTTGGGAAGCAGTCATTAAGGACTCATTCTCCCTGCTGTGGTTAAAGCTGTCTACTGAGAAATAAGCCAAAGGAATATGAGGCCAAGAATCTGAAGACTGAAGCCAAACCACTGGGAAGGGCTTTCAACTGCAAACTACAATGTGATTGAATTAGAAAGGAACATTCAAATCATGTCATGCTGTCACCTCAAATTCAACAAGTCTAAAATTGAACTCATCTTTCCTCACAAAGCAGCTCCTCCACTGCACTTTCCTAATAACAACAAAATACTACACTGTAGTATGCCTTACCACAATACACCCATGATTTCATTTGATTGTCACCCACTTACAGACAAGGCAGTTTAATGCAGGCTAATCAAAGGGCTGCAAGCTGGGGAGAGACCAGTTCTAGAAACTCGGTTTTCTGAGTATTAACCTAGTTATCCTTTAACTATATCACACTGCCCTTCTCTCCATATTTGTGGAAATAAACCAGTCAGCTTTATAGAATTACTAAGTGACAGTTTATTTATATTGGCATTTGAATATTGCACACTAGCACATTTTAGCAAGTATGAAGTCGGAGTTTCTTAAGTAGCAAAGAACAAACCAACAAACCTTCAGAACTGTTCATCTTGTTTTTGTAAGGTCAAAAACATTCATAGCATTTGTATTATTGAAGTCAAAAGATAGGTAAAGTAAAGTACTGGATCTAAAAATACCTAGTTTGTAAATCTAACATGAGCAAACCATCATCAGTCATATTAGGTTCGTTTCGTTGGTATAAATTATATGATTCTGCTGTTTTGTTTTCTTTCATTTGTAAATTATTTTAGCTTAGTCATTATTGATAAGCATGAAACGTTTACATACCTGGATTTCTATTTGTAGATATGTAAGTAACACTGTAAAAAAGCATGTTAACTCTCCAAGGTAAAAAGCAGTCTGCTGCACAGTGCAGCTCCATTGCATTCCATGCATCCATCGGGCCAGCTTGTTCCTGGGCCAGCCAGCACTGCCATGCCTTCTCAGCACTCCGTATGTCCGTACACAGTCCTCCTTCCAAAACAGCCAGGTGACCACGCAGGCTATCTCCTCATGAGTCTGGGCATCTGGAGTTCCCCAGCTCCGATTCTTTACTGGGGAATAAATATTAGGGGAAACGTATCTAACTAGTGATATTGATTGTATAATTTCCCTAAGTAGTTCTTTGCTTCCGATAAACTAGGAAAGCTAAATACCATATATGCATGTGAAACCCTCTGCGCCTCTTCTACCTGCCTTAGCCCTTAGGTTTCTATCTAAATACACACCTGTGGGCTCCCAAGATGTGCCCAGCGTGTGGGTAGTGGGACACTAAAGCAGTTTTAGAACAAAAGAGGGGGCCTTAGAGGGCGCTGCACTGACTGTGAAGCCTCGTATCAGTTGTCAATAACACTTTTCTTCAGTGAAAGTGAACAAAAAGGAAAAAATTAAATCCAAGCAAAGAGGATATCCTGCTCTGGATTTTAGTTAGCTGTTTGGCTTATTAATGCCAAAGTCCTGGTTTGGTAACATAACTTGATTCTTTTCTGACCTTTGTGACAACATATCCACAAATAATTCATACAACATGCTGAATCTTTTCAATAAGTGTTTTGAGTACTTTCAGTTCAGTTCTTTGGATTTCTGCTTCTAAATCTTAACATGCTAATCATCAGCTGAGTAAAGAAATCTAAATATGCTAACCCACAGTCTCCAAAGGCAGTTGCTTTTGTGTAAATTTTTTTAGTTTAAGCTGTTATTTGGTCATTGTAAATTATCCTCTGTAGCTATTGGACTAATGCTTTTCAGATACTTAAAAGTTTAAAAACTAGTCAGATCAGGTCTCTAAACTTAAGGAACAGAACCATCCTTTTAGAACTCTATGTTTCAGTAAGTAGTCAAGTTCAGGGTCGATCCTTCCAAGAAGCTGGTGAAGATGGTGGGCAGTTGGCAAGCTCAAGAAGTTGTCTTTGTGATGTTACAGAATTGCCTACCAGCGGAACGACGATGATGAGGAAGAGGCCGCCCGGGAACGGCGCCGCCGTGCCCGGCAGGAAAGGCTGCGGCAGAAGCAAGAGGAAGAATCCTTGGGACAGGTGACTGACCAAGTGGAGGTCAATACCCAGAACAGGTACTGTCCTCTTCAGAAGGGAGAATTTTTCCAGTTGCTTCTTAGCCTGTCTGATGAAAGGAATGTGTTGGGCAAAGCATCCCCTTCTCAGCCCAATTCAACTCTTTCCGTCTTTCTAGCTTGTTTAATTCTTCTGTGGATATTTTAGGCAACTAACCAGATTGGACAGTCAATCTGATTTAGACATTAGGACACCAATGCTCCTTTCTCCCCACCCACCCCCGCATCCCATCCCCTAAACACACCCCAGTTGAAGGATTTTATTTTCTTTTGTAATCTAGTAAATTTTTTATTTACTAAAAATCGTGGGTTATATGCTTAAATAAAGAAAACTATTTACCTTCATTATTTAGGGTATTGTTATCTGTTTTGAACTGAAGATGTATTAGTTTAATAGTCCTCTGTACCTACCAGTAGCAGATAATATTTGAATTTTAAAAATAGGCATGAATTGCAAATGTCTTATTTTTCCTGATATACACCCTAAACCAGTATTCTTTGATCTCTACAATATTCAACAAGGTGCAGAATCCTGTTTAATTTAATGTAATTATTCAAACAAGCTTATGAGTTTAGTACTACATTTTTTCCTATACCAGTCCTGGTAGAAATCAGGAAAGTCGAGAATACTTAATAAGTTCAACTTTTTCAAAAGGGGCTTTTACAAGTTCACACATACAAGGTCACACAGTGCATTACGCTAATAGTTAGTATATATCATTTATATGCCCCAAGGTATAGAAAAGATGGGGAGGGGGAATGGAGAAAAAAAATAATTTTATTTTTAAATTGTGGACTGGTTAAATATAATGAAATCACCATGTAAGATCTTTTGTGTGGCTTTGGTTTTAGATTCTTCTATTTTGTGTGTGTTGGGAGGGCACTGTATTTGATAATCCCCTTCATTCAATCTGTGTAGAAATTTCTGAAGGGAAAGAGTTCTGGCCTCTTTAACGTGAATTTGAGTGGGTACACAGAGGGTTTCTGAAGGCAGTAGTGAACATGCTGGCAGGCAGGCTGATTCAATCAGGAAGCTTCTTGGTTAGGTGGAAAAACAGACTTTGTCCCTCAGTAAGTAGCTCCTGATTAGGGAGGGAGTATAGCAAAGAGGTTCTCTGGGGTTCACTACCTGGCTTTGAATCCCAGCTTGACCCTTTCTTCACTAACTGTATTTCTTCAGTCCAATGGAAGTAAAAATCATACCTTTCTTTTAGGAATGTTGTTAAATTTAAATGAGATGATAATACCTGTAAAATACACAGTGCTTGCACATAGTAATTTTGACCATTATTAGGAAGATGGTAGCAGAGTCTTACAGATCAGGGCTGCATAGTCTTCACTGCCTTTTCTATTTCTGAGTTGAAGGGCATGGGAAAGAAAGAGTTTAAAAATGACATTTTAAGGCCTTTTGTGAATCTGGTTACTAGTGAGTAATCAACAATGCCTTAAAAAATTACTAGTGCCTATAGTTTTCTTGCTTTTAAAATCTTGCTCCTACTTGTGTTTCTCTTCTTTTTTCACATTTTACTATTATTAGTTATTTCATGCATTGATTGAGTACAAAATTCTTTTTTTTAGTAGCGCATATTCAGATCTGATAACATGTGATTTACCTCTGACATACTAGTTAGCCACCAGAAGAATAAGTATTCTTCTTGCGGCTAAACAACTGACTGGTACTCAGCTTCTCCTGTTGATTGCTGTCCTGATTTATAAATAGCAAAGAAAGGTTCAGTAGAGTCTGTTGTTTCTTAACTCAAGAGTTCTTTAAGCCAGCTAGCATTTTGGAATTTGGGGTACCTCTTAAAAATTATTTGAATTCAGTTGATCCAAATGCCTTATGTATATAGATTTTCCCCCTTAAATTCTAAACTATTTGCATTTTCAGAGAAATGTAATCCTTATGTGTCTAATTCATGGAGACAGTATCTTACAGCAGCAGCTGAGGCCAAGAAAGTTTAGAATCTAGCCTTTAGTCTGCCATTTCTTGTTGTTAAATGTGAAATGTGTTTTTCCAAAATTAAGTGAACTTGAACTTCAAAAGGGCCAAGGTTGGTATGAACCATGAAATTTGATGGAGTTTCTAAACATTGCGAGACATGTTCTTCCAACTCTGGTCACAGTCCTAGTATCACATGACTGGTTGTTTCCTGCAGTGAAGACCAGCACCCCTGGCATGGGCAGTGTCCAGCATCCTGCAATAGTGAGCACAGTGGTGGACATGCTACAGTTTGGTTTTTAGAGATTTTCTTTTCTTTTCTTATAAACATCAAATTTAACTATTCTTTGTCTACTGCAGAAAAGAAGGGCAAGAGACCCTTTATTCATGGAAATCTTGACAAAGAATGGAGATGGTATATTTATTAGTTAGGGCAACATCAGCTGCTTTAACAATGAGTCCCCAAATTTTAGTAGTTTGATGCAATAACACATACTAGTCCAGTGTGGGTATTTCTGACTGGTAGAACTGGTTCCCTGTCTTCTTTCCTCCTGTGACTCTGTCAACTTCAGGGGCTTTGGAGTCCTCTGATCTAGCCAGTAGATAGAGATAGAAAGGGAAGAGAATGTACCTCTGCTTCTTACTTGTCCTGGTCTGGACATCTAACTTCTGCTCACATTTCATTGGAATTATTGGTCATGGGGCCCCACCTAGGTGCGAGGAAGAGGGGAGGGTGGGAAATATAATCCTTGACAGGCAATCACTTCCCTGTGACTAAGGAAAGAGGAGCATAAATTGTGGTGGACAGTTAGATGTCTCCACCATGGAGGTCACTGGCCTGAGTATAGCATCTCCGCACTATAACATACACCCCCATCCTCTCAAAGTGCTTAGTGTTCCAGCAATCCAGATCAGGAATTCCAGATGACTTGGCAACATGTGGGAACACTACATGATACAAGAGGAATTCATTTTTTCAGTTTGGTTCTTGTCTTAGTTTGAGTTCCCTGAAAGTCAGATTCTGAAACAAAGATTTGAGCACAGTTAGCTTATAACATGATCCCAGGAAAAAGTGGTAGCAGTGTGGGGAAGTGAGACAGAGAAGGGAAGGCAACCAAACAAAGGTTTCATTACCAAGCAAATTACCACTGTGGGTATCAGGAGCTTAATTCCACCGGGGAACTCTAAGATCCACTGCGGTATAGGCACCTCAGCGCTATCTGATTCCAAAGGTGAGGGGAGCTGAGGTATTTACGCATTAATGCTCATCAATTGTTGCTTGAGGCAAAATGCCCAGGTGGCATTAATACTCAGAGCACTTCTAGTGTACAGAATAGATTCCCCATGGCCAGAGAAAGGCCATGGGCAAAGGTTTGCATATGCTGCCAGTTGAAAGCCAGGCAGGAATGTACTAATATGGGGTTGTATATGGGGAGATGTATATATCTGCTACAGTTCCCATGGGGCACAGCACGAGTCCAGCTGACCGATTAATCAGCAAGCTGTCCTTGCTGTTGTTTCTGTTGTCCAGTGTGCCCGACGAGGAGGTCAAGACGACCACCCCAGACACTCAGGTGGAGGCCGACGATGAGGCTGCACTCCTGGAGCGCCTGGCCCGGCGGGAGGAAAGACGCCAGAAACGCCTTCAGGAAGCACTGGAGCGCCAGAAGGATTCTGACCCAACAATAGCAGATGCAAGTTTGTTGCTACCCAGCAGAAGAATGCAAAACAACGCAGCAGAAAATGAAATGGCGGAGAAGGAAGAAAAAAGCGAAAGTCGCCGAGAAAGATACGAGATAGAGGAAACAGAAACAGTCACCAAGTCCCACCAGAAGAATGAGTGGATGGATGCTGAAGAGAAAAAGGAAGAAGAAAAAGAAAAGGAGGATGAAGAAGAAGAGAAGCCAAAGCAAGGGAGCATTGAAGAAAATCAGGTAGAGGTGGTGGCAGAAGAGAAAGCAGCAGAAACCCAGGAGGAAACAGTAATGTCATTGAAAAATGGGCAAATCGGTACAGATGAGCCTAAGACAGAAGAGGAGAGGGAAAAAGGCTCAGATGAGATTCCCCATAATGAAAAGATGGAACAGGAAGCAAGGGAAAGAGCTGAGGCAGAAAGGGCCAGGTTGGAAGCAGAAGAAAGGGAAAGAATTAAAGCCGAGCAAGAACGAAAGATAGCAGAGGAGAAAGCAAGAAAGGAAGCAGAAGAAAAAGCAGCTGCACAAGAGAGAGAAAGACGGGAGGCAAAGGAGAGGGAAAGGATTAAGGAGGAGGAGAGACGGGCAGCAGAGGAGAGGCAGAGGGCAAAGGCAGAGGAAGAAGAGAGAGCTAAGATAGAAGAGCAAAAACGTAAGAAGCAACTAGAAGAGAAAAAAAGGGAAATGCAAGAGAAAAAGATAAAAGGGGAAAAGGTAGAGGAGAAAACAGAAGGGAAGTGGGTCAATGAAAAGAAAGTACAAGAAGATAAACTTCAGACAGCTGTCCAAAAGAAACAGGTACAGTAAACATTTTGCACCAAATGTGTGATGCCTGCAACTTACGAGAAATGTAATGCACATCAAATTTGGGACTGAGCCCACATTCCTACAGCCCCACGTGCTTGATCATTTGGCAAGCTGCTCATTTTTTTAGGTCATAGCAATGTGCAAGCATAAAGCAATCAATTGATAGCTAACTATTCCACCAACCAAATTTACTGGTACAACCAGAGAGAAGTGAATTGCTCTGTGCTTGGTTGCTATGAATACCAGAAAAAATGAATTAACCCAAAGATGACAAATGTGGTGGTGCTACATTGACTTATGATTCTGCACTGCATCTAAACTCATTCCTTTTAACAACTTATCTCTATCCACAGGTCTACATGAGGCAGGGGGACCATAACTCCTCAGTTTATCTGTGTGTTTGGAATTTAATAAAATATGCTAAAAGTTGGGGTGGGAAACTGACATGATGAATCATGGTCAGAAATATCATCTTAAGGAGGCAAAATAACCCCCTTGGAATTAACTGGTAATAAGGGAGGGAAAGGAGCCAGTTTGGACCTTTTATAAAAAGTGTCAAAACCCTGATTTGCCATCATGTAGACCTGAGCTTAATGTAAACTTGCAGAAAGCCATTCATCTGGGGTAGCATCCACTGAAAACTGACTGGCAATTAAGAGCACACGTTTTGCGTCTTTTACCATCTGGGTGACGCAAATTTATGTAGCACAAGGAAGTGTGGAAATTGGGGGTGGGGGAATATTTGTAAGCTAAGAAATATTTTTTCGTCTGTCTGCAAGGCTGCATTAAAAGCACTATACCTAACCACCACCACCGTACCACCACCATCTACCCCGCAAAAAAAAAAAAAAAAAAGAAAAAGAAAAAAGAAATGCTTGTGTATCCACGTTTCCAGAGAGAACTCTCTATCGCTAAGTCTGCATTGCACTGAAGTTGTCTTTCACTCCTGCTTCTTACAAGGGGCTCATAAACACAGCTTCCATTGAGATGATCAGGAACAAGATGCACCAGACCACACCCAAGATTTGTCAACACGCACTAGATGCACCACATTACGCTAGATTTCAGTGAGCACGATGGCAGGCTCATGAGAAAAGATTTTGGTGGGAGGAAACTGTCCTACGTTGCTGTTTAGGACCACTGGCATGGGGGGAATGTGAGCATTGGGATAGCCAAAGAGAAGTCACTTCACGCCACATGCAGAGTGACCTGAGCACCCTCTCACTCTTGTAAGCTAGCAAGGGCTTCTTTTAAATGAGTGACCTTACCATTCTTGAAAATAAAAAGGAAGAAGAAAGGGGGGCTAAAATGCAAGCTAAAAGAGGAAAGTCCCAAGAAGACAAGCCTACCTTCAAAAAAGAAGAGGTAAATATCATTGAGACAGAACCTAGTCATAAAGCCTCAGAGAGCAGCGTTCCATGGCATTTCAGGTCTGATGAAAATTGTAACCTCTAATCCAGTGTTTTCCAAGCCATGACTCATGATCCACTGAATGGTGAAATCAGCTTAAAGCATCTCAAAATTAGCTAACTGTGTCAATCTGTATTTCTAAAATGAAATAGAATAGAAAATATCAGATGGCATCGTGGCCAGTAGGTATTGCACTGTGATATAAATTGTCTTTATTTACTGTGGGTCACAGTCAGAAAGCTTGAAAAACACTCCTCTGATCAATCTTACCCACTTTCTACTCTCCCAAGTGCTATTTTTTTTTCCTTGAGCCATCCTACTTTTCGTTTCAATCATGAAATATTTCCAACTGGCTTTGATTAATGATTTAACTTTTCAAAGGAAAAATACTCCCACACATCTCAGTAAAAAATTTGATGAACTGAAGATGATATTTGGTTTTCAAAAGAAAAGTTTGGCCCAGTGTTCTGCATTGCATTTCTGAGGCACACACAGGAGCTGGTGCCAGGGTGTTTGACTGTAGGTAAGTAAACAAGTCAGTGGACCAGAGCTGCAGAGAGAATGTCATTATGCCCCCGACATAATTAAAATGCTGCATCAGAAAGCCTGACCTTGTTTTAACCATCATGCTTATGTCAGTTCCAAGCAATCCTAAAAACTATGACAGTATTTAACAAGTTCAAAGTACTTAAACATGGTAAAATTAAAGTATCAAAGGTAAAAAGACTTGAATTACTCTGCCTGTGGGACTGAATTGTAGCTATTGAGCTCCAACTCAAATGGACTCTTGCTGCATTTCTCTGCCCATTATGGCATAGAATAAGACACAGAAAAATCCATATTTAGCAAATAGATGAGATTAAACAGGGGAATGGTTATTTTCTTAAACTTTTTTTTCCTAAGATTCACGTAAAAAGTAAGAACTCCTAGTTCATGTTACGTTTATTTTCTTTACGGTATGTGTTCCTCCCTGTTTCTAATAGAACTTGTGGTGGCTTGGGAGTGAAAACTGAATGTGAACACTGCCCAGTTAAAAGCAGGAGAAAGAGTAAATACTAATAACTAGAAAATTGAATTTGGCTCTAATGAAGCAGCTAAAGAAATTGTTAAACATGTTGGGAGACATTGTTCTCATTTTGTAACAGAAGAACACCTACAAATTCATCTCCAAAACATGACAATTACCTTGGGACTAAACTCAAACAGAAATATCCCACGTGGGTTCATCTCTAAAGCTAGTGTTTTGTGGGGAATATCTTTAAGTACAGAAGGAAGAGGGCATGAAATCATAACTCAGTGATTAAGTTTATGTGGAGGAGGAGAGGCTGAATAACTGTTTGAATTCATCCTAATTTAATTCAGTTCACTAAGATGTGATTTGTTTTTAATGACCAGGGCATTCTGTGTTCATGTATTGTGTCCGTGAGCTAGAAGGGGCTCATCAGCAGTCATCCAATCATCCTTTTGCCTCTTTTCAGATAAGTCCCCAGTTCAATAATGGCCATGGTATGATGATTTCAGACCTGCCTCTTTCCCTGCTTGCCCTCCAGCACATTCCAGTGTCCCAAAACTTGGCCTCTTTTTGACACAAGGACAGGTTAGCTCCTCAACCCAAGCTTAAAAAAAAAAAAAAAAATCTGCTATTCCTGTTTTAACACTGCATACATGAATTACTAGTTGAATGACTAGATTTTCCCCCTCTCCAGTTATTTGTGTAGTTGCTTCATGTACATAACTTTAAATCGTATTTTACATGATTTAGCCATTGTAAACGCCCTCCTCCATCCCCGCCCCGCATCCCACCTTTTTGTTCCCCCCCTCAAAAAAAGTCTTTCCTTTGAATTCAAGGAACTACGCAGGATAGGTAAACACAAACGTCAGGTGAGCAACATTTCCAGAAGTCACTCCAATACCTTACAAAAAACCTTCTTTCTCCCAGTGCAGTTTGACTCTTTGTGGTGATGGATCGCAGATGACCAGCAACCTTGAAACCTAATTTAGCTTTTTCTCTTCCCCAACTATAAAATGCCTCCTTTTAATTTAAAAAAAATTTTTTTTATTGAAGTATAGTTGAAGTGCAGTGTTGTGTTAATTTCTGCTGTACAGCAAAGTGATTCGGTTATACATATATATACATTCTTTTTTTTTGATATTCTTTTCCATTACAGTTTATCATAGGATACTGAATATAGTTCCCTGTGCTATAAAATGCCTCCTTTTAGTTCTTGACCCCAGAGCTCTTTTTTTGTTCTGGCCTCTAATAGGAAAACAGTTTCCAGCAGAGCTATTCATATAATATTGAAACTGATATTCATATCACGTAGGCCAGAGCCTCTCACTAAACATCAGTGTGCATGCTGATCACCTGGGAACCTTGTGAAACACAGACTCTGACTCAGTGGGTCTGGGTAGAGCCTCAGCTCCCTGGTGAAATCCATGTTGTCTGTGGACCAGTAGCAAGTAGCAAGGATATCCATGTGGTAGACATTGGACTTGGAAAAGGAATTGAGTCTTCTGAACCTAACAAAAGTATATTCAACTTAGTCTGAAAAACTGTAATTTGCAACAGTTCTTATCACTATTCTGGAATCAAATGATGCAAAGCGATACAGCACAGAGACTGGCGTCTCAGTCCTTTCAGACTTGCTCACAACCTTCTGAGTGTCTCTCTGGCAAAAGGGCATGTCACTGGAATTCCCACCCCACACACATACACCCATGTGTTATCCCACTGAATATCCCAGATACCCATAGTGTTATCCTAATGATCACATTTGACCAGAGCCTTTCATATGAGCATGCTGGTGTTATCTGTATAGGAAGCACTTTAGCTCCTTCAGGATACATAACCCCATATTAATCCATCAGCATAGATTCTCTTCATGGTAACATTTTGATCTAGAGGCTCTAATGCTTTTCCGAGTGGGCTCAGAATATCCCATTAGCTTAGGTTGAATCTGCTATAGAATCCAACCCACTGTGCTTCTTAAAGTGTTATGGAATTACCTTATTTATTCATTTCCCAGAAAGAAAAAATAATTTGCAGTCAGCATCATTATCATTATTTCATTGGGAATTTTTCTAAGAAAGTCTTCCAAAGAGAATATAAGCATACCATCTACCATAACTTTGCCAATAAAGGCAGAGCTTGAAAAAAAGGGTTTTTTCTTCTGTTAGACATGTATTGTTTTACAAATCTATTTTATACACATTTTTGGATGGTAAATTAGATAGTACATTTTGAGAGATATCTGGGAAATATCTCAGACTCCAAAATAGGAGAAATGAGTTAAAGGGAATTTCTCTTTGTATAGTGCTCCACAAACTATGAGATTTGACTCACAATTTCTTTCATGGGTTCCCTGAAATGGGACCCCATCACCCTTAAACGTGTATCCCCAGATACTTCTTAACCAGGATATAAACTCCAGTCCATAGTTTCTGGAACTATACCCACCAATGGTAGGTCAAAATGAGAAGAGACTTTGCTTGCTCCTGCCTGCCCAATGAATACTGATTTACCATCAGGCAAGGATAGTCACCAAGGAGCCTTATTAAAGCTATAGGACAGACTAGGAGCTTCCTTCTCTTCTCTGTCGCCTCTCAGGACAAATCTGGAGCCAAGAGGGAAATGACAGGATGAAAGATTAGGAAGGGATCGTCTCGTCCACCCGTCTCTTTTTATGTACATAGAGCCAGCATTCCAGAACAGCTAGGTGACTTCAAGTAACAGCTAGTTTGTTGACAGCAATAGAACTAAAACTCGGATTACAAAGCTCTCAGAGAGAATGGCAAAATAACAACCCCCTCTTCAGCATGTCCAAGGGATGTCCTAGATATATGCCCCTCGGAGAAAGATTAAAGTCTTAACTGATTAGGGCAACATGGTAGTGAATAGTCCATCGATAGTAATTTAATCAAATAATACTCAACAAAGGCAATCAGGCAAAGGACTACTGAAGGTTCATCAGTAAAGAGCAAAAAAATGTCCTCTGCTTAGTAGAACATGCACTTGGGCGGGGGTTAGGTATCTGAAGTATAACAGCTGCGAAGAGGTGAGTGATGAGGTAAGGGGAGACCATCCTGGGCAGTCCCTGAAGCCCTGAGTTCTTATGCCCAAACCCTCCTCCTTAGGTTTCTTTATAAGGTTAGTGCTTTGTCACTGTCTTGAAATGAGAAATAATGAGCCTCACCTGTTTTCACACTCATTTTTTAAGAATGGGTGAGATGATAAAGTAATCTGAACTCCTTTACCCCCCAAAAAAGCTATGTAAATTCAGTATACTTTGAAATAATCTGTCTCACTTACTGTGAGGAACTTGTAACCCAAAACCCACAAAAAAATATTAAAGCTAACACCTGCTCTCCATGTATCACCTTCCTCTGTCTTCCACAACAATCATAAAGCCACTTCCAGAGACTAAATTATTACCTTCAATGGAAGTCAAAGTCAACCCTGGAATTTTTCCTGTTCCATTCTATCTTTAATGGTTGAGATGACTACAAACATGGCCCTATAGGTCTCTGAGTCATCCCACTAAAGGTAGGGTTATTATGTCTTCTATCCTGAGGACCCTAGTTATTCATTTGATTAAAATACTAGGGTGGTCTTCCTCTGACATCTGCCAAAATTGGCTTGACAGAACTGGCTCAGTAGGTTTCTTATTCCCTCCTCAACACATCTGTGTCCTTCTCAAAGAAGTGCCCTTCATCCAAGAAGAAATCTGTCCAAGCAACCTGGCCATTCTCCCATCAAGGCCACACTAATAATTGCTCCTCCCAGTGGGAACTGAAAACAACCACTCTTACGTGGAGTTCCCAGAACACAATAGTTTCTAAGTGGTAACACCTCCACTACTTTTGAAGATAAAACCTCAATGAAATAAGGGATGATCTTGACCTCCTAAAACTGTGGTCAAGGTCTTTGCTCTGAGGCTGGAGGACCATAGCTTATGCTCTAAGAATTTCCTCTGATTCCAGCTCTACCACATCATTCTCCAGTAGTTTGTTTTACTTCTGAGTTTTCTGGCTTCCTAACGATGTTGGGTCTTATTTGGTGATACCAACCAAAACCTAATTAAGATTATTATCATTATGTTTCTTCCTGATATGTACCATTGGTTAGATCAAAGATGAGAAGACTAAAAAGGACAAAGAAAGCAAAGAAGTTAAGAGCTTCTTGGATGGAAAGAAGGGATTTACAGAAATGAAGTCGCAGAATGGAGAATTCATGACCCACAAACTTAAACACACTGAGAATACTTTCAGGTAAGAAGTTGTGGCTAGTTAACAGTGACTGTGTTCATATGTGAAAAAATAATAATAATAATCAGTCTCCCTACCCTTTGCTTCCAGACAGAAATGTGCTAACAGGCAACATACTTTTGTTGTGAGGTCATTGGCCATTGTCTTAGAGATACTCAGTCAGCAGGTCTGGCTATCAGTCACTAACAGGAGACCAGCAGGCATTGCTCAGACAAGGTTTGATCTGCTTTTCCCATTATTTGGCAAGGCAGATCATGCTTGGCATCCATGTTTTTGTTCGCGGATCTAATATGTTCATGTAAGATCAGTTTATTAGAAAACATTATGACTGGAGTTGTCATTGACTCATTCTCTGTATGGTCCAGCCAACTTCATAAGAGACCCTTCTCAGTACCATTTTAAAGAATGTATTTTCTAAAGGTTGTAAATAAATTGCTGCATAAAACTTAGATTTCCCTGTGGCCAAATACTTTGGAAACATTGGGTTAAACTAAATGAGTCAGATCTCTTTACCAGTTTGAGAGCCCTTGATGTTAATTTGCCTTGGGAATCTCT
Organism: Balaenoptera acutorostrata; assembly: GCF_949987535.1. Classification (NCBI taxonomy): domain Eukaryota; kingdom Metazoa; phylum Chordata; class Mammalia; order Artiodactyla; family Balaenopteridae; genus Balaenoptera; species Balaenoptera acutorostrata. The sequence goes on along the minus strand of NC_080070.1, from coordinate 18,907,419 downwards.
AAGAGGGAGAAAGAGGGCATGCAACTAATGCTCCAGTTTGGAAAACCCTCTTGCAGAGCTTCAGCTTCCCCTCCTTATCCCCTCCCCCATTATGGCGATTGATTTTAGGACAGATAGACAAGTATATGCAGGCAAATCCTCACTTCTAGGTACGTTGACTATGGAGAGCCCCCCATCAGCTTTGTAGAAGGACTCAAGTTGCAGAAGCCTGCCACGGACACCTGGCTACCTAACTCTCTGTGCCCCATTCCTACACACACACTCCCTCCAACCGCTAGTGCCAAATTCCAATCTCTGTTATGTCACTGGCTGCTGTGCCAGGTGTTCTGGAAAAGAGTCTTGGGTCCCTGTATCATGGATTCCCATGGGGTTGTTCTTTGGCAGCCGCCTTGCCTGTAGACCCTGTTTTTCGGAACACTTCAAAGAAGAAAGTTCCAAGTAGGTATTGTATAGAAGTCAGACTGCTCCTTACACCAAAGCATGTGTAATATCCAGAAGCAAACGGAACTACTAAGGATGGACATTTCCAGCTGCTCTAAGATGTTACGTAAATATAGTTGTTCCCAAACAATTTTTCTGCACAAAAATTTGAGCAGAAACCTAGTCACAATTATCCAAAAGAGAGCCGAAAGCACATGGAAGAAAAGGTGTGTATTCAAAGACTAAATAAAGTGTGAAGGAGTGAGAAGGGTAGAACCTATAGATGTTACTTGGGATTGGCAAAAAAGTAGATGTAAAAATGAAGTTTATTAGGAATTCATAGAAAATCTAGAAATCAAGTTTGATTCAGGCTGATAAGCTGAGTGCAGAGCTTGCTGAAGTGCCAGTAGTTTAATGTGTTAAAGCACTAGAACAGTGTCAGGTTCATAAAAAGTGTTCAAAGAATATTACCTAATAATATTATTGTATAATTACTTGATAGTTTAAAACGTGTTGTAGATAAGAGTACAATTTTGTTAAGAGAAATAACATTAAAAAAATTTGTCAGTAGAAAGAAGTTTGGTTAACAATTGGCAAACTTGTCAACCAGCTTCAGTCAAAGCTCAAATTAATAATTAACATGCCCATTGTTTGAAAATCCAGATAACTGGGTAACTCAAAGAGAGAAGTCACAAGGGATGGCAACAGATTAAGCAGTGAGAACCCGCAAATGGGACTCTTGCTTTAATTTTTCTATGTCTGGGCAGAAGAAAAATGAAACAAGCTGCCACCATAGTGTTAGTTTTTGTTTAGCTGCCAACATACCTTAGTTTTAGTTTCAATTAGAAGTTGATGCCGATAGAAGCAGAGACGCCTCGTTTTGCTCCATATGGTTACAAGGTGAGGAGCCAGGAAGGGAGTAAGAGCCTCTATTTACCTTAGCTTAGTGCCTAATAGTCTAACTGAAAACAAACTGTGTTCATGGTGAAAGGTCTGATGTTCATCTCAACTTTCACCTAGCGAAGCCAAGGATAGAGGAAAGAACCTTCTGGAAGAAATTTCCATATTAGTGCTACCCTAATGCTGAGGGCATGCCTGCATATCTGAGCAGAGGTGATGTGGACAGAACTCTTGTTCCTGTTTTGAGCATAGCTCCTTTTGTTTGATTTAATTACTGTTCCGTTTGATAGACCCGTTTTCTTATAGCTAAATTGTTTTCTCTAAAACGTGACATGAAAATCTCAATTCAAGGAGCAAGTTAAGTACCCATCACCCAAGGAAACCACCAGTAACATTTTTTCCAGATGCTCTCTATGTATATACATTCAAAACACACACACACATATACATATAGTATGTATATGTGTATATAATTATAAATCTCTATTTTAAAGTGATTCTTGCTTTGTGCATAGCAATGTGTCTTAGCTAGCCTTCTATACCAGTGAATATAAGCCTACAGTTAATGTTAGAGTGTCCCACTGGGTGGATGGGTCATGATTTATTTAACCAGTCCCTAATGATGGGCATTTGAATGCCCAATATAAAGACTGAGTGACACGTAGTGGAATCCAGAGAAGTTTCTCTGGGCATGTGTTTGCCAGTCCTACCAGACACTAACACGATGAACACAAAGAGAGAGCAAACTCATCTCTGAAGATAGAGAGACTTTAACTGAAAGGGGAGAGTTCCTGTCTGTAGGCACAGGCCTATGGGCCTTTAGGACTGAAAAAGCAATACCAAGTTCTAAGGGACGCTCTAACCTTGAATGAGTTAAAAATAAAAGTTCATCTTTAGCCATCAAGAACCTAGCACAATATTCTTTAACTTTTTAACCTCAACTTCTAGTAAGAAATTTTACATCATAACCCATTACACATCTACATATATATTTATAATCGAAACAAGCACATCAAGAAATGGTCTTTTCCCTTGTTCCATGCAATGCCCTCTGATGTTTTCTAGTTCATTTTTTAAACACTAATTACAGTCCACTAAATAGATTTTCCAACCTGCAGCTTGAAATGCATAGTCCTAAAGGACATAGTTTATTCAGAACTACCTCATTATTTTAAAAGCATGAGACGTACCTCATTATTTTAAAAGCATGAGACGTACACATAAGATCAATATTGGTAACTGTGTAATCTTGAACTCATTTTCTGTTTTATTCTTCTTGCTTCATAGCTAGAAACACTGTGCCATTCTCTACATGGAATAAATGATACTAGACTGTAGTAATTCATCTGTTACAAAAGTGTCAGAAATGGGCTATGTTCAGATACAGTTAAGAATGCCTTCACTACTTGTTAATGAGTATTTAAACAAGATTTCTTCTTTTTGTGGCTGAATGATATTCCATTGTATGTATTTTTACCACGTTTTCTTTATACATTCATCCATCAATGGACACTTGGGTTGTTTCCATACCTTGGCTACTGTAAATTATGCTGCACGACCATGGGGGTGCATGTATCTTTTTGAGTCACTGTTTTTATTTTCTTTGGCTCAATACCCAGAAGTGGAATTGCTGGGTCATATGGCAGTTCTACTTTTAATTTTGTGAGGAGCCTCCATAGTGGCTGCATCAATTTAGAATCCCACCAACAGTGCCTGTTTGCCCCCATTGTTCAGTCAAGGAAACCCAGGGTAAGTGGCAGAGCAGGGGCTCAGATTCAGACCTGGAGATTCCAGGTGGACCCCAACTTACCCCTTGGACAGGTGTGAGGACCCACTGTCCAGTGAGGGCAGAGGAGATTTCGGTGTGGGATGCAAAGCCTGCAGACCGACATCCCCTCCCTAAGGCGGGAGGAGGGGAGCTGCAAGGCAGACGTGTGTCCAACTCCTTTGCAGCCGCCCTGGAGGGAGGGCCAGCGAGGCCAAGGAGGCTGAAGCTGCTTCCCAAGTGGAAGCCGGCAAGCGGCTGGAGGAGCTGCGCCGCCGCCGCGGGGAAACTGAAAGCGAGGAGTTCGAGAAGCTCAAGCAAAAGCAGCAGGAGGCAGCCTTGGAGCTGGAGGAGCTGAAGAAGAAGAGGGAGGAGCGGAGGAAGGTCCTGGAGGAGGAGGAGCAGAGGAGGAGGCAGGAGGAAGCAGAGCGAAAGGTCAGAGAGGAGGTAAGGCGGGAGCAGCGCGGCCCGGCGGGCGTCGTGTCTTCCCCAAGCCCCTGCGGACGTGTCTCCGGTGACCCTTCCAGCCCCGGAAATAGTTTCTTCCCAGGTGAACTGCTGCTGCTCTTTTGAACATGAATTCTTACAAATACATTTGAAGGTTAATCAGCTTGCTGTGTGCTAGGCATAGTTCTAAAGCTTTTATCCACATTAGTTTATGCAGTTCTAAGAACTCTCTGATATGGGTAATCTTCTCATCCCCATTTTACAGATCAGGAAACTGAGGCACAGAGAGGTTTTTGTCATTTTCCCCAGGTCCCACTTGTCTGAATCCATGACCCTGTAATGTCCCCCAATAAAGAACAGTTAGCAGAGAAGGATGAAAAAGTCTGCAGATTGGTTACAAGAACCGAGTCACATAATCATGATAGTTGTTTTTTTGATATTTGAAGAGGTTTTATAGAGAAGATTTTCAAAAATAGTTTTGGGGTGCTTTAAGTGGAAGAGTAAGTAGCTAGATTTTCACAGGTTCGTTACTGTATACCCAGGGCCCAGCCCAGTGCCAGGCATGTAGCAGCAACCCCGTAATCACCAACAGATGAATTTGTTCCGTCTTTTTAAACAGAACTGAAAACAACAGATAAAGTTACAAGAAGGCAAATTTTGAAAACTGAACAAGTGCTTAACCAACTACTGTAAGCATTGCTACAGTTCACAAGGTGCATTTTTTCCTTTCATCCTAAGGTACATTATTCTCATTTTATAGACAAAGAAGTTTGGAATCAAATAGTTTGAGTAACCTGTGTGAAGTTACTTGACTAATAAGTGATAGAATTGGTACTGAGACCCAGCTTCTCCAACTCAGCCTAGAGCTTTTCCCACAAATCTTTGGAGACAGTGCTCTCCCATCATTAAAAAATATGTAAAAAGACTTTAGATGACTTTCCGACATGGACCCTATACAAACATTCCCTGAACTGTGGAAAGTTTGGATAAATTATTTCAAGGTCTCTTTCAACTCCAGCTCTTAATGAGCCAATGATCTTTGGATAGGAAGTAATTGGGATGATAGAGCTTTAGAATCAGACACTCTGGCACTGGCAAGCTGGGACCTTGGGAGAGTCACTGGACTACTCTGAGACCTCTTTTCCTTAACTGTGAAATATCTACTTTCAGGATTGTGGCGATGATTAAATCATTATATTCAGGGTGCCTTGTACATAATAGGCACTCAGGAAGTCATGGTTATCATTATTGTTATTATTGTTATCTAGAGGAGCAGAATATCAATGAAAGCAGAAGAGAAATGTGAACTCTGAGAAGTGGATTGGACCTAGAAGATGATTTGGTCTAACCCCCTACAAGCACAGTGTCTTAGTTCTGGCTGCTGTAACAAACTGCCATAGACTGGGTGGCTGATAAGCAATAGAAATTTATTTCTTGTAGTTGTGAGGCTAGGAAGTCCAAGATCAGAGTCCAGCAAATTCTCTGTCTAGTGAGACGTCACTTCCCAGTTCACAGATGGCAGTCTTCTCACTGTGTCCTCACAGAGCAGAAGGGGTAAGAGAGCTCCCTGGGGCCTCTTTTGCAAGGGCACTATCCATTCATAAATGTTCACTCTCATGATCTAATCACCTCCCCAGAGCCCCGCCTCCTAATACCATCACTTTGGGGGGGTTAGGATTTCAACATATGGATTTTGGGGGGACACAGATATTCAGTCCATAACGCACAGGATCTTTCTGCAACATCCTCTGAGAGATGAACATCCGGTCCCTGCTTGAGAACATCCAGTTTGAAAACTACAAAGACTACATAAATCTCTCAGAAAATTGTTCATAGAGGTTATGCAGCTTGATGAGAAGACAGGGGAGAGTATTTTAGGCCGGGAGTGAAGGCACAGAGGGGTTAATGAGACAGATTGTAAACATCTGTGATTTCACCACTAGGGTGCAATATCTACACCATTTCAGGTTTGTCAAACCATCTAAAATAATCTACTCAACTGAGGTGGGGACAACCATGAAGTTGTCTTTTGTACAATTTAGTAAATATAGTAACATACATTTGTATAACTTTGCACATAAATCATCTCATTTGTCTTCGCAACACTCCTAGGAAGCAGGCAGAAGGGATACTTATTTTACATGCACAAAATGGAAGGTCAGTCTCAGATGACTTGACAGGATGATGATGGCAATGCCGATCGTCACACTGAGCGCTAGTCCACGCATTTTACAGGGGCTTCCTCATTTAGTCCTCGTAGAAGCCCTCGTCAGTGGATATTATTATCATCCCCATTTTACAGATGAGGAAACCTAGGCACAGAGCAGGTGAGTAACATGGCCAAGGTCGCACAGTTGAGAAGGGGCAGCCCAGAGTGCTTGTCGACAGTTAGACTCAAAAGCTCAGGCTTAACCTCTGGTGCCACCCTTGAGGAAGGGATAGCATCCTTTCTAGAACCTGGGTCTTTTTCCTCTGGGACTATGCTTTCCCCTACAGCACTCTTTCCTTTTGGCTTGAAGCTGATATTGACGTCCTTGTTATTTGTTCTTTCTCTCTTAGGAAGAGAAGAGGAGGCTAAAGGAAGAGATTGAAAGGCGAAGGGCAGAAGCTGCTGAGAAACGCCAAAAGATGCCAGAAGATGGCTTATCAGACGACAAGAAGCCCTTCAAGTGTTTCACTCCTAAAGGGTCATCTCTCAAGGTATTTTTTCCCCAGAAAACCTTCGTATAATATGTCTATTAAAATATAATAGAAATGTGATTTTAGCCCCTGATTTAGTTATTGATTATTTGAAGTTTTGCTTCATTTATCTTTTTGCTCCTTCTTTCAGCAATTTCACAGCTTCTTTTTGTTTTCAAGATATGGAAAGGAGAGAAATAAAGTGGAGAAATTTTTGTCTGTTGTTTATTAGATCTTTGGTATACATTAAAAAGACCTTTGGTGATTATCTCTGGATCTCACTGACCCACGCCCTCCACATGCCTTATTACTTTGAGCAAATAAAAATGGAAACATTTAAAGTTTATAAAGTGGGCAAATTTATTTTAAAGGTTTAAGCTGCTTTTCATGCTAATGTTCATTTTTTTCCTTTGTCATTATTAAGAGCAGCACAGACTGGAAATGGTACATGTCAAATTTTAAAGCTGTTATCATGGGAGGAGATGAAATGTGACTCGGATAGGCTCCTTTCCCAGGATGAGTTTGGTCCGACTACTGCCTTCGTAGAGCATAATTCCTAGTGACTTGGAAGTGCTGCTGAAAGAAAAGAGAATGAGCAGGAAGGAGCTGACTCAGGGAGATGATGGGATGGTTGCCATGGAGGAACAAGAGCGCAGACTCAAATACTTATTTTTGCTTATACAGTTAGCATGTTTTGAGTACCTGACACAGTGAAAATACTCAACAAGTATTTATTGAATGAATGCATGAATGAATGAATCTTCAGAGATTGGAACTTTGAGCAATTTTTATTTTACCCTCATTTTCCATCAACCTAGTTAGGTTACAAAGCACTGACAACAGGTAAAGCCAGTATAGAATCATAGCCAGGCTCCAGCTGGTTAATGTGTGCATGTGTGTATCATTGTGTGTGAGGTCTAATGTCCACACTAAAATGATCAAAAGCCAGTTACTTACATTTTACAGTTATTACCTGTTTCACATGAAAAACAGTATGTTTTATCCCCAGATAACTTCACTTAGTCTTTAGAATGGTCTGGGTCCCAGTCCACCATAGTTCTAACTCCTCCCAAATAAACTCCTTATACTTGAACCCTCGTCTCAAGAGCAGCTTCAGTGGGACTCCAAACTAAACCACAGGGGGATTTTCTTATTTAATGTTTGATATTTATAACAAATCTAATGTGCGCTATGTGCTATGAAGGCGAGAAGCACAAAGCAAGGTCACTGCCTCTAGGGCACTAATATAATTGACTGCCTCAGGAGAATTCAAGAATTACAAAGGTAATGAAGTGCAGACTACCAGCTCAGTGAGGTGTCTGAGTGGAGCAGGAAGAGAGAGAGGCTTTGTTGAGTAGGTGAGCTTCATTTACGGATCTGAAATTTGAATTTCATAACATCTTCCTATGTCACAAAATATTCTTTTGATTTTTTTCCAACCACTTAACAATGTAAAATGTTCTTAGCTTTTGGGTGGGTGGAGGACATGGGCAAATGGGCCATAGTTTGCGTACCCCTGCTGTAGGAGAAAGAGCAGAAAGGCAAACCCTGCTCAGTTCAGACCATCTCTGTGCAGGCACCAGGTCCCTCCTCAGTCTGGGTCCTTCTATTCCTGGCTCATCAATAATTAAAGAAAACCATGTTCTCTCTCTTTCAACCTTCCTTCAAATGCCACTCAAGCTAAGCTTTCCTTGAACTGTCTTGGGAACATGAGGAAAGTAGTAGTCATCTAGACTTCGAATTTGTACTCTTTTTTTTCGAAGAAACTGCAACCCATCCTCCTCCAGCCATCTCTCTACCAAGTTTCCAACTTAACTTCTCTAGTGTTTCCATCAGCCAGACTCCTGGGTTCCCAGAAAGCCATTTGTCTACTCACTCTGGTAGAGAGGCACATGTGAGCAATCAAAGTTGATATGTAAAAAAGAAAAAACACATTTTTAATTTCTGTGTAACAGAGACATGCTTTCAAGAACAGACAGTCTAGTGCTTTTCTCCATAGTATGTGCCTTGAAGAACCTGCTGTGGCTCTTGTTTTAGAACTTAATTTCATGTCCTACAATTGAATTCCTGCAACTATTGGTACTCTTGGCCCTGCAACTTTTATAAATGGTCACAAGCTAACATTGTCAAATGCCAGTGGGAGGAGAAACATTTGATATTTGACCTCAAGATATTATCAACTGGTGTATTTTGTTAATTTCTCATGACTTATATTCCTTGTCTGAGAAGCTCAGAACCTGGTTTCTCATGGTTAAATTATGCTAGCAGTGAATGATTTTTCTTACATAAGACATACAAAGAATAAGTTTTAAGTAATTTAAATTTAGAATTTTGTTTTTATTATTATTGTTTTCATATACTGGTGGTGGAAGGAGTGTGGAGTAAGGAGAGCGCCAGTTTGCTGAAATGTGTGGGGGTTTTCCCCTGAGTTTTTCTGGGACAACACTGCCACCTCTTGGTCTTCAGAAGAACCAATTTCCCCCTTTAAACTCCTTAGGCAGGAGATTTAATTTACAAATTTAGTACAAATTGTTACATTACCCAGAGTCACTAAGGGCAGGAATTTTCCAACAAGAGTACATCAGTAAAGGATGGTAAATCCAGATAAAATGTGATAATGAAGTCAAGCTGTATTGAATATTGTAGATACAAAAGGAGAAGGTAGAGTCTGAGAGCCTCTGTAATGAGAATAAATGTGATGGCCAAGGTTAAGATGATCCCCGAGTCAGAATGATGCTAGAGGTGCTACAAAGAACAAGTCTCACCTCTGCCTCCCGTCTCCACTGGCCTTCCCCCACGCTGACCGCTTCTCCAGTCTTCAGTCCCACCACTCTACGTGCCTCTTGGTTCCCCAAATCTCTGTATATGTGTTTGCTCTGCTAGAAATGTCCTCCCCCCTCTAACTCATGCACTCCCACCCTCACTTTCATGAACTCACTTATAAAGCTGTGTAAACTATAAACTACGGATCTCAGCTCAAATACCAGAACATCTGAAAAGCCTTCTCGAATTCCCCCATTTTCTTATCTTTAATATGGTACCTACCACTGAATTTAAAATTTTTCATTTATATGTTCTACTAGTCTCCCCTACTGACTCCTTAAAGAATTGGAACCCTGTCTTATACATCGTTGGGTGTTCAACTTTATATAATAGGTACTCACATATAATTTATTGGTTGGTTGGTTGTTTGACTGACAGGTTGGCAGGGTTAAATCAGGATGGATAGATGGATGAATAATATTAAAAGTGCCAGTGCATTGCGTGGTTCTAATGTGTTTTACATCATTCAACTGGGAACTTTTTCTCCAGAAATGCACTTCTAAGTTTATGTTAAAATCAGAAAAATAAGATTTAAGACCCCTTACATCTCATAAACTCAGGCATACCTATAGCATTCTTTTGCATAAAGTTTTATGTTTAATGAGTTTGATTTTATCTTTGTAAGAAATCATTGGAAAGGATGAAGTGCCCTAACTAACATCTTTAAAAGTATTATTCGACTGATATTAGGAGTGAAGCATGTTTTCCAAAAAGCTTAAGGGTATTTATTAATAATCCATGAGTCCCAGGCCAACAGTCCAGAAAAAGCCATGACATCTTAAAGATTGTAGGGGACGGTCAACCACACCAGCCTAGGGTAACTGTAGCCTAGTAGATTCCTTGGCTGCCCTGAACAGGGCAGAAAATGGACCTGTGTGCTTTGCACATGTAGTCATATGCAAAGAAGCTTTTACTATTTGCTGATGATAGGTGATGCGTGGCAGAGGATATTTCTAGCCTGGAGTTGGGTATCATGAGGAGTCAACAAATATTTGCTGACTTATAAAGAACATCTGGATTTCAGTGATGCAGTTTCAGTAAAATATAATGTTTGATTTAGCAGCTTTAGTTGTAGCAAAATTTCTGGCTTTTAAAAAAAGAATTTATTAAAAATGACTAAACTGCCTATTGGTGTATATCCATAGCGGTTTCTCTGGGCTTATTTCCTTATTTCCCACTTGGACTAATAGGGCCTTCATGAGAGGCCTCAGCCATTCCTGATGAGCTGAGCCCCAGTTTCACTCATCCCCACCCCCATCTCCTATATTCAGGGCAAATTAAGTTCAGCAATAGGTTTGACAGCTGTCAAATTAGAAAATCAGGCTAAGCAGTAAGTGAATAGTTCACAGTTCCTGGTTATCTTTCTTATATATATAAATATCAAATCGTTATGTTGTATACCTAAAACTAATGTAATGTAATATGTCATTTATACCTCAATAAAAAATAATGGAAAAAAATTTAAAGTAATCAGAAAACAAAAAAAAATTGTTTTAGTCTTGAAATGTAATTATTTTGCCCTTGATTTATATTATTTCAGAGGCATTTTAATTCCATTTTGTCTAGTCTTTGTCTCCAGAACTTCATATTTCTCTATCTTCTTCCAGTCCTACCTTCGTCTCCCAAACCTCATTATCAAATACCTTGCACGTAGTTTTCCTCTCTAGCAGAGGGGCTGTGCACAGCACCCTCATACTCTTTGACACTCTCTGGTACTTTTATTCCCCAGGTTCAGGGAAGATAGTAGTATGGGCTGAGAAACACTGTTTATAAACTGAAAATATTAACTGGTTTTATTTTTTTCCAATTCCTAGATAGAAGAGCGAGCAGAATTTTTGAATAAGTCTGTGCAGAAAAGGTAATATGGTTGATTGTTGAATTGCGAATCATCAGCCATTATATGTATGGAAAAATTCTCCCATTTTTATGTATGTATGTGTGTGTTTATTTACTTAGCAGTGGTGTTAAATCAACTCATCAAGCAGCAGTCGTCTCCAAGATTGACAGCAGACTGGAGCAATACACCAGTGCAATTGAGGTGAGAGATGTCCTCAGAGTTATGGTCAAACAGAAATCAACTCTGATTATATAAATAATCATAGAAACACTTAGGACAATAATCAAGTCCAGTAGTGTTAGAATGTTAATGATGTTTTATAACTAGTTAGAGAGAAAACAATAATAAAGACACATTATAGAAGAGTTTTAAATAAATTATTGTTTACTACTTTCCACCTGTATTCTTTAGTGAAGATGTTACTTTTTTTAAAGAATGAGTTTATTGTTATTTAAATATATTATTTATGTGTTCACAAGTGTATCTTCAATATTCTTAATTCCTTATAAAAGGTGTTCCCATATATAGTTTAAACAGGTCCCTTACAACCATGATTAGTCCTCTTTTATCTATAAAAATTTTATTATCAAATAAATTGGTAGTATAAATTAATATAAAGATGATAGCCAGCTGGAATTTAATGAATTTCAAATTAATTGTTTTATACATGAAGGATCATAGTTTTATGCTTCTGTCTAATCCAACATTTTTTCTACCCAGTTGACCTAGGGGTGTTACTCTATTCAGAAATAATGTACTATATTTCCAAGTACCAAAGCACTAAGAGGGTAGGGTGCCATTGATCAAGGCGTGATCCTGGTTTTTTTCTCCTTTGTGTAGACTTTAGTCAGTGGTTTTAGTTGCCTGCTATGAAGTAATTGGATCAGTTTGATTTGATTTCTCCTCTCCTTTGTACTGCAGAGTGGAGATACCTATAAAATAGTTCACAGCAAATGATAAGAGGGAATAAGAAAGAGAGAGGTCTGGATGATTTATCAAGTGAATAATCAAGTCTTAACATTCAAGAGGAGATTTTCAGAAGATTAAATGGCCACTAAATTATAAGACAAACTGCAGATAGTTATTTTCTGTGGTTGAATTGATCACAGCTCCAACAGGGTTAATGAAGCCAAAACTGTGGCTTCAGCCTTCACATAGTCCAGCAATGGTGCCACTCACCCTGGCTGCCCACCTTGATGACACATGCCACAGGCCCCAAAGCAGGACTAGCAGAGAAACTGCATGATTTGGGGTATGCCTATCACTACTGCTGGAAAAGTATCTTGAATGCACACCTTTCTTTTTACACCCATTCATTCCTCCTTCCAATCTCCATGCGGTGGTCTCTCAGTCTTTCAGTCTTTTAGCACACCCCCGTCTCTGGTCCTTGGCATGTACTGTTAGCTCTGTGTGGAACGGTGTGTTCTCCTTCCTTCACCAGCCTCTTTCAAGTCTTCCATCAGATCTGGGTTTGAATGTCACATCCTCAGAGCAGCCTTCTTTGCCCCCTAAACTAAGTACCGTTGTCCTCTCGTGTGCTCTCTTGGCGTGCTTACGGCACCACACTCATCTTTCATAGCACTTACTGCAATGTGAAATAATAGTGTATAACTAGTTACTGTCTCTCCTATTAACGTCAGTCCACTGCAGCTTACAGAGCGGACTGTCTTGCGTACCACCACGTCCCCAGGGCCTGGCACAGTGCCCTGCACACAGCAGGCATTCAAGAAGTGTCTGTTGTAGCAATGAAGTAGCATATCACCTTAACAAGAAATGGAGTCCCAATGAAAAGCATATTTCACTTTCGAAAGATTCTCTGAAGTAGATACAATGGTTTATTTGGAGGTAGAGATGTCATCAGAATGTACTTTCACAACAGAAATTATGACTCTCATTTTTGGTGAAGGCATTTACACAGTGAATTTGTTAAGTGATAGTGTTGAAGAAGACAAGCTTACTATAGTTTTACGAGTGCAAACTTACCAGCACCAATCCTAAAAATAATTCATATACTTCAGGGAACAAAAACTGCAAAACCTACGAAGCCAGCAGCCTCGGACCTTCCTGTTCCTGCCGAAGGTGTCCGCAACATCAAGAGCATGTGGGAGAAAGGCAATGTGTTCTCATCACCCACTGCATCAGGCACGCCAAATAAGGTGAGCAGAGGATTGCCGTCTTTTAATTTTGGAGGTTGGGTTTTTCTTTTTTCTTTTTTCTTTTTTTTTTTTAGGAATCACATAGTTAATTACAAAAGCAGTGAAAAAGGTATAATTCTTACTTTCTTTTGCAATGACCAAAAAGCAAGCTCAGGGAGAATGTGTTCCTAGGGCTAATAGACTATGCACTGTGCTCTGGCTACAGGCCTCTAAATACGGTACCCGGAGTTAATCACTGACCTTGGGGTTGGGGGTAGGAGAAGTGCAGGGGGAAGAACACCAGATAACATACTCTTTAAATATCAGGTTTAAGGTTTATTTTTGTCAAAATATTCAATATAATGATCAATAATTGATCAGTGTTATGTGAAACAATACTGGATAATATTTTGAGGTTGCTTTGAAATTTTCTTTCCAGGTAGGTTTTTTGTTTTTTTTCTTTAATATTAGATGCTTGGCCTTTTGTAGGAAACAGCTGGCTTAAAGGTGGGGGTCTCCAGCCGCATCAATGAATGGCTAACCAAAACCCCAGATGGAAACAAGTCACCTGCTCCCAAACCTTCTGTAAGTAGCTCCAGGTTCTTCTGAATTTCTCTCATAGCTCAGCTTCCAGCAACAGAAGAAAACAGGCTGTTGGTCTATTTGCCTGGGAAAAACAAGGCCCCTGTTCTTGGTCGTGACTGCTGAATAACAAACAAGGAGGGCTTCAGATTGAGAGAGAACAGTCCCGAGCACTATATTTACCCAGAAGGTAAAATGGGACCATCACCTCTCCACCCAGAACGTTGAGGCAGTTCAGATTTACACTCTTAACTGGTCTGCATGTTTAGCTTCTATTCTATAAATTACAGATAGGAATTTGAAAATGAAAATGTCAAATTATCTTGGCCATTTCTCTGTCAAGAGCACCCCTAGACTTATTCCCAGAAGAATGTGTATGTTGGCTATTTGAACCCATGTTTTCTAATTTGCCTAATTTCTGTAACTTAACACAAAAATACAGTTACTGGGTAGTTGTTGAAATAATTGCTGTAATTTTCTTGTCAACACCTCCAAAGGAAAGCCATTTAAAAAAAAAACAAAAACGTAAGACTAGAAACTATAAAATCTGGTTATGAATGTTATTTTTGGAAATTTAAAATTTTCTTATTAAGTGTGGCTATCTTACTATAAAAATATTCTTTTAACCTTTTCATTGAATGTATTTGATCATTACCTTGCATTTATCGTTATAATCAAAAACTTATTAAGCTCCCTACTGTATACTGGTGAACTTTCTCTGTGAAGTTGGCTTTTATACCTTTGCTGGTGCCCAAGGCAGCAAAAACTCTGGTCACAACCACCCCATTCCAGAGGTAGAAGAAAAGCTTTCCAAATCCTAGGCCTCTGCACTGTTGAGCATTTAATTGCATCCCTTTGCTCTATATTTAATCTCCAAATTCACTAAAGTTTTATCACTTTTCCAATTTAAAAAGAAAAGAATGGAAATATTTCCATACTTTTCGTCGGTACAATTCCTTGTAGTCAATTAATATTCAGCTTGAGATTCTCTGCATACGGGCCTCTCAAGAGGTATAAAACTAATGTAAACCCAATTTACAATTGGACAGTCTTAATATATTGAAAAGAAAATCTTTTTCCTCTCCCAGTAGATATAGGAAAGGGGCCCTATAAAAGGAGACAGTCGAGGTGAGGGATCATACCCACAAGGTATGTGATCTTCAGTGCCTCAAGTTTCCCCAACACCCCAGGTGACATAAAGAGTGGAAATTATTTTTTAAATGGCAGTTATATAAAGTTTTGTGGTTCCAGATCAGTGATTATTAACCTTTTTGAATTATGGACGCCTTTGAAAACCCAATGAAATGTAAAGACCCTCTCCCCCAAAACACTGCATATAATACAAGTTCAGCAAGTTCGTGGACACACTGAAGGTTTCTTATGACAGCAAAGATAAAGAGAAAAGGGTATATGTTTTTCTTCTTTGATGAGTATGGTACATTGCTAAAGGAGATGGTCACTTTTTCACATGTATTTGCAACCTGTTTCATTTCTATCCCAGATTATACTCATGTATTTGGTTCAGGATTTGACCCATACTCTTCTATCAACACTTTAACTGATAAGCCTATCATCTATGTCACCCTAATGGGAGGGTTAAAAAGATTCAATACAGTTATTATAACAATAGGTATAAATGAGTCAAGGTTTCCACAGAAAGCCCCATTTTCTGGAGTTATTGATGGCCTCCTAAAAGTGGCAGGACAAAAAGGCATTACAGGGAAATTACAAAATCATTGCCTGCTTTATCTAATATTTAGTAAGTAATTTGCTAGACCGTCTACTAGAGGATAGAGGAGAAAAGGCAAGAAGAATGTGGCAAGTAGTATACATCATAATGATCTCTTTTTCCCCATGTCCCATTGGATTTGGTAGACTAGTGTGGCTTCCTGAATAAAGGCCAGGTTGAAACAAAGCAATGTGTAATTGATGTTGTAAATAAAAGGGCAGTTTGAGTAGATCGTACTTAATATATAACGTTGAGCTTTGTGCACATCCCAAGAGCAGTAGGCCCAGCAATGTTCCCCGTCATGAATAGCAGTATGGCAGTCTCTTTGGGGAAAGATATAACTTGGAATTTAGTAAGGCAGGAGGGTAACTCACAGACACTACGGATCCAGCAGAAAAGAAATGAAAATGTCCGAACTGCTGGAAAGGGCTGGACGGATCCTGCAGATACATAAAACTTGTCAGGCAAAAGGTTAAGTCCCGGAAGGCAGCTTAGAAAGACAGGTCAAGCAAAGATTTTTGTCTAGGTCTTGTCCAGGGGGGTCTCACACTGGCGGCCTGCAGCTAAGATCTGTGCAGTCAGGGCCATTGTGCTTTATATTCCTTCTTTTAAATGATAATTTGAACATGTTTTTAAGGTGTGGAGGCATGCATTCTTTAACTTGTTGATTCCTTTTTTTTTAAAATTTTCTTACACCAGCCTCTTCAGGCATGTGTTTCCAGCCTGGCCCTTCATGGCAGGCATGTGAGTTTGACACCCTTGGGATTCTGGTCAGACTGACCCTGAACCCAGGATGTCAGAGGATTACCTAAAGACAGCAGCAAATAGGAGGCTCCCAAAGGCTCCCTTCTAATTTGGGACCAGAGGTGATTTATTCTCAACCCCTTGTTTATATTCCTTGGCGTGTATGGGTGAAAGGGAAAGCCTGGGTTTGTGTTTGCCGATGTATGGCATGTGGCCATTAAGGAAAAATCAGAGAGAAATTCTTTTACCAAAATAGTGCTCACCCAGTGAAACCTCAAGAACCAGGAAAAGAGTAATCCATGGGATTAGTGTCCAGTTCTAAAATTCACTGAAGAGAAAACCCATCCTCTGCTACTAGTTATGCATTAATTTTCCTAGAGTTAAAAGTGCTCAAAAGCTTGTCAAATCAATATTATTTGGGTCTCTGAAAACTAGTAACTTATTTAAACATTGATCTACACCTGATTCTTTACTGGGACGTCTATTGCTATTCGTGGGTAGAATTTATAGGACTTCACTGTAACTTTGTAACTGGAATTCAATTCTAAGTATGTCTGTTGTATCTGGTTAGTCTGTTCTTTGTGTCTAAACTACATGTTATATACAGCAATTAAAATGCTAATTTGTCTTTCTTTCTGTTTAAAAAAAACCCAGCATTGTCTTTCTCAGCTGAATTTTCTGCTTCATTCTTTGATCTCTGGTTGACTGGAAACCTGCTTCCCTGCCTTCATTTCTCCCTCTTCTTCTGGAGTGGGTCTTTCTCTAAAATGTAGGCTGGTCAGGTAATTTCATTTATATTTCCCATTTGATTTAAGATGCCAATTTACCACTCAGATGTTAATATTTTCTTAAAATGGACTCTTTAAACTCTTTAAGTGATCTCAAAAGATTCATAGGTAGGATTCAAGGAAAATACAATTCATTTTCTTTAGTAGAAGGGTATTCATGTGAAAGAAAAATATTTTTCTTATATGAATCAAATAAAGTAGTAATAGCCACTTTCCAGAGCTTCCATTAGCATGTTCCTAATTATAGTTTCCAAATTTTTAAAACAGTCTTCCAGACAATTTGGCAGCTTCTACTTACATTGGCATATGTAGTGGAATTCTTCAAAAACAATCTGATTTGTTGCTTACTGGTTCCAAGTTAAATAGGTGTAACTCTCTAATAGAATATCAGGAATCCATGTCACAGTGAAAATCCAGAAATTCAGTAAGATTAAGGCAAATCTGAACTGCTTCACATGGTACTGTTTTTAACCAGTGCATTTCTAGTGTTGCAGTCTCAATAGTATCTATTAAAAAAAATACATGTCCATTTAGACTGGTGTCCATGGATAAATGTAGTTGCTATTAGCTTTGCCTTCCTAATGAGAAAAGGGTTTGCCAAAATAAACATTACTATTTCAGTAAAACACATTTATTTTCTACAAACTACCTTTGCCAAGTACTCATATAAGCAAATGCTGGAAGAAGAGTAAATGGAAACAGAAATTTGGATCCTTATCCAAACCAAATTAATTATGAGGTAGTAAATAAAGATTCAAAGATATATAGCTGTTATCGACCATATTTTAGTGTTTTCTTCCCAAGATCTTTACATGTTCTCACGTATGTCATCAACTGTCACTTTCTCTTATGGGTACACTTTGTAGTAAATGTTTAATTTCACGGAGCTAGGTGCTCCTGATACACTTCTGAATTACCCCTTGCTCCTCAGGAAACACAAAATGATTTTAATCTGAGGAAAGTGCAATTAGAAAAATGTCTTAGATTGGGCTGTCCAGAAGCAAACCCTAAAATACTGGTTCGTGTGCAAGTAGTTTACTTGAGACATGAAGAAAACACTACAGGAAGTGAGGCAGCCAATAAAGAATGTTTATTAAGCAATTCACTACATGGGCTGTTAAACATAATCCTGCTGGGAAATCCTGAAAGCCACCACAAAACACATGCTTCCGAGTTATCCTACCTGAGGCGTGAGAGAGTCTGAGAAATATTCTTGCACCAAATCTCATGGGTGAGTGGTTGAAGACTGCTCCTGGGGGTGTTGTTAACTCTCTGGATGTCCAGCCTGCCTCCTGGGAGCAAAGTGGGCATCTGCAGCCAGAGGAAGTCCTCATGCAAAGAGATGCAGTGTTGGCCATTGGAAGTCCAGCTGGTACGCATTAAAGTCATAAGGGCTGGGGGCCGTGGGCAAGGCACCGAAGAAAAGTTAATTGGCAAGGGGTGAGGTCCTTATCCAACCCCCCCAAAATTATTTAAAACTAACCTATGCTCGATTCACTTCTAAGGACATAGAAAGTTAAAAATTGGCTATCTCATTTTAAATATGCTTATATTCCAATTTTACTGGTCAATAAACAGTAAGTCCTTGGTGAATGACAGGACCTAAATGCTGGATAGTTTCAGCCCACTCTCGTGTCACAGCATAGGTCAGGGTCCGTATAAAAACAGACAATGGCTAACGATCCTTTTGATTTAACCCATTTCAGATGACTAGGATAAAGTGTATTACACAAATACACAAACAACAGATGTGGTGATTTATTTAGACCTGGCTAGAAAATATAAAGAGCCACCCATCAATTTTGTCTGCTTTCTCTTCATTAGGATTTGAGGCCAGGAGACGTATCTGGCAAGCGGAACCTCTGGGAAAAGCAATCTGTGGACAAGGTCACTTCCCCCACTAAGGTAATCTACCGAAGATTTGTTTTTCACAGGTTCTTTTCCTGCTGTATCCTGCAGTATGCTGTCCCAGGGTCAAAAAAGAAATAGTGCCGATCCACAGAGTCTTGTCTGGGTAACCATCAGTTTCTAAAGACTTGTATATGGTACAGTGAAAGGCAATGTCACGGAGCCTTCAGCATGGTAGGTTTGTCCGTCATACAAGGTAAATAGTCTAGATCCGTGGGATGGTTCCCAGTAAGACATTCTAGAAACACCATAGTGGTAGGGGTGTTGAAAACAGAAGGCTGTGTGGTATAACCATAGTCTACATTTCCTTACAAGGTCCAGGCTTGGAAATCAGAATTTGCAGATCGCCTAGGAAAGAATGTCTATCTCCTTGAGTAGTTTCAAAGCTGCTTTCTGGAACCATTCTAAGGGGTTACATTGCCAGCAGCCTAGGACTCAAGGCTGATATGGCAAAAAAATTGAAATAATATTCAAAAGTTAGCAAAATTTGCTACCCTATGAAAACTAATGGCTAAGAATGCTTGGATTTGTCTTTCTTTGGCCTTTTGCTCATCCTTGACAAAGTGGCCTCTGGTCAATATCTAAATGATGCACAAACTAAAAATAGGACCCCTTGTTGTACAAGGAGCTAATTCAACTCCTAATTCCCCATTCAAGTAATAATTCCAGTCTTCTCCCTTGGTAGAGGGAAAATTGAAAAGGGAAAAATCAGAGAGCAACAATAAGTAAGATTAGAATAGACTGCTTATGGGCTGATGTAGAGCTCTATACCCAGAAGCACTTTTTAAGCAAACTCAGGACTGAAGAACATCTCAAAGGCAACTGAAGAATCTGTACAGCTCACCGAAGGAAGAGAATTGCTTCCTCTTTCCTACTTTCTACGACATGCTGATAAGTCTGGTGCAGCTTCCTGAGTGTGTTACATCTTCTCTATTAGTTAAATTTTCTAAATATATTCAAAGTACCAGTAATAATTTTCACCATTACAAACCACTAACATGTAATGAGCACCCACTATATGCCTTCTCAACCTACATTATCTCATTTGACCCTCCAATCACCATTATTATTACCCCCATTTAGAGCTAAGGCGAATGAGGCACAGAGAGATTAAGTACCTTTCTCAAAGTCACACGGCAAATAAGGAGCAAAGCCTGGATTAAACTCGGGCAGTCTGTTCTGAGCCTGCATTCTTAATTATACATGCTGCTTTTTTTTAGGATTGCATATTCAGCAGAAAATGTAAGGTTCTAAAGTTCCTTGTACAATTTTCTTCTGGTGGAATGGAGGGGAATCATTTTTTAGTTTTTTTTTTTTTTTTTTAAACAAAGAATGAACTTTTGTTGGCCTAAGCCATTATGACCCTTTGCGAAATGACCTTTCAGAAATGACAGTCTAAATGTTTATATAGTCTCCTTTCTGAGTAGGAGGTGTCAGCTGTCCATAGGCCATCATCACAGGTTTAATAGATCCCCTCTGGACAACATTCCTCTGAACCAGGGTTCTAGGAAGTAGAGTAAAGATATGATCTGGGGGCTTCCCTGGTGGCGCAGTGGTTGAGAATCTGCCTGCCAATGCAGGGGACACGGGTTCGAGCCCTGGTCTGGGAAGATCCCACATGCCGCAGAGCAACTAGGCCCGTGAGCCACAATTGCTGAGCCTGCGCGTCTAGAGCCTGTGCTCCGCAACAAGAGAGGCTGCGATAGTGAGAGGCCCGCGCACCGCGATGAAGAGTGGCCCCCGCTTGCCGCAACTAGAGAAAGCCCTCGCACAGAAACGAAGACCCAACACAGCCATAAATAAATAAATAAATAAATAAATTAATTAATTAAAAAATTTAAAAAAAAAAGATATGATCTGGAATGGTAGGTCTCAGAGAACACAACTCATATACAACATGAATGGTACTCCCTGGAATTATGCAATAATGTGTGTGGTACAATGTGGGACGGTGACAGGGTGAGACTTCATACACATACATACTGTCCCCTCCTCCTTGGTCTATACCACAAAACTCTTTCTACAGTAATAATAATAACATAACCAGCAGGCCCAGAGCTGAGTTTGTGAGGTAGCAAAGTAGGTAGCTCCTTTGGTCCAAAATGTCAAATTCACTAGTATCACGCAGTAATTCCTTTGAAATGAAACTATACAACACATTTGAAATTGCAGATTCATAACACTTTAACATTTGTGAATACCTCAGCAAGAATTTTTAGCAGCTAGCTGAGGGAAAGAAACGGTGTACAATAAGACCATTGGTCAGATAAGTTTCAAGGGTAGGGGCATAAGAATAGGAGGTAGGAAATGAAAAAATAGGAGAAAACTAAAGATAAGCGTAGTCCAGTTTACCATCATGCCTTGATGTGGCTGAGACAGCCATTCAGTCATGCGTGCCTGTCCTGGAACACACATTATAGAGTCCTGGCCCTTGTAGTAAGTAGTGTTTAAAAAAAACCTCCTTGACCCTGAATGCCATGAGCAAGGCTCAAGATCAAGATATGAAAAGGGGAATATAAAGAAGAAAGAAAGAGGAAAGCAAAAAAACCAACAGAAGAAACAATAGACTGAAAGAAGAGGAGCATATTTGAATAGAATGCCAAAAATAATCCTCCCTTTCATAGACATTTATTCCTGCCATATTATCATTCTTTTTTTTTTTTTTTAATTCTGACACAAAATGTCTGGCTGAAACACCATGGCCTGACGACTTAAAGCTCTCTTCTCTTAGCAGGTTTGAGACAGTTCAAGAAAGAACCCAAAGTAGCCGCTCAAGATGCTGGACCAGCTCAGTTGAAGAGGCCTAATTTGCTCTGTTTTATATTTATGTTGATTTACTAAATTGGGTTCATTTCCTTTTGTTTTGTTTTTCATTATCCCAGTAAACCCATGTATATTATCACTATATTTAATAATCACGGTCTAGAGATGTTCATGGTAAAAGTATTGCCTTTGCACAGGAGCCTGTTTCTAAAGAAACCCATGCTGTGAAATAGAGACTTTTCTACTGATCATCATAACTCTGTGTCTGAACAGTGATATCAACCACATCGGAAGTCAACAAAAGGAGATTCAAGTTGAAAATTGCCTGAGGAATGTGTGCAGTATCCAGAAAAATGAACCATAGTGTTTTTTTTGTTTTTTTGTTTTTTAAATACAGAAATCATGTTGTTTCTGCACTTTAGAATAAAGCATGGAAGAAATTATCTTAGTAGGCAATTATAACACTTTGTGAAAGTAACCCATTTCAGATTTTAGATACTACAATAATGATTGTCTTTAAAAAAAAAAAAAAGATGTACTGTTAAGGTATTACTTTTTTCATGCTGATGAATATCTAAATTGGATTTTGATGTTAGCTGACAGTGGTACTGATTTCTTTAGGTTGGTTGCTTTGTGGATTTCTTTGGTAGTGATAGTGAACCACATTTTAGATGACGTGATCATGTATGTATGTGCATACACATATACAAACACACTAATGGTAGAAAGCTTTTTTATGTGCTAGGCTATTATATTTAGCAGTATGTCCCTGTAACTAGCCAATATCACTGCTTTTTAAAAATTAAAAATCACAATATTATATTAATATTTCATATTTGCCAATAGAAACATGGCAGAATAGGTATCGATATGTTTCCAATGCCCAATAACCTATAAGAAAGAGATTAGAAGTGTCAAAATGAATTGACATTTTCTATAAAGCATAGTATTTAGTTTATAATTAAAAGCAGTCTTGAAGTCCAGTGTGAATTGTACTAAATCTCAAAGCTTGCTCCAAACTTTATTCTTAAGAATCAAGTTCACAATTGGTTGGCTTAGATGATGTCTGAGGTCTCTTCCTTCTCTAAAATTTAAAGACGAGAATTTTAGTGACAAAGTTGTACAGATTGGAATTCCATGAATAGGTGTACTACGACCAACTTTGGCTAATCTCTGGAAGCAGAAAAGTAAGCAAAAGCCAATATTTAGGAGTCATGACAGTACTTCCATCTTTAACATACTGAAACATCTTTTTAGTTAAACTTTTCTACCTTTATTAGTCATTGGCACTTGCCATAAGTTGATAATGTGTTGAACTTTCAAAAAATATATGTAATTTTTATTAGTTTTACCTTTTTCCCAAAGAGTCTATCAACTCGTCATTTGTACACACACAATCCAGGTATCAGATCTTATTTTAGCTTATAAGCGTTCATCTATTCTTCACAATAGATGATAAAAGAGTACTCCAGTGTCTTGGCAATATGTTCTAGCATAGAGATATACATATAGTGTAGTTCTATAAACGTATACCTCATGACTTACCAAAATCGTCTTAGTCTCAATTCCTACCACAATGAGGGAGCCTCCCAAATGACTCTTTTCTAATCCACAGTGTTCCCCTGGGAGAGCTAGCCAGGATGGGGCTGGCATGAGGAGTGACCAGTGCCTTCCAAAGTCCATTTTCCTCATAAATCAGTAGAGTTGTTGAATCCTCTAGCTTTTAGCACATCTGGGCCAAAGAAAGTAAAGCCAGCAATATTGCACAAGTCACCCATCCATGACAGAGTAGACATGAGTCTATGATAAGATAAACTAGAATTCACATGCAGTGCCTGAGTTGGCATTGACTCCCAGCATTCGAGTGAAATGGATCAAAGTTTGAATTAAGGCCTATGGCGAGATAACATTTCTTTGTTGTACTTTTGAATAAGAGCTTCTCCTGATCACTATTATATATTTTTTTCTAGAAAGTCTAAATTTAAGAAGAGAATATATCGATCAATCCTGACTTTTATTCCAATATTTGGATGGAATAAGTTTTAGGGTAGAATTTTGTTCAGTTTGGATTTAATTTTTTGAAAAATAAATTCCTTGTTTACTTGTTTGATTACAATTCTCTTTGTTATCTTTTTAAGAAGTAAAACTGCAAGGTGACTAGCATGTTCTGTGAATCTGCCATTCCTAAAAATTTTATAAACACGATATTTTTCACTGATAATTGATCGCTGCAATAAATATATATTGTGAAAATGCATCCACAATAAATGGAATTCCTCCAAATGTCTTTGCCTCACTTATTTTTATGTACTATATTGATTACAAGAGTTCTATCTGATGTAATAAAGATAATGGTATAGCAAAATGCATATTTCAGATTAAGTCTTGGTTTCATTCTTTAAAGAGGAAAGCCATTTCATATTTTTAAATACTTATTACAGGCAATTTTCCAACAAAATATTAAAAATTGCTCTGGTAGAGACAACTGACCAAACATATATAGAAAAGGTTGAAAAGAGGGATTGAAAACCTTCTTATTCAAAAAAACATTATCAAATGTTCCTTCATCCTCCTTCTCATTCCCAGTGTAGTCACATGTCACCCCTCTGGCACCTATGGTGGCAGTACTGTTTTCCCAAAGGCATTGTCTTTTACAGTAGAAATACCCATTTAATATATACTGTTTGTTTGTAGAATACTTACTATTTGCAAGGCACTGGCGATTACCTTTAAATCCAGAGATATTTTTTCATAGTAATTTTATTTTTTTTAATATTTATTTATTTATTTGGCTGCGCGGGTCTTAGTTGCGGCATGTGGGATCTTTAGTTGCGGCATGCAGGCTCTTTTACTTACGGCATGCGGGCTCTTAGTTGAGGCATGCGGGATCTAGTTCCCTGACCAGGGATCAAACCCGGTCCCCCTGCACTAGGAGTGTGGAGTGTTAACCACTAGACCACCAGGGAAGTCCCAGTAATTTTATATTATTTATGTAGCACTACTTGAAATCTGAGGCTTTTCTCACAAAGGTTTTAAATTGTGAGTCGGGAGGCCCTGAACAGTCCCCTAAATCCTGTTCATAAGATTGACGAGGGCTTCCCTGGTGGCGCAGTGGTTGAGAGTCTGCCTGCCAATGTATGGGACACGGGTTCGAGCCCTGGTCTGGGAGGATCCCACATGCCGCGGAGCGACTGGGCCCGTGAGCCACAATTACTGAGCCTGCGCATCTGGAGCCTGTGCTCCGCAACAGGAGAGGCCTCGATAGTGAGAGGCCCGCGCACCGCGATGAGGAGTGGCCCCCGCTTGCCGCAACTAGAGAAAGCCCTCGCACAGAAACGAAGACCCAACACAGCCATAAATAAATAAATAAATAAATAAATAAATAGAAAAAGAAAATTCTTATTAAAAAAAAAAAAAAAAAAAAGATTGACGAGTTAACAAAATTATGGTAACTTAAAAAATACTTCCGGGGCTTCCCTGGTGGCGCAGTGGTTAAGAATCTGCCTGCTAATGCAGGGGACACGGGTTCGAGCCCTGGTCTGGGAAGATCCCACATGCCGCGGAGCAACTGGGCCCGTGAGCCACAACTACTGAGCCTGCGCGTCTGGAGCCTGTGCTGCGCAACAAGAGAGGCCCGCGCACCGCGATGAAGAGTAGCCCCCGCTTGCCGCAACTAGAGAAAGCCCTCGCACAGAAACGAAGACCCAACACAGCCATAAATAAATTAATTAATTAACTTAAAAAAAAAAAAAACTTCCATAAGATGTTATGGAAAACCCCGAACGAACTTTTTGGCCAACCCAATAATTAATACTTTTGACTTCTACATTCTAACAAGAAGGGGTCTAAGTTTAGACAATGTTATCATCAAAGTCAATCACAAAATTAAGTAATGAAAAGAATACAATCTGTAGTACTAA
Source organism: Balaenoptera acutorostrata (assembly GCF_949987535.1). Lineage (NCBI taxonomy): Eukaryota > Metazoa > Chordata > Mammalia > Artiodactyla > Balaenopteridae > Balaenoptera > Balaenoptera acutorostrata. Next base: position 18,881,979 of record NC_080070.1, on the reverse strand, counting down.
TACCAAACTGATAGGATTAGGGCTGGATGAACATTAATCTTGTGCATCTTCAGGGTTTGAGCTCAAAGATGTTACAGTCTTCTGTGTGATGTAGAAACTGGTCTGTATTGTAGGGGTTTTTTCTACTCTTGCTTGCATGTGTGCTCCAAATGGAAGGATGGTTAAGAAATGAAAATCTCATGACCCTAAATATGTGTTCTTCCACAGGAGTGAGGAGATGGCCTAACAAGGTCTTGATCTGAGTGCTGTGTCTATTTGTATTCAAGCTTATTAATCATGTGGTCCAAACATTCTATATCATTACTGGATTTTTTTGTGCCTTTGTTCTAGCTGTTACTGAATTGGAAATGTGAAAATCTCCCTCTATAATTATGGATTTGTCTATTTCTCCTTGTAATTCTGTTAAATTTGCTTTCATATTTAAAGTCATGTTTTTGGTGCATACACAAATTTAGAATCATTTTATCTTCCAAGTGAATTGAATATTTTTAATATTATGAAGTGACCCTCTATTTGTAGCAAAGATTTTCGCCTTAAAGTTTATTTTTTCTGTTCTTAACATTGCTACCATGGCTTTCTTTTGGTTAGCACTTGCATGATATAACTTTACTTTCCCCGTTTACTTTCAATCTGTGTGTGTGTGTGTGTGTGTGTGTATTTGTATATATGATATAACTTTCTCCACCCCTTCACTTTCAACCTTTGTATATCTTTAGTTTTAGATGCAGGTCCATTTAGACTAGAGTCCATGGATAAATGCAATGGCTATTAGCTTTGCCTTCCTAATGAGAAAAGTGTTTGCCAAAATCAACATTACTATTTCAGTAAAACATTTATTTTCTACAAACTACCTTTGCCAAGCACTAACATAAGCAAATGCTGGAAGAAAAGTAAATGGAAACAGAAATTTGGATCCTTATCCAAACCAAATTAATTATAAGGTAGTAAATAAAGAATCAAAGATTCTAACCTCTGTTCCCCATAATTCCTCACAAGAGATTGCTATTTCCTAGGAGCATGCCTTGAAGACAGCCCCTTGTCAGGGGGCAGGTTGGGGCCACCATGCTCCTCCTGAAGCACACGAACAAAGACCAATAGCAGCACTGGAGACCAATGATGCAGACTTCAATTTGGCCCAGTTAAGGAGATATCTGCCCTTTTCCCCCCAGCCCTTACTCATCCTAACACAACAAGGAACTAGCACTCAGAAGAAAGGGGGGATGAATGTAAATAGCAAAAGTCCAATTCCCTCCCACTTCCTCAGTCAACCAGAGCTAGGGACAGATCTAGGGGGTAACGAGAAGGAGGGCATTGAATCGAGTTTGAAATTGAAGTTTAAAGTTTACTTAATACCAAATACCAGAACGAAATCTTAAATACCAAAATGAAAGGAAGTGGCTGAAAAGTTGTGGGATCTGGCCAACACATCCTTAATGAGAAGGGGGATTTCACCATTGCACAGTTCAGGTGCACTTATTGGTGGCAGTGGGGTGGGTACCATTTCTTGATTTTTATCATGAAACTTCACCCTGAGCCTGGGAGCCAACTTTCTCTTTTGAGGTGATTTATCCTATCTGTTCGTTGTTGAACAGGCTGGGGGCATTCTTACTACCTCATTTCCAAGTGTTCAGAAGAATAATGCTTCACTATAGTCCCCAAATTTAGACATAGTACGTAAACTAACAGTATAAATATTCTACCAATGATACAGGGATCAGGAAAGACTTCACTAAGGGGATGGCCTTTGAGCTAAGTCTTGGTTAGTTGACTGGCTGGGACAGATCTTAAGATGTGGAAACTGTTGGAGTGGTTTTGCCTTACACTGGAACATTCTAGACCCCGATAGTCTGAGGAAGGCCTGACGGGTACTAGATGACCCCAGGGCTCCCAGGATCCAGTATGGCTTCCTCAGCCAAATTATGACGAGGCCTCTACAGCCACATAACCACTAACTTCTGTGATGTCATAAATAACTTTGACTTCCCTAGTCACCTCATATGCTCATGTAAGCCTCTGCTCAACAAATTCAAAATGATATAATCACACAAAATAAATCACATTCCTAACACAATTTACATTTGGCCATGTTGCTAACATGACCTTTTTCCTCCTGATTCCCACACCGATAATTGTGCCTTTTGGAGTACTGTTTTGGTTTTTCTTTTCCTCTTTTCTTACTCTTACTATATTGCCTTTTATACTGCAGGCTTAGAGGTGATGAATGCATCAAAACATTGGAGGAGGAAAGGTTGCTGCACAGGCAAAGCTGCCTTCCCAGGAAGCAGAAGCTGGCTCCATAAGGAGTATGTCCCATAACATTCTCTGATAAGATCACAGAAAAGGAGAACAAAAACGCAGACCGACATCAAAGTCCTTGGCTGAAGTTTACTGCAGGTCTTCCTTCCACTTGCACTTAAAGGCAAAGAATTTATTTCCACTGTATTCTGTCTAGAATAGGAGAGTAAGTTTAAAAAAAAAAAAGAGTTAAAAAGGAACAGGTGCTTAAGAAAATCATTTTAAATTTATCTGGGGAAGAAAGAGGTCCTAATGAAATCTCTTTTCTTAAAATGTACTGACTCCAGCTAAGCTTCAACTAAACAGTACTGCCTAGTATAATTCATAACGTGATTTTCTCTCAGAGCCTTTGTACTTGCTGTTTCCCCTGCCTGCCAAGGTCTTCCCCTAGGCATCCATGTGGCTCATCCCTTTACTTGCTTCAGGTCTCTGCTCAAAAGCCTGGTCAGAGAGACTTTCCTGGACACTCCATCAAGAGAGCCACCCCTACCAAGGCCCACCCACCAGAGCACTCCCTATGCTCTTTATTTTTCCCTTATTTCTCACCACAGCAATTTTCATCACCTGAGTGCTTTTTTCAAGTATTGGTCTTTCTTCTCTCAGTAGTACATAACCTCCACAAGGAATGTCCATTTTATTACACCGGGAACAGTCCCTGGCAATTAGTAGGCATTGAATAATTATTTGTTGAATTAATGAAAGAATGAATAAATACAATTTTCAAAGGTTTTTTTGAATTCCTATTTTTATTATGCACTAAAATAATTTTTCTCTGTAGGATTACTTGAAATATGATCATGTAAATATTTGGACTAAAAATCTTGAGATTTAAGTCCCAGCTCTGCCATTAATTTGTGTAACCTGGTTAGATCATTTCTTGGAGTTTCACCTTGTGTGTCTGACACTATGGCTTGCAATCATGACTCTAAAATCCAACAGAAAAATAGATTCCATATATAAAAATTCTCTATGCATGTCACCTTTAGTAACATATGTATTACATAAAACAAGGTACAATTATAAAGGGTAATTAATTTTCAAGAAAGTGTGATCTAATACCTGCTCTATTTCTTTTTCTGGAAGGTCCAATTTTCTAAATCACTGACCTCAAAGAACATGTTACTTTTCGGAAACTAACAAAATTTAAGCAGAGGCTATTAACCTCATGTTTAAGCTATTGCTTTGCCCTTTATTTTACTTTTTCATTATCTCCATTTCTACAGTATTACAAATCTCATGACACATAATGCCTCGTGCAGGCACCAAACACTTAAAGACTTTTTTTTTTAGCTCTACTTGGAAAACTATTCCAAATAAATTATCCACTAAGCTACAGACCAGGGGGAAATCAAGATGGGATGTACAGGAATAATGACTAAATCTGTTATGGGAAGATCATATTTAATTAGATGAGACAATACATGTAAAGTGATTTGCATAGTGTCCCCGAAGATGTGCTTGATACGTTAGCTAACGATTATTATACTTAAAGAATCTCTGAGCTGATAAGAATCTTGCAAGCTCACCCAAGAAAATCTATGACTCTTCCATCAAATATTTAAAGAGAAAAGTCTCTTTTTCCGAATCCAATAAAGATCATTAGTCACACAACTGTGCAAAACGCAACTCGCTGTGGATACAACTAAAGATCAACAAAGCAAAAGTCTTAACCAGTTTGCTCTAGTGTCTGCTCGAAGGGACAAACATGGCAAACAACCGATGTGCAGAACCTTAGGGACAAATAGCTAGCTGTCCTGCCTCCACCCCTAAAATTTCCCGCCAGCCCCCTGCTCTCTACCTTCCCGCCCCTCGGGATGCCCTTTGACGCCCACTCCTCTGCTGCTAGTTCGCGTCATCCTCCGGGATCTCCCTTTCCTTCAGCCGAAATCCCGCGTAGCTGGCCCGTCTGAGGTCTCGCGAGGGTGAGCCCGTTGCCCTGGTAACGAGTGCTGCGCTTCGTGGTGAAGGGCGTGGCTGCGGCTGCTAAACGGCAGCAGTAGCGTTCCTTCCAGTCGCTGGGCTGTAGGTATCACGGGCAGGACGGCTGCTCCCGGCGCGCGGAAGGGACTACTGGCCTGGCCGTGGGACTCGAGGCGAGGGTGAGGAGGCCGAGGCGGGTCAGTGAAGTGCCGAGAGGGAAAGCCCCTGCGCGAAACGAGCGCGCCCGGAAAAGGCGCCCCTCCCTCCACTGTCGTGTCGCGAAGTGAGTGTGGGAGGAAGACTTCGCCACCAGGAATCGTGGCTTCATCGTCCTTCCCGCCAAGAAGGGAAGTCATCGTTCCTGCCCCGAGACTGCCGCGGCGCCGCTGGGCGAGGCCGCGCCTGCTGTGGCCTCTCTCGCTTCTGACGTGGAAGGTAGGCACGGAGCGCTTATTAGATCCATCTGTGTGTGTGCCGCTCCTGAAGCTCAGGTTTTACTCCGCAGCAGGTCAGCACGTTGGTGCGCCTCATAACGCTCAAGTAAGGAAACAGAATCAAGATTTATGCCAGCCCAGTTTTCCAAATTCGGAGTTGTGATCCCCAGACGGAAACTTCAGTCTCTTACTACTGAAGGTGTCACCCATAAGACAGACTTCTCTGTGGCATTCGTAAAGTTATTCGCTATGGAGCTTGGGCTTTATTGTTTGTGGTCCACGCTCGAAAACCCGCTTTTTGTAGAGAGGAGCATAAACTAGTAGATTCGAAATTAGTAAATTCCTTTGGTCTCTCAAAAACAGTAGACTCTTGACAAGGAATTTCTATTATTTCATTGTCTTAATTACCACTTGAGAGGTCATTGTCGATACAACCTTCTGATAACTATTGAAATTCCAGTAAGACTAATATGATCGAATATTAGAACAGAGACATTCTACAGAATATTAACCAAAATATAGAGAAAAAAACCTCTGTCATTTGAACTTTTGGTCAAATGAAAATTAAGCCGAAAAAAAAAATTAACTGTATTGCTACAACTCACTGCCTGAATAAGTAACTGTAATTTTTCTCTGATGCATGATCTTTTCAATGCCTCAGAATCATTCTGAACTCGCTATTGCTGTGTGGCATTTAACTGTAAATCTAGGATGTAATGATTTGGTTATGTACCCTGGAAATTCCTTTTTCAATTAAATTATTTACGTGATTTATCTTATTGTGACTTGTCTCTATCTTATAAAAATGGAAAATTTCTTCAAATCTTTGAAATTAAAGGTTTAATTAACTGTGTCTTAATTTACTTTTTAGAGAAGGCTGTTGTCACTGTTAATTAAATAAAATTGAATATATTTGGGGGTACACATTTAATGTGTACTTAAAAAGAAAACTGTCAAATAAGTTCCTTACAAATTGTTTTACAGCCTACCTACATAATAAAAGAAATTTCGAGCCAAATATTGGAAGAGATGTCAGAGGATTCAGAAAAGGAAGACTATTCAGACAGAACAATCAGTAAAGATGAATCAGTATGTTTTTCTCAACTTAATCCTACTTAGAAATAAAACTTGTTATAAAATATAAATTCCCAGTAAAAATACTATAAATTCAGTTGGCTGTAAAAATCCGTTGGATATTTAAATCACTTTTCACTGAAGTTGGGAAATAAATTGATTGAAAGCAAAGCTATTAATGTGTGCAGTATGCCCTATCTAGAAAGAGAATCTATATTAATTTTGGGGTTTTTTTGAGAAAATATTTTGGCTGAGATTCTTCTGAGTTTTATTAAAATGTGTGTAATAAGTAATTATTAGGGTTTTATTTTTATAATTCATGTCCACTTATTTTCTTATGTGTACTAATTCTATGTTACATTATAATGTGTATCATAATAGTGAAACCTATTTCTAAACCTCCTGTGTGTCACCATCATAGGTTTCATGTGGCACTGTTGTAACAAAGGAAAGTACATGGAGGAAGAAGGGGGGAGGGGAGAAACAAAATGCAGTAGTTACAAATATTTTGTCTGGTCCCAGCACTTATTTCTAAGAAATTTCCTTCACATTTTAGTAAAGTATAAATTATCTATGTAAGTTAAGGTCCCAAAATAAACTCCCCAAATGATGTATAACCCTTTAAGTCAATGGCTTTCTTTTTCCCCCCACCCCTATAAATTTATTTATTTATTTATTTTTGGCTGCATTCCTTGCTGCGCGCGGGCTTTCTCTAGTTGCGGCGAGCGGGGGCTACTCTTCGTTGTGGTGCGCCGGCTTCTCATCGCGGTGGCTTCTCTTTGTTGGGGAGCACAGGCTCTAGGCGCGAGGGCTTCAGTAGTTGTGGCACTCGGGCTGAGTAGTTGTGGCTCGCGGGCTCTGGAGTGCAGGCTCAATAGTTGTGGCGCACAGGCTTAGTTGCTCCGCGGCATGTGGGATCTTCCCGGACCAGGGCTCAATACAGTGTCCCCTGCATTGGCAGGCGGATTCTTCACCGCTGAGCCACCAGGGAAGTCCCGTCAATGGCTTTTTGTGTTTCTTTTTTCTTCTTTTTTTGGTTAATTTTAGTCCTAATTTAACCTGTTTTGCCAGGTTTACCAAGAATCTTTAAACTGTTCCTTCTCTATAATCATTAATATGACCTTACCTTGTGGAAGAAGAGAAATGAAAGATGAAAACTTTGTTTCAGGATATTTGAAGTGTTGGGTGCTTTGAGACCAATAGCCAATAATAACCTTGAATTTTTTCATTTATTAAAGATTAAAGACACACTCAATTCTAAGTACTAAGGTAGATGTAAAAAATTTCTGGATTGGGAAACCGCTGGTTTTTAAAAGATAAATAATTTAAAACTCTCTTGTTTTAGGATGAGGATACCTTTATGAAGTTTGTAAATGAAGACATCCATCAGTGTGCACTTTTAACAGGTTTGAGATTATTCATATATTCCCCCTTCTCTTTCTGATAGTACCTTAAGTGGATGAAAAATGAGAGAGCGCTAGAAAAAAAAAAGTCAGTGAATAATATAGGGAATTATTATTCTGTTATTGGTAAGGAGATATGTATTTACTTTTATAAGAATATTTTGGACTTCAAACTTTTTTTTAAATTGAAGTATAGGTGATTTACACTATTCTGTTAGTTCTGGGTATACAGAAAAGTGACTCGGTTGTATATATATATTTTTTCAGATTATTTTCCATTATAGGTTATTTCAAGATAACATAATTCCCTGTGCTATTCAGTAAATCCTTGTTCTTATCTATTTTATATATAGTAGATTGTTAATCCCATACTCCTAATTTATCCCTCCCCCTTGCTTTCCCCTCTGATAACCGTTTGTTTTCTGTGTCTGTGAGTCTGTTTCTGTTTTGTATATAGATTCATTTGTATCATTTTTAGATTCTATATATAAGTGATATAATATTTGTCTTCCTCTGTCTAACTTATTTCACTAAGTATAATACTCTCGAGGTCCATCTATGTTGTTGCAAATGGCAATATTTCATTCTTTTTTATGGCTGAGTAATATTCCATTATATATATATATATATATATATATATATATATATATATATATATGTATATATATACACCACATCTTCTTAAGCCAGTCATCTGTTGATGGCCACATGGGTTGCTTCCATGTCTTGGCTATTGTAAATACTGCTGCTATGAACATTGGGGTGTATGTATCTTTTTAAATTAGAGCTTTAGTTATTTCTGGATATATACCCAGGAATGGGATTGCTGGATCATATGGTAGCTCTACTTTTAGCTTTTTAAGGAACCTCCATATTGTTTTCCATAGTGGCTGCACCAATTCACGTTCCCACCAACAGTGTAGGAGGGTTCCCTTCTCTCCACACCCTCTCCAGCTTTATTATTTGTAGACTTTTTGATGATAGTCTTTCTGACCTGTTTGAGTGATACCTCATGGTGCTTTTGATTTACATTTCTCTAATAATTAGCGGTGTTGAACATCTTTTCATGGGCCTGTTGGTCATCTCTATGTCTTCTCTGGAAGAATATCTAAATAAGTCTTCTGCTCATTTTTTGACTGGGTTGTTTTTTGTTTGTTTGTTGGTTTTAAAATTTTATTGGCGTGTAGTTGATTCACAATGTTGTTTTAGTTGCAGGTGTACAGCAAAGTGATTCAGTTATACATATACATATGTTTATTCTTTTTCAGATTCTTTCCTCATATAGGTTATCACAGAATACTGAGTAGAGTTCCCTGTGCTATACAGTAGGTCCTTGCTGGTTATCTATCTTATATATAGTGGTATCTGTATGTAATCCCAAGCTCCTGATTTATTCCTCCCTGCCCAACGTTTCCCCTTTGGTAACCGTAAGTTTGTTTTCAAAATCTATTAAGTCGGTTTCTGTTTTGCAAATAAGTTCATTTGTATCATTTTTTAAAATTAGATTCCACATATGAGTGATTTCATATGATATTTGTCTTTCTCTGTCTGACTTATTAGTATGATAAGCTCTAGGTTCATCCGTGTTGCTACAAATGGCATTATTTCATTATTTTTATGGCTGAGTAATATTCCATTGTATATATGTACCACATCTTCTTTATCCATTCCTCTGTCAATGGACAGTTAGGTTGCTTCCATGTCTTGGCTGTTGTAAATAGTGCTGAACATTGGGGTGCATGTAGCTTTTCAGTTATGGTTTTCTCTGGATATGTGCCCAGAAGTGGGATTGCTGGATCACTGTAGTTCTATTTTTAGTTTTTTAAGGAACCTCCATACTGTTCTCCATAGTGGCTGTACCAATTTACATTCCCACCAACAGTGCAGGAGGGTTCCCTTTTCTCCACACCCTCTCCAACATTTATTGTTTGTAGACTTGTTGATGATGGCCATTCTGACTGATGTATGGTGATACCTCATTGTAGTTTTGATTTGCATTTCTCTGATAATTAGTGATGTTGAGCATCTTTTCATGTGCCTGTTGGCCATCTGTATGTCTCCTTTGGAGGAATGTCTATTTAGATCTTCTGCCCATTTTTTGATTGGGTTGTTTGTTTTTGTTTTTATTTGTATAATTTGAGATTAATCCCTTGTTGGTCACTTCGTTTGCAAATGTTTTCTCCCATTCTGTGGGTCTGTTCGTTTTGGTTATGGTTTCCTTTGCTGTGCAGAAACTTTTAAGTTTAATTAGATCCCATTTGTTTATTTTTGCTTTATTTTCATTACTCTAAGAGGTGGATCAAAGAACATAATTGTTGCAATTTATATCAAAGAGTCTTCTCCCTATGTTTTCCTTTAGGAATTTTTTAGCGTCTGGCCTTACATTTAGGTCTTTGATCCATTTTGACTTTATGTGTGTATATGGTATTAGAGAATGTTCTAATTTCATTCTTTTGCATGTAGCTGTCCAGTTTTCTGAGCACCACTTTTTGAAGAGACTGTCTTTTCCCCATTGTATATTCTTGCCTCCTTTGTCATAGATTAATTGACCATAGGGGTGCGGGTTTATTTCTGGGCTTTCTATCCTGTTCCATTGATCTATGTGTTTATTTTTGTGCCAGTACCACAGTGTTTTGTAGTATAGTCTGAAGTCAGGGAGTCTGATTCTTCCAGCTCTGTTTTTCTTTCTCAGGATTGATTTGGCTATTCAGGGTCTTTTGTGTTTCCATACAGATTTTAAATTTTTTGTTCTAGTTCTGTGAAAAATGCCATCGGTAATTTGATAAGGATTGCACTGAATCTGTAGATTGCCTTGGGTAGTATAGTCATTTTGACAATATTGATTCTTCCGATCCAGGAACATGGTATATCTTTCCATCTGTTTGTATCATCTTCGATTTCTTGCATCAGTGTCTTATAGTTTTCGGAGTACAAGTCTTTTGTCTCCTTAGTAGGTTATATTTTTTGATGCAATGGTGAATGGGATTGTTTCCTTAATTTCTCTTTCTGATCTTTTGTTGTTAGTGTATAGGAATGCAAGAGATTTCCGTGTATTAGTTTTGTATCCTGCAACTTTACCTAATTCATTGATGAGCTCTAGTACTTTTCTGGTATCATCTATAGGATTTTCTGTGTATAATATGTCATCTGCAAACAGTGGTAATTTAACTTCTTCTTTTCCAATTTCGATTCCTTTTATTTCTTTCTCTTCTTTTATTGCTGTAGCTAGGACTTCCAAAACTATGTTGAATGAAAGTGGTGACAGTGGACATCCTTGTCTTGTTCCTGATATTAGAAGGAATGCTTTTAGCTTTTCCCCATTGAAAATGATGTTAGCTGTGGGTTTGTCTTATATGGCCTTTATTATGTTGAGGTAAGTTCCCTCTATGCCCACCTCTGGAGAGTTTTTATCATAAATGGGTGTTGAATTTTGTCAAATGCTTTTTCTGCATCTATTGAGATGATTATATGGTTTTTATTCTTCAATTTGTTAATGTGGTGTATCACACTGATTGATTTGCAGATGTTGAAGAATCCTTGCATCCCTGGGATAAATCGTGGTGTATGATCCTTTTAATGTAGAATATGCTTGGGAGTGTTCCTTCCTCTGCAAGTTTCTGGAAGAGTTTGAGAAGGATGGGTGTTAGCTCTTCTCTAAATGTTTGATAGAATTCACCTCTGAAGCCATCTTGTCCTGGACTTTTGTTTGTTGGAAGTTTTTCAATCACTGTTTCAATTTCAGTACTTCTGATTGGTTTGTTCATATTTTCTGTTTCTTCCTGGTTCAGTCTTGGAAGGTTGTACCCGTTTAAGAATTTGTCCATTTCTTCTACGTTGTCCATTTTATTGGCTTATAGTTGTTTGTAGTAGTCTCTTATGTTCCTTTGTATTTCTGTGGTGTCCATTGTAACTTCTACTTTTTCATTTCTAATTTTATTGATTTGAACCCTCTCCCTTTTTTTCTTGAGTCTGGCTAAAGATTTATCAATTTTATTTATCTTTCCAAAGATCCAGCTTTCAGTTTCATTGATCTTTTCTATTGTTTTCTTTGTCTCTATTTCATTATTTCTCCTCTGATCTTTATGATTTCTTTCCTTCTACTAACATTGAGTTTTGTTTGTTCTTCTTTCTCTAGTTGCTTTAGGTGTAAGATTTAGGTTGTTTGAGATTTTTATTGTTTTCTGAGGTAAGATTTTATTGCTGTAAACTTCCCTCTTAGAACTGCTTTTGCTGCGTCCCATAGGTTTTGGATCATCGTGTTTTCATTGTCATTTGTCTCTAGGTATTTTTTGATTTCCTTTTTGATTTCTTCTGTGATCCATTGGTCGTTTAGTAACATATTGTTTAGCCTCCATGTGTTTGTGTTTTTTACAGTTTTTTCCCTGTAACTGATTTCTAATCTCATAACGTTGTGGTTGGAAAGGTTGCTTGATATGATTTCAATTTTCTTAAATTTACTGAGGCTTGATTTGTGGCCCAACATGTGATCTATCCTGGAGAATGTTCCAGGTGCACTTAAGAAGGAAGTCTATTCTGCTGCTTTTGGATGGAATGTTCTATAAATATCAATTAAGTCCATCTGGTGAATGTGTCATTTAAGGCCTGTGTTTCCTTGTTGATTTTCTGTCTAGATGATCCGTGCATTTCTGTGCCTATTTAAATGATCATGTGGTTTTGGGCTTTCCTCTTGGTAATGTGGTGTATCACATTGATTGATTTCTGTATGTTGAACTATCCTTGCGAACCTGGAATGAATCCAACTTGACCATAGTGTATGATCCTTTTTATGTATTTGGCTTACTAATATTTTGTTAAGGATTTTTTGCATCTATATTCATCAAAGATATTGGCCTGTAATTTTCTTTTTTTGTAGTCCCTTTTTGGTTTTGGTATCAGGGCGATGGTAGCTTAATAGAATAAGTTTGGAAGTGTTCCCTCGTCTTCAGTTTTTTGGAATAGTTTGAGAAGGATCAGTGTAAGTTCTTCTTTGTATGTTCCGTAGAATTCTCCAGTGAAGCCATCTGGTCCTAGACTTTTGTTTGCAGGAAGGTTTTTTTTTTTCCGATTCTATTTCACTTGTAGTGATTGGTCTGCTCAAGTTATCTGTTTCTTCTTGACTCAGTTTTGGCAGGCTCTGTGTTTCTAGGAACTATTTGTTGGCATATAATTCCTCATAGTATTCTCTTACAGTTTTTTGTATTTCTGCGATATTGGTTGTTATTTCTCCTCTTTCATTTCTTATTTTGTTTATTTGGGTTCTCACTCTTTTCTTCTTGGCAGGCCTGGCTAGAGGTGTGTCAATTTGTTTATCTTTTCAAAAAAACCAGCTCTTGGGTTTTTTATCTTTTCTATTGTTTTTTGGATCTCTATTTTATTTATTTCTTCTTTTAACATTATTATTTCCTTCCTTTTGCTGACATTGGTTTTTTCCTTGTTCTTTTTTTTTAATTCTTTTAGGTGGTAGGTTAGGTTGTTTTTTTTAGTTTTTTTTTTTTTCCTTCTTGAGGAAAGCCTATATCACTATGAACTTCTGTCTTAGAACTGCTTTTGCTGTATCCCATAGATTTTGTAAGTTTGTGTTTTCATTTTCCTTTGTGCTCAGGTATTTTCCAATTTCTTCTTTGATTTCATCACTTACCCATTGGTTTTTTCAGTAGCATGTTGCTTAGTCTCCATGTGTTCATTCTTCTCCCATTTTTCTTTCTGTGGTTGATTTCTAGTATCATACCATTGTGGTCAGAAAAGATGCTTGAGATAATTTCTATCCTCTTAAATTTGTTGAGACTTGTTTTGTAACCTAATATGTGGTCTATCCTAGAGAACGTTCCATGTGCGCTTGAAAAGAATGTGTATTCAGGGGTGGGGGGCTTGATGTAGTGTCCTGTAGGTATCAAGTCCAACTGGTTGTGTCATTTGGGACCTCTGTTGCCTTACTGATTTTCTGTCTGGAAGATCTGTTCATTGATGTCAGTGGGGTGTTAAAGGTTCCTACTATTATTGTATTCCTGTCAATCTCTCTCTTTATGTCTGCTAGTATTTGTTTTATATATTTAGGTGTTCCTATATTGGGGGCATATATGTAAATGAGTATAATATCCTCTTCTTGTATTGCTCCCTTTATCATTATATACTGTCCTTCTTTGTCTTTCTTTTTTTTTTTAAATTTTATTTATTTAGTTAGTTAGTTATTTATGGCTGTGTTGGGTCTTCGTTTCTGTGCGAGGGCTTTCTCTAGTTGCGGCAAGTGGGGGCCACTCTTCATCGCGGTACGCGGGCCTCTCACTATCGCGGCCTCTCTTGTTGAGGAGCACAGGCTCCAGATACGCTGGCTCACGGGCCTAGTCGCTCCATGGCATGTGGGATCTTCCCAGACCAGGGCTTGAACCCGTGTCCCCTGCATTGGCAGGCAGACTCTCAACCACTGCACCACCAGGGAAGCCTACTCTTTGTCTTTCTTTATGGCCTTTGTTTAAAGTCTCTTTTGTCTGATATGAGTATTGCTATTCCTACTTTCTTATTGTTTCCATTTGCATGAAATATCCTTTTCCATTGCCTCACTTTCAATCTGTGTGTGTCTTTTGCCCTAAAGTGAGTCTCCTGTAGGCAGCATACTGTTGGTGTTTGCTTTTTAATCCAGTCTGTCACTCTTTTGATTTGAGGATTTAGTCCACTGACATTTAAAGTAATTATTGATAGGTATGTACTTATTGCCATTTTATTTATTTTTCTTCTATTTTATTTTATTTTTTATTTATTTTAACATCTTTATTGGAGTATAATTGCTTTACAATGGTGTGTTAGTTTCTGCTTTATAACAAAGTGAATCAGCTATACATATACGTATATCCCCATATCTCCTCCCTCTTGCGTCTCCCTCCCACCCTCCCTATCCCACCCCTCTAGGTGGTCACAAAGCACTAAGCTGATCTCCCTGTGCTATGTGGCTGCTTCCCACTAGCTATCTGTTTTACATTTGGTAGTGTATATATGTCCATGCCACTTTCTCACTTTGTCCCAGCTTACCCTTCCCACTCCCCATGTCCTCAAGCCTATTCTCTACATCTGTGTCTTTATTCCTGTCCTGCACCTAGGTTCTTCAGAACCCTTTTTTTTTTTAGATTCCATATATATGTGTTAGCATACAGTATTTGTTTTTCTCTTTCAGACTTACTTCACTCTGTATGACAGACTCAAGGTCCATCCACCTCACTGCAAATAACTCAATTTCGTTTCTTTTTATGGCTGAGTAATATTCCATTGTATATATGTGCCACATCTTCTTTATCCATTCATCTGTCGATGGACACTTAGGTTGCTTCCATGTCCTGGCTGTTGTAAATAGAGCTGCACTTAATTGCCATTTTAAACCTTGTTTTCTAGTTGTTTCTGTAGTTCTTTCTTGTTCATTTCTTCTTCTTTTTGTTTTCCCTTTTGTGGTTTAATGGTTTTCTTTTGTATTATGCTTGAGTTCCTTTCTTTTTGGTTTCTGTGAATCTATTGTATCTTTTTGATGTGTGGTTACCCTGGTTTTCAAGTATGTTAACCCATAACTATATCTACTTGCTTTTAACTGATAGTCATACAAGTTTAAACACATTCTAAAAGATCTTCATTTTTATACTCCCCTCCCCTACATTTTGTGATTTTGATGTCCTATTTTACATCCTCATGCTTATCCTTTTACCATTAATAGTAGTTATAATCACTTACAATTTTTTTGGATTTTTAAAAATTTATGTACTGACTTATTTAAGTGATCTTCAATCCTTTCATATATTTGCCTTTCCTATAGATACTTGCTTCTTTTCTATTTAGAGAAGACCTTTCAATATTTCTTTTAGGTTAGGTTTAATATTTCTGTATTCTTTCAGTTTTTGCTTGTCTGAGACATTCTTTATCTCTCCTCCTATTCTAAATGATAATCTTGCTGGGTAGAGTATCCCAGGTTGCAGGGTTTTCCCTTTCAGGACTTTGAATATATCATGCCACTCCCTTCTGATCTGCACAGTTTCTGCAGAGAAATCAGCTGATAGCCTTATGGGAGTTCCCTTGTAACTGACTCTGTTTTTCTCTTCCTGCCTTTAGAATCCTCTCTTTATCTTTAACTTTTGCCATTTTAATTCTGATAATGTCTTGGTGTGGGTCTGTTTCTGTTCATCTTGTTTGGGACCCTCTGTGCTTCCTGTACCTGGATATCGGTTTCCTTCTTTAGATTTTAGGAAGTGTTCAGCCATAATTTCTTCAAGTACATTTTCAATCCCCTTTTCTCTCTCTTCTCCTTCTGGAACCCCTATTATGCGTAGGTTGGCACTCTTTATATTATCCTGTAAACCTCATGTGTTGCTTTCATTTTGTTGTCTTTCTGTCTGCTATTCTGATTGGGTGATTTCCATTATTCTGTCTTCCAGATCACTTATTTATTCTTCTGCAGCACTTAGTCTGCTATTCATTGCTTCTAGATTGGTTTTTTACTTGGCAATTGAATTAGCTAATTTTGACTGTTTCATTTTTATAGTCTAGTTCCTTATTACAATGATCTGCATTTCTATTGATAATCTTTCTTAATTCCTTTAGCATTTTTATTACTTCCTTTTTGAAGTTGGGGCTTAGAAGACCAGTGAGGTCTGTTTCATTAGTTGTTCTTTCAGGGGAGTTCTCTTGTTTTTTTAATTGGGAGTAGTTCCTCTGCTTTTTCATTTTACTTAACTTTCTCTGTCTCTATGAATTTAGGAGAAACAGTTATCTACTGTGGTCCTGAAGGGGTGTTTTTATGTGGGAGCATCCTTGTGTAGACTGTGTGAGTTCAGTATTTTTGGTGTGAGAGCTGGTTTTGGTATGGATACCAGCCACGTCTTTCTTCAGAGTTTGCTGGCCATTATCCCCTTGATAAGGGGTGTGATTTGTTTTGTAGTGTCTGGAGTCTGTGCTTGATGTGAGGTGGGGTTTCCTCTTTCTCCGTGGTTGTCATTGCCTCGTTGGATTCTGGGTCTGCTCCCTGGTTTTGGAGTAGAAGTTCTGAGGGTTGGGTTCAGTAAGGTTCCATTGCCCTTGAGTGCGTGCCCTTCCCCAAAGGAGGTGATTGCTGAAGGAAGTGAGGCTCTTGTGGTCACAGCAAACCTATGCACTGCCTGTGTAGGTCTCTGCGGTTCCTCTCAGATGCAGCCCAAGGTCGTATCCCTTTCTCCATTGTGTTTGTCCCAGGTCTAGTACAAGGCTGTGGTGTAGAGTAGGCTGGGGCTGAGGATGCGGGCATTGTGGCTGCAGAAATTGAGGTGGCTGTGCTGCTGCCTGGGGTCTGGGCTGCCTCTGTGGCACACTTCTCCCTGGATCTGTCTGCCACGTATCTGGTGCTGAGCTGCAGCGTGGAGTGGGCGGAGCCAGCACGCTCTCACTGGGGAACAGATTGCTTCACACTCCTCACCAGGACCTGTCTGCCCAAGATTCAGCACATAGCTGCTGCACGTTATTGTGTCACTGCCTTGTGTGTGTGCTGACAGTGGTCACCACAGCTATGCCTGGGTCACACCGCATGCACCCTGGACTGATTCTGTGCAGTTAGACCAAATCTTTGCCCTGATCTCGCACCAGGCTGTGGTGTGGTTTGAGCAGAGACGGGGCGTTCACCCCTTCCAATTGGGAAGTGCAGGAAGGCAGCAGCTGCCAGTGCAAGGCTCTCTCCACCTTGATTATTAGCAAGCCAGCTCACGTGCACTCCTCACAAGTAGAGTCTAGGCTTCTCCAGCCCTTCTCTCTGTCTCAGTGGATTTCCCCAGGCGAGAGGGCTTGTCTCCTTTGTGCAGGACCCCAGGACATTGTGCCCAGATTGTGAGTCTGTCTGCTCCCTCCCCAGAGTAAGGGTCTGCCCATATGGACCTTCTCTTCCTTATAGATCCCTCTCAGAGGCACAGGTCCTGACCTGATGCCTTTTTTTCCTGTCCTACCCAGTTACATGGAGATCTTTCTTGCAGCTTTAGTTGTATAGGAGATCTTCTGCCAGTTTCCAGTTAGTTTTCTCTGAGAATTGTGCCACATGTAGATTTTTTGTTGTTGTTGTTAATGTATTTGTTGAGGAAGGTGAGCTCCACGTCCTCCTACTCTGTCTTCTTGACCCTCCCATAAAGTTCAAACTTTTAAGGTTTGTTTAAGGTTTGATTTTTAATTAAACTAAATGAAAGTGGTCATTATAAAGGACTTCACTTAACATAAGAATTTACCTTGACATTTCTTTAAATAATTAGCTCTTTAAATGCATTTACAGTATGATTCAAATTTTTATGGACACAATGTTTTGGAAGTACATCTTTATTTAAATGAAGTATGCCTGTGTGAAGAGTTTCCTTAATAAAGTCATTCATTTGCGAATGTATATGTATATGGCCATTTTGATGTATACTTGATTTTTTAAATTTTATACATTTAGAGTACTTTCAAAGACACATGAAAATATTTCTTCTAAATATTCACATATCTATCTGAAGATATTCTGAAATTGAAGATAAGGTTTTTATCCTTTTTTTTTTTTGATAATTTTCACCGCCATCCTATAACAAATCTTCCTTTTTGAGATAACAACTGTTCTCAGTTTGGTATGTATCCTTCTAGACCTTTTTCTTTGCATTTATACACATACCTATACCCATATTCATAGAAAGTTTATAGTAGTATTGTGCAGACTTCTTCGCCCACTTTTTTGTCTTTAAAATTTTGCCTGTCTGTTGGAAGAAAGAAGGTACCTCACTATTTTAAGTAACATTTCCTTGATTGCTACAGAAATTGAGAATTATTTCATATGCTTGACTGTTTATATTCCACCTTGTTATGAACTGCCCATTCATAGTAATCCATTATTAACTTTGTTTTTGTTGCTTCTGTTGTTTAGAATTATTTTGATGTTAAGTTTATCATTATTCATTTGTGGCTCTTTATTTTTATATCTGTTTAAGCTACAAAGACCTTCCCTACACCGAGGTCATGAATATAATCATCTAAATTTCCTTTAAGTACTTTTATCTACTTGTTTGAATTTTGGTATTTAATTTCTCTATGACTTACAAATAGTAAGAGGTATGGATCTAATTTTATTTTCCAACTCATAAATAGCTACCTTGCCATTTTTGAGTCATACTGTAAATTAGACAAAATGTGCTCTATTCACATAATGGAATACTAGATGATTAATAACTGTTGGATAAATGGATCTATATAAGAATCCTGAGAAGTAGCAAGGGAAGGTAATATTACCCCTTATTTACATATAGTAAGATTTATGTTCAAAGAGGCTGCATTGGCCAACCAAAATCATATAGAAACAAAGTGGTAGAATAGAACTCAGTTTGTCTGACTCTTAGTCCAGTTGCTATATCTGCTATTGTACAAAAAATAACCAAGAATTAAATCTAGCTAAAAAGCCACATTTCAGAGGTGAAAGAGCAAGAGGAGTCAGTGAGACAAAATGGAGAACCAAGTATGTGAAAGATAGAAAGAAAACTAGGAAGTGTAGCATCATAAAAAACAAGGGAAATGAGCTTAAGGAGGGATGATTATCAACATCAAATTGATGCCCCACAATTATCCCATTGAAAGAGGGCCACTGCATTACCTACTTGGGGCAACCCCATTGTATTCTATGCAAATTATGTTCCTGGTGTTGTGTCAGACAGTGGCCCTAGAATGAGAACTGAGAAGTTGTAACCGAGAGTTCACTAGCAACCTCTGAGAATATAGTTCCAGTAGGTGGTGAGGAATTATGGTCAGTGAGTGTCATTTAACGCATTAGACAAATGTTGCCTCAGTGTGATTAAGTTTAAGAAGGCTCAGCAGTAGACAGTTTGCTAGAAAAGCTGCAAGAAACAAATGTCTTTGGGGTAACAGTGAGAATTTAGCATAAATTTATAGTATATGAGGTCAACAACTATTTTCTAGCTGTTGTGAAAACTAATTATTACAAAATTTCATTAGTACTTTTATTTTTTTAAATGCCATGAAGTATAACATATTTATAACAATATCCACAAGTATTCATAAATTAATGTTATTGGAAAAAAAATAAACTATGTAAAAAAATTATAGGAATTGGGGTTTTCCTTCTTATCACTCATGATTGTGTTTGAATCCTTTTACAGCTGACTCTATTAGTGACCCATTTTTCCCCCGGACTACACAGATACTATTGGAATATCAGCTAGGGAGATGGGTGCCTCGTCTTCGTGAACCACGAGATTTATATGGTGTCTCTTCTTCTGGTCCGCTGAGCTTAGTTTTGGGGATTCAAACATTGGCAAACTTACTTTGCCACACTTGATTTCAATGAGAAGAATCATGGTATTAGAACAGTGTGTTCCAACAGAAATATAACATGAGCCTTGTATATAATTTAAAATTTTCTAGTAGTCACATTTAAAAAGGTAAAAAAGGGACTTCCCTGGTGGTCCAGTGGTAAAGAATCCGCCTTCCAGTGCAGGGGACGTGGGTTTGATCCCTGGTAGGGGAACTAAGATCCCACATGCCACAGGGCAACTAAGCCCGCGCGCCACAACTACTGAGCTCACGTGCCTCAATGAGAGAGCCCACGTACTGCAAACTACAGAGCCCATGTGCCCTATAGCCCACGTGCCACAACTACAGAGCCCACGTGCCCTGGAGCCCCTGCGCCACAACTAGAGAGAGAACCCACATGCCACAACTGGAGAGAAGCCCACGTGCCTCAACAAAGATCCTGCGTGCCACAATTGAGACCCGACGCAGCCAAATAAATAAATAAATAATAAATAAATAAATAAATAGAATTCATCCAGTAAAAAAAAAAAAGGGGTGGGGGTGGGGGGGGAGTGAAATTGATTTCAAAATATATTTTATTTAATCCAAATATAATCACAGTATTTTACATTTTTTTTAATATTATGTCTTCAAAATCTGGTCTGTATTTATACTTACATTTCAGTTCAATTCCAATTTCTCTATATCTTTGCCAAAACTTGTCTTTTATTTTTTGGATAATAGCCATCCTAACAGGTGCAAGATGATGTCTCACTGTGGCTTTGATTTACATTTCCCTGAAGATTACTGATGTTAACAATGCAATCCATATCAAAATTCCAGTGGCATTTTTTTACAGAAATAAAAAACAACTCTAAATTCAGATGGAACCACAAAAGGCTACAAATAGCCATATCAATCTTGAGAAAGAAGAACAAAGCTGGAGGCATTACACATTCTGATTTCAAAATATATTACAAAGCTCCTGTAGCCAAAACAGTATGGTACTAGCATAAACACACACATATAGGCCTATGGAACAGAATAGAGAGCCCAGAAATAAATCCAGGCATATATGTCAACTGATATTTGACAAGAGTGCCAAGAATACACAATGGGGGAAAGACAGTCTGTAAAAATGTTGTTGAGAAAATTGGATGTCAACATGCAAAAGAATGAAATTGGAACCTTATACAAAACAATCAACTCAAAACAGATTAAAGACAAACTTAAGACCTAAAACTGTAATACTGCTAGAAATAAACAAGGGGGAAAGCTTCATGACATTGTTCTTGGCAATGATATCATGGATATGACACCAAAAGCTCAGGCAACAAAAGCAAAAAGAGACAAGTGGGAATACATCAAACTAAAAAGCATCTGCACGCAAAGGAAGAAATCAAGATAGTGAAAAGGCAGCCTATAGAATGGGAAAAATATTTGTAAAACATATATTTGATAAGGGGTTAATCTCTAAAATATATAAAGAAAAGCAAAAAAACTAATAACCAGATTTAAAAATGGGCTAAGAACTTGAATAGACATTTCTCTAAAGAAAACATACAAATGAACAACAGGTATATTTACTGACTTTTTTATGTGAACTGTTTGATAAAATACTTTGCCCATTTTGTTGTCGGTTGTACTTTTTGTTTTCTTCTTGGTCTGTAAATGCTCTCTGTATATTCAGGAGATTGGCTTACTATGTCGTATACGTTGCATACTTTTTTTCTTAGTTTGTCATTTACCTTTTATCTTTGTCATTTAGAAATTTTTAATTTTTATGTAATCAGTATATCTACTGTTTTTCTATGACTTCTGGGTTTTGAAATTCTCATGTTTCTCTTACACTTTTCAAGTTGTATTTTTTTGTGACAATTTTTATTCATCAGGAATCCATTTTTAAAAATTTTATTTTTATTTATTTATTTATTTATTTATTTATTTTTGGCTGTGTTGGGTCTTCGTTTCTGTGCGAGGGCTTTCTCCAGTTGCGGCGAGCGGGGGCCGCTCTTCATCGCGGTGCGCGGGCCTCTCACTGTCGTGGCCTCTCTTGTTGCAGAGCACAAGCTCCAGATGTGCAGGCTCAGTAGTTGTGGCTCACGGGCCTAGTTGCTCCGCGGCATGTGGGATCTTCCCAGACCAGGGCTCATTGGCAGGCAGATTCTCAACCACTGCGCCACCAGGGAAGCCCAGGAATCCATTTTGATGCAAGAAGTAAGCTCCCAATCTAGTTCTGTTAACGTCTAGCCAAGTGTGCCAACAAGATTAGTAAGTAAATTATTATTTTTTCTACTGATTGGAAAAGCCACAATTGTTATATACGAGACTCCTAGGTCTGATTTTGAATTCTATTCTATTACCTTGTCTATTCATATAATGGCATGAAACCCTTTATTACTATAGCTTTAAAACTGTAAGTTTTGTTATGATGACTTAGTTTCCCATCATAACTTTTTTCTTTTTCTTTAATTCTCCAATTTCTTGGCTATTTTTGCCTTATTGTATTTCTATATGGAATTTTTTAAAAGCTTTTCTAGTTGCCCCAAAATTAACATTGGTAACTTTATTGTGATCACATTACATTTATAGATTAATTTAAGGAAGGGTGACATCTTTACAATATTGCATCTACCTATCCAAAGACAAGGTATGTCTCACTGTTTATTCCATTCTGGTTTTCCTTTATCTCCCTTAATATAGTTTAAAATCTTTTTCCCACATGTTTTCTAAGTTGTATTGTTAGGTATTATTTTCTAATTTGTTTTGTAGAAGAAAGTTAAGTTTTGTGTATTAATTTTGAAACTACCTACCTATTGTTTCTAATTTTTGAATTATTATATATGTGCTAGATATACATCATCTAGTAGTAATGTAATTAAATCTCCTCATTTCCAGTTGTTAATACCTCACATTTTTTTTGACTGAATGCATTGACTGGTACTTTCAAAAAATATTTAATAATTTTACATTCATCTTATTCCTAATTTTAATGGGAAGGCTTTTTGTGTTTTTCCACTAAGCAAACTATAAGCTTCTAGTTTGAAATAAATTTGCTTTCAATCCTATCAAGGAAGTGTCCATTTATTCTTATATTAAGAAAATTTACCAGGAATAATTACTACATTTTATTAAATGGTTTTTCAACGTCGCTGGGGAGAAAGGATCATAATATTCTCATTTGGTATATTGCTTTGGTGAATTATGCTAGTAGATTCTTTAGGTCAATATTATTGGAATAAACTACAGTTAATCATTATGTATTATTTTTAGTGTGTTGCTGAACTCTGTTTGCTAATATTTTACACAGTATTTTTGCTTTAATATTCATAGGTAAGATGCATTTGTAATTTTCTAGCTTTTATACTTTTAAATGTTTTGTTATAAACATTTCTCAAAGTCCTTTCCCTGTGTTCTAGAACAATTTGAATAATACTGCAGTTAACTGTTCCTTTAAGTTTGATAGAATTTCCTTAAACCTATCTGGACATAATTGTTATTGTTGTTTTACAGTTACAAAGAATATTTTTATTATACAACTTATATTTCTTCTTTGTTAGTTTAGGTTTTCTATCTATTCTAGGGGCAGTTTTGGTTATTTGTATTTTCCTAGAAAAATAATGCTTTTCATGGAGAGTTTCTAATTTATTTACATAGATTTAGGCAAAGAATTCTCTTATAATTGTTATAATTTCCTTTGCACCTGAGATTTTTTTCTCTGTTCTCATATTTTATGTTAAGTATTTGTGCATTCTTATTTTCTTCTCCCTGATTATATTAGTGGGATTTATCTTGTTTTGTCAAAGAGTCAATGTTTGAATACATTTATTCTGTGTGCTGTTTTCTAATTCATTAATTTATGATTATTATAATTATCTCAGAATTATTGATAAAATAGTAATAAATTATGTTGATGTATCTAATTGTGGCATACCATTAAGGGAAGTTTTAACTCCCAGTCTTTAGCTTAAAAGGTTAATGCTATTTAGCTTCTTTTTGTTTGTTTGTTTGTTTTGTTTGTTTTGTTTTTTAAACATCTTTATTGGAGTATAATTGCTTTACAATGGTGTGTTAGTTTCTGCTTTATAACAAAGCGAATCAGTTATACATATACATATGTTCCCATATCTCTTCCCTCTTGCGTCTCCCTCCCTCCCACCCTCCCTATCCCACCCCTCTAGGTGGTCACAAAGCACCGAGCTCATCTCCCGGTGCTATGTGGCTGCTTCCCACTAGCTATCTATTTTACATTTGGTAGTGTATATATGTCCATGCCACTCTCTTACCCTGTCACATCTTACCCCTCCCCCTCCCCATATCCTCAAGTCCATTCTCTAGTAGGTCTGTGTCTTTATTCCTGTCTTGCCACTAGGTTCTTCATGGCCTTTTTTTTTTTTTCTTAGATTCCATATATATATGTGTTAGCATACTGTATTTGTTTTCCTCTTTCTGACTTACTTCACTCTGTATGACAGACTCTAACTCCATCCAGCTCATTACAAATACCTCCATTTCATTTCTTTTTATGGCTGAGTAATATTCCATTGTATATATGTGCCACATCTTCTTTATCCATTCATCCGATGATGGGCACGTAGGTTGCTTCCATGTCCTGGCTATTGTAAATAGAGCTGCAGTGAACATTTTGGTACATGACTCTTTCTGAATTATGGTTTTCTCAGGGTATATGCCCAGTAGTGGGATTGCTGGGTCGTATGGTAGTTCTATTTTTAGCTTTTTAAGGAACCTCCATACTGTTTTCCATAGTGGCTGTATCAATTTACATTCCCACCAACAGTGCAAGAGTGTTCCCTTTCCTCCACACCCTCTCCAGCATTTATTGTTTCTAGATTTTTTGATGATGGCCATTCTGACCGGTGTGAGATGATATCTCATTGTAGTTTTGATTTGTATTTCTCTAATGATTAATGATGTTGAGCATTCTTTCATGTGTCTGTTGGCAATCTGTATATCTTCTTTGGAGAAATGTCTATTTAGGTGTTCTGCCCATTTTTGGATTGGGTTGTTTGTTTTTTTGTTATTGAGCTGCATGAGCTGCTTGTAAATCTTGGAGATTAATCCTTTGTCAGTTGCTTCATTTGCAAATATTTTCTCCCATTCTGAGGGTTGTCTTTTGGTCTTGTTTATGGTTTCCTTTGCTTTGCAAAAGCTTTTTAAGTTTCATGAGGTCCCATTTGTTTATTTGTGTTTTTATTTCCATTTCTCTAGAAGCTGGGTCAAAAAGGATCTTGCTGTGATTTATGTCATAGAGTGTTCTGCCTATGTTTTCCTCTAAGAGTTTGATAGTGTCTGGCCTTACACTTACGTCTTTAATCCATTTTGAGTTTATTTTTGTGTATGGTGTCAAGGAGTGTTCTAATTTCATACTTTTACATGTAGCTGTCCAGTATTCCCAGCATCACTTATTGAAGAGGTTGTCTTTTCTCCACTGTATATGCTTGCGTCCTTTATCAAAGATAAGGTGACCATATGTGCGTGGGTTTATCTCTGGGCTTTCTATCCTGTTCCATTGATCTATGTTTCTGTTTTTGTGCCAGTACCAAACTATCTTGATTACTGTAGCTTTGTAATATAGTCTGGAGTCAGGGAGCCTGATTTCTCCAGCTCCGTTTTTCTTTCTCAAGATTGCTTTGGCTATTTGGGGTCTTTTGTGTTTCCATACAAATTGTGAAACTTTTTGTTCTAGTTCTGTGAAAAATGCCAGTGGTAGTTTGATAGGGATTGCATTGAATCTGTAGATTGCTTTGGGTAGTAGAGTCATTTTCACAATGTTTATTCTTCCAATCCAAGAACGTGGTATATCTCTCCATCTATTTGTATCATCTTTAATTTCTTTCATCAGTGTCTTATAATTTTCTGCATACAGGTCTTTTGTCTCCTTAGGTAGGTTTATTCCTAGATATTTTATTCTTTTTGTTGCAATGGTAAACGGGAGTGTTTTCTTAATTTCACTTTCAGATTTTTCATCATTAGTGTATAGGAATGCAAGAGACTTCTGTGCATTAATTTTGTATCCTGCTACTTTACCAAATTCGTTGATTAGCTCTAGTAGTTTTCTGGTAGCATCTTTAGGATTCTCTATGTATAGTATCATGTCATCTGCAAACAGTGACAGCTTTACTTCTTCTTTTCAGATTTGGATTCCTTTTATTTCTTTTTCTTCTCTGATGGCTGTGGCTAAAACTTCCAGAACTATGTTGAATAATAGTGGTGAGAGTGGGCAACCTTGTCTTGTTCCTGATCTTAGTGGAAATGATTTCAGTTTTTTACCATTGAGGACAATGTTGGCTGTGGGTTTGTCATATATGGCCTTTATTATGTTGAGGAAAGTTCCCTCTATGCCTACTTTCTGCAGGGCTTTTATCATAAATGGGTGTTGAATTTTGTCGAAAGCTTTCTCTGCATCTATTGAGATGATCATATGGTTTTTCTCCTTCAATTTGTTAATATGATGTATCACGTTGATTGATTTGCGTATACTGAAGAATCCTTGCATTCCTGGAATAAACCCCACTTGATCATGGTGTATGATCCTTTTAATTTGCTGTTGGATTCTGTTTGCTAGTATTTTGTTGAGGATTTTTGCATCTATGTTCATCAGTGATATTGGCCTGTAGCTTTCTTTTTTTGTGACATCTTTGTCTGGTTTTGGTATCAGGGTGATGGTGGCCTCGTAGAATGAGTTGGGGAGTGTTCCTCCCGCTGCTATATTTTGGAAGAGTTTGAGAAGGATAGGTGTTAGCTCTTCTCTAAATGTTTGATAGAATTCGCCTGTGAAGCCATCTGGTCCTGGGCTTTTGTTTGTTGGAAGATTTTGAATCACAGTTTCAATTTCAGTGCTTGTGATTGGTCTGTTCATATTTTCTATTTCTTCCTGGTTCAGTCTCGGCAGGTTGTGCATTTCTAAGAATCTGCCCATTTCTTCCAGTTGTCCATTTTATTGGCATAGAGTTGCTTGTAGTAATCTCTCATGATCGTTTGTATTACTGCAGTGTCAGTGGTTACTTCTCCTTTTTCATTTCTAATTCTATTGATTTGAGTCTTCTCCCTTTCTCTCTTGAGTCTGGCTAATGGTTTATCAATTTTGTTTATCTTCTCAAAGAACCAGCTTTTAGTTTTATTGATCTTTGCTATTGTCTCCTTCATTTCTTTTTCATTTATTTCTGATCTGATCTTTATGATTTCTTTCCTTCTGCTAGCTTTGGGGTTTTTTTGTTCTTCTTTCTCTAATTGCTTTAGGTGCAAGGTTAGGTTGTTTATTCAAGATGTTTCCTGTTTCTTGATGTAGGCTTGTATTGCTATAAACTTCCCTCTTAGAACTGCTTTTGCTGCATCCCATAGGTTTTGGGTCGTCGTGTCTCCATTGTCATTTGTTTCTAGGTATTTTTTGATTTCCCCTTTGATTTCTTCAGTGATCACTTCGTTATTAAGTAGTGTATTGTGTAGCCTCCATGTGTTTGTATTTTTTACAGATCTTTTCCTGTAATTGATATCTAGTATCATAGCGTTGTAGTTGGAAAAGATACTTGATACGATTTCAATTTTCTTATTTACCAAGGCTTGATTTGTGACCCAAGATATGATCTATCCTGGAGAATGTTCCATGAGCACTTGAGAAAAATGTGTATTCTGTTGTTTTTGGGTGGAATGTCCTATAAATATCAATTAAGTCCATCTTGTTTAATGTATCATTTAAAGCTTGTGTTTCCTTATTTATTTTCATTTTGGATGATCTGTGCATTGGTGAAAGTGGGGTGTTAAAGTCCCCTACTATGATTGCGTTACTGTCGATTTCCCCTTTTATGGCTGTTAGCATTTGCCTTATGTATTGAGGTGCTCCTATGTTGGGTGCATAAATATTTACAATTGTTATACCTTCCTCTTGGATTGATCCCTTGATCATTATATAGTGTCCTTGTTTGTCTCTTGTATTAGTCTTTATTTTAAAGTCTATTTTGTCTGATATGAGAATTGCTACTCCAGCTTTCTTTTGATTTCCATTTGCATGGAATACCTTTTTCCATCCCCTCACTTTCAGTCTGTATGTGTCCCTAGGTCTGAAGTGGGTCTCTTGTAGACAGCATATATATGGGTCTTGTTTTTGTATCCATTCACCCAGTCTGTGTCTTTTGGTGGGAGCATTTAATCCATTTACATTTAAGGTAATTATCAATATGTATGTTCCTATTCCCATTTTCTTAAATGTTTTGGGTTTGTTATTGTAGATGTTTTCCTTCTCTTGTGTTTCTTGCCTAGAGAAGTTCCTTTAGCATTTGTTGTAGAGCTGGTTTGGTGGTGCTGAACTCTCTCAGCTTTTGCTTGTCTGTAAAGGTTTTAATTTCTCCATCAAATCTGAATGAGATCCTTGCTGGGTAGAGTAACCTTGGTTGTAGGTTTTTCTCCTTCATCACTTTAAGTATATCCTGCCACTCCCTTCTGGCTTGCAGAGTTTCTGCTGAAAGATCAGCTGTTAACCTTATGGGGATTCCCTTGTGTGTTATTTGTTGTTTTTCCCTTGCTGCTTTTAATATGTTTTCTTTGTATTTAATTTTTGATAGTTTGATTAATATGTGTCTTGGCGTGTTTCTCCTTGGATTTATCCTGTATGGGACTCTCTGTGCTTCCAGGACTTGATTAACTATTTCCTTTCCCATATTAGGGAAGTTTTCAACTATAATCTCTTCAAATATTTCCTCAGTCCCTTTCTTTTTCTCTTCTTCTTTTGGGACCCCTATAATTGGAATGTTGGTGCGTTTAATGTCCCAGAGGTCTCTTAGACTGTCCTCAGTTCTTTTCATTCTTTTTTCTTTATCCTGCTCTGCAGTAGTTATTTCCACTATTTTATCTTCCAGGTCACTTATCCATTCTTCTGCCTCAGTTATTCTGCTATTGATCCCGTCTAGAGTATTTTTAATTTCATTTATTGTGTTTTTCATCGTTGCTTGGTTCCTCTTTAGTTCTTCTACATCCTTGCTAAATGTTTCTTGCATTTTGTCTATTCTATTTCCAAGATTTTGGATCATCTTTACTATCATTATTCTGAATTCTTTTTCAGGTGGACTGCCTATTTCCTCTTCATTTGTTAGTTCTGGTGTGTTTTGACCCTGCTCCTTCATCTGCTGTGTATTTTTCTGTCTTCTCATTTTGCTTATCTTACTGTGTTTGGGGTCTCCTTTTCACAGGCTGCAGGTTCGTAGTTCCCGTTGTTTTTGGTATCTGTCCCCAGTGGCTAAGGTTGGTTCAGCGGGTTGTGTAGGCTTCCTGGTGGAGGGGACTAGTGCCTGTGTTCTGGTGGATGAGGCTGGATCTTGTCTTTCTGGTGGGCACGTCCACGTCTGGTGGTGTGTTTTGGGGTGTCTGTGGCCTTATTATGATTTTAGGCAGCCTGTCTGCTAATGGATGGGGCTGTGTTCCTTTCTTGCTAGTTGTTTGGCATAGGGTGTCCAGCACTGTAGCTTGCTGGTGGTTGAGTGAAGCTGGGTCTTGATGTTGAGATGGAGATCTCTGAGAGATTTTCGCCATTTGGTATTACGTGGAGCTGGGAGGTCTCTTGTGGACCAGTGTCCTGAAGTTGGCTCTCCCATCTCAGAGGCAGTGCCCTGATGCCTGGCTGGAGCACCAAGAGCCTTTCATCCACACGGCTCAGAATAAAAGGGAGAAAAAATAGAAAGAAAGAAGATAAAATAAAATAAAGCTATTATAATAAAAAATAAGAAAAAAAATTATTAAGAAAAAAATTTTTTTTAATTTTTAAAAATAAAGTTATTAATTTTTTAATAAAAAAGAAGAAAAAATTGTTAAGAAAAATATTAAGAAATTTTTTTAATTTTTTAAAATAAAAAATATGAAAAAATTTATTAAGAAACTTTTTTTTAATTTTTAAAAATAGAAAATAAGGAAAAAATTTTTTAAGTAAAAAAAAAAAAAAAACAACAGATGGACCGAACCCTAGGACAAATGGTGAAAGCAAAGCTATACAGACAAAATCTCACCCAGAAGCATACACATATACACTCACAAAAAAGGGAAAAGGGGAAAAATTAATATATCCTGCTCCCAAAGTCCACCTCCTGAATTTGGGATGATTTGTTGTCTATTCAGGTATTCAACAGATGCAGGTACATCAAGTTGTTTGTGGAGCTTTAATCCGCTGCTTCTGAGGCTGCTGGGAGAGATTTCCCTTTCTCTTCTTTGTTCGTACAGCTCCGGGGGTTCAGCTTTGGATTTGGACCCGCCTCTGCGTGTAGGTCGCCTGAGGGCGTCTGTTCTTCGCTCACACAGGACGGGGTTAAAGGAGCAGCTGCTTTGGGGGCTCTGGCTCACTCAGGTGGGGGGAGGGAGGGGTACAGATGCGGGGCGAGCCTGCGGCGGCAAGAGGCCAGCGTGACGTTGCACCAGCCTGAGGCACACCTTGCGTTCTCCTGGGGAAGTTGTCCCTGGATCACAGGAGCCTGGCCGTTGCGGGCTGCACAGGCTCCCGGGAGGGGCGGTGTGGATAGTGACCTGTGTTCGCACACAGGCTTCTTGGTGGCGGCAGCAGCAGCCTTAGCGTCTCATGCCCGCCTCTGGGGTCCGCGCTGATAGCCGCGGCTCACGCCCGTCTCTGGAGCTCACTTAGGCGGCGCTCTGAATCCCCTCTCCTTGCGCACCGCGAAACAAAGAGGCAAGAAAAAGTCTCTTGCCTCTTCGGCAGCTGCAGACTTTTTCCCAGACTCACTCCTGGCTAGCTGTGGTGCGCCAACCCCTTCAGGCTATGTTCACGCCGCCAGCCCCAGTCCTCTCCCTGCGATCCGACCGAAGCCCAAGCCTCAGCTCCTAGCCCCGCCCACCCCGGCGGGGGAGCAGACAAGCCTCTCGGGCTGGTGAGTGACTGTCAGCACCGATCCTTCGTGCGGGAATCTCTCCACTTTGCCCTCCGCACCCCTGTGGCTGCGCTCTCCTCCGTGGCTCCGAAGCTTCCCCCCTCCGCCCCCCGCAGTCTCCGCCCACGAAGGGGCTTCCTAGTGTGTGGAAACCTTTCCTCCTTCACAGCTCCCTCCCACTGGTGCAGGTCCCGTCCCTATTCTTTTGTCTCTGTTATTTCTTTTTTCTTTTGCCCTACCCAAGTACGTGGGGAGTTTCTTGCCTTTTGGGAGGTCTGACGTCTTCTGCCAGCGTTCAGTGGGTGTTCTGTAGGAGCAGTTCCACATGTAGATGTATTTCTAATGTATCTGTGGGAAGGAAGGTGATCTCCACGTCTTACTCTTCCTCCATCTTGCCAAGTATCCCTATTTAGCTTCTTAATGAATTTATAGTATTGGTGCGGATCATTTTTTTTTTTTTTTAAAGGATTTTCTTATTTATTTATTTATTTATTTATTTTTGGCTGTGTTGGGTCTTCGGTTCGTGCGAGGGCTTTCTCCAGTTGCGGCAAGCGGGGGCCACTCTTCATCGCAGTGCGGGGACCGCTCTTCATCGCGGTGCGCGGGCCTTTCTCTATCGCGGCCCCTCCCGTCGCGGGGCACAGGCTCCAGACGCGCAGGCTCAGCAATTGTGG
The DNA here is from genome assembly GCF_949987535.1 of Balaenoptera acutorostrata. Taxonomy (NCBI): domain Eukaryota; kingdom Metazoa; phylum Chordata; class Mammalia; order Artiodactyla; family Balaenopteridae; genus Balaenoptera; species Balaenoptera acutorostrata. The sequence continues at coordinate 18,851,041 of NC_080070.1, read as the reverse complement.
CTCACGGGCCCAGCTGCTCCGCGGCATGTGGGATCCTCCCAGACCAGGGCTCGAACCCGCGTCCCCTGCACTAGCAGGCAGACTCTCAACCACTGCGCCACCAGGGAAGCCCCCGGATCATTTTTCTAAGTATTTTAGTAGTACTAGTTCAAGGACGATAGGTATAAAACTATGATTTGACCCACAAATTTTCTGAACATTGTCTGTAGTACAGACCTGGTCGTGTTGATATGAGAGTTATTTGATTTAGGCATCCTGGGATTGCATCTGTCTGTAGGCCTAGTGAAGGCATGGCTCACGAGTGTAAAACATCTTCTGAGAAGATTAGTATTCGGATTGTTATTTCTATGGGTAATACTACTTGGTTATTTACTTCTTTTTTTTTTTTTTTTTTACCAATATTAGAAACCATTTTTTTTTAAATTTTATTTATTTATTTTTGGCTCTGTTGGGTGTTCGTTTCTGTGTGAGGGCTTTCTCCAGTTGCGGCAAGCGGGAGCCACTCTTCATCGCAGTGCACGGGCCTCTCACCATCGCGGCCTCTCTCGTTGCAGAGCACAGGCTCCAGACACACAGGCTCAGTAGTTGTGGCTCATGGGCCTAGTTGCTCCACGGCATGTGGGATCCTCCCAGACCAGGGCTCGAACCCGCGTCCCCTGCATTAGCAGGCAGATTCTCAACCACTGTGCCACCAGGGAAGCCCCTGGTTATTTACTTCTAATAGTCATAATTCTCCTGGCTTTAGGTCTGATGTTGGGATTTTGTAGGAGTCAAAGTTTAAATCCTCATAGTCTGTATATTCTTAGATTCAGTATCACTGATGTCCTATAGTTTTTACGGTAAGGGAAGGATTATTAATTTCATCTGTCATGTAAAGAATTCGTAATGATGGCAGGGCAGTTAGAATTAGGCTAACGGCTGGTAAGTTTGTCTGGATAGTTTCTACTTATTGTGCTTCTGTTGTACTTGTATGTGTTAGTTTAGTTGTTAATATTAGTGAAATAATATAGAGGACCAAGGAGCTGATTAAAAACACAATTATCAATGTGTGATCATGAAAATGTAGTAATTCTTCTATAATGGGTGATGTTGCATCTTGAAAACCTAATTGGAGAGGATATGCCATGGAGATATATAGGACTTTCACCTATAATTTAACTCTGACAAAGTTATGGAAAATTTTACTAATATCTCATTTATTGAGAAAGACATAATGATTATGATGTTGGCTTGAAACCAGTAGAAGAGGATTTGATTCCCTCCTCTCTTAGCTATTTTGAGTTAACATAAGTGGGCTTTTTGAATGTGTGATATGGTAGACATCTGTTTAGTCATTCTAGTTAGCTCTACTGTTAAGACTTCTCGTTTTGATGCAAATGCCTCTCAAATTATGAAAATTATTAATATTACTGCTGTTAGTAAAATGAATGAGCTTATTGATGAGATAGTGTTTCATGTTGTGTATGCATCTAGGTAGTCGGAATATCGTTGTGGTATTCCAGATAGACCTAGGAAATGTTGTGGGAAGAAGGTTATATTTACACCTACAAATATAGTTACGAAGTGAATTTTTGCTCATGTTGAGTTGAGTGTATAGCCTAAGAATAGTGGGAATCAAATGTACAAAGCCTCCCATAATAGCGAATACAGCTCCTGTTGATAATACTTAGTGGGAGTGTGCAACCATGTAATCTGTATCATGAAGGACAATGTCTAGTGATGAGTTAGCTAGGACAATTCCTGTTAGTCCACCTACTGTAAAAAGGAAGATGAAGCCTAGGGCTCATATTATGGCTGGAGATCATTTGATATTACCTCCATGAAGGGTTGCTAGTCAACTAAATACTTTTACTCCTGTTGGAATAGCAATAATTATAGTGGCTGATGTAAAATATGCTCATGTTTCAACATCTGTATTTACTGTAAACATGTGGTGAGCTCATACAATGAATCCTAAAAGTCCAATTGATATTATAGCTCATAGTATACCTATGTACCCAAAAAGCTCTTTTTTCCTGAACAATAAGTTACAATATGTGAGATTATTCCAAATCCAAGTAAAATTAGAATATAGACCTCAGGATGTCTGAAGAATCAGAATAGGTGCTGGTATAAGGTTTGATCTCCCCCTCCCGCAGGGTCAAAAAAGGTTGTGTTTAGGTTTCGGTCTGTTAATAGCATAGTAATTCCAGCTACTAGTATAGGTAATGATAGTAGCAGTAGCACAGCTGTAATTAAAACTGATCATACAAATAATGGTGTTTGATATTGGGGTATAGCATATGGTTTTATGTTAATTATTGTAATAAAATTAATAGCATCTAAAATTGAGGCAACAGCTGCTAAATGCAGGGAAAAGATAGTAAGGTCTACTGAAGCTCCAGCATGGCCTAAGTTTCTGGCTAAAGCCTGTACCAGCACTGGCTTCAACTATAGATGATGAAAGAAGTAGTAGGAAAAATGGTGGAAGTAATCAGAATCTTATATGATTTATATGGGGAAAGGCTATATCGGGTGCCCCGATCATTAGTGGAACTGGTCAGTTCCTGAAGCCTCCAATTATAATGGGCATAACTATAAAGAAAATTATTACAAATGTGTGGGCTGTTACAACTACGTTGTAAATCTGATCGTCTTCAAGCAGTGTTCCAGGTTGACCTAGTTCAGCATGAATTAGTAGGCTTAAGGTAGTGCCCACTATCCCAGCCCAAGCACCGAGTAGTAGATATAAAGTACCAATGTCTTTATGGTTAGTTGAGAATAGTCAGTGGTTTATGAACATAGGTTAAATGGCTGAGTAAGTATTAGACTGTAAATCTAAAGACGGGGGTTGAGTCCTCTTTTTGCCAAGTCCTGTGGTGAATTTTACATATTGAATTGCAAATTCAAAGAAGCAGCTTCAGTTCTGCCAGGGCTTCTCCCGCCTTTTTTTTTCCTGGTGGTAGGAGAAGTAGATTGAAGCAAGTTGACCAGGGTATTTAGCTGTTAACTAAAAGTTTCTTGGGAAGTGTAATCCCACCAATCTGGTGAGGATTTAGCTTAAAGTGTTCAATTTGCATTCAATTGATGTAAGATATAGTCTTGCAGTCCTTATTAAGCAGGAATTAAGTAAATTAAACTTGCTTAGGGCTTTGAAGGCTCTTGGTCTGTGTAACCTAAATTCCTAATCCATTACTCAGAGTATTGGTGTAAGGGGTAGGAGTATTATGGATATTACAATTATTGTTGGTAGGAAAATTGTTTGTTTTGCAAAATCAAATTGTCATTTTATTTTTATATTATTTATGGAGGGAAATATAGTTAGTGCTGTAGAGTATGTGAGTCATATGTAGAAGTATAGGTTGAGTAGTGCTGTAATAGCTATTAGTTTAGGTAAAATAATGTTGTTTTTTGTTATTCTTAAATGATTATTCACTTTGGCATAAATCCTGATAGTGGTGGGAGGCCTCCCACTGATAATAGGGTGATGGGGATGAGGATTGTAATAATGGATATTTTGTTTCATGTGTGTGATTGCGATAGTATAGTGGTAGCTGAGCTGTAATATGTTATTGTAATATAGATTAGAAGGTTTAGGGTTGTTATAGTTGGGTTTTACAGTATAATGGCTGATACTCATCCTATGTGAGCAATTGATGAGTAAGCTATAATTTTTTTTAGTTGGGTTTGGTTTAATCCACCTCACCCCCCAATTATGATGGATAGTATGGATATAGATAATACTTGGTTTAGGCTGATGGATGGTGAGATTTGGTATAATACTGACAGGGGTGCAAGTTTTTGTCATGTTAGTAAGATTAAGCCTGCTATTAATGAGATGCCTTATGTAACTTCAGGTACTCAGAAGTGGAATGGAGATAGTCCTAGTTTTATGGTTAGGGCTGTGGTTATTACTGTCGATGCTGTTGGATTAAAGATTTTTGTAATGGTTCATTGGCCAGAATATAACAGGTTAATGATAACGGCTATTATAAGTAATATTGATGTGGTAGCTTGTGTTAGGAAATATTTAGTGGATGCTTCTAGAGCTCGTGGGTTAAATTTTTTTATTATAATGGGAATAATGGCTAGTATATTTATTTTGAAATTGATTGAGATTAATAGTCAGTGGGAGCTGGTTATTACAATTATGGTTCCTGAGATAATGGTTGTTAGGATGATGATAAAGATGATGGGATTTATTAGTACGGGAAGGGTATAAACTAACATTTTTTGGGTAAGGGCCCAATAGCTTATTTAGCTGATCTTACTATAGAATATGGTGTAATGTGGTAGCACGAATTTTGAATTCTTAATCATCAATTCCTATGATTCTAGAAATAAGATGATTTAAACCTCTATTATTTACTCTATCAAAGTAACTCTTTTATCAGACATATTTCTTGATGGATGCTTGATATTGTAATAGGTAATGAAGCATGTCATATGCATCGGGCTGGCGTTAGTGCGAGGAGGTTTTTTCAAAGTAAATGTATTAATTCATCGTATCAAAATCAAGGACAGGATGCTCAAATTCATAGGAAAGAGATTGTTAGTAATAGTGCTTCGATGATAAAGTTGGTTGTGTATAACTCTGGTATATAGGGGTATAGAATGCTCCTAGAAATAGGATTGTTGTGAAAAAGTTTATTATGATAATGTTGGCGTATTCTGCTAAGAAATGGAGGATGTAGCTGGTCGTAGTGATTCTTTACTGAGTGACTTGACTGCATCAGCAATGGGTTGTATTAGACCGTGTGGTCCTACGATACTTGGCCCTTTTCGAAGTTGCATATAACCTAAAATTTTTTGTTCAATTAATGTTAGGAATGCTATAGCTAAAAGAATGGGATTAATAAGTGTTAAGATATTAATTATAAACATTTTGTTGGGGAGAGGATTTGAACCTTTGGTTGTAAAGGTTTAAGTTTTACGCAGTTTCCGGGCTCTGCCACCTTAACAAACCCTAGTCTTGGTTAGATGTTTTGTATCTGTTAATTAAGTTGAGATTATATCATTAATTAGTTTTAAGGCACTTTTTAAAGTGGGCCTTATTTCTCTTGTCCTTTCGTACTGGGAGAAATGTATAATAAATAGAAACCGACCTGGATTACTCTGGTCTGAACTCAGATCGCGTAGGACTTTAATCGTTGAACAAATGAACTTTTTTTTTTTTAATTATTTATTTTTATTTATTTATTTATTTATGGCTGTGCTGGGTCTTCGTTTCTGTGCGAGGGCTTTCTCCAGTTGCGGCAAGTGGGGGCCACTCTTCATCGTGGTGCACGGGCCTCTCACTATCACGGCTTCTCTTGTTGCGGAGCACAGGCTCCAGACGCACAGGCTCAGTAATTGTGGCTCACGGGCCTAGCTGCTCTGCGGCATGTGGGATCTTCCCAGACCAGGGCTCGAACCCGTGTCCCCTGCATTGGCAGGCAGATTCTCAACCACTGCACCACCACGGAAGCCCGAACAAATGAACATTTAATAGCAGTTACATCATTGGGGTGTCCTGATCCAACATCGAGGTCGTAAACCCTATTGTCGGTATGAACTCTAGAATAGGATTGTGCTGTTATCCCTAGGGTAACTTGTTCCATTGATCAGCTCTTTGGATCAATAAGTGATAATATGTTTTGACTGGTAAGTCTAGACTTTAATTATTCGGAGGCTTTTTTGTTCTCCGAGGTCACCCCAACCAAGTTGTCAACCCATATAAATTTTTGTTATCCCTTGATGGTTTAGTTATTTTTGGGGGGGTTGATAAATTAAAGCTCCATTGGGTCTTCTCGTCTTATTTTGTTATTCTCGCCTCTTCATGGGAAGGTCAGGTTCACTGATTGAAACTAAGAGACAGTAAAACCCTTGTGTGGGCGATTGGGATTGACATGTGTACACTGATGTGTATAAAATTGATGCCTAATAAGAACCTGCAATATAAAAAAAACAAACAAAACAACTAATACTAAACTTTCATTGGGTTATTTGTATGGAAGTATGTTAATATAATTGTTTCAGACATTACATGAAATTTCTAAAAATCTTATATTTGTATTTGTATGGAAATATGTATGGAAATATGTTAATATAAATGTTTCAGACATTACAAAAAAAAAAAAACCCTTGTGTGGCCATTCATACAAGTCCTTATTTAGAGAACAAAGGTTTATGCTACCTTTGGTCAGGATACTGTGGCTATTTAACAGTTGTCACTGGGCAGGCAGTGCCTCTAATACTTGTTATGCTAGAGGTGATGTTTTTGGTAAATAGGCGGGGTTTATGTTTGCTGAGTCCCTTTTACTTTTTTTAATCTTTCTTTGGGTGCATGGCTGTTGGATTAATAGTGTGTTTAATAAATAGTTTAACGTTGAGTTGTATTTATTTGCTGTTAACTATCAGTATATTATTAGTTACTGATGTAAACTTATGCAAGGAGGGATACTTCTTGTTACTCATATTAACATTATCGCCTCTATTGGTTAATAGATTAGTCCAGTATAAATCTATGAGTCGATTTGCTTGTTATTGGTATTAAGGTAAAATTATTGTTGAGCTTGAATGCTTTCTTAATTGGTGGCTGCTTTTAAGCCAGCTATGGTGTTGCTTATTTTTACTCTCTAAATAAGGTTGTACCCATTTCTAAAAAGCTGTACCTTTTTAGACTAACAATGAAAAATACATTAAAATTTATAAAAGGTTTCTGGTGATTTTTAAAGTTGAACTGAAATTCTTTTCCTGGACAACCAGCTATCACTAGGCTCGTTAGGCTTGTCACCTCTACTTCTGAATCTCCTCACTATTTTGCTACACAGATGAGTTTGTTCTAATAAACTGTTCATAAGTAGCTCGTCTGGTTTGGGGATATTTAACTTAAGTTCTCTTTGTTAAATGTTCGCTAGTTAAATCATTATGTGAAAGGTACAAGGGGTAAACTTAGCTTTTTGTTACTTTTAATGCTTCTTTCATCATTCCCTTATGGTACTTTCTCTGTAGCGCCAGGGATATTTTAAATTTCTGTCTCCTATTTTGAATGTTGAGTGAATGTTTTATTTAGTTTGCTTGTACTAGTAGAATGGGAAGGGGTGTTGGGCTAGATTTATTTCAAAGTATTCATAAATTATGAAATCTACTAGGTGAAAACTAGGTGCTTTTTTTAAGCTATGCTTTGATTTATTCAAGCACACTTTCCAGTATGCTTAGCTTGTTATGACTTGTCTCCTCTCATATGATTAGTATTTGCTAATAGATTATAGGAAGTTATTATAGTACTTGAGGAGGATGACGGGCGGTGTGTGCATGCTTCATGGTCTTAATCAATTAAGCACTCTATTCTCAATTTACTACTAAATCCTCCTTTGGTTTTTAGTTTTCATAAACTAAAACTAAAATGTGGTGAAAATATATTCTTGAAGTAGAAGATGTAGCCCATTTCTTCCCATCCCATAGGTTACACCTTGACCTAACGTGTTTATGTGTAATAATTATGCTTACTTTCACTCCTTTTTAGGGTTTGCTGAAGATGGCGGTATATAGACTGGATTAGCCAGGGTTGGTGAGGTTTAGCAGGGTTTATCCATTATGGAACAGGCTCCTCTAGAGGGCTGTGAAGGACCTCCAAGTCCTTTGAGTTTTAAGCTGCTGCTAGTAGTACTCTGATGAATAATTTTGTTCTTGTAATTATTTGGGTTTAGGGCTAAGCATAGTGGGGTATCTAATCCCAGTTTGGGTCAGGAAATACTAAAGTCACTTTCGTAGTCTACTTGTATTTTAGTTACGGCTTTTTATGACTTAATTAAAACTTTATTTTATGTAACTCTTTAACACTCTTTAGACCATATTTCTATTAATTTGGGTTAATCGTATGACTGAGGAGGCTGGCACGAAATTTACCAACCCTTGTTGGTATAACTTAGTCGAACTTTTGTTTACGGCTTAATTTTTATCACTGCTGCTTCCCGTGGGGGTGTGGTTAAGCAAGGCGTCATGAGCTACTAATGTTAATGTGCTTGATGCCTTCTCCTTTTAATCTTAATGATTTAGAGGGCATTCTCACTGGGGTGTGGATGCTTACATGTGTAATTTTATTAAAAACTAATAGAAAGGCTGGGACCAAACCTATGTGTTTATGGAGTTAGTAAACTCATCTAGGCATTTTCAGTGCCTTGCTTTAAGGTTTTAAGCTACATTAACAAGTTGTTTTCACATATTGAAGTAACATGTATATAGTTGTTTTATGTGATTTATGTTAGATTTAGTGTTAAAATTTTGATTAAAATGGTCGGTAGATCTAGGGAGATGTCTGTCTATATAAATGGTGAATAAGTAGTTTATTGGTACGACTGGGGTTTATTTTCTAGGTCTGTCTAATCTTGGGCATTAAGTTGTCCATGTTATTGGGTAGATGGCTAAGCTCTATGTACTTGTGTGTTTTTGCCTTGTTTTGGGGGCTTGACAGGGCATTATAGGGATGCAGAGCATGGGATTTAGTGGGGGGTAAAGGGGGTTTGTTAAACAGGTCCTTTACCTGTTCATATGCATATGTGTGTACATGTATGTGTGTCTGCAATTATCCTTATGTCCTGTAACCACTGACTGAATAACACCTTATGGTTGATGATGTTGGTAAATAATATTCAATTAAAGTCCAGCTACAATTTATTTGACTGTGTTAAGGCCTCAGACGGCCATAGTTGAGTCATAGCATCCCTTAAAAATTAAAAAATACCGAATGCATGAAATCACAGTTATGTGTGAGCATGGGCTGATTAGTCATTAGTCCATCAAGATGTCTTATTTAAGAGGAAAGAGTGAGTATTTTAGGTGAGATGGTCCTGAAGTAAGAATCAGATGTCTGATCAAGTTCATGAATAGAAACTCCCACACATTCTCAGCCCAGAGCAAGAAGAGGGACACCTCTTTCAATTTATTTCAAAGTAAATTGTAGACATTCTTACATTTCTCCTCTAAAGTTAAGTCTTTGTTTGTGATTCTTTTTCTATTTTGAGGTAAATTCTACATTAAATGAAATGCACAAATCTAAGTGTATCAGTCAGTGAATTTTAGCAAATGCATACATCTGTGTAATCCAAACCCCTACCACAATATACATTATCATTATAATCACTCAGAAAACTTAAATACTTAGGTGTAAATTTAATAAAACATCTACAAGACTTGAATGCTTAAAACTACACAATGCTAATGAAAGGAATCAAAGAAGATCTAAGTAAATCAAGAAATATACCATGTTCATTGATTGGAAAACTCAATCTAGTAAAGGTGTCAGTTCTTCCCAAATTGATATATGGGTTCCAGGCAATTCCTATCAAGACTTTTTTTTAAGATATAGACAAATTTACATGGAAAGGTAAAATGACTAGAATAGCTAAAATAATTTTCAAAAGAAGCATAAAGTGGGAGCATTAAGCTTATCTGATTTCAAGAACTTTTATATAGCTACAGTGGTCAAGGCCCTGTGGTATTAGTGGAGGGATATATACATAGATAAGTGGAACAGAATAGAGAACCCAAAAGCAGAGCCACACAAATATGCCCAAGTAATTTTTGACAAAAGTGCAAAAGCAATTCAATGGCAGAAAGTTAGCATTTTCAACAAATGTTGGACAACCACAGGTGAAAAAAAAAATGAAAAAATGAACTTCAATCTAAGTCTTGCACTGAATACAAAAAAGTAATTCAAAATGGATCACAGGCTTAAATGTAAAATATAAAACTTTTTAAAATAGAAATTCTTCACAATCTAGAGCTAGGCAAAGAGTCCTTAGAATTGTCAGCAAGAACACAATTAATAGGGACTTCCCTGGCAGTCTAGTGGTTAAGACTCCATGCTTCTAATGCAAGGGGCGTGGGTTTGATCCCTGGTTGGGGAACTAAGATCCCACATGCTGCGTGGCATGGCCAAAAATATTAAAAAACAAAAACAAAAACAAAAAACCACAATAAAGTGAAAACTTGATAAATTGGACTTCATCAAAATTTAAAACTTTTGCTTTATGAAAGATCCTGTTAAGAGAAAGAAAATATAAGTGGAAGAAGAAAAACAAAGGTTAAGTGTGCATGCTACCTGATTCTTTCCCTTTTTATGAGAAAAACATGTCACAAAAATTTTGCAAGTAGTTTTCTTTTTACGTATCATTGGTTAGCATTATATTATGTATCTACTCCTAGCCACAGCTATGCCTGAAAAATCGAGATTTTTAGTGGAGCTCATTACCAACCTGATAAAGACGGGTTTTTGCTAGTAAAAACAAGAAGACAGAATGAATGTTGGGAGGGCAACTAGCAGTATATGCAACAACTGTAATTTTGCAGGGCCCTCTACTCCTAAATGTTCTTTCATTCATGTAACAGTGAAGTAACTTGAACTAGTACTTGATACTGCATGTAGAAATGGCTTATCCTGGCAGTTACTTAACAATGTCACTTAATATTCCTTATGAGACAGTCATCTTTGATATCAACCACTTAAGAGAAAATAAAGTGGCTCCTTGGCACTGCTGCACTTTTTGATGTGCTGTGAAGCCTTTTGGAGGAATGCCTACATTTTGGATACCCTTGTTTAGGAGAAATCATATAAGTTTGTGGCAGATGACTCAAGTGCAAAACACAATCACTGCTATAATTGAGAACACTTCTACATGCTTGAGTACTCTAAACTTTGAAGCTTATGTAACTGTGCTGAGAAGACTGTGCCAGAAAACTAAGAGGATGGTAATTATCAAATTAGATTAAAACCAGATACAGACTAATAAGGAATGCCAATGAATTAGGTAACTTAGATGAAATGGACAGATGCCTGGAAAGATACAAACTACTGAAACTGACTGAAGAGAAAATAGAAAGTCTAAATAGACATATAGCAAGTAAAGAAATTGAATTAATAACAGAAAAACTACAACAAAGAAAAGCCCAAGCCCAGATGATTTTATTGCTGAATTCTACCAAACATTTAATGTTTGGAATGTTCTACCAAACAGTTCCTACCAATTCTTTACAAACTCTTCCAAAAAATAGAAGAGGAAGGAAAACTTCCCAAGTGATTCTGTGAAACCAATATTATCCTGGTTACAAAACCAGACAAAGACATCACAAGAAAACTACAGACCAATGTCAATTATGAATATAGATGCAAAATTCCTCAACAAAATACTAGAAAACTGAATCCAGCAACAAATAAAAAGAATTATACGCTATAACCAGGTAGAATTTATCCAAAAAGTCAAGGTTAGTTTAGTATCCAGAAATCAACTAATGTAACTGATGTAATGAAATCAATGAATGTAATATAGCATATCAATAGAATAAAAACCATATACCACAAGATCATCTCCATAGATACAGAAAAAGTATTAAAAAAAAATCCAATGCCCTTTCTCTTGAAAAAAAAAAAATTAGGAAAAGAAAGGAGCATCCTTAACATGATAAAGAGCATCTATGAAATCCCACAGTTAATATACTTAATGGTTAAAGACTGGATGCTTTCCCTGTAAGATCTAAAAAGACAAGGATATCTGCTTTTGCCACTTCTATACAGCCACTTGCAATGTGAATAAGTTTGACCCCTTACCTCACACCATATAAAAAATTAACTCAAAATGGATCAAGACCTAAATGTAAGAGCCAAAACTATAAAGCTCTTAGAAAAAAACAGAGCTAAATCTTTATGATCTTGGGTTTGGCAGTGGATTCTTAGCTATAACACCAAAAGCAAAAGCAACAAAAACAAGGAAAATGAATAAATTGGACTTTTTCAAAATTTAAAACTTCCATGCTACAAAGGAAACTATCAAAAAAGTGAAAATATGACCCAAAGAATTGGAGAAAATATTTGCAAACGATTGTATCTGATAAAGGACTTGTAAAGAACATATAGAACTATTGTAACTCACAATGAAAGACAACCCAATTTAAGAGTGGCAAGGGATCTGAATAGACATTTCTCTAAAGAAGATAAACACATGGTCAGTAAACTCATGAAAAGATGTTCATCATCTTTAGTCACCAGGGCAATGCAAATTAATACCGCAGTGAGATACCACTTTACAATCACTAGGCTGTCTAGAGTCAAAATCAGGTAACAAATGTTGATGAGAAATCAGAACCCTCAAATCTTGCAGCCACTTTGGAAAACAGTTTGGCACTTCTCTAGAAAGTTTATCAGGGCTACCATTTGACCCAGCAGTTCCACCTAAGAGAAATGAAAACACATGTCCAAAAAAAAGTACATGAGTGTTAATATGCCAACATTACTCACAATAGTCAAAGGTGGAAACAACCCAAATGTCCCTCAATGGATGAATGGATAAACAAAATGTGGTATTATATATCCACATGGAATATTAATTGTCCATAAAAAGGAATGAAGTACTGATCAATGCTACAACACGGATGAACCTTGAAAACATTAAGTAAAAGAAGCCAGACACAAAAGGACAGATGTTATATGTTTCCATTTATATGAAATGTGCAGAATAGGCAAATACATAGATACAGAAAGTAGATTAATGGTTGCCTAGAGGCTTGAAGGCTAGGGGATTAGGGAGTGATAGCCAAAGGGTACAGGGTTTTTTGGAAAGTGATGAAATGGACACCTGATTTATAACAAAAGTGGAACTTCAGAAGAATAAAAGGTAGTCTTTTCAGTGAATAGTGCTAGAATAATTGGATTTCCATATTTTAAAAATGAAAACTCACTCCACTCTCATACTGTACACAAAAGTCAATGCAAGTGGATTCTAGATGTAAATGTGCAAGGCAAAACAACAAAACTTCCCGAAAATAATACAGGAGAATATCTTCATGATCTTGGAATTGGGAAAGAATAAAATAGAACACAAAATATGCTAACCATAAGGGAAAGGTTTGAAAATTTTGACTGTAGCAAAATTTAAGAACTTTAGTACATCAAAAAACAAAAACAAAAAACAAAAAAACCCAAGGCAACCTATAGATTGGAATAATATATTTGCAGTTTGCAATATGTAACTGTCAAAGAGGTCACATCTAGAATATACAAAGCCCTTCTACAAATAATAAAAGACAACCCAGTTGGAAAATGGGCAAGAGACTTGAACAGGCACTTTATTAAAATGGATATCCAAATGGCCAATAAATATATCACTGAACCTTATTATGAAGTGGTGTCTCGTGTTTTTAACTTGCATTTCCCTGATTATTAACAAGGCTGAGTACTGTTTCTTCAAAGTCATAGGAGACTAAATTTTAACTTGTACTAAACATTGATGAGAATGTGGAGCAGCTACAACCTTCGTAACTGCTGGTTGGTATGTAAGTTGGTATAACCACTTTGGCTGACAGCCTTGTATTATCTACTAAAATTGAAGCTATACATGCCCTATGATCTAGAATTCTTACTCCCAGTTATATACCTGAGAGAAATGTGGGCACATATGCTCCAAGGAACATGTATAAAGCTGTCTGTAGCACTGTTGTTCATAATATCCCCAAGTCAATGCAGCCCCAATGTCCATTATAAGTAGAAATTGATAAATAAATTGTAACATTTTTATAAGTTGCCTATTATATAGCGATGAAAATGAACAAATTACAGCCACATGCCACAAGATGGACTGATTTCACAAATATATGTCAAAAAAGGCACAGAAGAATATATACTATGTAATTCAATTTATTGGGTTGGCCAAAAGCTTCGTTTGGGTTTTTCCGTAAGATGTTATGGAACGTCTTATGGAAAAACCCAAACTTTTTGGCCAACCCAGTATGTAAAGTTCAAAAGTAGGCAAAACAAAACTATAGTTTCATGTGTATATTTCTGTAGCTATAAACTATATATTATATATATGCATATATGTGAATACTTAGGTTGTAAAATTATAAAGGAAAATAATGAAGTGATTACATTATAATAAGGCTAATGGTTTCCTTTAAAGGTAGTGATTAGAAGGGGACATGAGTGGAGCACCTGTGGTGCTTGCAATGTAATAATTCTTGACCTGAGTGGTATTTGCTTTGTGATAAATCACTGAACTGTATTCCTTTGTTTTTGTACTTTTCATAAGTATAATTCCTAAAAAACATTTTGTTTAAACATTTGGTTTGTTTCTGGCCATGTGAGCTATAGATAGAAGTATGTTTTGGTAGATTTAAAAAGTGAGCACAAATAATTGGCAAAAAAAAGATAGGTAAATACAACAGGGCAACAGAATAGAATCCAGAAATGGACCAAATGATTTTCGACAAAGGCACCAAAGCCATCCAGTGAGAATAAGGAAAGTCTTTTCAATAATTTGTGCTGTAATGACTTGGTATCCATGTAGAAAAAAATAAACCTTGACCTCTAATCTCACTTAATACACCAAAAATTAATTTAAGATAGATCATAGACCTAAACATAAAAGTTAACGTTTTAAAGCTCCTAGAAGAAAGCATAGGACAATATCTTCATAACCATAGAATAAGGCAACAGTGCCTTAGAGTGCTCCAGAAAGAAAAAGGAAACAATGAAAATATTAATAAATGTGACTGCATCAATATTAAAAATTCTCGGGAAAAGACACCGTTAATAAAATGAAAAGGCAAGCCACAGTCTGTAAGAAAATATTCCCAACACATATCCAACAAAGGACTTGTATGCAGAATATATGAAGAATTTCTACTAATCAATATTAAAAAGAAAAAACCTAACTAGAAAATGGACAAAAGACTTGAGCAAACATTGCTTCAAAGGAAGATATATAATGGCTAAAGAACATGTGGAAAAGTGTTCAGCGTGGGAAATGAAAATTAAAATCACAATGACACATGACTTTACATCTAGGATGGCGAAAGTTTTTTTTAATTTAAAAAGGCTGACAACTCCAAATAATAGAATGTAGAACTGGAACTCTAATACATTGTTTGTGGGAGTGTAAAATTGTGTAACCACTTGAAAAAAGATTTGGCGGGTTTTGGGTTTTTTTTTTAACAAAGGAAAATATATGTCTACCCTGTGACCAGCAGTTCCACTCCTAGGTATTTATATTAGAGAAATTAAAATATATACCCTCAAAAATAGTTGCATATGAATTTTCATTTTCATATTTATTCACAATAGCCAAAAACTGGAAACAACTCAGAAGTCTATGAGTAGGAGAATGGATAACCAAACTATGTATAAGCCATACAATGGCATACATATCAACAATAAAAAGGAAAAAAACAAAACCTGGTAAACACGACACAGATGAATTCCAGAAACATTACACTGAGTAAGAGAGGCTAAAAACGGAAGACTACATAATATATGATTCCAGTTATAGGAAGTTGTAGGACAGGCAAACCACTTCATGGTGACAGAAATCAGTGGTTTTTGGAGGTGGGTGGTGGGGCTCGACTTGGAAAGGGCAAGAGGGAACTTTCCAGGATGATAAAAATGTTCTATACCCTCCTAGGTGTATTGGTTACATGATTATATATATATATATATATATATATATATTTTTTTTTTTTTTTAATATGATGGAACTGCACTTTTTTTTTTTAATTTATTTTTATTTTTTGACTGTGTTGGGTCTTTGTTTCTGTGCAAGGGCTTTCTCTAGTTGTGGCGAGCGGGGGCCACTCTTCATCGCGGTGCGCAGGCCTCTCACTGTCGCGGCCTCTCTTGTTGCGGAGCACAGGCTCCAGACGCGCAAGCTCAGTAGTTGTGGCTCACGGGCCCAGTTGCTCCGCAGCATGTGGGACCTTCCCAGATCAGGGCACGAACCTGTGTCCCCTGCATTGGCAGGTGGATTCTCAACCACTGCGCCACCAGGGAAGCCCATGATTATATATTTTTAAAATTCATTGAACTGTACAGTTAAAATCTGTACATTGCATTATATGTAATATGTAAATTTTACTCAATTTTAAAAGTAGCCACAATTCTCCATCCATGTATCCTCACCCTTTGAAATACCATTTTGCATCTCCTTCCATGAAGAGGTGGCCCCATCCCTTGAATCTGAGATGGCCTTATGACTTGCTTTAGCCAGTTTGAGTGTGGCAGAAATGATAGCACGCCAGTGTTGACCTAGGCTTCAAGAGACTATACACTTTTGCTTTCTCCTAAACCCTGTCCACCCACTATGGAACAATTCCTAGCTAGCTTTCTGGATAATGAGAGTGAAGCAGAGATGAGCTGAGGTTATCCTAGGTCAGCCAGCCCCCAGCCAAACCTGCAGCTGATCAACATACATGAGTAAACCTAACCAATACCCGAAGAATCACCCAGCTGAGATAAATAAATTCTTGTTTTATGTCACTAAGCTTTGGGGAGGTTTCTTATGTAGGAAAAGCTAACTAACACATATACCAAAATGGCTTAGAGTTCAGACTCTCTGTAGTAATAAACCATGGCCCATGGGCCAGATCTGGCCCATCACTTATTCTGAACCTTTTATTCAGCATTGAAAAGTGGAACATAAATTAATCTTGTGAAAGGAACACTTTTTTTTTTAAACATCTTTATTGGAGTATAATTGCTTTACAGTGGTGTGTTAGTTTCTGCTTTATAACAAAGTGAATCAGTTATACAGATACACATGTCCCCATATCTCTTCCCTCTTGCGTCTCCCTCCCTCCCACCCTCCCTATCCCACCCCTCTAGGTGGTCACAAAGCACCGAGATGATCTCCCTGTGCTATGCGGCTGCTTCCCACTAGCTATCTATTTTACGTTTGGTAGTGTATATATTTCCAAGGCACTCTCTCACTTTGTCCCAGCTTACCCTTCCCCCTCCCCGTGTCCTCAAGTCCATTCTCTACGTCTGCATCTTTATTCCTGTCCTGCCCTCAGTTCTTCAGAACCACTTTTTTTTTAATATTCCATATATATGTGTTAGCATATGGTATTTGTTTTTCTCTTTCTGACTTACTTCACTCTGTATGACAGTCTCTAGGTCCATCTACCTCACTACAAATAACTCAATTTCGTTTCTTTTTATGGCTGAGTAATGTTCCATTGTATATATCTGCCACATCTTCTTTATCCATTCATCTGTTGATGGACACTTAGGTGGCTTCCATGTCCTGGCTACTGTAAATAGTACTGCCATGAACATTGTGGCACATGACTCGTTTTGAATTATGGTTTTCTCTGGGTATATGCCCAGTAGTGGGATTGCTGGGTCGTATGGTAGTTCTATTTTTAGTTTTTTAAGGAACCTCCATACTGTTCTCCATAGTGGCTGTATCAATTTACATTCCCACCAACAGTGCAAGAGGCTTCCCTTTTCTCCACACCCTCTCCAGCATTTATTGTTTGTAGATTTTTTGATGACAGCCATTCTGACAGGTGTGAGATGATATTTCATTGTAGTTTTTTTTGGACTTTTTTTATTTTTATTTTTTTATTTTTATTCAAACAGAAAGTCACAAAAATTATAATCATCCTCATCAGTTCACTCAGTCCCATGTAATTAATTTTGTTTTCATCTTGATCTTTTGTTAGCACTTTTATGAATTCATCAGTTTTCCATTAGAGTTCTGAACAGTTCATCAGTATAGACAGTTACCAGAAACCTGTACTTGTCAGAGTCTTTTCCATGAATTCCTTGATGATGAAACCCTTTTATAGGAACATTTTTGCGAAAGCATCATAGTACACCATGAACTGTCTGTAAATGACAAAAGACTTAAAAATGACCATGGTTAAAGATTTGATGAAGGTTCATAATAATGCAATTGACAAGGAAATTTAGTTATTTCTGAGATACAGATTTTAAAGTCATAAGTAGAATTATGACTTATAATATTATACCAGAACATATAAGAATTTTAGAAATTTCATGTAATGTCTGAAACATTTATGTTAACATATTTCCATACAAATAACCCAAAGAAAGTTTAGTATTAGTTGTTTTTTGTTTGTTTGTTTTTTTATACTGCAGGTTCTTATTAGTCATCAATTTTATACACATCAGTGTATACATGTCAATCCCAATCGCCCAATTCAGCACACCACCATCCGCACCCCACTGTGGTTTTCCTCCCTTGGTGTCCATACGTTTGTTCTCTACATCTGTGTCTCAACATCTGCCCTGCAAACCGGTTCATCTGTACCATTTTTCTAGGTTCCACATACATGCGTTAATATACGATATTTGTTTTTCTCTTTCTGACTTACTTCACTCTGTATGACAGTCTCTAGATCCATCCACGTCTCAACAAATGACTCAATTTCGTTCCTTTTTATGGCTGAGTAATATTCCATTATATATATGTACCACAACTTCTTTATCCATTCGTCTGTCGATGGGCATTTAGGTTGCTTCCATGACCTGGCTATTGTAAGTAGTGCTGCAATGAACACTGGGGTGCATGTGCCTTTTTGAATTATGGTTTTCTCTGGGTATATGCCCAGTAGTGGGATTCCTGGATCATATGGTAATTCTATTTTTAGTTTTTTAAGGAACTTCCATACTGTTCTCCATAGTGGCTGTATCAATTTACATTCCCACCAACAGTGCAAGAGGGTTCCCTTTTCTCCACACCCTCTCCAGCATTTGTTGTTTGTAGATTTTCTGATGATGCCCATTCTAACTGGTGTGAGGTGATACCTCATTGTAGTTTTGATTTGCATTTCTCTAATAATTAGTGATGTTGAGCAGTTTTTCATGTGCTTCTTGGCCATCTGTATGTTTTTTTTGGAGAAATGTCCATTTAGGTCTTCTGCCCATTTTTGGGTTGGGTTGTTTGTTTCTTTAATATTGAGCTGCATGAGTTCTTTATATATTTTGGAGATTAATCCTTTGTCTGTTGGTTCATTTGTGAATATTTTCTCCCATTCTGAGGGTTGTCTTTTCATCTTGTTTATGGTTTCCTTTGCTGTGCAAAAGCTTTGAAGTTTCATTAGGTCCCTTTTGTTTATTTTTGTTTTTATTTCCATTTCTCTAGGAGGTGAGTCAAAAAGGATCTTGCTGTGATTTATGTCATAGAGTGTTCTGCCTGTGTTTTCCTCTAAGAGTTTGATACTGTCTGGCCTTACATTTAGGTCTTTAATCCATTTTGAGTTTATTTTTGTGTATGGTGTTAGGGAGTGTTCTAATTTCATTCTTTTACATGTAGCTGTCCAGTTTTCCCAGCACCACTTATTGAAGAGGCTGTCTTTTCTCCACTGTATATTCTTGCCTCCTTTATCAAAGATAAGGTGACCGTATGTGTGTGGGTTTATCTCTGGGCTTTCTCTCCTGTTCCATTGATCTATATTTCTGTTTTTGTGCCAGTACCATACTGTCTTGATCACTGTAGCTTTGTAGTATAGTCCGAAGTCAGGGAGCCTGATTCCTCCAGCTCCGTTTTTCTTTCTCAAGATTGCTTTGGCTATTGGGGTCCTTTGTGTTCCCATACAAATTGTGAAATTTTTTTTTCTAGTTCTGTGAAAAATGCCATTGGTAGTTTGTGATAGGGATTGCATTGAATCTGTAGATTGCTTTGGGTAGTATAGTCATTTTCACAATGTTGATTCTTCCAATCCAAGAACATGGTATATCTCTCCATCTGTCTGTATCATCTTTAATTTCTTTCATCAGTGTCTTATAATTTTCTGCATACAGGTCTTTGGTCTCCTTTGGTAGGTTTATTCCTAGATATTTTATTCTTTTTGTTGCAATGGTAAATAGGAGTGTTTTCTTTATTTCACTTTCAGATTTTTTATCATTAGTATATAGGAATGCAAGAGATTTCTGTGCATTAATTTTGTGTGTGTGTGTGTGTGTGTGTGTGTGTGTGTGCATTAATTTTGTATCCTGCTACTTTACCAAATTCATTGATAGCTCTAGTAGTTTTCTGGAGGCATATTTAGGATTCTCTATATAGTATCATGTCATCTGCAAACAGTGACAGCTTTACTTCTTCTTTTCAGATTTGGATTCCTTTTATTTCTTTGTCTTCTCTGATTGCTGTGGCTAAAACTTCCAAAACTATATTGAATAATAGTGGTGAGAGTGGGCAGCCTTGTCTTGTTCCTGATCTTAGTGGAAACGGTTTCAGTTTTTCACCACTGAGAACGATACTGGCTGTGGGTTTGTCATATATGGCCTTTATTATGTTGAGGAAAGTTCCCTCTATGCCTACTTTCTGGAGGGTTTTATCATAAATGGGTGTTGAATTTTGTCAAAAGCTTTCTCTGCATCTGTTGAGATGATCATGTGTTTTTTCTCCTTCATTTTGTTAATATGGTGTATCACATTGATTGATTTGCCTATATTGAAGAATCCTTGCATTCCTGGGATAAACCCCACTTGATCATGGTGTATGAACCTTTTAATGTGCTGTTGGATTCTGTTTGCTAGTATTTTGTGGAGGATTTTTGCATCTATGTTCATCAGTGATATTGGCCTGTAGTTTTCTTTCTTTGTGATACCTGTGTCTGGTTTTGATATCAGGGTAATGGTGGCCTCGTAGAATGAGTTTGGGAGTGTTCCTCCCTCTGCTATATTTTGGAAGAGTTTGAGAAGGATAGGTGTTCGATCTTCTCTAATTTTTGATAGAATTCGCCTGTGAAGCCATCTGGTCCTGGGCTTTTGTTTGTTGGAAGCTTTTTAATCACAGTCTCAATTTCAGTGCTTCTGATTGGTCTGTTCATATTTTCTATTTCTTCCTGGTTCAGTCTTGGAAGGTTCTGCTTTTCTAAGAATTTGTCCATTTCTTCCAGGTTGTCCATTTTATTGACATGTAGTTGCTTGTAGTAATCTCTCATGATGCTTTGTATTTCTGCAGTGTCAGTTGTTACTTCTCCTTTTTCATTTCTAAATCTATTGATTTGAGTCTTCTCCCTTTTTTTCTTGATGAGTCTGGCTAATGGTTTATCAATTTTGTTTATCTTCTCAGAGAACCAGCTTTTAGTTTTCTTGATCTTTGCTTTTGTTTCCTTCATTTCTTTTTCATTTATTTTTGGTCTGATCTTTATGATTTCTTTCCTTCTACTAACTTTGGGGGTTTTTTTGTTCTTCTCTCATTCTTTAGGTGTAAGGTTAGGTTGTTTATTTGAGATGTTTCTTGTTTCTTGAGGTAGGATTGTATTGCTATAAACTTCCCTCTTAGAACTGCTTTTGCTGCATCCCATAGGTTTTGGGTCATCGTGTTTTCATTGTCATTTGTTTCTAGGTATTTTTTGATTTCCTGTTTGATTTCTTCAGTGATCTCTTAGTTATTAAGTAGTGTATTGTTTAGCCTCCATGTGTTTGTAGTTTTTACAGATTTTTTCCTGTAATTGTTATCTAGTCTTATAGTGTTGTGGTCAGAAAAGATATTTGATACGATTTCAGTTTTCTTAAATTTACCAAGGCTTGATTTGTGACCCAAGATATAATCTATCCTGGAGGATGTTCCATGAGCACTTGAGAAGAATGTGTATTCTGTTGTTTTTGGATGGAATGTCCTATAAATATCAATTAAGTCCATCTTGTTTCATGTATCATTTAAAGCTTGTGTTTCCTTATTTATTTTCATTTTGGATGATCTGTCCATTGGTGAAAGTGGGGTGTTAAAGTCCCCCACTATGATTGTGTTACTCTTGATTTCCCCTTTATAGCTGGTAGTATTTCCCTTATGTATTGAGGTGTTCCTATGTTGGGTGCATAAATATTTACAATTGTTATATCTTCTTGTTGGATTGATCCCTTGATCATTATGTAATGTCCTTCTTTGTCTCTTGTAATAGTCTTTATTTTAAAGTCTATTTTGTTTGATATGAGAATTGCTACTCCAGCTTTCTTTTGATTTCCATTTGCATGGAATATCTTTTTCCATCCCCTCACTTTCAATCTGTATGTGTCTCTAGGTCTGAGGTGGGTCTCTTGTAGACAGCATATATACGGGTCTTTTTTTGTATCCATTCAGCCAGTCTATGTCTTTTGGTTGGAGCATTTATTCCATTTACATTTAAGGTAATTATCGATAATAATATTCCTATTACCATTTTCTTAATTGTTTTGGGTTTGTTATTGTAGGTCTTTTCCTTCTCTTGTGTTTCCTGCCTAGAGAAGTTCTTTTAGCATTTGTTGTAAAGCTGGTTTGGTGGTGCTGAACTCTCTTAGCTTTTGCTTGTCTGTAAAGGTTTTAATTTCTCCGTTGAATCTGGATGAGATCCTTGCTGGGTAGAGTAATCTTGGTTGTAGGTTTTTCCCTTTCATCACTTTAAATATGTCCTGCCACTCCCTTCTGGCTTGCAGAGTGTCTGCTGAAAGATCAGTTGTTAACCTTATGGGGATTCCCTTGTATGTTATTTCTTGCTTTTTGCTTGCTGCTTTTAATTTTTTTTTTGTATTTAATTTTTGATAGTTTGATTAATATGGGTCTTGGCATGTTTCTCCTTGGATTTATCCTGTATGGGACTCTCTGCACTTCCTGGATTTGATTGACTATTTCCTTCCCCATATTAGGGAAGTTTTCAACTATAATCTCTTCAAATATTTTTTGAGCCCCTCTTTTTCTCTTCTTCTTCTGGGACACCTATAATTTAAATGTTGGTGTGTTTAATGTTGTCCCAGAGGTCTCTGAGACTGTCCTCAATTCTTTTCATTCTTTTTTCTTTGTTTTGTTCTGCGGTAGTTATTTCCACTATTTTATCTTCCAGGTCACTTATCCATTCTTCTGCCTCAGTTATTCTGCTATTGATTCCTTCTAGAGAATTTTAAATTTCATTTATAGTGTTCATCATTTGTTTGCTCTTTAGTTCTTTTAGGTCCTTGTTAAACTTTTATTTTCTCCATTCTATTTCCAAGATTTTGGATCATCTTTACTATCGTTATTCTGAATTCTTTTTCAGGTAGACTGCCTATTTCCTCTTCATTTTTTGGTCTGGTGGGTTTTTACATTGCTCCTTCATCTGCTGTGTGTTTCTCTGTCTTCTCATTTTGCTTAAGTTACTGTGTTTGGGGTCTCTTTTTCACAGGCTGCAGGTTCGTATTTCCCGTTGTTTTTGATTCTGACCCCAGTGGGTAAGGTTGGTTCAGTGGGTTGTGTAGGCTTCCTGGTGGACGGGACTAGTGCCTGTGTTCTGGTGGATGAGGCTGGATCTTGTCTTTCTGGTGGGCACGTCCACATCTGGTGGTGTGTTTTGGGGTGTCTGTGGCCTTATTATGATTTTAGGCAGCCTCTCTGCTAATGGATGGGGTTGTGTTCCTGTCTTGCTAGTTGTTTGGTATAGGGTGTCCAGCACTGTAGCTTGCTGGTCATTGACTGGAGCTGGGTCTTAGTGTTGAGATGGAGTTCTCTGGGAGATTTTCGCTGTTTGATATTATGTGGAGCTGGGAGGTCTCTTGTGGACCAGTGTCCTGAACTTGGCTTTCCCACCTCAGAGGTACAGCCCTGACACCTGGCTGGAGCACTGAGAGCCTGTCATCCACACAGCTCAGAATAAAAGGGAGAAAAGAAAGAAAGAAGAAGATAAAAAATGAAATAAAATAAAGTAGTTATTAAAATAAAAAATAAAAAATAATTATGAAAAAAAATTTCTGTTAAGTAATAAAAAAAGAAAGAAGAGAGCAACCAAACCAAAACACAAATCCACCAATGATAACAAGTGCTAAAAACTGTACTAAAAAAAAGAAAATGGACAGACAGAACCCTAGAACAAATGGTAAAAGCACAGCTATACAGACAACATCACACACAGAAGCATACACATACACACTCACAAAAAGAGAAAAAGGGAAAAAATATATATATCATTGCTCCCAAAGTCCACCTCCTCAATTTGGGATGATTCGTTGTCTATTCAGGTACTCCACAGATGCAGGTTACATCAAGTTGATTGTGGAGATTTAATCCGCTGCTCCTGAGGCTGCTGGGAGAAATTTCCCTTTCTCTTCTTTGTTTGCACAGCTCCTGGGGTTCAGCTTTGGATTTGGATCCACCTCTGCGTGTAGGTGGCCTGAGGGCGTCTGTTCCCACTTAGACAGGATGGGGTTTAAGTAGCAGCTGATTAGGGGCCTCTGGCTCACTCAGGCCAGGGGGCAGGGAGGGTATGGAATATGGGGCGAGCCTGTGGGGGCAGAGGCCAGCATGACGTTTTAAGAGCCTGAGGTGCGCCATGTGTTCTCCCAGGGAAGTTGTCCCTGGATCCCGGGACCCTGGCCGTGGCGGGCTGCACAGGCTCCCCATAGGGGAGGTGTGGACAGTGACCTGTGCTTGCACACAGGCTTCTTGGTGGCGGCAGCAGCAGCCTTAGCGTCTCATGCCCGTCTCTAGGGTCCGCGCTGATAGCCGTGGCTCACACCCGTCTCTGGAGCTCGTTTAGGCAGTGCTCTGGATCCCCTCTCCTCGTGCACCCCGAAACAAGGGTCTCTTGCCTCTTAGGCAGGTCCAGAGTTTTTCCCGGACTCCCTACCATCTAGCTGTGGCGCCCTAGCCCCCTTCAGGCTGTGTTCATGCAGCCAACCCGAGTCCTCTCCCTGGGGTCTGACCTCCAAAACTGGAGCCTCAGCTCCCAGCCCCCACCTGCCCTGGCCGGTGAGCAGACAAGCCTCTCGGGCTGGTGAGTGCTGGTCGGCACCGATCCTCTGTGCGGGAATCTCTCCATTTTGCCCTCCTCACCCCTGTTGCTGCGCTCTCCTCTGTGGCTCTGAAGCTTCCCCCCCCCGCCACCCCCTGTCTCTGCCAGTGAAGGGGCTTCTTAGTGTGTGGAAACCTTTCCTCCTTCACAGCTCCCTCCCACTGGTGCAGGTCCCATCCGTATTCTTTTGTCTCTGTTTTTTCTTTTTTCTTTGCCCTACCCAGGTACGTGGGGAGTTTCTTGCCTTTTGGGAGGTCTGAGGTCTGCCAGCGTTCAGTAGGTGTTCTGTAGGAGTTGTTCCACATGTAGATGTATTTCTGATGTATTTGTGGGGAGGAATGTGATCTCCACTTCTTACTCTTCCGCCATCTTGAAGCCCCCCCCAGGAACACCTTTTATAATCAATGCCCAAAGAATTTCTATTAAGAAAATACTATTGTTACAGGAAGTTGTCATCAGGGTTTCTGAAGTTTCGAAGTTTACAGGGATAGCAAATCATACTCCATTTGTACACAGACATTAGGTTAATTCCTCTGTGAGCCAAATAGGCTCCTTTTGCTTTTAAGAGAGAGAGAAGAAAATGAAATAACTTTGTAACCTAAGTAAGAAAAGGTATCCTGAAACAAATTGCGCAAAGATATAAAATGAGATGGCTGTACTCTTTTTAAAGGGCAGATATATAGCTTTATATATCAAGATGTTAAAAAAAAAAAAGCAAATAGCTGAAATTCCCAAAAATTTTAGGACAGATGCTATATTATCAGTTCATGATTAATTTTGGTTTGAGTTAAGTTTTCAACTAATGAGTCTCAACTTTTAAATTTTAGTTTGGTTTATTGTTTATTGTCAGTTTATTTGGTTGTGTATTGTTCAGTTAACCCTACAATGTACACTGATGCATCTTTTTTTTTTTTTTTTAATTATTTTTTAAATTTTTATTTATTTATTTATTTATTTTATTTATGGCTGTGTTGGGTCTTCGTTTCTGTGCCAGGGCTTTCTCCAGCTGTGGCAAGCGGGGGCCACTCTTCATCGCGGTGCGCGGGCCTCTCACTATCGCGGCCTCTCTCGTTGCGGAGCACAGGCTCCAGAAGCGCAGGCTCAGTAATTGTGGCTCACGGGCCCAGTTGCTCCGCGGCATGTGGGATCTTCCCAGACCAGGGCTCGAGCCCGTGTCCCCTGCATTGGCAGGCAGATTCTCAACCACTGCGCCACCAGGGAAGCCCCACTGATGCATCTTTGCATCAGTATTCTAGTCTGTGCTTTTTCTGTAGCTAGACTTGACCCATATTCATTGTGTCAAACACACTTCTGTTGCTAAAGCAGTTATACATATAATCCCCAAAACATGTTTGCCAAGTGATACTTGTTTCTCATCACCAAGTTCTTTTGTTTATTGTTTCAGTGAATATATTTGGGATCATAGAGGCTGGCTTCCTCTATTGGAACATATTTATTCCCAGAGCCAAGCATAGTCTGACATATAACAGCCAATAATAAAAGAGAAGTAGGAGAATGAGTCATCACCAAATTCTTGTCCACTAAAAAGTGGGAACAATGAGGGTAGTTGGGCCATAAAGTCATTTTTTTCCAATCAGATAGATCATGGTCAAAAATTTCGTCCTAAAAATAATGAAGAGTACGAAAGCCGGTATAGGTAAGGAAAAAGGTGGGTCTCCAAGGATAGCCTTCCTATGGAGAGACAAAAGAAACTTGAACCATGTGTATAAGCTTAGGGGACAACCATTATCAAGCAAGAGGCTGAAGATGCAGGGAAAGGGAGAATAAAATGTGGAGCAAGATTCCCAGAGGTAGGGCTTCCCTGGTGGCGCAGAGGTTGAGAATCTGCCTGCTAATGCAGGGGACACGGGTTCGAACCCTGGTCTGGGAGGATCCCACATGCTGCGGAGCAACTAAGCCCATGAGCCACAGTTACTGAGCCTGCGCGTCTGGAGCCTGTGCTCCGCAACAAGAGAGGCCGCGATAGTGAGAGGCCCACGCACCGCGATGAAGAGTGGCCCCTGCTTGCCGCAACTAGAGAAAGCCCTCGCACAGAAACGAAGACCCAACACAGCCATAAATAAATAAATAAATAAAAACTAAAAAAAAAAAAAGATTCCCAGAGGTAGGTTAGAAAGGCATCAAGCACCCAGGAGAAATGAAACTTCAGTATAAAATCTATGATGACACAAAATAATCATGAACTATATAATAACTTAGAGCCAAGGTGCAAATGAAATGTTATGGGTTTTGTTAAAGTGTGACCATGCTCATTGTTACTTTCAATGAACCCTTGGTAAAATCCAGCTTTGCATAAAACACTAAATTTGAGCCTAGATCTACCAATGAATAATTTGAAAATATACAATAAAATTTTCCTCTTTTCTTTTGAAGTCATATTCAATTAATGTTTTCTCTTTTTTTTTCCTTTTTTTATTTTTCAACATCTTTATTGGAGTATAATTGCTTTACAATGGTGTGTTAGTTTCTGCTGTATAACAAGGTGAATCAGCTATACACATACATATATCCCCATTTTTCCTCCCTCTTGCCTCTCCCTCCCAGCCTTCCTATCCCACGCCTCTAGGTGGACACAAAGCACCAAGCTGATCTCCCTGTGCTATGTGGCTGCTTCCCACTAGGTATCTATTTTACATTTGGTAGTGTATGTCCATGCCGCTCTCTCACTTCGTCCCACCTTACCCTTCCCCCTCCCCGTGTCCTCAAGTCCATTCTCTACGTCTGCATCTTTATTCCTGTCCTGCCCTCAGTTCTTCAGAACCACTTTTTTTTTAATATTCCATATATATGTGTTAGCATATGGTATTTGTTTTTCTCTTTCTGACTTACTTCACTCTGTATGACAGTCTCTAGGTCCATCTACCTCACTACAAATAACTCAATTTCGTTTCTTTTTATGGCTGAGTAATGTTCCATTGTATATATCTGCCACATCTTCTTTATCCATTCATCTGTTGATGGACACATAGGTTGCTTCCATGCCCTGGCTATTGTAAATAGTACTGCCATGAACATTGTGGTACATGACTCTTTTTGAATTATGGTTTTCTCAGGGTATATGCCCAGTAGTGGGATTGCTGGGTCGTATGGTAGTTCTATTTTTAGCTTTTTAAGGAACCTCCATACTGTTCTCCATAGTGGCTGTATCAATTTACATTCCCACCAACAGTGCAAGAGGCTTCCCTTTTCTCCACACCCTCCCCAGCATTTATTGTTTGTTGCTGTTCTGATGATGGCCATTCTGACCTGTGTGAGGTGATACCTCATTGTAGTTTTGATTTGCATTTCTCTGATGATTAGTGATGTGGAGCATCCTTTCATGTGTTTGTTGGCCATCTGTATGTCTTCTTTGGAGAAATGTCCATTTAGGTCTTCTGCCCATTTTTAGATTGGGTTGTTTTTTTGATATTGAGCTGCATGAGCTGCTTGTATATTTTGGAAATTAATCCTTTGTCAGTTGCTTCATTTGCAAATATTTTCTCCCATTCTGAGGGTTGTCTTTTCGTCTTGTTTATGGTTTCCTTTGCTGTGCAAAAGCTTTTAAGTTTCATTAGGTCCCATTTGTTTATTTTTGTTTTTATTTCCATTTCTCTAGGAGGTGGGTAAAAAAGGATCTTGCTGTGATTTATGTCATAGAGTGTTCTGCCTGTGTTTTCCTCTAAGAGTTTGATACTGTCTGGCCTTACATTTAGGTCTTTAATCCATTTTGCGTTTATTTTTGTGTATGGTGTTAAGGAGTGTTCTAATTTCATTCTTTTGCATATAGCTGTCCAGTTTTCCCAGCACCACTTATTGAAGAGGCTGTCTTTTCTTCATTGTATACTCTTGCCTCCTTTATCAAAGATAAGGTGACCATATGTGTGTGGGTTTATCTCTGGGCTTTCTCTCCTGTTCCACTGATCTATATTTGTTTTTGTGCCAGTACCATACTGTCTTGATCACTGTAGCTTTGTAGTATAGTCTGAAGTCAGGGAGCCTGATTCCTCCAGCTCCGTTTTTCTTTCTCAAGATTGCTTTGGCTATTGGGGTCTTTTGTGTTTCCATACAAATTGTGAAATTTTTTGTTCTAGTTCTGTGAAAAATGCCATTGGTGGTTTGATAGGGATTGCATTGCATCTGTAGATTGCTTTGGGTAGTATAGTCATTTTCACAATGTTCATTCTTCCAATCCAAGAACATGGTATATCTCTCCATCTGTCTGTATCATCTTTAATTTCTTTCATCAGTGTCTTATAGTTTTCTGCATAGAGGTCCTTTGTCTCCTTAGATAGGTTTATTCCTAGGTATTTTACTCTTTTTCTTGCAGTGGTAAATAGGAGTGTTTCCTTAATTTCTCTTTCAGATTTTTCATCATTAGTGTACAGGAATGCAAGCGATTTCTGTGTATTAATTTTGTATCCTGCTACTTTACCAAATTCACTGATTAGCTCTAGTAGTTTTCTGGTAGCATCTTTAGGATTCTCTATGTATAGTATCATGTCACCTGCAAACAGCAACAGTTTTACTTCTTCTTTTCTGATTTGGATTCCTTTTATTTCTTTTTCTTCTCTGATTGCTGTGGCTAAAACTTCCAAAACTATGTTGAGTAATAGTGGTGAGAGTGGGCAACCTTGTCTTGTTCCTGATCTTAGTGGAAACAATTTCAGTTTTTCACCACTGAGAACGATACTGGCTGTGAGTTTGTCAAATATGGCCTTTATTATATTGAGTAAGTTCCCTCTATGCCTACTTTCCGGAGGGTTTTTATCATAAATGGGTGTTGAATTTTGTTGAAAGCTTTTTCTGCATCTGTTGAGATAATCATATGGTTTTTATCCTTCAATTTGTTAATATGGTGTATCAAATTGATTGAGTTGCATATATTGAAGAATCCTTGCATTCCTAGGAAAAATCCCACTTGATCATGGTGTATGATGCTTTTAATGTGCTGTTGGATTCTGTTTGCTAATATTTTGTTGAGGATCTTTGCATCTGTGTTCATCAGTGATATTGGCCTGTAGTTTTCTTTCTTTGTGATACCTGTGTCTGGTTTTGATATCAGGGTAATGGTGGCCTCGTAGAATGAGTTTGGGAGTGTTCCTCCCTCTGCTATATTTTGGAAGAGTTTGAGAAGGATAGGTGTTCGATCTTCTCTAATTTTTGATAGAATTCGCCTGTGAAGCCATCTGGTCCTGGGCTTTTGTTTGTTGGAAGCTTTTTAATCACAGTCTCAATTTCAGTGCTTCTGATTGGTCTGTTTACATTTTCTATTTCTTCCTGGTTCAGTCTTGGAAGATGGTGCTTTTCTAGGAATCTGTCCATTTCTTCCAGGTTGTCCATTTTATTGGCATATAGTTGCTTGTAGTTATCTCTCATGATCCTTTGTATTTCTGCAGTGTCAGTTGTTATTTCTCCTTTTTCATTTCTAATTCTATTGATTTGAGTCTTCTCCCTTTTTTTCTTGTTGAGTCTGGCTAATGGTTCATCAATTTTGTTTATCTTCTGAAAAGAAAGCTTTTAGTTTTATTGATCTTTGCTATCATTTCCTTCATTTCGTTTTCATTTATTTTTGGGCTGATCTTTATGATTTCTTTCCTTCTGCTAACTTTTTGTTCTTCTTTCTCTCATTGCTTTAGGTGTAAGGTTAGGTTGTTTATTTGAGATGTTTCTTGTTTCTTGAGGTAGGATTGTATTGCTATAAACTTCCCTCTTAGAACTGCTTTTGCTGCATCCCATAGGTTTTGGGTCATCGTGTTTTCATTGTCATTTGTTTCTAGGTATTTTTTGATTTCCTGTTTGATTTCTTCAGTGATCTCTTGGTTATTTAGTAGTGTTTTGTTTACCTCCATGTGTTTGTATTTTTTACAGATTTTTTTCCTATAATTGATATCTAGTCTTATAGTGTTGTGGTCGGAAAAGATATTTGATACGATTTCAGTTTTCTTAAATTTACCAAGGCTTGATTTGTGACCCAAGATATGATCTATCCTAGGGAAAGTTCCATGAGCACTTGAGAGGAAATTGTATTCTGTTGTTTTGGGATGGAATGTCCTATATATACCACTTAAGTCCAT
This sequence comes from Balaenoptera acutorostrata, assembly GCF_949987535.1. Lineage (NCBI taxonomy): Eukaryota > Metazoa > Chordata > Mammalia > Artiodactyla > Balaenopteridae > Balaenoptera > Balaenoptera acutorostrata. The sequence continues at coordinate 18,820,472 of NC_080070.1, read as the reverse complement.
CTTGTTTAATATGTCATTTAAAGCTTGTGTTTCCTTATTTATTTTCATTTTGGATGAGCTGTCCATCGGTGAAAGTGGGGTGTTAAAGTCCCCTGCTATTATTGTGTTACTGTCAATTTCCCCTTTTATGGCTGCTAGCATTTGTCTTATGTATTGAGGTGCTCCTATGTTGGGTGCCTAAATTTTTACAATTGTTGTATCTTCTTCTTGGAGTGATCTCTTGATCATTATATAGTGTCCTTCTTTGTCTCTTGTAATAGTCTTTATTTTAAAGTCTATTTTGTCTGATATGAGAATTGCTACTCCAGCTTTCTTTTGATTTCCATTTGCATGGAATATCTTTTTCCATCCCCTCACTTTCAGTCTGTATGTGTCCCTAGGTCTGAAGTGGGTCTCTTGTAGACAGCATATATATGGGTCTTGTTTCTGTATCCATTCAGCCAGTCTGTGTCTTTTGTTTGGAGCATTTACTCCATTTACATTTAAGGTAATTATTGATATGTATGTTCCTATTACCATTTTCTTACTTGTTTTGGGTTTGTTTTTGTAGGTCTTTTCCTTTTCTTGTGTTCCTGCCTAGAGAAATTCCTTTAGCATTTGTTGTAAAGCTGATTTGGTGGTGCTGAATTCTCTTAAAGAACTTTTGCTTTACTGTAAAGGTTTTTTAAAATTTATTTTTGGCTGCGTTGGGTCTTCATTGCTATACACGGACTATCTCTAGTTGTGGCAAGCTGGGGCTACTCTTTGTTGTGGTGCCTGGGCTTCTCATTGCAGTGGCTTCTCTTGTTGCAGAGTACGGGCTCTAGGTGTGCGGACTTCAGTAGTTGCAGCGCATGGGCTTCTGTAGTTGTGGTTCACGGGCTCTAGAGTGCAGGCTCAATAGTTTTGGCGCACAGGCTTAGCTGCTCCGTGGCATGTGGGATCTTCCTTGACCAGGGCTCAAACCCATGTGTCCTGCATTGGCAGGTGGATTCTTATCCACTGTGCCACCAGGGAAGACCTTTGTAAAGGTTTTAATTTCTCTGTCAAATGTGAATGAGATCCTTGCTGGGTAGTGTATTCTTGGTTGTAGGTTTTTCCCTTTCATCACTTTAAATATGTCCTGCCACTCCCTTCTGGCTTGCAGAGTCTGCTGAAAGATCAGCTGTTAACTTTATGGGGATTCCCTTGTATGTTATTTGTTGCTTTTTGCTTGTTGCTTTTAATATTTTTTCTTTGTATTTAATTTTTGATAGTTTGATTAATATGTGTTTTGGCATGTTTCTCCTTGGATTTATCCTGTATGGGACTCTCTGCACTTCGTGGACTTGATTGACTATTTCCTTTCCCATATTAGGGAAGTTTTCAACTATAATCTCTTCAAATATTTTCTTAGTCCATTTTTTTTTCTTTTCTCTTCTGGGACCCTTATAATTCGAATGTTGGTGCATTTAATGTTGTCCCAGAGGTCTCTGAGACTGTCCTCAATTCTTTTCATTCTTTTTACTTTATTCTGCTCTGCGGTAGTTATTTCCAGTGTTTTACCTTCCAGGTCACTTATCCGTTCTTCTGCCTCAGTTATTCTGCTATTGATTCCTTCTAGAGAATTTTTAATTTCATTTATTGTGTTGTTCATCATTGTTTGTTTGCTCTTTAGTTCTTTTAGGTCCTTGTTAAACGTTTCTTATATTTTCTCCATCTATTTCCAAGATTTTGGATCATCTTTACTATCATTACTCTGAATTCTTTTTCAGGTGAACTGCCTATTTTCTCTTCATTTGTTTCATCTGGTGGGTTTTTACCTTGCTCCTTCATCTGCTGTGTATTTCTCTGTTTACTCATTTTGCTTAAGTTACTGTGTTTGGGGTCTTCTTTTTGCAGACTGCAGGTTCCTAGTTCCCACTGTTTTTAGTTTCTGCCCCCAGTGTGTAAGATTGGTTTAGTGGGGTGTATAGGTTTCCTGGTGGAGGGGACTGGTGCCTGTATTCTGATGGATGAGGCTGGATCTTATCTGTCTGGCGGGCAGGACCACGTCCAGTCATTTGTTCTAGGGTGTCTGTGAACTTATGATTTTAGGCAGCCTCTCTGCTAATGGGTGGGGTTGTGTTCCTGTCTTGCTAGTTGTTTGGCATAGGGTGTCCAGTACTGTAGCTTGCTGGTCGTTGCGTGGAGCTGGGTCTTAGCGTTGAGATGGAGATCTCTGGGAGAGCTTTCACCGTTTGATATTATGTGGGGCAGGGAGGTCTCTGGTAGACCAGTGTCCTGAACTCGGCTCAGGTCTGACACCCAGCCAGAGCACCAAGACCCTGTCAGCCACTCGGCTCAGATGAAAAGGGAGGAAAGGGAGGGAAAAAAAAAGGAAGAAAGTAAAACAAAATAAAGTTATTAAAATAAAAGATAAATATTAAAAACAAAAGTAATAAAAATAAAGAGAGCAACCAGACCGAAAAACAAATCCACCAATGATAACAAGTGCTAAAAACTATACCAGGAAAAAAAAAAAAAAAACAGACAGAACCCTAGGACAAATGGTAAAAGCAAAGCTATACAGACAAAATCACACAAAGAAACATACACATACACACTCACAAAAAGAAAAAAAGGAAAAAATATATATATAAATTTAAAAAAATGAAGAGTGCAACCAGATTTGATAAACAAATCTACCAATGACAATAAGCTCTAAATTTTAAACTAAGATAAACATAAAACCAGAAACAAATTAGATGCAGAAAGCAAACCCCAAGTCTACAGTTGCTCCCAAAGTCCACTGCCTCAATTTTGGGATGATTTGTTGTCTATTCAGGTATTCCACAGATGCAGGTTACATCAAGTTGATTGTGGAGATTTAATCCGCTGCTCCTGAGGCTGCTGGGAGAAATTTCCCTTTCTCTTCTTTGTTCGCACAGCTCCTGGGGTTCAGCTTTGGATTTGGACCCGCCTCTGCGTGTAGGTTGCCTGAGGGCATCTGTTCCCTGCCCAGACAGGACAGGGTTTAAGTAGCAGTTGATTAGGGGCCTCTGGCTCACTCAGGCCAGGAGGCAGAGAGGGTATGGAATATGGGGCGAGCCTGTGGCGGCAGAGGCCAGCATGACGTTTTAAGAGCCTGAGGTGCGCCGTGTGTTCTCCTGGGGAAGTTGTCCCTGGATCACGGGACCCTGGCAGTGGCGGGCTGCACAGGCTCCCCATAGGGGAGGTGTGGACAGTGACCTGTGCTTGCACACAGGCTTCTTGGTGGCGGCAGCAGCAGCCTTAGCGTCTCATGCCCGTCTCTGGGGTCCGCGCTGATAGCCGTGGCTCACACCCGTCTCTGGAGCTCGTTTAGGCAGTGCTCTGGATCCCCTCTCCTCGTGCACCCCGAAACAAGGGTCTCTTGCCTCTTAGGCAGGTCCAGAGTTTTTCCCGGGCTCCCTCCCGTCTAGCTGTGGTGCACTAGCCCCCTTCAGGCTGTGTTCATGCAGCCAACCCGAGTCCTCTCCCTGGGGTCTGACCTCCAAAACTGGAGCCTCAGCTCCCAGCCCCGCCCGCCCTGGCGGGTGAGCAGACAAGCCTCTCGGGCTGGTGAGTGCTGGTCGGCACCGATCCTCTGTGCGGGAATCTCTCCACTTTGCCCTCCTCACCCCTGTTGCTGCGCTCTCCTCCGTGGCTTTGAAGCTTCCCCCCCCCGCCACTCCGTCTCCGCCAGTGAAGGGGCTTCCTAGTGTGTGGAAACCTTTCCTCCTTCACAGCTCCCTCCCAGAGGTGCAGGTCCCGTCCCTATTTTTTGTCTCTGTTTTTTCTTTTCTCTTTTGCCCTACCCAGGTACATGGGGAATTTCTTGCCTTTTGGGAAGTCTGAGGTCTTCTGCCAGCATTCAGTAGGTGTTCTGTAGGAGTTGTTCCACATGTAGATTTATTTGTGGGGAGGAAGGTGATCGCCACGTCTTACTCCTCCGCCATCTTGAAGGTCCCTCTGTTTTCTCTTTTTCTCCAGATTGGACCCCTTCTAATACTGAGCGAATGTACATCCCAACAGGCCTGGATATAGAAACCCTTTATCCAAGCTCCAAGGAAGATCCTGTGGTTCACCTAGCTGAAGATGGTGGGTACATAATGAGACATGTTGCTATAAAAAATAACTTGGTACCTGGACTAATCTCTTAGTTATATTTGTTCTGCTGTTTATAGTGGAAATTGCAAATTACCAGGAAGTCCCTGACTCCACAGACATGTCTGGTTACATATTAATCCAAATGTTGATTCAGTGCTAATTATGTTCTTGAAGGTGCATATTGCAGCTTATGCAAACTTGCTTTAAGATAAAGCATCATGTTGACCATGAGAATGAAGAGTCTTATTGAGATGGAATTAAGCTTTGCATCAGTTTTCAAAGATAAATCCAGCGGAGTGCTCTGCAACTATCATTCCCTTTCCATCTATAGGTCATGTTCATGCAGTCTTTCAGATGGTTTATTTTCATATTATGCCAGTTTGATGCATTTCTTGGGACTGCATTCTTGAAAAGAGGAAAATATCCCACACTGCAAATAACATCTAAGATTACATCTCAGGAAAGTGTTCTTAACACTCAGGATTAATAATTGCACCTTGAGAGCTCTGGTAATGCAGAATCTCTGCTTCATGATAGAGTATGCTAATAAATGTAGAAGTCTCAACCTATATTCTAAACTGTGCTGCCCCTGAAGCACCAAAGTAAGGAAGTATGGGACTCCTGTACAGTTTCACTGTCACATCTTATGGAAAAACCAGAATGAACTTTTTGGCCAACCCAATATCTTAGACTATATATTAAAGATGACTTCCAGGAAGCAAATGTATTTTATTTAAAGAGCTGGCCAAACAGAGAAATTCACGGGGATTCCTTCTTATACAGTAAGCAATTACAGAAATCATATACTCATGCATTTTTAAGCAACTGGGGTGAGAAAAGCACCTCTGATTTTTTATATTTGATTTCAAATATTTACACAGCTAATGTACCTCATAACTTTCACACATAAATGAGATCTAAGTAGTTGAGGTGAGTCGGTCAAGGTCTTGTCAGGAAGTGGATGGCAAACATAGAGTAATTTAAGAAACTTTAATGAAAGAATAACTTACAAAAGGGTGGACAGAATTAAGGGAGACTAATAAGGGATGGTGAAGCAACATAGAATTGTCAATAGAGCAGAACCATTATTTCTCCTAGGCCTGAAGGGGTAAGAGAACAGAGTGGTTTCCAAACCTGTAGCTGTAGGAGAAGGAAGTCCCCAAACAACTGAGTATATAGTATTCTGGGTTCACATTTCTTTCTTTTAAATATTTTTCTTTCTTTAAAGATATTGTTCCATTGTCTCATGACATCTGTTCTCTTTAGTAAAAAGTCAGCCATAATTTATATCATTGTTCCTTATATGTGATGTGTCTTTTTCTGTTTGGCTGTTTGCAGCAATTTGACTGTGACCTGCCTAGATTTGGTTATCTTTATATTTATCCTGCTTGGAGTTTGCTGAACCTCTTGGATCCATAATTTAATAGGGTTCTTTTTTTTCCAAATTTGAGAAATTTTCAGTCATTATTTCTTCACATATTTTCTCCATATTCTTTCTCTTCTGTCTTTGGAATTCCAACTCCAATTCCATATGGTAGATTTCTGGCTATCTCCCACATGTCACTGGGTCTTTGTTCTTTTTTTCTCCTCTGGCCTTGGGTTTGGATAATTGTATTCATTTGTTTTTAAGTTCACTGAGTCTTTCCTTTGCAATATTCAGTTTCTCTTAAGCCCATCTGGTAAATCTTTCATTTCCGTTATTGTACTTTTTATTTCTAGAATTTTCATTTCATTCTTTTTATAGTTTCTTTTTTTTTTAGATTACTTGATCTGTTTATTCACTATCTCTATCTTTTCCTTTAAGTATTTTAACATATATTCAAAGTCCTTCTCTGTTAATCGTACCATCTGAGTTATCTTGGGGTCTGTTAAATATTTTTTGGATCACATTTCCTTCTTCTCTGTGTGCTTCATAATTTTTTTTTATCATATGTGGGAAATTGTGAAAGATATGTTGTAGGAGTTTGTATTATGTTTTTTAAAAGTACATTGAATTTTTTTCTGGTAGGCAGCTAAATTGCTGGCAAATCATTTTGCTTCCTTTGGGATTGGTTTTTTTTTTTTAATAAAAACACATCTGTTTTCATTTTGTCCTTAGTCCTAGGTCGTGGCCCTTACTCCTGAATGTGGTTCTTATGCCTAATATACAACCTTTCTAGAGTCACGATTGAATGCCTGAGGTGCTCAGTGAAGTCTTTGTATTCTGGATAGGTTGGAATTTCAATATATCCTAGAATGTTTATCCTCTGGTATCTCAGTCCCACAGTAGCACTCTGTCTTATCTTCCTTAGTCTTATCCTGTGCTTGTAGAGCCAAGCCTTCAGCCAAGGACTGGGGAACCACCATGTAGACTACTGAAGCCCTCCCTCTACATCGCGTTCTTCTCTCTGGTACCCAGGGTACCAATTTCAGCAGCCCCAGGCAACAATCTCGCCTCCTCAGCTCAACATGACTGTTAAGCTATCCTTAAGTGCCATCTTCCTAAGAGGTAAAAAGTACCCCCAGGAAGGAAACAAGAATTAAACATGGGCTTATTTCATGTATTTACCTTCTTTCAAGAACCATATGTAATTCTGGTCTTTGTGTTGTCCAAATGCATGAAAACAGTTAATTCATATTTTTTGTCCAGTTTTATCGTCATTTACAGTGAAAAGATGACTTCAGAACCAATTACTTCATTATAACCAGAAGTAGAGTAAGTATTTTTACTGTGAGAAATATATGAATTTATTTCAGGCATTGCTTTTCTAGTCTAAATACTTAGACTTTCTTATTTCAACATAAACCTATATGCTAGTGTCAAATTATGTTAAAATTTATAATCCTTAGTGACACTTCAGTTATACTGTAGTTCCAAACTCTATGCAGAATAGCCTATATACTTTAGCTATGGCTTGATATCTTTATGGTTTCTCAACAGCCTACAAAGAGCCTTGTTTTGTGTATTCCCAAGCTGGGGGCAACCGAACACCCTTGAAGCAGACTGTGAATAACTGTGATGATACTTTGATGTTTGAAGCAAGGTTTGAGAGTGGTAATCTACAGAAGGTAGTCAAAGTGTAGGTTTTAATTATTTTTATTTGAGGAGCTAGACTGTCAACTATTTATTATTTCCTGTATTAGATACATTAGTTTTAGTATCCTTTACTGAACTATAATTCCTTGAAGTATAGATGCTACTTAGAGATTATTGTAAGGGGGTAGGTATGGAAGGTTCTGGATTCAAACAATTTTTGAGAACTATGAATTAAAGTTAAACAGGTTTCTGTAATGTACATTTTCAGTATGCCAATATGAATTGTCACACATACACACACACACACACACACACACACACACACACACACACTGCTTCTCAAACTTTTTAATGGAGTAGTTCTTCAGATAAGTGTTCTGTAAAACGTGCTTGGGAACATGCCTGCAATCCAAGGATATTCTTTTTTTTAAAACTTATAATGAAAAATTTTAAACGTACACTTAAGTACAGAGCATAATACAGTTCTACATTAACTGTCATATACCTGTCACCTAGATTCAATGGCTCTCATGGTTTTACAACATTCATTTCATCAATTCCTAGTTCACTGTTTATAACTACACACATAAACACATATACACACACAATAAGTGCATAATGCTGATAGAATAGGAAGTACCTGGTAAAAAAAGTCAACTAACCAGGTAAAATTGTTAGATATATAAGTAATATACTAATGAAATTATTTTTGCCTTGATTTAAGTATCTTCAATGACTAAGTATGGGGGATGCAAATAGTTATGAAATACAGTTCCTGTCCTCTCAAAGAGTTTACAGTTTTGTAATCCATATGCTCATAGTAATTTATATATGTTTTTAACCTTTCTTAGTGATAGGTATTTCAGATTCCTAGAGTTAGAATCTAATATAAAACAGAAATATATGTCTGATGTAAAAAAAAAGAAACATGGGACTTTAATTCTTAAAAACTTAAGAACTCTTTAATCACTTCTTTTATAGGAAACATAACTGGGTTGACATATATAATTTTTGTCAAATGCCCATTTTTTTATGTGCTCTCTCGAATTACAAAGGAATAAAAAGGCTTTAGAATTAGCATAGAAGCAGTTTCGCATCCAATAAAAGAAAAAACTTCAAAACTGATTTTTTGCAATTACTTGCTTATTGGACATTGCCTAAATAAATGTTGTTTCCCAAATAAAAAGCTTTCTGTGAATAGGTAATTTATTATTTGTATATTTATTATTACTTTTATTATTTAATTTAAAATTGAATGTCATTTTTACATTTTTATGTGCTTTTTTCCCCCTTCCTTTTTTTGTGTCTTAGGGCAGAATATGAATACCAGCTGACTGTGCGCCCTGACCTGTTCACAAATAAACACACCCAGTGGTACTATTTCCAAGTCACTAATACCCAAGCAGGAATAGTCTACAGATTCACTATTATCAATTTCACCAAGCCTGCTAGTCTTTCTAATCGGGGTATACACCCACTGTTTTATTCTGAAAACGAGGCCAATGCTCATAATATTGGCTGGCAGAGAATAGGAGACCAAATGAAGTATTATAGAAACAACCAGGGGCAAGATGGGCGCCATTATTTCTTTCTTACATGGACATTTCAATTTCCACACAATAAAGATACCTGCTACTTTGCTCACTGCTATCCATACACTTACACAAACCTGCAAGAATACCTTTCTAGCATCAATAATGACCCAGTACAGTCAAAGCTTTGTAAAATACGTGTCTTGTGCCACACAATTACTAGGAACATGGTGTATGTTTTAACGATTACTACCCCCTTGAAGAACAGTGAGTCAAGAAAGCGAAAGGCCATGATTTTGACTGCAGGAGAAACCAACAGCTCTTGGATCATGAAGGGCTTCCTTGATTATATTTTAGGAGACTCAAGTGATGCACAGTTGCTCCGGGACACTTTCATCTTCAAGGTGGTACCCATGCTGAATCCAGATGGTGTGATTGTGGGAAATTATTGGTGTTCCTTAGCTGGATGGGATTTAAACTGAAACTATACATCTCTCCTGAAGGAATCATTTCCTTCTGTTTGGTATACCCGGAACATGATCTGTAGGTAAAAGAAGCATCAAATTACCCTCTGCTTATTTAGTAAACTTGGTAGTAAGAATTTCGCTCCCACAATCCCACTCATTTTACTCTAGGTTTTCTTAAGATAGTTTAGCTACTTAGTTTTTTCCCTCATTCTTCCCAAGTCTGCTTCTGTACCTTTCTGGCATTATGCCACTACATTCACTAGCTTTCTTTTAAATAATGAAATAGACTCTAGAACATTTTAATGGCTTAGTGAAAATGTATAGTTAAATTTGCCTATCCTAAAATTTGGTTTCTTCCTAAAGTTAATGGTAGCACTGATGTTTATTTTGGGATCCTTGAATCCCTTATATGTGAAAATTAATTACATCTACAGAGCCTTCTGGCACTATGTTGACCATACATTGCTCTATGATGAGTCTTTTGATGACAGGTTACATATTTATTTAAACTTTCATGAATAGTCTTATTTGCCCCTGGAGAAAATGAACAGCTTTAAATTTTCTAAAGAATCAGAACAGTAAAATGCACATAGTATTTAAAGCTTTGTTGAATTACTGGGTGAATTCTTTAATAGATTCAAGTAATAACAATCAGGAATAGGCACTGCTAGAGTAGAAAGATTTATTGGAGTCAAAGAACACCCAAATCCTCTTAACCTTTTTGGTTAAGAATGTGGAGACTAGAGTGAAAACATATCAGATTGGAATCCCTGCTATATCATTTGCTAACTGTGTGATCTTGAGCAATTTAAAAACAAACCCAAACCTCAGTTTTCTCATCTATAAAGTGGGAATAATAATGCTTACCTCACAGACAGGAGGATTATTACTACTAAAGTGCCCAGAACAAAGTGCCCAATATTACTGGAACATTGGAAGCTCTAAATGTATTCAGTGTTTCCGCAAATGTAGAAAGAAAAAAAGTTAATGAATTAGATATAGATGTAATAACTCTTCGTAAACTATTTAGGATTGTTCAAATGTTACAATAATAAGTACTATTATAGAGAGTGTTTATATCCTCATCCAGCTCTGTCATCAGGGCCCCTAGTACAAGCATAAGAGCCCTGTTTCGAGGAGGACCTCAAAGATACCTCCAGTCCCTCAGAGGAGCTGACAGGCTTCAGGAGCACCCAGCATGGCTCTAGTTATCTTAGTTCAGCCTCAGCTTTCATGTTAATCCTTTTATCTTTATAGACACATGGGGAGTGAAGTGCAGATCCCCACAAAAAGGAGTAAAAACTCATGTTTTATACCCCTCACAAATGTGGACTTCAGGATTCTCTGAAGTTATTTGGGAAATATTTAAGTCATAAAGAGTAACCCATAACTTACTTATTTTCCTGGGGATGGCACACAATGAAAAGAGAGCTGAGTAAGTGCAATGTGGTATCCTAGATTGGCTTCTGGGACAGAAAAAGGACATTATTGGGAAAACTAGTGAAATCCAAATAAGGTTGGGAGTTTAATAGAAATGTGCCAACGTTGGTTCCTTAGTTTTTGACAATGTGCCGTGGTTATGTAATATGTTAACATTAGGGGAAACTGGATGAGGGGTAGATATATGGAAACTCTCTCTACTATTTTGCCAGTTTTGTGTAAATCTAAAGTTATTCCAAAATTTAAAGTTTATTTTTTAATAGAAAGGGAGCTGATGGGATGCCCATTAGAGTATTTATAATGTCTACTTAATGCTCTTTGACATTAAGGGTGCCTGGCCCAACACAAGATGGATTACAGGCCAAGGCCCTTTGGCTTGTCTCTATGGAAGATATTTTATATGTCTTTGTTCTTCTTAAATTGCCTCATAAGAAGGTTAAGGCAGGAATCTATTCAATAAGTTTCAGAAAGACTTACAAGAAAGAGAACTACTTTAATGCAATTAATTAATCATAGGCAGATAAATGGAATAAAATTCAGTCACATACGTGTGGAAAGGTGAGAGGCTGTAAGTATGTCTAAGATTAAATATATTTAAAGTATTTGAGAATAATAGAGAGTAGATTTTAATATAGGATACTTAGTGTAAGATACTTAGAATATCTTAACTGTGGCTAAGAAAAAAATCCCAACTGTTTCTAAAGTGATTTAAATTAGTGTAAGATGAGAGACCCTATTATGCTGTTTGACTTCAAAAGTAGTAACATTTCTTTGGGATTTAATTACTTAGAGGTTTCTTTTGACTCACTTATAAGAAGCCAAATGTTCATTAAAACTGGGGAAATGGTTTAAAAATGTACAGCGTATCTCATTTAAGGAGCTAACTTGATAGTGTTACTTTATAATCTAGTCCTTTTCCTAAAAACTTGTAATGATCATTTGGTGACTTTATGTCAATTTTATGTTATCAGTTAGAATTTATTGGTCATCAAATGAAAAAGGGTAATAAATTAATACATGTAACAGACTTCAGCTTGGGATTTCACTATAGTTTAAAGAAGTATTGTTTTGGATAGAAGCTACACTTTGAATATTTCGATTTTAGGATTTAATATTTTGTTATAAAAGTAATACATTTCATGTTACTATAAATTGTTAACATTTGGTATTTATTCTTCCAGATATAACAAACAGTATATGTAATTTCAGTTATTTAAGTAATATAATAATGCTATATGAAGTTTGGAAATATGATATGAAAATAAAGGCAAAAATGCCAGTAATCCTACCACCTTAACACCACCACTTTTTCACCTTTTGAAAGCCTCTCTACTGGTTATTTTCATCAGCCAGTTTAGGGGACTTATTTTTTATTACTTTAATATTCATTGAATGCCTAAATTATGCAGGCTAAGAATTGTGCTCTTGAGAAATGATTTCTTTAAATTATTTATTAGAAATTTACCAGAAAAACAATCAATTCAAACTTTGGTACTGTTTTTCTCAAAATGATATTTACTCACCACATTACTCAAAGGTTAAATATTAATTGGCTTCAGCACTAAGTCATCAGGCACTCAATTTTTAACACATATTTTGGTACTTGTGTGCATAGCACTGTTTTAGATGTTTTGAAGCATTCCCTATCCATAACAAGATTAAATATCAAAAATATAAAAACTTACCTAGGCAAGTGCCAAGTAAATGGTACCAACATTAAGTGCTACAGGAGTTCAAAAAAAGAAAAGTCTGTGGGCTTGACTAGTCAGAGAGGAAGTGAGACATGAGGTTGGTGTTGAGGGATAAGGGGTAGTATTTGCATTTACAAAGATGAAGAAAGAAGATACTTCAGTCAGAAAGAATCTATGTGAGAGCTAAAAGGCAAAGAGAAGAGTGAGCTGTTTTCTGTGTACAACAAAAAAAACAATCAAAAGAGCAGAGATCTCCTCTTGGAGAAAGTCTTGGGAGTAAGGTAAATTTTGTCCTTATACTGGAAGGCTAAAACATTCATATTTTATATACAATTAATAGGAACTTACTGTAGGTGTTTAAAAAATTATATGTTAATAATCATAAGAGGTAAGAAAAGAAATTGAAAACTAGGATATAAGAAATTCTATTTATTTGGATATTAGACTTGTTAATCCATAATTACAGCCATAGAAGAAAAATGCAGAGGTAAAATATAGTAACTTGTTCTTTTTCTTCTTGGTAGATTGATGGAGAAACGAGAGGTTATTTTGTATTGTGACCTTCATGGCCATAGTAAGAAAGAGAACATCTTCATGTATGGCTGTGATGATAGTGATAGATGTAAAGCATTATACTAACAGCAACGAATCTTTCCACTTAGGCTGAGCAAAAATTGTCCAGATAAAGTAAGTACCTTTAATATTTTGACTTTTCCTTTACTACATGTTGCCCATGCAAGACAGCAAAATGGATAATCTTAGTCAGTAAACTGCTTTTTTATTTAGTTATTCTGATTGGTTTATACAGTTGACTATAAGAAAGCAACTGTGTGAAATGTTTAATGACCAGTAATTTGAGATATGAAAAAAAATGCCCAATATCCTACCACCATACTTAATGATAAAAGACTGATTGTTTTCCTCCTGAGATCAGGAACAAGGCAAGGATATCCACTTTTACCCCTTTAATTCAGCCTTATACTGGAGGTTCTAACAAGTGCAATAAGGGAAGAAAAAGAAAGAAAAGGCAGACAGATTGGAAAGGCAGGCGTGATTGTGTTCATAGAAAACCCATGCAATCCACAAAAACTCCTAGAATTAATAAGTGAGTTTAGCAGTGTCATAGGATACAAGGTCGACCCACAAAAACCAACTGCAGTTCTATATACTCATAGTGAACAACTGGAAACCAAAATTTAAAAGAATATCATTTACCATTGCTCCAAAATAAGTGAAATACTTGTGACTGCAAAGGGATGGCACAAGGGAGTTTTTAAGAGGTGATGGAATTGTCCCATATCCTGATTTGTGGTAGTGTTTACACAAACCTATACATGTGTTAAAATTCACAGAATGGAACACAAAGTAAATTTTTTAAATTGTAATTAAATTACAAAAACTCATTGTAGATACTGATGTTACAACAGTCCTTCAGGGCGACTTTCAGATTATCTTTCATGTGATGATAAAGCATCTTTATTCGATTCTGAAAATCTACAACACTGATCTTCATTGCTAAACATGTTTAGGCTCCTTCCTATAGCCTTTTAAAGTCAACACTATCAAGAATTCATCAGCTGGTTTTGAATGCATATGTTATATATAGATAAAAAATAAAATTTATTTCAGAATTTAAGTCTATAATTCTCAGAAATGTAAATATGTCATCCTTAAAATGAGTTATTTTCATTGGTCAGGATATAAAAGCTCCCGAAGCTTTAGGGAGAATTATTGCTTTTGCAAAACTACTTTTTCATTTCCAACCTTACTTTTTATGAAAGACATTGTGATTAGAAAAGCAATGGGTCTCATTTTTATTTGTGTCTTTTCAGTTTTCATTCTCAGCTTGCAAGTTTAATATTCAGAAGAGCAAAGAGGGAATAGGAAGAGTGGTAATGTGGAAAATGGGCATCAGGAACAGCTTTACCATGGAGGCCACTGTTTGTGGATCTACTCTGGGTAAGATCAAGTGTCCTCATTCATGACTGTCGGGGCTTTAAACCAAAGAGACGTTTTTAATGTAAGATTAATAGTGTAGGCAACTGGATAGTGAGCACTTTCTTCCTACTTAGATACATACTGATATCTAATCAATTCTATAAATAGGATAAACAGACTCCCACTATATATCTCTATCATCATTTTCCTTTGTTTAGAAAAGGAAGTTTTAGCACATACATAGAATACCTAATTGGTTGTTTCATGAACTAATTGGTTGTTTCATGAACTAATCTTTAATTGCTTGTTTTGGGCTTTTGTTTTTGTTTTAGAAGGGGTTCCTACAGATGACTCTAATGATTTCAAGAAATAGCAATGCTCATAAGTAAAATATCAGGATAGAAATATCTTTAGTAGATTTGCCATTTTTAAGGCAAACTTAGACTGGGCTTTGTTTTTGTTTTTTTGTCAATTTGTATTTTAATTGGTTCCTTGAACTAAAAAGTGTGCCCTAGTTCCATTTAAGAAAGCTTTTAGTCACATTTAACATTATCCTTAGAATGCCCCATATTAAGGTAATTGTCACATTATTAGAAAATGTATCAACTCAAAGGAAAGTGCTGGAAACCCACACTTGTAACTTCTGGCTAGTTTTTAAAGCACCTTGAAATTGTTATAACACTATTAATGATGATGAAAACATTAAAATATTTACCCAGGTTTTTCTCTAAGTGATAACTAGGGTGCTTATAACTGGTAACCAAGTATTCCATAACTTTCTTACTGAATTTTCTTCTGCTTTGCAACAGACTAATCTGTATTAAGTCACCTTTGGTCCAGGTGGTGGAGGGGGAACAAGGGAAAGCATTAAAGCTGTTAAATGACCGGTCCCAGTGTAGAAAATCCAAAGGACAGAATATGGAATCGTATCAGATGTTTTGTTTACACTTTGTTGTGCAACTTAGGCCTACCTGCTAAGAAAAAATGTTTAAGTCACCCTCAAAGGTGGCTAAACTTATTGATGTTTTAGGTAATAAAAGAGGCACTCATTTCAACACAAAAGACTTGGAGTCGATGGGATATCATTTTTGTGATTCTCTCTTGGACAACTGTGATCCAAACCGAACCAAGGTAAGTAAAGTCCATTTGATGATACATCAGACTCCAGTCTCTCAGATAACATAACCTGCCTTTGGGCCTACAGCAGTTTGTTCCTTTTAATATCCTAACAGTGTTCAGTGTTTCTTGTACTTGATGTTCCAGGTATCTATAAATATTCAGTTTAATTAGGAAATAGTTATTTTATAATTAACTCATCTATCATTTTCCCCTAGTATTATCAGTGCCTGAAAGAATTAGAAGAGGGGCTTCCCTGGTGGTGCAGTGGTTGAGAATCTGCCTGCCGATGCGGGGGACGCGGGTTCAAGCCCTGGTCTGGGAAGATCCCACGTGCCGCGGAGCGACTGGGCCCGTGAGCCACAACTACTGAGCCTGCGCGTCTGGAGCCTGTGCTCCGCAACAAGAGAGGCCGCGACAGTGAGAGGCCCGCGCACCGCGATGAAGAGTGGCCCCCGCTCGCTGCAACTGGAGAAAGCCCTCGCACAGAAACGAAGACCCAACACAGCCATAAATAAATAAATAAATAATTTAAAATATGTAACATTTAAAAAAAAAAAAAAAAGAATTAGAAGAAATGGAAAAACATAAACTTGGAAAAAGTCCTTGATGATTCAGATACTTCTCTGAAAGAAATTACATTGGATCTAGAGTCTAGGTAAGTCAAGATGGTGGTAGTAATGTAATTTGCTGTGCTGTTCTACTTACACTATTCTCTTTATAATAATATGAGGATATAATTTTCAGTCTGTACTGAAAATCCTGGTTATAGGTGGAGGAAAATTTTTCCCATGCACATTACTTTAGCCAGACCTCATCAAGACTTCATTTATTCATTTATTCAGATGATATTAATTGAGCACCCACTATGTACTGTATATGAAAGACATATTCAAATTGTTTTTAATGCTGTCATTACCCACAGAGAACTGACACACTTATAGAGATACCATATAAATAATCTAAGTTAGTGAATAATAAGTGCAAAATTTAATGCCAAGGGAATGTTATTGGAAGAAGGAAGGTGCTAATTTTAGTGCAGTTTCTATAGGAAAAGCAGAACAAATGTTTGATTCTTCCGCTTTATTTATAAATTTTCAGACTTTGAGTTAGTTTGCCCCTGTATTGTTTGCAGATAGAGAGTATCATTTTGAACTCATAGATTTGTTTATATTTGACGTGTTCCAATCAATTTCAGTCATCATTCTTCTAATACTCTTATAATGCTTAGAACTACCAAACATCTATACTACCTTTGTAAACATTCTTCTTATAATTAGAACTATTTCTACCATTCCAATAAGATAATAAAGTAAAAGTAACAGTTGAAATCTTAAAATACCACCAAAACATTCTGTAAATTGAAGTAATTTATTATTTTTTGTAGTAGCCATGGCTCTGACAGTTCAGAATCCAATGACTCTCAGACTGATCTTCTCAAGTTAAGTTCTCAGGTACGATTGAAATTTCTGCCTATGATATGGATTGTATAATTATTGTATATCATAATTGTTATTTTCTTACTATGTACCATATCCTTAAATCATAGAATTTTCTAACCTTAGGGTTTTTTTTTTTTAATTATTAGCACCTTTAATTATTATTTATTTATTTTTTTGGCTGTGTTGGGTCTTCGTTTCTGTGCGAGGGCTTCCTCTAGCCGCGGCTAGCGGGGGCCACTCTTCATCGCGGTGCGCGGGCCTCTCACTATCATGGCCTCTCTTGTTGCGGAGCACAGGCTCCAGACGCGCAGGCTCAGCAGTTGTGGCTCACGGGCCCAGTTGCTCTGCGGTATGTGGGATCCTCCCAGACCAGGGCTCGAACCCGTGTCCCCTGCATTAGCAGGCAGACTCTCAGCCACTGCACTACCAGGGAAGCCCTAACCTTAGGGTTTTTTAATACTCTTGCTTATTGATGAGAACAGTTAAGATCCAGAGAGATTAAATTACGTTTCAAAAGCCACACTGCTTGTTAATGAGAGTTGGTAGCATAACATACATCACCTGACTTCTAGTCCTATATTCATTCATTCATTCATTCATTTATTTACTTAACAACTACGTACTGAGCTCCAACTATGTGCTTGGGAATAGAGCAGTGAACAAAACAGACAAAAACCCCTCCCTCTGTAACTTATATTCTAGTTGGTAAGTAAAATATATGATGTGTTAGATGATCAGAAGTGCCCGAGGAGGAGATAAGAGCAGGAGGATTAGGGACTTTAGGTGGTATTAGTACTGAATGTTTGTGCCCCCGCCCCAACCCTGACCTCCAATGTGACGATGTTAGGAGGTGACTAAGACAAGCTAAGACAGTACTCTATTGGTACATGTTAGAAAATGCTGATATTGCCATGAAAGGACGTCTGCAGGTGATTGTGGAGAGAGCTCATAAAGAAAGGAAGAGAGCAGGAGAGTAAGTTTCCATCTCTTTAGACAATACATAAGTAATCATGTACAGATAAGGTCTCAGAAACGAAGAACGCGTTACTGGACAATGGACAAAATGCAGTCCTTGCTATAAAATGGTAAAGAACTTGGCTGAATTGTGTTTGTGTTCTAGTGTTTTGTGCAAGGTAGAACTTGTGAGTGACAAAATTGTATATTTAGCTGAGGAGATATCTAAGCAAAGTGTTGAAGGAGTGGCTTGGTTCCTCCTGACTGCATACAGTTAAATGCAAGAAGACATAAATGAACTGAAGAAGGAATTGTTAAGCAAAAAGGACCCAGAACATTGAAGTCTGGAAAATTCTCAGCCCATCCATAATCCAAAGAATGAGAATGTGTGTTCAGAATAGAATAGTAAGTGTGTGGAGGACCAACCATTTGATAAGGAGATGAATGTGGGTATGAACCATGGAACTAATCAGCCACCCCAGCAGGAAAACTACCAGTTTGAACTGAAGGGGAGAGCCACAATTTTTAAATGTTACACTCCATTTATAGTTATTATAAAATATTGGCTGTATTCCCCATGTTGTACAATTATCCTTGTAGCTTATTTTATACATAATAGTTTGTACCCCTTAATTCCCCACCCCTGTATTGCCCCTCCCCCCCTTCCCTCTTCCCACTGGTAACCACTAGTTTGTTCTCTATATCTGTGAGTCTGCTTCTTTTTTGTTATATTCACTAGTTGGTTGTATTTTTTAGATTTCACATATAAGTGATATCATTCAGTATTTGTTTTTCTCTTTCTGACTTATTTCACTTATCATAATACCCTTCAAGTCCATCCATGTTGCTGCAAATGGCAAAATTTCATTCTTTTTTTGGCTGAGTAGTATTCCATTGTGTGTATATATATGTGTGCGTGTATATATATATATATACACACACACGCACACACGCACACATATACATACACATCATCTTTATCCATTCATCTGTTAATGGACACTTCCTTAGGTTGCTTCCATATCTTGGCAATTGTAAATAATGCTGCTGTGAACATTGGGATGGATGTATCTTTTCAAATGAGGGGTCTTGTTTTTTTCAGATATACACCCAGGAGTGGAATTGCTTGGTCATATGGTAGTTCTATTTTTGAGAAACCTCCATACTGTTTTCCATAGTGGATCCACCAATTTACATTCTCACTAATAGTGTATGAGGGTTCCCTTTTCTCCACATTCTCGCCATCATTTGTTATTCGTGTTCTTTTTGATGATAGCCATTCTGACAGGTGTGAGGTGGTATCTCATTGTGGTTTTGATTTGCATTTTCCTAATGATTAGCAGTGTTGAGCATCCTTTCATGTACCTGTTGGCCATCTGCATTTTCTCCTTGGAAAAATGTCTGTTCAGTTCTTCTGCCCATTTTTATTTTTTATTTTTTTATTTTTTTATTTTTTAAATTTTTATTTATTATTTATTTATTATGTTTATTTTTGGCTGTGTTGGGTCTTCGTTTTTTTGTGTGAGGGCTTTCTCCAGTTGCGGCGAGTGGGGGCCACTCTTCATCGCGGTGCGCGGGCCTGTCACTATCGCGGCCTCTCTTGTTGCGGAGCAGAGGCTCCAGACGCTCAGGCTCAGTAGTTGTGGCTCACGGGCCCAGTTGCTCCGCGGCATGTGGGATCTTCCCAGACCAGGGCTCGAACCCGTGTCCCCTGCATTGGCAGGCAGATTCTCAACCACTGCGCCACCAGGGAAGCCCCATCTTCTGCCCATTTTTAAATTGGGTTGTTTGGATTTCTGTTTGCTTGTTCTTTTTCTTTCTTTCTTTCTTTCTTTTTTGGTTGTGTGGCATGTGAGATCTTAGTTCCCTGACCAGGGATCGAACCCATGCCCCCTGTGGTAGAAGTGTGGAGTCTTAACCACTGGGCCACCAGGGAAGTCCCGGGTTGTTTGTTTTTTTGATGTTGAGTCATATGAGCGGTTTATATATGTTGGATGTTAACCCTTTATCAATCATATCATTTGCAAATATTTTCTCCCATTCAGTAGGCTTTTTGTTTTGTTTATGGTTTCCTTTGCTGTGCCAAAGATTTTAAGTTTAAATAGGTCCCATTTGTTTATTTTTGCTTTTATTTCCTTTGCTTTAAGAGATAGATCCAAAAAATATTGCTACAATTCATGTCAGAGTGTTCTGCCGACGTTTTCCTCTAGGAGTTTTATGGTTTCCAGTCTTACATTTAGGTCTCTAATCCATTTTGACTTTATTTTTGTATATGGTATTAGTGAATGTTCTAATTTCATTCTTTTACATGTAGCTGTCCAGTTTTCCCACCCCCACTTGGTGAAGAGATTCTTTTCTCCATTGTATATTCTTGCCTCCTTTGTTGTAGATTAATTGAGCATAAGTGTGTGGGTTTATTTCTGGGCTCTCTATTCTGTTCCATTGATGTATGTGTTTATTTTTGTGCTAGTACCATACTGTTTTGATTACTGTGGCTTTGTAGTATAGTCTGAAGTCAGGGCGTGTGATTCCTCCAGCTCTGTTTTTCTTTCTCAAGATTGTTTTGGCTATTGGGTTTTTCATGTTTCCATACAAATTTTTAAAATATTTGTTCTAGTTCTGTGAAAAATGCCATTGGTATTTTGACAGGGATTGCATTGAATCTGTAGATTGCCTTGGGTAGTGTGGTCATTTTAACAATATTAATTCTTCTTCTAATCTAAGAACACAGTATATCTTTCCATCTGTTTGTGTCATGAAGACAAATTTTAAAAAGCCCTGAAGGTGACTAAGAGATCATCAGGGCCATTAACACCTAGGTTTTAACAGGGCAGACGGCTTCCAATAGAGGCCATGGAGGTGAGCCGCCTGGAGCTGTGCACTGTGGTGTGGGCAGAGTCCAGACAGAGAGCCAGGCATGAGTAGCGCCCTGCCAAGCTGTTGGCGTGCTACTGCCACCCCAGTGGGTCCAGAAGGCAGAGCATTGGGGCAGGAGGATTATTCATGACCATTAAGATCTAATTGAATCTGCTTTACTAGGTTTTGAGCTTGCTTGGGACACATCCCCCCATCCTTCTTTCCTTTTTCTCCCTTTTGCAATGGGAATGTCTTATCCTATGCCTGTCCCACAGTTGTATTTTGGAAGCACATAACTTGATTGGTTTCATGTGTTCACAACTGGACAGGAAATTTACCTCAGGATGAATCATATTTTGAGTGTCATCCATATCTTATTTAGATGTTATTGAGATAAGACTTTGGAGTTTAGAATTGATGCTGGAATTAGTTAAGACATTAGGGGTTGTTGGGATGGGATGAATGAATTTTGCATGTGAGAATGACATGAATCTGAGGGGATTAGGGGTGGAATGCTATGGTCTAGATATTTCTGTCCCCCAAAAGTCATATGTTGAAATTATAATGCCCCATATTATGGTACAAGAAGGTGGGGCCTTTGGGAGGTGATTATGTCATGAGGGCAGAGCCCTCTGAATGGGATTAGTGCCTTATAAAAGAGGCTCCAGAGAGATCCCTAGCCCCTTCTGCCTTGTGAGGATACAACAAGCAGTCCACAACCCAAAAGAAAGCTCTCATCTGACCATACTGGCACTCTCATCTCAACCTTCCAGCCTCCAGATCTATGAGAAATAAATGTCCCTTATTTATTAGCCACACAGTCAGAGGTATTTTGTTATAGCAGGTGAATGGACCAAGACAGATGTTGTATTCATTTTCTATTGCTGAGTAACTAATTACCCCAAGTCTTAGCAGCTTTAAACAACAAACATTTATTATCACATAGTTCCTGTGGGTCAGGAATCCAGGAGTGGCTTATCTGGGTTCCTTTATCTAAGGTCTCTGAAAAGACTGCAGTGAAGGTAGCCTAATCTCAGAAGCAGAATCCCATTACTTTTGCCATATACCATTCGGTAGAAGTAAGTCACTATGTTTAGCCCAGTGACCTAGGATTACAGAAGGGTATGAATACTAAAAGATGGGAATCATCAGAGGTCATCTTAGAGATTGTCTACCACAGATGTAAAAGCCATTACTTTGATTTGACCTTTGCCTCAAGGCTATGTTGAAGCCAACCTACAAATTCTAGAATTTGGGGCTCTCTGTTTTCCCTCTCAATTCAGTTTTTTTATCCACACTTTTTGAGCTGATTTTTTTTCTTGTAGCACACCTTATCAAATAAAGCTAGCAACAACCAACTCATAGTCTATAAACTTTCTGCCTCAAAATCTCTTTGCCCAATGACTCAGTTCTGTTAGGTACATTTTCTGTCTTTCACACTGTCACAGAAGATAGTTTTACTAGATGTATCACCTCTACATAATTTGTGTCACTATTGTTCTAGATTCCTATAGCCACCTGTTGTTATTCAGTCACAAAGCCAATGATTGCCACATAATTTAGGTTTTTATTAGGACAGCATTCTATTTCTAGGTATCAGTTTCAACACTATTCATATTTTATTCATTAAAACAAAATTCTTAGAATCTCAGTAGCTTATAATAGCAAATACCTATTTTCCTGTTCATGGATCATCTATGGCTCTACTGGGCTAATAGGGGATCAGTTGAACTTATATCCAGACTGTGGGTTGTTTCAGATCTATTCTACGTTTCTTCCTCCCCCCACCCCAAGACCAGCAGCCAGTTAGGGTATGTTCTGCTCATGGCAAATCACAAGAGTTCAGGAGGGCACGCCAAACCATGCAAGTATGTTTAAAGTCCCTGTTTCTCATTCCACTGGCTAAATCAAGTCATATATCCAAATCTAACATCAATGGAATAGGAAGGGTAAAAATTTGGGAACAATCCAGGGGGATCTATTCCCGGGGCAGGTACTAGAAGTGCAAAGGCCATGAGAAAGGAGCATGTCTGTCATCTTCTAGGAAGACCAAGGAGGCTAATTAGGGTAGAGAAGACTGAAAAAGGAGACCAGTGGTAAGAGATAAAGTGAGATAGGTGTTGGAAGTTGAGGGGGACAAATCATGTAAAACCTGGCTTAGGACTTCACTTTTTACTCTAAGTGAGTTTGGAGAGTTTTAGTCAGAGGAGTGACATGATGTGCCTTAAGTGTCAGCAAGGTCGCTTTGGCTGTTGTTTTGAGAGTAGAATGATGAACCACAAGGGGAGACCATTTAAGGGGCTATTGCAGTTATCCAGGCAAGAAAAAGTGGTGGCTGGACCAAGGTGGTAGCCGTAGAGAGGATAAGAAGTGATCAGATTTTAGATATATCTGACAGAGTCTAGAGAATTTGCTGATGGCTTGGGTGTGAGTTTGAACAATAAAAAGGAGAGCTAGAGGTCTCCAGAATTCCAGGCCTGAGCAAGTGAAGATGGAGCTTCCACTTACTGACATGGGGACTATTTTCTTCTCTTCCTACTAAATCATGTTCTGAAGGTATGTATCAGGACTCCATCCATTGCAGGGAACAAAAAGCTCTTCCAAAAAAATGGCTTAGCTAAAAGGGGAATTGGTTGGCTTAGTAAGGGAAAAAGTCTAGGGACAAGACTGGCTTTAGCCATGGCTTAAATAAGGGGCTCAAAGGATATCACTAGGATTCAAAGTTTTTTCCCCATTTTAATGTCATTTCTGCCTCTTCTGGGTTGGTTCCATTCTCAGACTCTCCTCTCTTGCTGGCGAAATGGAATTCCAGCCTCACATTCTCACAACTGTAAGTCTGGTAGATACCCTCTTTTCCAGTAGCCCCCTCAAAAATATAGAGTTTGATTCTTTTATTGTAGTAAAAATACACATAACATTTACCATCTTAGCCATTTTTAAGTGTACACTTCAGAGATATTAAGTACATTCACATTGCTGTACAACCATCACCACCATCCCATAACTCTTGTCATCTTCAAAAACTGAAACTCTATACACATTAATAACTCCCCATTCTCTGCTCCCCCAGCCCTTGGAAACCACTGTATACTTTCTTTCTTCATGATTTTGACTACACTAAGTACCTTATATAAGTAGAATCATACAGTATTTGTCTTTTTGTGATTGGTTTATTTCATCTAGCATAATGTCCTCAAGGTTCATCCATGCTGTAGCATATTTCAGAATTTCTTTCCTTTATGAGGCTGAATAATATTCTATTGTATGTTTATACCACATTTTGCTAATCCATTCTTCCATCAGTGGACACCAGGGTTGCTTCCACATTTTAGCTATTGTGAATAATGCTGCTATGTACATGATTGTACAGATGTCTCTTCAAGACATTGCTTTTCATTCTCTTGGGTATATACCCCAAAATGAAATTGCTGGATCATATGGTAATTCTACTTTTAATTTTTTGAG